>NC_063238.1:6502643-7702643 GCF_020740725.1 Corvus hawaiiensis
CTGTGCTAGGACAACCTCCATCACTCCAGGGTGAAAGGAAATCAAAAGGTCCACCATCCTACTGGCAAGATGACATTCTGGCTGGGAGCCATCTTGGCACCTGTAGTCACAGTGGGGACTTTTCTCTTGGCTATGGCCACTACAGGTCTAAGGGGACAGAGAAGCCAATAGTAGTTGGAAACCACCAGTGACTTCCCTGTGATGGTGATTTCAACAGCTATTAGGCCACTTTGGGATTGGAGAAGTCTCCAGAAGTTTGGGAAAAATGGAGAAGCTATATTAACAATGCAGCTGGAAAGGATCCACAGCCTGAAAATGGGGGAGGTCATCAGCACAGCTTTCCTTGAACAGTCTTCTCTGGTTTCGAATCTTTTTACTTTTCTTTTGAATCTACACATGAACACAGGAATCATTCTACCATTCTCTGAGAGCATACCTGGTGGATTTTTGCAAGCCTGTTGCCTAGGTATGGAAAATTTTGCCAAGAATGGTTGTATATAAATATGTTTTTTAATGGAGATCTAAGCGTCACTGGACTGTGCAAAATGCAAAGAAGGAGAAGTGTGGGGCACACAGTTATGCAACTGAGCCACATTTTACTCTTCAAAGGGAAAATACATGTCCTTCTACTACTACTTCTACTTCAAGATTTACTTGAAGATTTCTTTTTCCTATATCTATATTGTACTTTTTATAATACAACATTTACTGGATTATACAAGCCAAGATTGAAGAGTGAGTACCTTTATATATTGCAGCAGAAATCTGCCAGTCATCACTTAAGTTCTTTTCTGTGATACATTTCTCTTCATGATCATACTTCTATGAGTCAAAGCTTTCTTCATTTTCTTTCTTTTTTTTTTTTTTTCAGAGAAAGGGAGCTGCGGCAGTGAACAATGTCTTCATTGTGTAAAAGAAAGGAAAAATAAAGAAAATGGTGGTGTAACAGACATAATATGAAACCAACTTCAAAATGTAAGGCTGTTCAACTGTCCAGATTAGATTAAAAAGAGATGAATATGGGAGTAAATAAACTGTCCAAAGCACAGTCCACTGGTTTTACCTGTGAATCAGCCTTCTGGCCTGAGAAAATTGAATTGCAACTGAATGCAGATGGCTAATTTGGGGAAAAAAAAAATCTCTATGCTCCTGTTTAATAAGTAATATTAATTTTCCACTACCAGAATTGCTGTAATATTGCATTTTACTTATTTCTTTCAATATGTTTTTATATTATTTTTGACTTAAATAGGCAAAGATCAGAGAGATACCTCTTACAGCTTTGTTTTGCAGTTGAAAAGACAAACCACAGGTAGAAAGGCAAAAATTAAAACAGAAAAACACAAACAGAACATGGTAACATAGGAAGAAAAAACTGATGGAAGAGGGGTGACAGGTAGATGTTGCAGAGAACAGGAAGATAAAGACAAAACACAAGGTAAAAGACAGAAGCATTTAAGCAGCTGGTTAGTGTACGAATGGGGACAATTTATTGCTTTTTTAAAGAAACAAACAAACATTGGTGCTCTGGTAGTTATATAGCTCAAGACTGGTCTCATAAGCTAAACAGGTTTGGTGTGGTCAGAAATGCAGTGGCAGACTGCCAAAACCCACTCCTGGAGCTATGGGAAGCATCTGACTTGCTGAGTCAGCGTGGAGACAGCTCCCCAGAAAAGTAAGGGCACTGTGCCAACACCAACACATGCCTTTGGATCAGCCATCTCCTGATTGCTCACAGCAATTCAAGTTCCCACAACAGTCTCCCCAGAAAATTTTGGCTCGGTCTAAAGACCTCCAGTGGTGAGAGAAATAAAAGGAAAATTCTAATTATACCTGCTCAGCAGTGGTAATGTGTGACTGAGGAATAATCTGGCATGGAGGGCAAGGAGGGGTTAAACTGGCTGGAAGCAGGAATGCCAGAGATAGAACAGACTCCTTCCAAGGGAGTGAAGTTTCCCTTGGTGATGGGATAAGAAACAGTCTCAGCTTTGTCTTGCAGCCATCCTGGAATAAGAGGGCTCAGGGATCCAAGCTCAGGGGCAAACTGTGGGCAGCAGAGCTGGGTGAGGGGTGGATCCACAGGCTGAGGTGCCCCATGCAAATACTCTTGGATTTGGTGATGGGTACATAAGGAATCTGTTTGTGATGCATCTTTGCAGATCTCATGTAGATCTGCATATTGTGATGGGACTCTGCCCAATGCATTGTTCATTAACTTCTTCTTTTATATTTGTGCTAGTTTGAAAACAAACTAGTGGGAGACACCAAGTCAGAATAACAATTTAATAGGGAAATAAAAAGAGGGGGAAAGAAAAAAAAAAAACCAATAAAAGCGGATAACACTGGGTTAAACTGACAGAGGTAGGATACAACCTGGCACCCTGTTAGTCAGGGTGGTGGTAGCAGTCTGGTAGAAGGGTGGCTGCAGTCCTCCCGAAGTGGTGATCCTGTAGAAACAAAGGGTCTGCTCCTCCTCAGAAGGTCCAGTGGTGGCTGTGTAGCTCCTGTCCTCTGGAAATCCAGTGGAAAGGCGTTGCCTCTGGTGGTCAGAGTCCCAGCTTATATCCACGATGGGATGCTTGGTTCCTCCCTCTGGGTGGAGCATCTCACAATGGGGTAATGAGTCATGAGGCCAAGTGTTGATTAGGCTCATTAACAGAAGATAGTCCGGAGGGAGTTATCTCTGAGTCAGGCGGCAGGACAATGATGGGCAATTAACAGAAAGATAGTCTGGGGGGAGGAGGCAAGGAAAACACTGCCCCACCTGGTTTCAACGGCTCCTGAGGATGGTAATAGAATACACTGCAACCCAGGACATTATTCAAGGGTGTGTTTAATTCACCTCGAGGGTACCATAAAAATTCTCCAACAGGTGCCACTAGTGAGCCTTGCTGGAGCAGCTGCTCTTGGCCTCAGCTCTCCTTTGCCTCTTCTGCCAGAGGCTGCAGCCCCAGGAGCCAGAGCAGAGTAAGAGAAGTGCCCACTTCTGTCCCACCACCCCATCCCAGAGGCTGATGTCTGCTCAGATTTATCCTTGGTGGCATTTGAGGACGAATCCAGGCTCCCACTGGGGCATCAGAGCTCATGATTCCTCATGCTGTACTTGCCACAAGCACTTGTGCCCAGGGCAGGTTGAATGGGGCTTTGAGAAACCTGTCTAGTGGAACTGTCCCTGCCTATGGCAGGAGTTTGGAATGATATCATCTTTAAGGTCTCTTCCTACCCAAAGCCTTCTCTGATTCTATGATTCTATTATTTTGAGGGCAGAGTGGTCTGCCCCTTTGTCTGGCTTCACGCTTCATCTAGACCATGGAACATCACCTAAATTAGACCACAGCCTTGGCCTGAAACAGAATGCATCTAACATGAATGTATAAAATGTTAATTTAGAGGTCCCAGGAGAAAGGAAAAGACATTGAATCCCTGGGGAAACAGTTAAACAGAAAAAATTACAGCTATTGTGAAATATACACCTTATTTCTACTATGCCTGCCTAGTCTTCACAATATGAAAACAGAGAATACAGATTTTTAAATCCTGAAACATGTTTTTCAGAGGCAGGAAATAACTGTCCAGGTTGTTTCAGTCCTTTCCAGCAAAATCCCACTTGTGGATTAGGCACAGGAAGAACACAATCACTCCTCCTGCCTGCCTGTGTAAAGCTCCAATCCACCCTTTCCTTGGCCCTCCTTCTTGTCTCCTGTCTCCTAGGACTGGCTCATGAAGCAGCCTGTTGTTTACTAGGCCTCTTCTTCATCTGTTGCAAAGGCTGGAAGGTGTCTAATGAATGACATCTTGCTCATGCCCTGGACTGTCAGGCTGTGGAGCTGGATGCTGCTCTCACCTGTGCCACAGAGCTCTCCTGCAATGACAAATAACTCCTGTCTCCAGGCTCTCCACAAGCAGTTCCTGTGTTTTGCTCATTTTCTGTTTGCCCCACAGAGGCTCTAGCTCTAATCTGCAGAGGTGTTGGGTGCACGCAACCGTGAGTGAAGTCAGGAAGGTGGGGCTCTAACAAAATATCTCCTGTATTCCCACAAATATGAGACACAAGTTTGTAGAACTGAGGCTCAGAATAATGTATTACAAGCATATCCAACTTGAGTACCTGAATTCCTTGTCTGTATCCCAGGAATTAGGAAAGAAAATAAATGAGCAACTGTTTGCACAGCACTCAGATGTTAGAGTGTTGCTTAGAAAGGATGGTGACAACATTAGTATTTCCATCTTTAGAGGGGAGTTTGAATAGTAGACAGGAAATCGGGCATGAAACTGCCAACTGAACAGTGGAAAATCACTCACTGAGTGCACTCCACCCCGTGGGCTGAGGAGGGCACAGTGAAAGTAATATGTTATAATGCCCTTGAAAGGCAAGACCAAAAAAATATGAAATGAGGAAAAAAGTGACCCAGCAGTCTAATGCTAAGTACCTTACTGGGGCAAAGCTCCTGTAACGTAATCTCTTCGGCATAACAGGGGTTTATGCTGAAATTCTTGTTTCCATACGGAAAGTACAAAAATTCTCGTATTTGATGTCTAGAGCCACAGCTCAGTGCAAAGCAGCCCCACAGTTTTTAAGCTGGTTTGGGGCGAGTTTGTTCTAGAAATACAAACAACACGTCTGGACACTCCTTGCATCTGGCTTAGACACGTTAACTCCTTCATAACTACCCCAGGTATGGAGCCACCTTAATACAATTATTCTGTTTCCAGTGCTGACAGGGTGCTATCTTGCACAATTTGTACATGTTTTGAGTGACCACTAATAATATCTCATTGTGGAATGGGTGGAGAGCTTCCTTACAAACAAAAGTACAACCCGTTCTCAGCTTCAAAGGAGAAATGTGAATTTTTCAGTAATAATTATGTATTATTTTATTGAGATTTTTGCAACAGCTGAGACTGATACTGATCAGTAGGTGGTTTCTATTATTCTTTGAAAGTTGGCACTAGACCACTAAAAAGCCCACAAAGAGTACACTGACAATGGAAAATTATCACACTCGCCCATGGGTATTCTAATTTCAACATGCAAAGTCTAATAACTTGGCCATTTGTTCCATGTCTTTCAAACAATAGATGCACATACCTCAGGAACTAATCTAGAGCCATTTATTTGGGCAATGCACCTCTGACTCCTTAGAGCTCCCCAGTCTCAGTGGAGTTCTTAGAAAGATATGGCCCGGCCCTTCTGCTCCCCTCCAAACTCCAGGGCACAGAAGTATCTGCCCTGTCCCAGGTGCTTAGCTCATGTCACAGAGTGACTGAAGCACATACCACCCCTTTCCAACATTTGGTTTCCCTGGGAAGGAAACAAAACTAGACCAGTAGCTGGAATTGTCTTTGGTCTGTGTGTTTGAAGGATGAGGACCCTGAGACACGCCAAACTGCACTGGTTGCACAGATTAGACATGCCCGTTTTTCAGCAATTATCTTTCTGGTTTACTATGTTTTGTTCCTATATTTAAATGAACAACAATTTTGAGAAAGCTTTTCAGTACAAAATGCATAATCTTTCCCTGTACAATAGCTGTTCCTAAGCAAGAAGAAGAAGAAGAAGCCTTATACCGTTCTTCAAAATCTTTGCTGAAATCATGTTTCATGATATATTGGGAGATGAGGATGATAAGATTCACTTTTGATACCAAGGTGGATGTCCCATACGTGGACATGGTGCCAGAGCTGCTGCCCATAACCTGGACTTCTGCTGGTTCTTAGATTACATATCTGTAATGGCCCACACACGGTATGCCCAAGAAGTAATAGATTATATGGAACCAAGTGTTTGGGCTAGGACATCATCATAAAGAAAATGAATACCCATTACAGTCTTGTGGGTAAAACCAGGGAAGGTGCATTGACAGTGCACGTCTGACATCCACTGAAAAAGGCTGCTCACTGGGTAACAGCAGGCTGTCTTGGAAGACCACAAAGAGATAAAGTAATGCAGAAAACAGCAAATAACAACCTAGCTTTCTGGAGAGAAGAAAGGTCTTTACAATGAGAGGAGCATTCAACATTAAACCAAAAGAAAACACCACCCTTCAGCTGTCAGCACTGGCACCCAGCAGAATTGCACAACCTGGAAAACTGTCAACCACACACCTGCAATTTCCATGCTACATGAACACTACAGTTCTCTTCATTCTACAGGGTGGGTCCAGGGCTTCACTGCACTGAGCTCATTTCAGGATGAAGAGTTACACACTTCGTCTGAGCACACAGTTTTTAACTTTCACTTATGTTAAAATCTCCTTTGGCTACATAGAAAATTTAGCACTTCTAAAGCAGTAATCATCTGTCATTATTAAACCAGAGCTAGATTCCCTCCCTTCCTCCTGGCCCAGAAGACATGTAACACAGGATTTTTATGAACTTATACCCTAAGCCCAAGATTTCACTTCATATATATTTAATGACCCGTAGTTGCATGACTCAGTAGCCAATGGTTCAGGTGGTAGCACGCAGGAAGGTTCCAGTCTGGTGGATTGTTGGATATGGAAAGAGGAGCCTCCCAAGCAGCTGGAGAGTTGCTGTTTCTCTGTATCCAGCACTGCTGTGGATGCTACTCCAGCCCCCTCCCCCCCCCCTCAGTTTGGGGCTCACCAAAGATGCTGGCAACTGGAGAGAATCAAGAACTGGAAAATATATTGCAGCAACAACAGAAAAACATATATTGCAACAAAATTTCTGTTTAGCTGAACTAAGGTTATGATTATGCAAACAACTCAAATGATGAAACAGCCTGTCACTGCCAGAATGAAGCAAAACAACCTTCCCTTGCAATCCCATTTCTCTTTCCTTTTCCTCCTGTTTCCAGCCATGCACTCCCTTGCTCTGGCTCATGTTTGTGCTTAAGAGAGCCTTTTATTGCCAGTATGGCTCACTAACCAGCAGAAAAACGTTCATGTTTTTTGGTGGATTTGATTTCTACTGGGGCAATGATTTAAGCTTTCCCTCAGAAGAGCTCGACAGCTGCTGGGACTGGCTGAGGACAGCGAAAAGAGACTGTAGGTGGGAGCAGACCTCCTTCCTCGGTGCTGGAGGACTGCTAAACTCCTCTACTGAACACTCTGGATTCTTAGGTGAAGAGAAGCTCTAAGGCACTTAGCACATTTAATTATCTGTATGATGAGCAAGATTTGACAACGGGCAAAGAATCGTAATGAAGAAGGAAAGACTGAAAACCGATGCCAGAGAAGTTCACACTCTAAATAAGGCAAATGGGGGTAGTTATGGTAATTGACTTATGAAAACCTCTTTCCGAGCTTGTTCTGGGATTTCTCTGTCGCTGGTACACTTTACATCATGGTTCCTTCAGGGGAGCCTCTTCAGGATAAAAGCTCTCCTTCTGACGCCTGCCCGTGGGAGAAGGCTCAGGCAGGTGCTGGACCGTGGGACAGGTGATGCGGTCACTCCGGCTCTGATGTGTCACAGCTCACCCATCCACGGCAGACATGCAAAACAAGGCAGACTCGGGGCTGTTAGTGGAGCGCGCTTTATTACAGTGGGGCGAAAAAAGTAGGAAAATGAGCAGAAAATCGTACTTTTTCCTCCATGAAGATGACAGCTGTCAACCAAATAAAGCAAACGAATGAGTCCAAGGCCCTACTAAAACAAGAAAATCTCAGGGGGCGCCTCAGAGGGGACCTCATCACTCTGTACAGCTCCCTGACAGGAGGTTGTGGTGAGGTGGGGGCCGGTCTCTTGTGCCGTGCCTGCAGTGAGGGGACCAGAGGAAATGGTCTTAAGCTGAAACAGGGTTACTCAGATTAGATATTAGATAAAGTTTTTCACTGTTAGAGTGGTCAGGCACCGGCATAAGTTGCCCAGGAAGGTGATGGAGTCACCATCTCTGGAGATGTTAAGAGGCGTCTGGATCTGGCGCTGGGTGATGTGTTTCAGTGGTTACAGCGGTAGTGCCGGCTGGACGGCTGGGCTGGATGATGCTGACGGTCTCTTCCCACCTTGATGATTCCACGGTTCTACGTGAAAAAAGCAGCCAGAGGGGCGCGAGGCCACTGCCACCCCGTTCGTTCCCCACAGCCGCCAGCAGCTGAACCCGGCCCCGGCCCCGGCCCCGGCCCCGGCCCCGGCCCCGGCCCCGGCCCCGGCCCCGGCCCCGGCCCCGGCCCCGGCCCCGGCCCCGGCCCCGGCCCCGGCCCCGGCCCCGGCCCCGGCCCCGGCCCCGCGGCCGCCGGAGCATGCGCGGGGCCGGACCAGTTCCGCCACCGCCCCCGCCCCACGCATAGCGGCGCTGCCGGGATCCAGGGGAGTCGCTGGCGCCGCCGCTCCTCTCCGTACTGCGGGCCCCGACGGACGGCATCCAACAACCCCCTGGGCCGGAGGTAAGCGAGGGGCCGGCGGGTGTGGTCCCCTCCCCGCGACCCTTTGTGCGGTCCTCGGGGGCGGGCGGGTGGGGGGCTGCGGGCCGGGCATGGCGGAGCGGGAAGGGGGCGGCCGGCGCCGAGGCGGCCCCGCTGTGCCGCTTGCGAGGGCGGTGTCGGTCCCCGCTCCAGCCGCGGAGCCGTGTCGTGCTCCTGCGGGGCCGCCGCTCCCCGCAGCCGGCCGGGGGGAAGGCGGCTTCAGCCGGGCTCGGGGCGCTGCCGGCCCGAGGGGCTCCTCCGCCCGCGGACGGGGAAAGCAGCGAGTGGATAAGGCCACGGACTGTGTCCGGCCCTCGGGTTTGGGAGCGTCTTCTGGCCTCCCGTTGCGGCTCCGCGGCCGCTGCGCGGGGGAGGCTCGGACATTTATGTTAGCGTCTCTTGAGACGGGCTGGAAGGTGCTGCAACGGTGGAGTGATAGGACGGGCCTTTTAAGGCAGGCGAGCCCTGCTTCAGGTGGGAAATGGAGGCAGCAGGTTTCGGAGCTGAGCGGATAATGAGGGCAATTGCTCCCAGGCTAATTAGATATGTATGAGAAGGGAAATACTGAGTTATTAGTAGAGATCGTGTCTTACGAAACCGTTCCTTGGTTCGTGATGTCTTAGCCTGACCTTTGGGAGGTGTTGTCCTGCATCTGCTTTAAAGATGAATTTTGGGGTTCATAAGCTTCTAATTTCTAGAAGTGGGAACCAGTATTCCGATATAGGTGCCAACGTTATGCCTGCTGTAATTTTTCCACGGGCCACAGGAGGAAGACATACGGGGTGGCGCCTTTTGTTTTGGTTTTTCTTCCCCTCCCGCAGTTTTGGCTGCTGGTGCTTTCAAAGACAGCAGTCACTACAGGCTGCCAGACTGGGGTTTAGCAGGATCATCCTATGTTGTGTTCATGCTTTCCGACCTGGAAAAAGCGTCGGGAAGCCTGTGTCCTCCCACGCACGCCAGCGAAAGCAGTTCGGGATCACTCCCCCCTCAAGACTTCCTGCTGGCTGGCTCAGGGAGTCACGAGTGACGCCTTTCATAGTTCTCCGATCGGTGGCCCGGCGCTTCCCTTTGGCAAACAGCATCTGCCTGGTGAGACGTGTTGGCACTGGTGGTCAGACTTTCCAGCCAAGTGTACTGAAGGGGGGAGAAGTCTTTACTGCCAGGTTTTGAGTGGTCACCAGCTGAGTTAGAGCTCCTGCCCCATGCTCTTTGGTTTTCACTTCCGCTTTCCTAAACACTTGGTCTCCTCACAGTATGTGGAAGTATGGAAATGGTTGGGGAAGGTGATTCTGATATTGGTGTAGTTTTTTAAGAGAGAAGAGGAGGTTGTAGTGACTAACATTTTTTGGTATCCACTCCTCACTGCCTAAAGCTGTTACAGCACCAGCTGATATTCATGTTTGTACTGTGAATAACATTGCACAGAAGTTGTGGACAAGTTCTTCCTGCAATTGCTGGTGGTCCCTGACAGTGGCAAGTGTTACTGAAAAGTCTTATTTTTAACTAAATACAGTATTCTTGTGGCTCTTGCATTATCTAACATTGGGTATTTGTATTACAACTGCCTTTGCAGAAACTGAAAATACCATATGCAAAGTTATGAGCTCACTGAATGCAGTTACAGTGGTGACTGTTATTCTGGCTATTTAGTTGGAAAACCAGAACTAGGAACTGGTGAGTTTATGATGCGGGAGCCAGCCCAGAAGATCCTTGGTGACGAACACTTGGGTTTATTAACCCTTGGCTGGGGAGGGGAGACTGAGGGGGTTGTCAAGGGGCAGGATAAACTTCTGGAGTGTTGTCTTACGTAATCTGAAAACTAGTTTATGTTTAGCTTTGCTAATGCTTTTCTACAGAAAGCACTGTACTCCTCTTTATAAACTAGTGGAAGGTTGAAGTTGCTGGTCTGTGACAAACGTAACCAAGTAATTGTGTGCAGAGACTGGTCTGGGGAGGAGAAATAAAGCTGGCCAGGGTGTACCGTGGAAGTTGGTCACTGGGACAGGGGACCCGGCACTCTCTGGGCTGTGCTCTGCTGCTCTGTGGATCCCAGAGATCACCACCTGCAAAGTGCTGCTGTTGTGTCCCTTGTTGCCCTGCCGTGGGGTGACTCCTTTGGGAACACACTGTCCTTGGCTTGCCCTCTTTTTCTGCCTGCTGCCAGGAGTGTGCTGACGTGTGCCAGTGCTTGGGCCAGCACCTGAATCTACCAGGGCAGCTGTAGCACAGAAGGAGATGCCAAGTCGGATGCTGTGTGTGAGCAGCAGAATGGAGCATCCAGGAATCACTTACCTGACCAAGGGCTTCGGCTTATGTTTGCTATTACCCATTTTGGATGAGCAAAAGCATTTCACTGTTTCACGTCAATGGTGGATTAAAACAGAACTTCAAACTGGCCTTAAATGTGCGTGTTTTATTTATAGTTTCCAGGCTTTAACTATGTTTGGTAGAATTGCTATAATTAATCAAAAAAATCAGTAGCAATTAATTATTGTAAGATAGCAGGCCACGTGTTTACAGTTTAGATCTGTCACATTTGGGGCATGCTTTTTTTAAAATTTTAATTGCAGTTTGACATGATACTGGAGCTGTTGGGCACTGCTGAACAAGCATAAAAGCTGTTGATGAACTTAGTGTAATATGAAGAGATGTCTATTGTGTTACTGCAGTATCACATTAGGCATGTGTGTGTGGTGTTCATTTAGAAACTAACTTAATATCTGTACTTCAAGAAGCAATAGCTCAAGGATTTATGCAGTGGTCACTTTTAGTCTGAATTTTTTGCTGAATTGCTACATTAATAAGAACCTCTTTTCTTTGGATGAGAAAATGAATCCCCAAACCAAAAACTTTTAATAAAGCTTCTGTATTAACTGTGTTCTCAGTGCCTTCTGTAACTTGCAAAACTGTTATCACATTTTGTTATCTTCTGTTTCTGTCCCTCTCCATCCCTCTCACTAAAATGTTCCCATATACTGATGTGGAATGCTTTAAGGTGGGTTTCAAAAGTTCAGCTGATCTCAGTGAGAGTGAACGAGCTCTGGAAAAATGGGATTTCCTGAAGTGTCAAGTGACTGGTTCTAGCAGAGCTGGATGTCAGCATGGTGCCTTAGAATACCATGTGAAGTGGTTTATTTTTTTTGGTTTTGCTGAGGGTTTTTCTTCCCCCTCTTGTTTTTTTTGTATTACTTCCTGATCAGTTGTCATAGGGCTCTCCCAACATCACATGAGAATCAGCCTGGAATCTCTGTATTTTGAAACTCACCACTTGACTGAATCTTCCTAGTTTATACAGGTCTCTTGCTGCAATTAATATGTTGTAAATGGACATGGGAAGCCAGTTCTCTCTAGTGGCTTCTTGCTGGATCTCATGATTTAGCCCCAGCCAGCAACTAAGTGCCACAAAATTGCTTGCTGGTTTGCCCTGCCCCAGCAGGATGGGGGAAGAGAATCAGAAGAGTAAAGTGAGAACTCATGGGTTGATGTAATTAGATAGTTTAATGTGACAGAAGAGGAAGAAAAAATATTATTAAAAGAGTTGGAATATATAAAACGAGTGATGCACATTGCCACTACTTGCTGACCAATGTCCATGCCTTTGGCCAGATTTCCCCCCAGTTTATTTGCTGAGCATGATGCCACGTGGTATCCCTTTGGCCAGTTTGGGTCAGCTGTCCTGGCTGTGTCCCCTCCCAGGTCTTTGTGCCTCTCCAGCCTTCTCACTGGCAGGGCATGAGAAACTGAAGTCTTTGACTTAGTATAAACACTATTTAGCAACAACTAAAACAATTAGTGTGTTATCGATATTATTCTCATCCTAAATCCAAAACACAGCACTAGGAAGAACATTTTCTCTATCCCAGCCGAAAGCAGGTCAGTGGAATATTAGAAGGGATGGAAGTGTTTAAATACTTTGGACGACAGAGTGGAAGCTTCTGCAGTTGTGTATAAAATACTGTCCCAGTTGGGAGGAGAGTTTTTGTAGGTTTTTCATCTTTGCCCTCATCATAATTGCATCTTGGCCTCCTAAAAGTCTCTCTTTGCTTCCTGTGAAATGTTTTTCTCTGTGTAGGTTTTCTCATTATTGAGACCTAAACTTTGACAGTGCTAAGCATAGTAATTAAAGCCTATTAGCCAAAGGCTGCTGTTGATAACAGATTAAATGGGTAGTCTTAATGGAATTCATCTGTAGTGCCAGGTATCTTTACTGCTGACTGGCAGGTCACAGAACACTTATTTAGCACTTAGTCTTGTTAATTTATTTTTAAAAAAAATTTTTTAAGAGTTGATCTCAGTAAATATCCGAGAGCTAATCCTGTTGTTTTTTTTTTTCCCATTTGTTTTTTTTTCAGTCTGCCCTCTACCTAGTAAGACTTCATCAAAATGTCTCTCTATCCTTCCCTAGAAGATCTGAAGGTGGACAAAGTTATTCAGGTATGGTGGACTTTAAAAAAGATGAATTTTGATGACAATAATATATCTGGTGATATTTAATCCAGGAAAGGGGAGGCTTACTGTAGTTGAGAACTTGTTTTACCATCTCACTCTGAAAGGGAAAAGACAAACTGTTTGCTTTGTAGCTTGATAATATGATTAATGCTTACTTAACCACTTGGATATATTTATTTTGGTTTATATATTAATTTGTCTTCATATGTTGATATGTTTGGGTTTTTTGAAGTATGGATACATGGTCTTAAGTAGATGAACATAGTCTCTTCACATACTTCGACTCTGACTTGATGACTAAACTAATACATCTGCCGCATCTCATTCCCAATGTCCAACTCTGCGGCAGAAAGCTTTTGTGGTTATTTGAGCACAAAAAAACCCCACTGGCTGTCTTAATGCCATCTGGAATCAGACTTGTCCTCCAGCTATTTCATGGTAGTGACCAGTTCTCACAGTACATCCAAGATTATCACCTTTGTGCAAAACCCTTTATGTGTAAGAATATTGGTAGTTTTATTATTAGACATGATGAGAACTAAAAAATATCTGTGAAACAAAATAATGAAAAACCCTTTAATGGATTAAAAACTCTATGAGAAGCTTGACGTGGATTATTTCACAAGGAGTTTCCCTTCTTTCTTCAGCATTTTACTTTTCCCTGAACCTAACTTGCATTCCTTCTCTGTTTAAACAATGGCAAGGAGTTATAGTGTGTTTTAAGGTGGCTTCTACTTCTGTCCTTGCTGTTTTCATTGGGAAGCAATCAAGCAAACTGCAAAACCAGCTTCTTTACTCTCCTGTGCTATTCTGAAGTGCAGTGCCTTGTCTCATCTGTGTTTGTATGTGTGGGGTGGAGCTTTTGAAGTTGTGGGTGCTATGTTGGGATTTCTGCTTGTCATGTCCACCCACTCCATTGTTCTTATCTAACCACAGTCCTTTATCTACAGTCTGGTAATGCTGAACTGAAAAATAAGTAGCCTGGAGCCAAGAACGTGCTCCTTTGGCCTCTTATTGACCAACTGCTAGAGTTTTATATTACAATTGAAAATTATAATAAATGTAATCAGTAAGCCATTCCATTTTCACTAACACTTTTCATAGAATCACTGAATAGGTTGGGTAAAAGTTCTCTGCAACAAGCAGGGACATCTTCAACTCCATCACTTTGTTTGGAGCCCTGTCCAACCTGACCTTGAATGTCTTCAAGGATGGGGCATCTACCACCTCTCTGAACAACCTGTTCTAGTGCTTCACCACCCTCAATTTATAAAACTCCTTCCTCATATCTGGTCCAAATCTAATTTAGTTTAAAATCTTTACTCTTTGTCCTATTGCAACAGGCCCTTCTAAAAGGTCTGTCACCATCTTTCTTACAAGCCCCCTTTAGTATTGGAAAGCTGCTGTGAGGTCTCCCCAGAGCCTTCTCTTCTCCAGGCTGAACAGCCCCAGCTCTCTCAGCCTTTTCTCGCAGGAGAATTGTTCTGTCCTTCTGATTGCTTCTGTTACCATTTCCTTGGGACCTGCTCTAACATGTCTTTCCCGTGCTGGGGATCCCAGAGCTGGACACAGCACTTCAGGTGGGGGTCTCACAAGGGCAGAGTGGAAAGGCAGAATCACGTCCCTCAACCTTTTGGCATCAAAAGTTAAACTGTTTCCTTCTCCCAAAAAATGCATTATAAAAATGCTGTCTCTTTAAATAAGTCTGAGAGCATTCTTAGGAGAAGAGGGGGCAGAGTGCTGGAAGACAACTTCTGTATCTGCAATGAGTGAGTAAGATTCAAATGACTGCTGGCTAAAACAAACAGACATGTTACATTAAATATTATTCCAACCTGCTCTTTTTGCCCATCATTTGAGTTGGAGCCTGTGCTTCTAAATACACGTGATATTGCTAAATAATGACTCATTCTTGCTGTGAAACTTTTTTTCTAAAGACAACTTCCTGGAGCTTACAGGACTAAGAAGTCTTCTATTTTTAAGCATTTCCTTAACATCATGAAGTAATTTTACTGTCATGCTGTGTTAGATAATTTATGTGTCCTGTTCAGCATAATGTTTCACTATGCATTGAGTAATTTCCCCCCCACACCTTTGACATTCAACCTGAGGAAAGTTATTGGGATAGCTATTTCCATCATGCTTTAGAGGCCTCTCTAAGGCTGTGTTTTTCATGGGTCATGAGCACACAAGGCCAAAAAATAGAGCTGAGATATTGAGAAGGAAGGAAACTGACTCACAAATATAAGAGAACTTAGTAAAGTAAGCCAGTCTGCAGTACAGAAATACGGCTTTATGTGTTCACTGTAGTGGCAAGTGCTGTAGAAAAATTATCTTGGAAGGTCCATTTCTTTCAGAAGATATTATACTAGTAGCATTGGATTGTGTGGAACTTGACACCTGAAAAGAACTATGGATCTCACTAATAATGTCTGTAAATGGTGTGAAGAAGTAAAACTGCTGCTATCTGGCTGAAAAAAGTAATAGCAAAACACTCTGCCAAAGGTTGTACCTTAAAACTTAGTTATAAGCTTTGTTGGACAAAGGTAATGTTTCCTTTAAGGCTTTTTAACTTGTTTGATGACAGAACAGGTTGACAGGAAGGCCGTTCTACATTATCACTGTGGCTTTGTCTCTGAGGAAGATGTGAGTTGATCTGCCAAAGTAGTTTTGGTACTATTACAGCATGTTGTATTGAAGCTATTTATTTCACTTAAAAAGATTGACTTCATTACTTCACGATGAATAGTAACTAGCATGTACAAGAAAAAAGAAAATATTGAGTCTCCTGCTTGCATAATGTTTACTTTTTCTTATACACAATTAACATATGTGAGTTTCTTTGCTTTTAGGCTCAGACTGCCTTTTCTTCAAATCCAGCTAATCCAGCAATCTTGTCTGAAGCTTCTGCTCCAATTGCTTGTGATGGAGGTAAGCTCATGTACTGTACAGTATCCTAATGTTGTGGAAAGCAGTTACAAAATCCTAAAGTTAACAGTACAGTCAAAAATAGCTATAAATATGTTAACCTATTTACAGAGGGAAATAAATGTTACCCTAATTACATTTCCTATTTAGAAATGCTAACACCCACCTTGTGGGTCAAATAGGCATCTATAGGAGTCAAAAACCAGTGTTTGCTTATAAAAGGAAGTTGTGTCTAGGAGTCGCCCTTCTCTGTTTGAAACCTTTTCCAAGTGAGCCTAACATAACAAGATTTGATGTTGGTACCATTTGTGGTCTGTTTAGCCCTTACCTCAGACACTTAATTGTCCTTATTTATCACATATATATTTGTACACTTTAGAGGACAGCGTGAGTCAGAGTCTTTCCTCTACACGTGAGCTCGCTCAGGAACAGACAAAGACAAATCTCTGTCAACAAGAGAAGTGTCCAGGAAGGTGGTACTTAATCTTGTTGTTTAGTCAACATTAAGCTTCCAGCAGATTTTGGAATCAAATGTATGGTGGGAAATCCATGAGATCTAAAGCTGAATGACTTGTATCCATTTCTCCTTCTTTTTTCCCATGCACATGTACATCCACAAAGGTGCACAGGTATGTTTGGGGTTGGAGCTCTGGATTAATAAATTACACTTGGTTTAAAAGGCCTAAAACCTCTAATTAGCGAGACCAGCAGCAGTGCTGGAATGGCAGTCAGGAAGGCTGGTGGATCAGGTATTAAGGCTTGGTGGATGGAACTTTGTTTCCAGGTCTTCTCTGAGTGCTTGTCTGTGTGTCTAAGATGACTTTAAGGCAGGAGTTTGCATAGTTCACCAGAGTTGCCTCCAGTAGATCCTTTCTGGATTGGATACTTGTCTGACCTCACCTCACCAGACCAGATTTGAGTTTGCTTCAGCAGTCTCTTCTTGGCAGCATTTTTTCTGCTGTCCATAGTTACAATTCTCCTGCAAGTATTTGGCCAGCAGGAACCAAAACATAATTTTGACATGAACTTGTCTGTGAATTGCTCTGGAACTCTGTGTGGCTGAAGAGTGATTAATCATTCAATATATCCCAAATGAAAGAAGGCCTTATATCATCTATAGGATGTGCCGGACCCACTGGAAATTCTTCTTCCTGACACAGACAGGAGACTACAACATCAAGAGCTTTTGTGTTCTACTATGGGTTCTGCTATTTGGAGCACTCTGTTTCAAATGAGAGTGTAATTCAGCCAGCAGAGATGCATCCTGAGTTGTGGTCTTTACTAAAGAACAAAACAAAAAAATTATGTAGCTGCAGAAATCTTGTGCTGTGTTGTGTATAATCCTAGGGGCTTGAAAAAGCAAGCAAAAATAGCAAATTTATTAATCAAAAGCTTGTAATCAATATTGATGAAGCTATAAGCTAGCAGTTTAGTCCAGAAATACAATCAGACAACTCTCGTGCAAAGCAGCATATTAAAGAGCAAAAAAATGTCTTGTTTATATTGGCATTCACCTTGCAATGACCTTTGTTCCTTCCCAGAAAAGTTACTTTCCATTGCTGGTCAGACATGGTTTCTTAGAATAGCTGTTTTTATGCATTTATACCCATAAATGAACACTAGAAACCTAAGCTTTATGTGCTGGGGAGTGTGGCTGCTTCCAAAGCCTTCCTTTGCATTAACCCCCCTCTCTCCAAGCAGGCTTTTCTGTCCCCACTCACTTAGTGAGAATGTCAGGGGGACTCTTAAGAGCTCTCATAACTGGCACTTGTTAAATGGCACCAGTTAATGATCTGTGGAATGTCAAGAGCAATATCAGGTTTATTTCTAGAGTTGTTCAGCTCAAGGCCTGACAAGTCTGTCAGTTCAACTTCCTTTCCTCCCACTCCTTGCACCTCCCTCCGCTTGGGTATAGAGGGATATTTTAAAGGCTGTGTGTGTCTTTTCTTGTTTAGAGGCATGTATAAAGCTCCTTCAGTTTGAAGCTGTGAGAAAATGACAGCTACTTTGTCTTGAAGACTCAAAGCAGACTGTAGTGGGGGCCTTACAGCCAGGAGGCTTCTGCAGAAACCTTCCCATGCCTGGGATCGGGAATATCCTTGTTATGAATGCCTCTTGCGAAGCAGTGCTGTTTTGAACTTGGTAGAAGGTCTCTGTTGTGTGTGTTCTTCAGCACACCTGGTTTTTGGGGTGGGGAGGAGAGTAGTTTTTCCCAGAAGTTCTAGTGTTTAAGGGCATGTCCTCATGGAATACAGCACAGTGTTAGTTTTGGAACTTGTCACCATGCATTTATCGTTATTTGTGTTGTAAAAGGTGAATAGAGTAACTGAAACGGAAAGTCCTCTGTAAGTTCTTTATCTCAGAAGTGCTGCTTGTCTGGTTACTCTTTTAAACCAGGCCACAATAACAATCCTGATTCAAGTGGATCTTCTGTCATAATTCTCCAATTAAATAATTAATTAATAATTACAATAGCACAAGATTTGTCAAAGTAATTGTGCATGTAAAAGCAGTTAACTGCTCCTTCTGTTAAACCAACAGTTGTATTGATTTTTGTTTCGTTGTTCTCCTGTAGCCTTGTACCCCAGATTGTATCCAGAACTTTCTCAGTATATGGGCCTGAGCATCAATGAGGAAGAGATGCAGAGAAACTTAGCAGTGGCAGCAGCTGCACAGCCACAGGGTGTAAGTACCAGTCAAGCATATTCTAGAAAACAAAATAAAGACTAAATGTGTATCTAGCATTCTAGAGAGCAGACTATCATTTGCCTTAAGTACCATACTTGACTGAGAGGTGAATTATTTAAGTAGCAGTGCCTGTTTTAGTCTTTAGTCTGTTCTGAAACTGAGCAGTCCATTTCCAATGTTGGGAGGGGGTGGGGGACAGCTGGTGTTGTGGCTGATTTTGTGTGTTGTTTTTTTTAAAATATCACTTCATACAGACTGACATACTGCTGCTCTTAAAACCTGAAAATAAGTTGTCTGGCTGTTTTGTTTTAATCAGCAACTGGTAACAAGACCTTCTACTAATTACATGGTAGCTCCAGTGACTGGAAATGATATTGGAATTCGCAGAGCAGAAATTAAGCAAGGCATCCGTGAAGCAATTCTGTGTAAAGATCAAGATGGCAGAATTGGACTTCGCCTTAAGTCTGTTGATAATGTAAGTGTAGAAGTTGCTTTTGCCTCTAGAGATTTTACTGCTGGACTGTATTAGTAGTGAAGTTAGTGTGTGGTCACAAAATAGTCTTCTGTATAATGGTTTCTTATCCATTACTAGAATATTCAAGTCCTTATTAGACTTTTAACTAGATTTCCAGCTGTCTGAGCTAGGATCTGAATTTACAGCTGCAGTTTAATGCCACGTGTTTTATTTATAAGACCTGAAAAACCACAGCTGAGAATCATCTCCTTTTTTGTAAAAGGTGCTTAAACCATTTTAGCTGTTTAATCTGAGTGTTTTTAAAAAAATTGTACTGAAGATAGCATATAGGGTTAAAATACTTTCCTGTAGTTCTTCTAATGCAGAAAATGGGGTTTTCTTAGAGTAGCATGGGCTGGTGTTTTTTTTTTTAACACCCCTCCCTCCCAAAGGTATTATTTATAATTTGCTTTGATATTTGCTTTACTTTGTTTTTAGGGATGCTTGGACTAGAAATAGCTTTGTAAACGCCTGTTAAAACAGACAAGTATTTTACTCCTTTGCGTAAGACTTTAATGTTACCCTCATGTCTCTTTTTTTCTCTTGAATATTTAGATATCTAGACAGAACAGATTTGCTCATTTTTGAACTTTTATCTAGCATTAATTATCTGTCAGACTTTTAAATACATCTAGAAACAGACTGAAATTTCACAAGTGCCTCTTAAGGAGAGATAATTAGCAAGTCCTTCTGGGTGGTCTGTTTGGCTGGTATTGTGTAGAATGGGAAACTTTAAGGGGCTGTGTGTTCTGTGACTGGTCGTCTTCATCTTTAACCAAGAACTTCCCCTTCTCCTCCCCTCCCTTTTTTTTTTCCTCTTTTGTAGGGTATATTTGTCCAGTTAGTTCAGGCAAACTCTCCAGCATCCCTTGCTGGTCTGCGGTTTGGGGACCAAGTTCTGCAGATCAATGGTGAAAACTGTGCAGGATGGAGTTCTGATAAAGCACATAAAGTTCTGAAACAGGCTTCTGCAGAAAGGATTTCAATGATCATTCGGGACAGGTAAAGCCAAGCACAGTTACGGATTTGTCGTTATCCATCTCTCAGTAATTCTGTGGGGTTGGGGTCTCCCCTTGCTTGAGCAGGTTTAACGGAATCTGTTTGTCCATGTACTTCAGTGGTAAAGATCTTCAGAAATGTTCCCTTTTGTGGAAACAGTCAAAATGGTTCTTAACTTGTAAGCTTCCTGGGCATGATGAGACATAATTTTTTTCCAAGATAAACTAGTGAGTGAGTGATGGCACAAGTTTAAATTTAAACTCTGAATTGAAGAGTTCTGTGCTTTTTTTCGGATACAATTTTTTTTCATTTAGTGTAAGTGAAAGCCAGCAATAAAAGATAGTAACACAATGCTTGCTGTATTAATGAATACATTTACATTTTACGTAGCATGACAGCTTTTCTTGTGAACTCTGTTGCTTATGTATGAATTAATTCCAGTTTTATTAAAAGCATGCTTGATGACCCAATATGTTTTTTCAATTGTATTAAATAAGGATCTTGTAGCTAATTGTATGTAGTAACAACAGGTGAGATTAAACATAAGGCCTGTAGGCTGCAGGAAGATAGATGATACTTCATGTGACTAAGCATACGCCTCAAAGCTTTTTCCATGTTCCTTCTTGCTTAAGAACCAAGTCTGACCCAGTGCAGGGCAGCTGTTTTCATCAGGGCAATTACTTCAATCACTGAATCAAAATACTGTGGTAGTAGGTTCCCTGCTCTGTCTACCACTTCTGTGCCCAACATGCCACCCTCTTCCTATATCTACTGCCTTTTTAAGACACAATTTAAAGGTTTATTGTCCCTACAGCAGTAGAAATGTTGTTGGGGAAGCCTTGTACTCTCAGAATCTCAGTTGTTGAAACTGCCTGTGCTATTTTATTGACCTTGTAATGTTTGTAGAGAACTTAATTTTTAGTGGATATTTGCGTTTGTTTGGTTGTGGTGGTGGGTGGGTGGATGTTGTACGGGATTTTTGTATTATTATTAATCCAGAGGGTGAAATATCTCTAGAACAGGGAAAACATGTAAGGTTTATAAACAAATATATTTTAATATAAAAATATTAACAAAATGAAGTTAAACCTAACAATTTGTAATTATAGATAACGTATGGGTTTCTTAGAGTACAATTACTTTTTGTAAGCTAAAGATGCTAAAATAGCATGTGGTTATTTCTGTGGTTTAGTAGACTGAAAACATTACTTTGTACTTTAAATGTCTTTTTAGACCTTTTGAACGAATTATTACCATGCATAAGGACAGCACAGGCCATGTTGGTTTCATATTCAAGAATGGAAAAATAACTTCAATAGTGAAAGACAGTTCTGCTGCAAGAAATGGACTTCTGACAGAGCACAACATCTGTGAAATAAATGGCCAGAATGTAATTGGGTTGAAGGTAAAATAAGTACTATGTGGGGGGTGTGGACGGCTGTGAGCTTTTTATGTTTGTATAGTAAGTGTGTTTTGGAGAGGGAAAAGGTTGTAATATATTGTTTAATGTTCATAAAATCAAAAATTCAGTCATGAGAGGTAACTTGACTGGAGAGACATGCATGTTTTGGGCTTCTTTGCAGTTTTGTATTGGTTGTCAGGGCAGCTCATTCTCATCCTCTCTGCCTCTACCTGTTGACGCTGACCCTCAGTTTTTATCTGTAGTCCAACCTTGCTGGGAAAACGAAGGGTAAGCTTCCTCCTTCCAGCCTGCATCAAATTATAGCAGAAATTCTGTGTATGATGTCTGTGTCCCTTCTCTAGTCAGTTCATGCAAGATACTCCTAACCAAACATCTGTGGTGTTGCAATTTCAGTGATTTGTCCTGAAGGTTGAGTCCTCCAAACAAGGAGTTGGAGGGGTCTCGAAGCCATGTGAAATGTGTCTAGAAAAAGCTCTTGAACTGCTGCTTTCTTAGTCAGCTTGAGTTGTGTTGCTAATATGACTTCTTATTTACTAACAGGACTCACAGGTTGCAGACATCTTGGCAACAGCTGGAAATGTAGTGACCATCACTGTCATGCCTTCCAGTATTTATGACTATATAATAAAGAGGTAGGTAATACAATGCAGCCGTGGTGTTAATTATAATCAAGGTGACAGTGACTATAAAATGTGTTCATTATAAGACCTAATTACAAACTTTACATAAAGATTGGAGGAGGGGATGGGGATGTCCGAAAATTTGTTTAATATGCTGTTTTGGTCAAATTGGCATATGTTTGTACAGTTTTTAACCTATTCTATGTTTGTGATGATCCTTTGCCTTTTCCTCTCTGGAAAAACCTGAATTTCCTCTCTGGAAAAGCCTGAATTTCTGAGGACTTTAAATGGCTGGATACCACAAGTATTTCTTACCTTGTAACTAAAATGTTTGTAGCACAACTAATTCCAGTGACATAAAAGTGATTCCTGGCAGGATAGTTCTGGGTTTTTTTCCTAATCCATTGGCAGCAATGGCTTTCTACAGCTCAATCTGTCCTGCAAAAATGTTTCCAAAGTTGCTAGAAATTAATAATGCTTCAGGTGTAATTGAGGTTTTTTTCCTGGATTTTTTTTTTTAATCCCCTTGGCTTGGTATCCTCTTTTTACAAAGCAGTTTTCAGTCTAAAAGCCACATTTTCCCCTGCTCTCCTTCCTTTGTGCTTGTACTCTGCTTTGCACACGTGCCCATACCCTGAAACATACCAACAACATAGCTCAGGTGCTAGAAATGTTGAGTATTGTGGGTTTCTCTTTTGTCTGGGGGTGCAGTTTGGGGCAGCTTTCTCTAGCAACATGTCAAAAATAGTGGAGTAAAAGTCCAGCTTTTAATTTGTATTAAAGGGCTGGCAATGACAAAGCTACTGTGAGCAGAAGCTTGAGTGGTCTTTTGTAGTTGTCTTACAAAACTGAATGCCTTTTCCTTTTCCTTAGGATGGCAACTAGCATTGTGAAGAGCCTGATGGATCACTCCGTTCCTGAAGTCTAAACTTGCACCATGGATGTCTGTGTACATATATATAATGATGATTCCACTAAACTTGGGCTATTATACTCAGTGATCTCTTTCTTCTGCACATGAGCCTTTCTGGAGGCTGAGAGAAGATATGCTGCATCAAGCATTTGCATCTAAAATGGCTGGGAATGTCACCGTTCAACATATCTTGTGTATTCACACACTGTAAAACTTGCAGCCTTACATGCTTGACAAATGTGAAATTCCAATTGTGTTATGACTTCTTTTCATAGGTCTTTTATTTAGCTTACTACTACTATAAGCCATTGCAACTAAAGGAACCAGGTATCACTTGCAAAGCTACATGTTGTTACCCAGGACAATGCTGTTCTTTCTAAGACAAATGAGTATTTTTACTGCTTTTTGTTTGCAAGAGTAGATTTGAAATAGCATATTAGAAGTAAGGCTAGTACTAGTTAATTTTTTGTTCTAGTAAATCCTGTTTACACAGAAATGCCACCTAGCTGGATATAGCTCAAGGCATCAGTCATTAAGTAACCGTAATTAAAGTAGTGTACAGATACTCAAATCTTTTTATTACTTGTTATATGAATTGTAACTAATATGCTTATCTCTCGCCTTAACCATGTTCTTTTAAGGATTCAGACATAACCAAATAAATGACCAAAACTTTACATCCTCTGTGTGTACATACTTAAGATGACCTTTCATCGAAGTCAGTTTCAGCCAACAACTAGGATAGGAAATACAGTGTAAAATATTTAAATATGCTTACTCCTTTTAACATTGAAATGTTTTAGAAGGGTAGCTCTGGGCTACTTTAAACAAGCTGTGTTTAATGGAAAAAATTCTTCACTGTGAGGGTGGTGAGGTAATGGAACAGGTTGCCCAGAGAAGCTGTGGATGCCTCATCCCTCAAAGTGTTCAAGGCCATGCTGGATGGGGACCTCAGCAACCTGGTCAAGTGGAAGGTGTCGCTGCCTATGGCTGGGAGTTTGGAACTAGGTGATCTTTAAATCCCTTCCAGCCCAAGCCTTCTTATGATTCTAACTCTCTTCGTACTGTAAGCTTAACACATGCAATAGCAGCCAGCTGTTCTCCAAGATGTACTAATTGTAGAGTTCCAGTTTCACTGTAAAACTGCCTGCAGCTTGCTGGGTGTGCTGGGTTGGGCTGGGGTGAAGTTAATTTTCTTGTAAGAGTGGGTATGGGGCTGTGTTGGAAGCTTGTGACCAAAGCAGGGCTGATAACACAGCACTGTGTTTGTTGAGTACAATGTGCAAAGTGTCAAGGCCTCTCCTGCTTCTCACTCTGCCCCTGTCCCTAGGGAGCAGGAGGCTGAGAGGGAGCACAGCTGGGACTGCTGACCCAAACAGATTAAAGGAAAATTCCACACCCTTTGACATTATGCTCAGCAAGAATTAGGGGGGAATCTTTCTGAGGGAGTTGGTCTGGGCATCAGTCTGCTGGGGGAATAGGGGAATGATTACCTTTGCATCACTTTTTTTTTCTTCCCCACTTTCTATTTTTCCTTCACTTAGTCCCCCCATCTATTGCAATCCACAAATTTTCATAGCTTTTGCCCTTTTGATTCTCTTGCCCCTCTTGCTGTGGGGCGGGGTGAGTGAGAAGCTCAGTAGGGGCTCAGCTGCTCATTGGGATCAGCCCACCACAATGGGTCACAGGCAGGTTCAACTGAGACTTGAAAGTTCAGTGATTGCCTTTTTACTTTTTTTTCCTCTGCTCTTTTCCAGATTTCAGCTGTGAAATATAGGATCACTGAACTTCAGTTTTCCTCATAGTTGGCAGCAGCATGAAGTCAAAGCAAAGAACTTCAGTTTAGCAGAGGTATTATTTTTTAAAGATGTATTTGGGGAATCAGTTTAGCTATTCCTTCAGAACTGACTTGGATCCTGAACTGGTCTGGGGATGGTGGCCTCTTAATTATTTTCTTGCTTGTCCATTTAAAGGACATACACTGCAAAAGATTATAAGAGATCACACCAAAATGAAAAGCAAACACTTCAGAGCTTGGCAGTCTGCAATAAACAGTCTCACCTGTCAGTTCCTCAGCATGTGTAGCTAAGTGTAGCTTTTCCTTTTTGTAGAAAAAGCAGGGTTGGGAAACCTGCTCTTCTGGGAGGAGTGAAGTTCAGCAGTGTAAGCTCAGCTCTGCCTGTCAAGAGAAGTCTTGCTGTGGAGCTTGCTGTTTCTCAAATGAATTTCTCAGTTATGGTAACCCAGAGAAAACCATTACAGTACTTCAGGCTGGAGATGTGATCAAATTCATCCTGCAAGCCAATTGAAGGGGACAGTTTGGTTGCTAAATGATGTGTCTCTGGAACCACTGTGGCAAGCCTACACTGGCAGTAATTGGTGGCTTCATGTAGCATTGGTATAATTCAGCCCCATGGGCTAGGCCTTGTGCCTGCAGTCATCTCTAAGGGCTTTGCCAAGCTCCTTAGCTTAGCTGTGAAATCCCTGGAGCCTAGACACTCATCTCTCTTTCTAACCTGTTTTCACTTAGGAGCAGATGAGTCAGCAAGGGCTGATTCTAGAGCTAATGGGGCTTTAAAACTCTTTATTTACAGCTTAACCAGTGGCATTTGGTCACTTAAATCTTGTGACTCCCTACTAAGAACAAGACTGGCTAAAACTAAAAAAAAAAAACGAACAAAAACCCAAGACAAAAATATGTTGGGGAATAGAAGATGACCATAGTTATTTTTTTTTGTTACCAGGCAGATTGCTGGAACTAGTGGGGCAATCCATTGGAAAAAACGGGTAGCATTTCAGTACAAGACCTTCCAGCTATAGCAGGTAGCAACCAGAAGTAAAAGAATAATCAAAAAGCTCTTTTTTAAGGTAGGAATCAGCTAGCATTGAAGAGTAACTTAGGGTTAAATGCATGTACATAAATTCAAATAAACTGCAAGGAAATATCAAGGCACCGTGGTTAACTTGACTGGTTTTTCCCTTTTCAAAAGCTATGGCTGCTTTAGGCAATGAAGCAGTGGGTGAGTGCTCTGTTTTAGGGCATGCTTTACAGCAGAAGGTAAACCTCAGCTGCACTCCTATGCTCTGCATACCATGCAACCCTGTTGAACCAAAACAGGGTATGTTGTTTGAGGTAGTTTAACTCAGAACTGAGGGGTCACAAGCTTCAGGGTCATTTTCCTCCGGTTTAGCTCAGCAGGAGGCCCCCTAGTGACAAAGGACAATCCAGAATTCACCCGAGCCGTTTCCAGGCATGTGTAGAAAAATCACATTCTGTCTTCTTTGTCTACACCAGAGTATGTTTGGGAAATAAATAAACTGAAAGGTGAAGAAACAGAGCAGACATCAAACATTGCTCTGCAAGATTAAGACTGGTACAGCAGGAACGCATGGTATGGCTTAGTCTTTTGCCATGTGTGACATAGCCACACACACTCATTGATTACATAAATACCCAGTGCATAGTGCAGCTGAAAGAAATACCACTTTGGTTTAATACCACTACCTTTCTGAAAAATAAGCTCACACTCCAACACAATAAAAGATCAGGGGAATGAGAGAACAGCCCCTAATCCTAAGCCAGTTGTTTTACAATGCCAAGTCTTTCACTTCAAAACAGCTCCTCCCAGCAAATGATACCCTGAAGTTCTACAGAGAAAGTAATCCTTGTGCAACATTGCTTTGTGCCTGGGTTAAGACAGTTGGGGAATTGGGTAAACCCAGGAATTCTAGCTCTGTTTAAATGCCATACTGAAATTCCATCCCAAAGGTGATTTGCATTAAAGAAGGTTGAGAAAACAAAACATGAAAATGCTGAAGGATAGTACTATAAATAAGGAAAAGGAAGAGTGATAGTCTTTTATGCTCTAACTTCAGGCACAGGATTAGGGGAATATTTATCCCAGTACATGTAGGTGTAGTTGGTCTGTTAGGAGATCAACTTTATGCTTGTCTTCTTTTCAGACCAATACATTAGTGCTGTTGTTTGGCAGGAAAAAGCAAGAGAAAATATGTTCTTAGTGTGCTCTATGCCTTTGCAAATAGCCACAGCTGAAGTCTATCTAGGAGCCCAGACTGAGGACTGCTCAGAACAGCAGCTGCTGTGATGTTCAAAGCAGTATTTACAATCACGTGCATCTCTACTAAAAAGAAAGGTTGATTTCACACAATGTGCATGCATTATGGCACGAGACATGACAGCATTAAGCTGCACATACCTGAAAAGGCTTAAATTAAGAATGCAAATGCTGCTTCTTTCAAAGCAGTTCAAACAGCAAGCTCTGATGCATTCCATGTAAATCAAACAATGACTGCAGGTTAAGAGCTCTTTAATTACAGAAAAATAAGTCTTTAATTTCATATCAGATCTCATTTTAGACAAGCAATTTCAGTATGATAGTCCATGAAAAACAAATGCATACTCTATGGAAGTTAAGAGCTCTCAGTAAAGTCACCATAACATAGAAAGTTGTAGGTGAACAAAGCTTCCTATCTGGTTGAACTTCAGCAGCCATCATTGCACGCAGTTAAATTCCTTTAAAAGGTCTGGTTTAAAATTACAGTTCATTTAAATGGAGGGAAAGGCACTTAGTATTGCAGTTTCCAGAACATGATTTGTTTGTCTTCCCCTCCTGTAATAACACTGTTGCACTGTTCATTCATCCACATGGACATTACAGCACCTGGGAAACAAAACAAAGCAAAAAACAAACAAATCCAAATGCAAATGAGTGTGGTACTCGAGATGACAGAACAGATCTTTTTAAGAGAGTTTAGCACAGTCTGATCATTACATTTCAGTGACACCATATATGCGAAGAGGAATTTTAGTAGGCTTGTAGGTAGCTGCTCGTATTCACAGTGATGATCTCATGCTCCATTGCCTCAGCTGACTTTTGGTACTAGAGGGACATCACCACTGCAGTGTAGAATGCAGATGGCAACTAAGGAAAGCATTCATGGAGAATGAGCTTTTTTACTCTGCCATTTGGAATTTTCATGTTAAAAGTGTATTCACATCTTGTAGCACATGCCTTAGAAGCCCAGAATGATCTCTCCACAGGTCAAGTTCCAGAGTAAAACTTACAGTAGGGAAGTTTGAAACAACTGTTTTTAGTTAAATAGCCTTAAAAACTTAAACGACCTCAGTTTTATTCAGTTTTCTCCACACATTCTGGTTGCTGATGTCCTGAGACTATATAGATATATTTCATCAGCCTATAAATCCCCATCCAAACCAAGTTCTCTAGTAAACTTTATTTAACATTGTTAGACTCAGCCTGGACAGACCATGACAAAGGATACAGTGCAGTCTATACTGTATTTGTGGGCCAAGAGGTAGAAAAAGTTTGGCTTTTGCAGTGTTGTGTGAACTAGAAAAATTGAGAGTAATTTCCCTTTGGCCAGTCTGGTAAACAGCAATATTCCTCCACTGTTGTTAGATTTCCTAGGCAGCTCACATGGACCTACTTTTAATTCTGGTGTTTCATGTAAAGCTGACATCAGGAACAGCCTGCTGGGCTGAGCAGATGAGTCAAAGTTTTCAGTACTAAAAGAACTGGAAAATAGAAATCTTGCATTCAGTTTGAGAATGGGAATACTTCAGGCATACCTGTATGCCCTTTGATTCTTTCAATAACTTTTCCTCCAAGAATGTCCCAAATCAGTAATTCACCAGATTGAGAGCCTGATAAGATGGTATTTCCATCCCACTTGAAGCACCTGCAAGTAAGTCTGAAATTAGTTCATGCCAAGCTTTTACATAATGACAGCCAAACATTTCCAAACTAGGTCAAAAAAGAATTGGAAATAGAGATATGAAATCAAAGGAAACTCCACTTTTTAACACAGTCTTTCTGGAAAGATTATTCCCAAATTATTTTAAAGAGTCATGACCCAAACTTGCTTCTCTGACTGCCCTAGATCTAGCTAGGCCTGCCCCTGGCAGAGGATAAAACAATCCCCTAACAGAAGAGGACCCAGTCAGCTACACGTGTGTGATATCCCCGTGCTCTCATGAGCCATCACTTCTGCCACTTCATATTCCTGAAACAATCATTTGAACTGCAAAGATGACTTTCAGGTAAATAACTAGTGAAAATATATATGTGAACATGTGTATGTTTAGATATACCCACAAAAAAGTGAACAAGTGTACTCCATGTATAGCTGCTATATTTTTACTCCAGTAACTGAGTAAGCATTCCATCTGTTTACCTGATAAACCATAAATAACTGTATACATCTCAGTTGCTGGAAAAAGGTGATCAGTCTTTGATTTTAATAGCCAATCATTTTTTAAGATCATTGAAATAAAAAGAAAACATTAAAACAAACCCCCCAAAACAAAACCAAAGAATCAATTATTAGCTATAGCGATGATTTAAGTAAGAAAATTGTCACCTTATTAGAAATTTCAGTAGCTCAGCTGCTGGAAGAGCTGGTTAGCTACAGATCTCATCATCTTTAAAGGACATTAAAGTTGTTGTTGAAAAGTTATTTACTTAGCTGTTTGAGTTTGCCCCAGTTTGGAAAGCTTGATCATAATGCACACAACATGATAGAGTGTCAGCCTTTGCCCTCTAAAAAGTGATTCAACAAAAAGTTCCCAGTATTACTGCCCTTTCCACTCTGCTGTCACCAACTATCTCCATGCACCTCCGTAACCTGCATGTTCTCAGCATTACCTCTGTGGCTCTTCAGCAGTCACAGAAGATATGAGCATTCCAGTTTGTACATCTATTACTTTAAAACAACAGTCCTCTCCTGTGCTCAGTAGATGTCTGCTGTCTGTACAAAAGAAGAAAGCAAACAAAAGAAACAACAACAACAATGCATGTTCAGACATTCGGTTCTAGTTACTAAAGCACTCTGTGATCAGCATGTTGGATATGACATTGCCTGACCTACTTATCTATAAATAATTTACTGGAAATTAAGTCTCTAAGCAAGCAAAGATAAACAAGATTGGTTTAGAATCTAGACCACTGGTCTACAGCCTAGCATGGCCTTGTGTACAATTAAATTCGTTACAGTGGAGATGTGTGACAATCCAAAACATCTCACCATTCCCCTTAAAGCAGTAGTTCTAATAGGAAAGATACCAGGAATAAGATTCCCTTTGAAACTCCCAACAGTGCATATTAAAAACAGAAATCCAACATACCAGGACTAAAAGCAGAATGCAATACAGTCCCAGAATGACATGGCAACTGGTGCAACACTGTTGCTGTAGAAACATCCCAAACACTAATGGTACCTTCTTTGGTTCCAGATGCCAGTATGGTATTTGCAGCATTAAGGTCGATTGTATTTACCTAGGAAGTTAAACATCCCATGATTTTTCCTATTCTTTCATGTAAGCCATCTTGAGACAGGTTTTAAACATACACAAAACAAGCCCATTATCCCTAAGATGATATTTTATTTATGAAAAGCTTTGAATTTAATTCTCAACATCCTTAAATTAAGTACAAGTATGAAAAATCTGAACTATAAAAAGAAAAAATAGGTCACTTAAAGATATTTTAAAAGGCTTTTGCTTTGCTGAATCAGAAATGCTAAGTAACATTTCATATTGCTTTTAGTACCTATACTCTCCATCTAAATGCCAGACTCTACCCTTAACGGTAAAATTTTCACTTTTAAAAAACTTCCTACCCATCAGTGTTTCCAGTTCTCTTGGCTACAGTTCTTAAATATTACCAGAACTGTTTCACTATTTGCCAACGTGACCTGTTAAAAAACCTAACTCTTAGGAGGTTTAGAATACAGTAATTCTAAGTATCTTACTAGGCTGACATTAGAGGCTATAAACAAAAGTATGCAGTTACACATTTATGATTCATTGCACACAATGTGTTTATATATTTACAGTGAAATTCACTAAGATATTTGATAACATAGTAAACAACTCAGGAATTCTTTTTCATTTGCTTGCCTTACATTAAGGGGAAGCTGTAACAATCAAAACACTTGAAAAAAGATTAGTCTGTTTTCAAAACCAAAGAAGCAAACAAAAGCCACCCAATCCTTCCTGCCCCCATAGGAATTCTGTGCACACAAGCTGAGCAAGACAAATTAAGAAACCTCTGTTTACACTGGTGCTTCAGTCCCCAGAAGTGGGCCTTTCAATGAAGCAGGGAGCAGAACCATCAGACAGTGAAAACCCCAAAACACAACAAAAAGCCCCCATACACATTTCCCAAAACACACTCCTCAGCCCCTAACCCAACCCTTGTGCTTTACCACTAGATCATGATTTAAATGATCAATTAATTTTATTATTCTGAGATACTGTAACATACTTACACTAACATCATGTTCTAACTCTGCAAGCAGTTCAAAGTGGTGTTTTTTATTGCTCAAGGTCTCTCCAGGAACACAGTGCCACACCTACAACACAGATAGTTAAGTTTGCTCAAGGAAGCAGTAGTATAACCCCAGATGAGTTCCTCCAGTGCTGAACTCTCACATTACAAGGAGGACTGCTGGTGTTCACTGTGGGCCTTGCCTACATGGCAGAACACAGCAAGAAATGGCACCTGAACTCATTTACCCTAAGCAGAGCCACGTGCTAAAGATGACTCTCCTGACTCCAGATAGCTACAGAGCTTACCTAAGAGCGGGTATATCACTGCACTGAGTGTGTACTTGCCAAAAAGTCATACGCAGCAGTCTTCGGGAAATTATTTCCTGTGTCTAGCTTCCAAATTATCTTTCCACCTAACTGTAGGCATGCTCTTTAAAATTAGCAAGTTTCTGGTCCTCTTAGCTGAAGAATGTAAACTACAAAATTATTAAACATTTTGGAAGTCTATTCCACCCCGGGAACAGAATCACCAAAGTCACAAAACATTCCAGTTCCTCCAACAAATACAGTTTGTCTTCAGAATCCTTATTTTTTACAGTAAAGTTAGAATGAATGAAATTTCTTGAAAAATAACACTTTAGCTTTGAAACAGTTGAGCTAAAGCTAAATGAAAAATAAACTCTAAAGTAAACTTACTGTGATACTAGCTAGGTTATTACTCTAGTACCAGAGGTACATCCAGCCCAAAGCATTTGGCTGGCTGAATATTACAAAGTGCTGGCTATAAATAATTATGCAACTGTAACAACCCCATCTACAAACCTTCACAGTGGAATCCCAAGATGCAGAATATAAGCGCCCATCACGCCAACAGATCTTGCTGACTGCATCATCATGGCCCATTAGGATGTCTTGCTGTCTTCCAAATGCAATTGAATAAAAATATCTAACAGAGGAAGGTTACAAAAGCATTACATTTTGTAAAACTTAAGGGTTTTTTTTCTAGATAAAGTAACTTTGTTTCTGTAGTTTCTAATGGAAATCTAATGGGAAGAAATAGAAACAGACACTGTTTTAACTACGAATTTCTGTATCATTATCTAAAACCATAAACAAAACAACCAAGGCACCCCATGCAATTCAATAAAGTCAAAAGGAAATAAATACACACATATGATTGTCCCATGAAGAACTTATGACAGTGGTATCTCCTGGTAAGATCAGACAAGATGACAAAGCCTGTAAAAAAAAAAAAAAAAAAAAGTAGTATTCAATTTCTTACCCCAAATTCAATAAAAGTATATTAACATGCTTTTGGAGAACAAGAAGCATTTTAATCTTCTGTAAACAACATGCAGATGTTATATGAACACTGACCAAGAAAAACCTTAAGAGGCTGGACACTGAACAGCAAGAATACTTCATCTCTGTTAAATAAAGGTAGCAGAGACATTCAGAAATACATGCAGAACTGAGAGATCTTTCCAAAGAAGCTGGTATATTGAAGTATGTAATTCCTCACTCAGAAGTAACTGGGTCAGATCATCTTTTAAGCTGCTGTCAATTCTGGACTCAAATGGCTAACAGAAACTAAAAATGCAGATTTCTTTTGATGTTTGTTCTCCATCACAGGTACTTATCAGCTCAGCTCTTCCAAAGAACAAATATAAGTAATTCCTGCTATTCTCAACAAGAAACATTTACAGATACCTGCTCAGTTACATTACTATCACTGGAAATGGCAAGGAAAAAACCAACAATCAGCCCAGTGCGTCTACCTGATGTCATTACTGGTCATGTTTTAGGTCTGCTTGAAGAACAGTAAGCCGCTGGACTGTAGAGACTACTTCTTGCTGTACTACATTACTGTAAGTGTTTAGATCAGCACTAAAGCTACAGGGGAGAAGAATAAGAGTATACAAGACCTCCTCATGAAAAACAGACTTTTTGCTTAGGAGTCAAAGAGCTCCCTTTTCACAGTGCCAAGAAGCAACATTCCAAAGTTTCCCTTTGCTGAAGCATTAGGAATTGATGTATCTCGATTCACCTGCTAGTGTGTCCCACGGCAGACCACAGGCTCTTGATCCTGCACCTTACTTGGGGACCACTCAGGACATGCTATGGCTTCTGTCTGGGCAACACATTTGCCATTCTCGTTCCCCCCAGAGATGATGGTAGAGAGAAAACTGATGTATCTTGGTGTCTTGCACCAATACAAGACTGAACATGACAACTGGGAGTGTATCTTTATGACCCAGGTCTGGCCACAGTGCTCAAGCACAGAAAATCAAATTCAGAATCCATTTGCCAGCTCTTTTAGGAGCAGGGGAAAAATGTTTTTCAGAAGTTGCTGAGATCATTGCTCATGGAGGAAGGATGGCTCATTTTCACCCAGCACAGATTCCACTCCCTGTGCTTGGTTTTCCTTTGCTGGCTGACTCAGGCTTCAAACACTTGGGTGCAGTAAGGCAATGCTGGATGTAAGCACATGGGTGGAATTTAAGCTTTGCAATTCTGGTCCCAATGGTAGTTCAAGATTGCTCAGGAAGACACCTCTGCTGATGCCAGACTATCTTTGTCTACCACAAGTTCTTCCCTGGATAGCAGGGCAACTCAGAACACAGCCAGTGTAACCAATTAATGCTCCTTCCCCATGTCTGCAGAATGTGCTGTCTCTCTGGTGGCCTGACAGAGTCTCAATTCACTCTGCTAAATTATTCACACACAATAAAACTGAGTAGGGAGGAGAAAGAAAAGAGGCATTGATGGATGCTAAGAGCCATCTCTCTGAGCAGCTTTCAGAAGATTTCCAATGATCTCCTTATTTTGACAGCAACTTACCATATTTGAAAAGGACACACTTCTCTGGATGGTTTTTGATTCTTTGGAAAACATCTTCAAAGTTGAATCTGGGGACAAGGGACAAAACAGAAGATAAAAGGACTATTTTATATTCTAGAAGCTAATAATTTTGTTCCTGCTTGAATATCTTACTATGGGAAGCAGACACAGGTTTCTCATAGTCTCTGAGAAACTCTTTATAAGGCCTGTGACTTGGGCCTGGAACCACCCTGTTTTGTACCAGTTACAGATGGACTACCCCAAGCTCATCAAACTCCAAGAGAACTCTGGTATCTAAATGGACAAACTTCCATTATTATTATTACTGAAATTATCTTCCAAGCCTAAATAATACTGAAATGCTTGAGTCAAAATCATCTAAAACAGAGCAAATTCATATAGTTAAGCTATTTAATTACATCAGATATATATTTCAGTTTCATGCCCTTTTGTTGAAAAACCCCATAAACCTGCATTTACACTGCAGGTTGGTAAATACCTGTGCAGTACTTACCCTGGGAGGTAGTGAAAACAGAAGACCCATTGCAAGTGACAGCTATTCCAGTAATTGCCCTGTTTAATACAAGTAAGCTTGTGGGTGACTTCATAGGTTTTGAAACTTAACCACCATACTGTAAACAGACTACAGCTGAAATCTGTTATTTGAGCTCTGTAAGAGCTAAGACATTCAAGGAGAATAAAAACACTTCAGTGGTGTGTTATCTGCCTAGAGACAAAAATATACCTTGACATAATATGTGAAACACCAGGACAGGATCCCCATAGTGTTCTGTAAGAACTCCATCTTCATCAGGAGGGACTTGCCCATGTGAGAGGATAAATGGTTTCACATTTAGTTTTCCAATTTTGGATTAGCTACAAATAGTCAGGAAGCTGCCTACAAGCAGATACTGAATACCCCAAGTGTCAGGAATTGGAACTTGCACATCTTTTCTCCTTTAAGTTGACATTGGCAAAGTCACTATAGGTAGAAATTTAGACAAAGCTTATGTCAGGGAATTAGGAAGCCCAGAGCATCCTGCACAGCCAAAGTTCTGTTACACAGCTCTGTGTCTCATTATTTCTCAGCAGTCTTCAGAGGAAAAAAAAAAAAAGTAATAAAAATAATCAGAAGCTGAAATTTGAGTCTCTTCAGGATCAGGATTTCTCTAATGCTAACAGTCTGGTAACAGGTTTCTCACTAAAAATATTACCTTGTTTTAGGGACGTGATAATGTTTTCCTAGATTGGATTACAGTCACCAAGAAAGTAGCTGGACTCAAGGTAGTAAGAAATCCTCATAACCAGCCCAGTCACTAGGACAAGAGATGGGGCCAAAGAAAAATCTGTTCTTTAAAATATAGCTGCCATTGTTCATTATTAGGTATTTTCAAAGTCCACCTGAGTGCCCCTACTGACTGTTGACTCCCTAGGAATCCATCAGAACAGTAGTTTGGTACCTGGATTAACTGAAAACCTATAGCTGGAGACTTGGCAAACTGCTCACACAGCAGCAGCTTGAGGTGTACAGTAGAAAAACTTAAGTGTTTAACAATTCAAATCAGATGGGATGAAGAAGTTTGGTCCTCCTGGTGTTATAAAAAAATAAACAGAAGTCTTTATCTGGCTGCTGTTATCAGTTTTAGAAAACGGTAATCAATATCTGCTTCAGCTACTAAAATGGTAATGAACTTATATAGCTCTAGAGCTAAGGAAAAACAGCAGCAAAAATCAAGCTGACAAATACCTTCTCTGGATTCACAACCCATCATATACTCAAATTAATCTTGCATAATCAAATCACTAAGTCATCTCACAAAGAAAAGTATTTACCTTAAACCCTAACCCATCATTCAGATTGATAAACAGATCTCCCACCCCAATTTAATGGAAGAATTTTGACTGAAAAGAATAGTACCTACTCTTTGTGAATTTTATATTGCTTATCTAATTTTAGTTTGGCAATATTGTTCCAGGCAAGTGTTATACTTTCTTCTGTCAAATCTTCAAATGATTCTTCATTTGGAGAAACTGCAATAAAATGCCACGATAAAGTTTCATCACAAAGAGAAAATAAAAAGACATATTTCTAATACCTAGGTAGCTGACATAAATATGAAAGTACAGAAATCATGCAGAGCTTCAGGAATAAGACCCTTAGGCTAATGCAGAGAGTGACAAGATCACTAACTTTTTTCCCAAATCTCTTCCTGAATTTGCATAGGCTTACACAGTCAAAACCAGGATTTTTCTCACCAAATTAGTGCTTTTAAACTGCAGACTTTATAGAACATAATTCCAAAATGGAAAACAAACAAACAAAAAAGAAAACCCAAAAACTCTGCAGTGATGTTCTGATGGCCTTTGAAATGTCAAGGCCTTTCCAGATGGAAAAAAACTAGAAAAGCCATTTACTGCTACAATACAGTATATGATTTTATTATTCTGTTGCATTCTGTTAAGAGTGTCACAACTTCATTTCACTGTTGCAAAAGCTAACGGACGAAAAATGTGACAAAATTGAGATAATTAGATGTCGATTATTATAAAAAGGTCAAACCCAAGAGAAACTGTTAATGTGTGAATTAATGACTCTAGGCAGCAAACCACCACATCTACTTAATACATATGACCATTACTATCACCACATACAACTTCCAAAGCCACTCTTGCCACCTGGATGCTACAGGTTGCCATGCTAAGTAGCACTCATTGTCATTCCTCTGCTTAAAAGTGAAGGTCATCAAATGGTAAGTGAATTAAAGACAATCAAATGTGAAAAACCTTTCCAAGTGATACCTGGGCTGAATCTTCAGCCCAATTTATAGTTAAATCACTATATACATTATGAAGACAAGAGCATCTTAGTTTCAGAGAAATGGTGTTAAGTCCTGCCTTGAACAGAAGCCTGTGAGGGCATTACAATCATTTTCTTGAAGAAAGTTATTCAGTCAACTCTGGCCCTACAGTATGTACAGGGGAAAAAAAAAAATCCCTTCAGATTTTCATTCAAGTCATGGAAAAGGGAAAAAAATTCAGATGCTTAATATAAGTTCTTAGGGTTTACTTTGATCAAGCCAATTAACTGATTACCCCTAAGACATTCCTGTTAAAAAGCCAAACAAATCTTTACATAATTTAAAATGCCTGCAGATATGGTCAGTGCAACTGCTGTCACATCAGCTTGAATTTGAAGTGTCAGGAAAGGCTGGGACAACAGCCTTCCCACACCTTCAGAAACAGAGGTTGAACAGTCCCAGAGGAGAACACTGGAACAGAAGGCAAAATACAGGGCAACATCTGTATTTTCAAATTTTAAACTGGTCTAGTTTGTTTTTCTTTAAGATTTAGTTCATGGGTTTATCTTGGATTGGCTTACAGGGAAAGTAGCCAAGAGAGTTGTATAATGAGATCCTGTGGGAGAAAGATACTACTGAAAATTACAAATCCTTTACATTGTCAGTTTATCTACTAAACATTTACCTGGAGACTCAGTTATGGAAATGCTGTGACTAGATGTTCGAGACAAGCTTTTCAATTTTGGAGTTATCCTTCGAGGATGAGGGGTTGTAAACAACTGTTTTGGCGTCTGTCCAAACTCCAGGATTTGTGTCAGCAGAGCTACTTTTTCATTGGGGTCCATAATACTTTACAAAACAAGATATATAATTAAGCCAAGGAGACAAGTACTACTTTTCCCTTCCCTCCCCTGAAGGCATGGGCCTGCATGTGCAGTTACTACAGCACTATAGGCCATCACACATTCTTAAAGAACTGATTTACTGCAGATTCATAATCATATAACAGCTTTTTAATTTTCTTTATGTAAAATGACAATATTCTCAATGACTGAAAAAATGACAATATTCTCAATGACTGAAAAAATGACAATATTCTCAATGACTGAAAAAATGAAGCAATTTCATGAAAGCCAGACTGAAGATATGTTCAAGTAACAATCTTTCAATGCAAGCTAGAACTGAGAACAGGATGCTGGTTCTCTGCATATTTGGGAGTATAAAATGGAAGAGAAACACCGTTCATATACAGAGCCCTTCTACAGCTAGCAGAGAACTTCAAGAGATACTGAGAAACTTAGCTAACTGCTTTAACAAAAACATTCAGATTCTTGTTAATTACCTGTTTAAATCCACTCCTCCTTCATAAGTTAATGGGTGAAACACTGGAAGAAAAAGTTTATTTGTACAATGTAGATATACAAGGCTCATTTTGTTTGTCTTCCTATAAACAAAGCTGCATTTTTAAACTCACAAATAAGCTATTTCAGTAGGCATTAGAGTTTGAGGTCTTACATTTTAATCCTGGATTTTTTTACCCAAAAAAGTTTAGGATTTCTAAGAGATTTTCAGAAAGTTCCAGAAGAAATCAGTACTTTCATAAAGGAAGGATCACTTATTTAAACTTCATTAAATACCCCAATAAATAAACAAATAAGTAAATAACCAAGCAAGCACAGTTCCTTAACTGGTTAATTCTGGTTAATTTTTAGACAGGGAACAGAAAGTAATAAAGAACGATCAGAAAGGTTTGTGTATTCACCTTTCCAGGTGAATTGCCATGACGCAAATGACGTTGAGGCCTCTGCTTAAGATTATTTACTTTGACATGACTTCCTTCATACATAGATCCCTTCTGCCTCTTACCTACTTAAGTGTCTGCAATTCATTATGCTAATAAAATTCCGTACTGCAGCAGAAGCAGCACATTATGCATAAAACGTGCTCTCATTAGTGCTCTCTTCTGAGAGGTAAAAATATAGGTGCCATAATTTATATGCTGATTTACTGTATTTACAGTCTGTGGTAATTGACACTTATACTCACAGTATGACTGGATGCCAAACCCTGAAATTCTAAAATATAGCCCATCATATGTTGAGGGCATGTGGAGAAAGTACACTGAAGAGAAATGAACAACAGGAAAACTACCCAAAACACCCCCAAGCAAACAGAAAAAAAAACCCCAAAACAAACCAACAAAAACCAAAATCCCCACCACCCAACAAAACAAGTCCTATCTCAACTACCTTACCCTGGAAGTAAAAAGTACTGAGTACCAAAATGAGGAGTTGTTTATTCCTACCCTCACCACTATTGTAGGAAGGTTTTCTTCTAAACATATTCTATGTTGTTAAGTGCAAATTATCTCAATGTTAGCTGTTACCTGTAGTCCTTCAAAAGGATCAGGGCTTCTGGAATAAACATCCTAAAAATCTGATCTGCTACTCTTTTTTTACCAAGAGGGCATTTCCTTATTGGGTAGTAACATACACAGCTAAAATATCAGACTGATGAATAAGCTAATCATTGGTAATACTATCAGGTGTAAATAAACACATCTACACAGCAGTCACATAACATCCCCTTTGTAAGGGCCCACAGTGATGAGATACATGTTCAGAGTAAGGCTGTAAACAGTGAAGCATTTCACATGCAGTCTTATGTATGTATACAAGGACAAACCAAGACACTTTTTCCTTCATGCTTGCTCCTAAAGACCTGGAGCCCACTAGCCCATTCCTTCCCTTGCCAATTCTCTCAGGAGGAGGGGGAAATTGCGTTGAAATTCTGTCACTGAAATTACAGTGGAGGAAAGTTAAATACATGTTTATTTGGAGACCCTGCAGGCTCCCATTTTAATTAGGAAACATTAATTCCATACTCTATTGCCACACTGATGTGCAAGCAATTCCCAGCAATGCTACAGAATCGTCTTGTCCACCCCCTGAAGCACATCTTCAAAGATGCAAATCACCACGAAGGCAATACTACCAGATAAGTCACTATTTCAAATAAGGATCAAACGTTCAAAGCAGAAAATAAGCATTACAGATAAGTTGTGATTTACCATTCCTGCCTAGTGGAAACATCCCTTTTTTATTTTTTTGCTAGTTCTATAAATGTGTATTTACCATTGTGAGCTGCAACTGCTTCACTTCCTTTCTGCTTGTAGCCAAATATGATGTCAATCCACTCATGAAGATGTTCTGATACATATGGACTTTCTAAAGCCTCTTGGCTCTTCCGAAGAAAGTCATCAGGACCTGACAAGAGAAAGGTTAATTAAAGGAGAAAACATCCCATTCAATATTGATATCCATCTCTCTTCCTCCTCTTTCTTGAAAAGCCAACCAAACACCCCCATGCTAAACATCAATTTTTTTACAAAAAAATAAAAGCACCTATTAATTATGTCAATGTTTTAAAGAATTCATCTAGAAGAAACCAGAATGGACATTTTTGAGGAAAAACCATGATTCCAGCAATCTTGAATTAATTAAAAATACAAGAAGTTTGACTATTATTACCTGATGCCCAGGGTGGAAGCTCTACATCTTCAACCATCTTTCCACCCTGCCTTTTTCCCAAGTCCAACTTCAAACTGTTTACTAGAAAACTAGAATCATTTTCATAAAATTCTGGAATCAACTGGAATTTTAAAAAAAGAACAAAAAACAACCAAGTTTTGGTATTAGCTTAGCTTTGATCACTTAAATAGATCATTCAGTGGAAAGAAAGTTATTAAAGTTCATATGTCAAGCCCTAAAGTTGGGCAGGTTTTCCCTACAAGACAATTCTCTGACCTAAACTGCTAAATTTGGAGTGGCACACATTTTTAACAAGTAATGTGTGACATATAAATCCATAATATCTATGAATATCTTCAGAACTCTCATTGCATAGCTACCTTCTCATTTTTAGGACATCAAGTAAGAGTCAAGACTAAAATCTAGAACAAAGCTAAAATTATGACCGAAGTTTCGGAGGTTAAATCAATTCTTTAAATACCACCATATCTAACCATTAACTGTAGACTATTTTTTAAAAAAGCATCACTGTATTAAATAATGTTTCTTTGATAAAGGAGTTTAACAGTATTTACTATGTGACAGTTTATTATTCTCAACGTATTCTACAAGTTAGGGTTTCTTAAGGCTCAAAAACCCAAGATACTACTACAGTTTAACTCTCTCAATGTAGCATTGCTATACATCCAAATCCTTACAAGATTCCAGCAAACAATACATAAAATTGCATCTTTTCAGCATTAATCCATAACTCTGGTAATTCCCATGTATTTCCAATGGGATTCACAATGATACTTCTGTTAAACTAAGAACCAGAAAGCAGGCACAGACAAGCAAACATGGAGCTGATACAGGATTAATATACAGTTAATAAAGGATTCATAAAATGCAGTCATCAGCCTTAAAAAAAAACCCCAAACCAAACCCACACAACTGAAAAGCACAAACAAGAACAAAAAACCTAACACACTCCAACCAAACACTCTCAAATTAACAGTAGATGAGAAAGCAAAGCACAGATGAGAAGATTTGAATAACTTTCCAACCATTTACCTCTTTGAAATCTGTTGCACCATCCAAACAGTTTTTCCAGGTTTCTGCAATACTAGATAATACAGATCAATCACACATTTGTTAGAAAAAAATATTTTTAAGGCTTCGCACTCCCTATTGGTGCATATTTGAAAACAAACCCAGCCTAGTTATATACAAAGTGTAAACAAACCTGTTGAACATTCTGTCAGCGTGATCAAACTTCCCATTCTGCAGACAGAGCATGTATTCTGGAGCTTAGGAGAAAGAAAAACAGCATCAGCTTGCTCCAAACCCTGTCTGCTTTGGAGGTAACTGTCTGCTCAGAGAGCATATAAAAGTTGTCTTACCAACTCTAACGAGATAAAACAAAACATAACCCGGAGAAGAATAATGGCTTCCATACATGAACTTGGGCTCTGGCATTTCCTGATAACGTGTCTGCAACACAGGAAGAAGGAAATGTCTGTTTCAAATCAGCACTCCTGCTTTCTCTCAATACTGAACACATACACACTGTTTCTTTTTAAAGACACAGATTAGGACCACCCTCAATTTTTCTTCTAATGATAAAAACTCTTAAGTTCTAATAACCATGCAGCTTTAATCAGAGCAGTAAATCAACACAGCAAAATAGTTGTTATAACTGGTCATCCAAAACTACCAGGTTTTCAGTGTTTTTTTCCTCTCTCACTTTAACACAACTGCAGTGACTCAAATTCAAAGAAGTGCAAACAAATTCTTCCTTTTTGTCTTTCACATCAAGTTTAATGAGAGTATGGAAGAACATACTGACTTTCATCAACCTAGAAGATTCCTTCCTGTCTGAAGCTCCTATGAATTACTCTACAACATATCAAAATATAAACAGAATAACTTTTACTGCAGTAAGCATGAAGCCAATAACAGTTTGGGGAAAGTCAGATCTTAGAAGGAAGACTTTATATACTGTTACTGTAAACACAATATTGTTCATATTCTCACCTTCCACAACCTTAGGAAGCTATATGATTTTGAAATATTTTAATCTTTTTTATCAATATAATGGAGTTATTCTGGCAATATTTTTTTCTAATGTTCTGTAAAATATTTTGGCATAATTAACTTTCCATTTATCCAGAAGATAATAATTTTACACAAATAATTAAAAGCCAAGCAACAGAGGAACTTCTAAGTCTCTAACTATGTGTTTGACAGCTTATGAAAGGAAAATCTGCCTACCTTGAGAAATAGAAACACACAGTGCACTATTATAAGCATATAGAATTTTCAAGTTAGTGCTCTGACCTCCATGGATCCAAATTTCCTCTCTCTGAAGTACTCTCCCTCAAACTTAGTTTTTTCTGAAATGGAAACACTTAAGACTTCTACTACTTTTTCTTATTTCTTTCAAGCACATGTTTTACATTACACATTTAAATCCAAGGGTTTTGAAGTTTCATAAATTCCTATATGTTTATACCATCTCAGTGCCACGGTATATAAAGTCAAACGGATTTGGGGATATTATTTCAAAAGTAAGGCAAGACTTTTAAAAGCATATATGTATGAAACAGTAGTAAGAGAGAGGAAATGGATTCAAATAATTTTAAATTAGTACTGACAAAACCAGTACTGATGAAATTAAGCTGGAAAATAAATGTGGAATGGTTATAGGTATGTTTGCTTCTGATAAGGTTTATAGTTAACTTTAGATATAATAATTCATAACACAATTCCCAAAGCTTGCTGAACAAAGCTCCTTTTATTGCCAATATGTACAAGGCCCAAAGTGTTCAGCATATAAATACCAAGATATACATACCACGAGTCTATCCAGCCTTTCCTTATTCAGGGCACCAACTGGTTTACTCAGCTCACGAAATGTTTCAGGCTTTGTCAGATCTAAAGAAAACCAAACCCATGGTTATAGACTCCAAGCATTCTGTTAGACATTAACATACTCTAATCAATATTTAAAAACAAACAAAAAAACCCCCAACCTATCCAAGCAGCAACAAAGCAAACAAAAACCAACACAGAACACCTCCAGTAATTTTCTCCCTCCCTACTAACTGCAATCCCATAAAGTCATACTGTAAATGGCTACTCATCTTCCTTCCAAGTCCATAAAATCTCATGCCTCTTGCTTAAGAGCTAATAGCTAATATATGGGACAGTTATTACAAGTAGTATCATGTAGTCAAGGTCCTGCTACCAAAGGCACAAAAGCAGCTGTATCGTCTTCTTCCTACTCACTAACCATTCTGTCAGGCTACAGTTAAGTCCCACCATACAATCAGACTGAAGTGTTTGAGCAGGTGTTGATGAATACCATGAGATTCCCCTACTCTGCTTCTGGCAGAAGGACACCTTCCTCAAAAGGACAAACTCCCATCACAAACTGCACTAAGACCCTTAATCAAGGAGTCTATTTAGGCACAAGTCTTGTCAGCCTCTTGCATTCAATTTGCAATGCTAAGAATTATAAAAGAACACCTGGATTCTACACATTTCAGTGTGTATAACTTGTTTAAAAAAAAGTCATTTTACTTTTCCATGGTTCTGTTCAATTTATAAGAATCACAAAGTCTTTGAATGCTCAGTACTGCCAATCTGCAAAGCAACCAAGCAGATGTTTGGTACATACTCTGTATCTGAGGAGTGCAATACTTAACAGAAAAAGATGAGGTATTTTATTCCCTAAGCTAAAGGGGAGGGGTCCACAAGAAAACATCTGAGATCACTAATGCCAGGTTCATTTTGATGTAACATGAACTTTATGCAGTGTAAAAGCCCCCCCCACACATTTCAGGTTGGTCATGATGCACTAACATGCCTTTTTGTGTACACATACCTAACACTGAACTAGAGTAGTCTGCTATGATCCAAGGAAATACAGGATACTGGGAGAGATCGTTGCAGCTTCTATCAGCCAGATTGTTGAGATGGAGAAGATACTGGTAATTTGATATATGTCCTCGCTGCCACTGCAACATATAACTTTCAGCTGTGTGCTCTGCAATATGGTTTTCTAAAATAAAATAAAACATTAAGAGTTGTGAGGTTTAGAGTTTGACTCCCAAATTATACCGTGATTAACATTACACAAGATACTATACAATAATTAAGGGCATAGTTTCTTAATAGAACAAGTAAGAATTTACTGGCAACTTCATGTTTCCACAGCTACCATAGCTTTTTAATGTCCCTGCAAATGGGCCTAAATTGCATTTGCCCAGGAAAAAAAAAAAAACAAACAAAAAACAAACAAACAAAAAAACATAAAGAAGGAGTTCTGAAACCAAACACAGTAAAAATGGATGAATATTTACATAGGAACGGAAAAGTATTTGCAGACCATGAACAACTCTCTCAGCAATCTGGCAACCTTTAAGACTTCAAATTTCTAGACTCAGTTCTGCTAGAGTCAAGCAAAAATTAAATATATTTTCCTACTGCAACCAAGGACATCCACTATCAATAACTTGTGGAAAGAAGTCATGTATGTACACAAACAGGATTTAATTTCAGATCCAATGAAACAGAGACTAGAGGAAAAGAAAACTTGACCCACACTCAAAAAAGTAAGAATTATGCACCTGGAGTTCTCTTTGAAGTATAGGCAGGAGCTCAAGAAATTCAAACTGCACTACTCTCTGCTTATTAGCTGTAATGTCAAGGTACACTGCTGGAAAACTGGGTTATTTATTTATTTTTAAACTTTCTTCCATTGATTCAGTATACAGCACTTGGGCAAGTGCCTGAAATAGCAGAATTGAAGGACTGCAACCATAGCACAACATCAAGAAAGAAACTTGGATTCGATAAGGGCAGGCCTTTATTTTAGCTCAGCATAGGGTAGAAAAGCATATTCCAACCTTTCCTTCACTTTAGTACTTTTAATTTTACAAAAAAAAAGTGTTAGCACCTTCAAAGAGAAGCTCTTCTGTCAGGGAGAGATGCTGAGGTCCTACAAACACTTTCAGAGAAAGGGCTCACCCTTTTTTTACTTTACTAAGTTCCAGCATCATCAGCATTTTCATCTACACCTTGAAATTTCACCTTAGAAAATTATCCAGGAAACAAAGTCTGAAGCAGGGTAACAGCATGCAGCTATTTCAATACAGAGAAAGTGATGTCAGAATCTATTTCCTTTTCAAAGAAAAATCTAAGAGACTAAAACAGTTCTCAAGGAAAGTTATCATTCCTTCGTGGCCTTTCCATTTTTCTTTGTGAAGCATGAGGGAAATGTCAACTGATATTTAGGTGAATTCATTGAAACAGAACTAGAGTCCCAGTACAACAACAAAATAGCACAAAATTTACATAAATACTTTCAAGAGTGGCAGTAAATATGAGTTTCAGTGTTTCAAATTACAGAATAACTCTGTCTTTTTCTCCTTTTTTTCCAGGACACACACATTTTAGGAAGCTTCTGTTTACAATCTGCAAAAAATATCCATCACTTTCTAGGAATTAATGCATATAACATTTAATAGAAATGAGAATTTAACTGTTTCAGAATGGTAATTTTCATCAATGACTCCTAAGACTGAGGAAAGCTCAGGTATTTATGTGTGCACTGGAAATCTACCTATTACATGAGGTTTCTCAGTAGGGCGTTAACTGAGGGCCTGGGGGATCCACACACAAGCTAGTCTATATTTTTTCAGCAAAACACAATTTAGCTGTGTGGACCTTATTTATCCCTTGCTTTGAAGATAAGAGTTTTGTGGCTTTGTTTGTTCCATTTGTTTGATTTTTGTTTTTTTTTCTTGAAGTGGGGGGGGAAGGGGGCTGTTAAATGACAGTGCATATCAAGTTGCAAATCAAAATAATTAGTTTTGCCTTAATAATGCCACCTCAGCTTTCACACTCAGCTCTTCAAACACAACCAAATAGATGCCATTTCACAACATTCATTTTGATCTTTGCTTATTTCTATTAAAAATTGTTACAGCTTATATATCTGTTTATTCTTCTCATTCTTCCCACACATCAACAGAGCAAAACCCAGACAAATTTCCCTTCACAAGCTACTACACACTACATTAATAAATAAATACTGCAAACCTATATATGTTGCAATAAGGAAATAGACCTCATCTCGATCCTGATAGTTGTAGAATTTCAAGTAGATGTCAGAACACAGATCATTTTCTGTGCAAAATACTTCAAGTCCCTGAAAAGTTAAAGGGGGGTGGGGGAGACAAATGAGAGCAATTATTGACAAGCTGTAGTATTTGGGGTTTTTAACAGAATATTCCAGTTACTAACATGTAAGACTTACAACTCTATACTGGGTAGCAGTTTTTCCCATAAAATCTAACATATTAAATTTTCTATTTCCAATCATAACTGCATTCAGTTTACACTGAGCCAATATATTGGCTCTGTCTGGATTGATTAAGCATAGGTAATAGACATTTAATTCTTTGCATCACTCCATTCACTCAGGCAAAAAAAAAAAAAATATTTGGTTTACATGTGTTTTGAGAAAAAAAAAATTCTACAAGACTAAAATTCCAGTGCTAACACTGAAAGCACACAACTGAGGTTTCACTGCAGAACTCTTGTCATTCCTCAGTCATGTACAGTGGGACTCATCACTCCACGTTAGTCTCAATATGAAGCAGTGACCAAACCTCCTCCATGAATCAATCCAGAGAAAATACATCATGAGAGAGAAATTCATTCAATCCTGTGATAGGTGTTTGAGATAAATGGAATGAATTGCTCCCTGATGGTACTCCCGTCTCCCTTCCCCTATACTGACTGCTTATGAAAGAAGTTTTTCATCTTGTCAGAATTCACTCTGTTTTTATCTTTTTGACAACACAGGAAAAGAAAACACTTGAAAAACCGGAAAGGATCATTGAGTACTATTTCACTATTTAATACAGAGTTTTTAAGAACGCATGGCTTTTATATAACGATGCAGACTGTTTCAGCTGGTCACTTTAAGAAACCATATATACACCATGACATTAAAATAAAATAAATACTTGAGCTTACCAGTGGCATCAGCCCATGTCTTCTTTTATAGATGCGACGCACATTTTGCAGTGTTATTTGTACAACTGGTTTCTGTGAGGGAAGAGGGAGGGGGAAAAAAAGATGGAGACATTCTAGTAGGTTTATGCTCTTCTACCTTACCCTCCTCAGACAATCTGAAGTCTTTCGTGACTATAGATACTAGCAATATGAAAACAATATCCATCCATGTCATTTTAGCAGAGGAATAGTGATGCTAAGCAGTTATGTTAAAAAGAGGAAGCTAGTCTTTGCTGTTGGTTTTTGCCTGAGTAGCAAAGCAGCTGAGGAATCAACAAGCAGCAGTGTGTAATCCCTGAGTCTGTGGCCAGTAACAATGCTAGTGCACGAGAGAAGCAGAACACAACAAACGCTATCAAAAGGGAGCCATTGGGCTGCTGGGCGAGCTGTGCCAACGGTGCCACCTGGCGGGTGGAATCAGAACGGCACCGTTATCCCACTGAAACCCTTTTCCTTGCCTGGACTTGCTTCCAGCATGTCAGAACCAGAGTAATTCGAGTAGAAAGGGACCTTTAAACGCCATCTAGTCCAACCCCACTGCAATGAGCAGGGACATTTTTAACTAGACCAGGCTACTCAGAGCCTGGTCCCACCTAATCTTGAATGTTTTCAGGGATGCGGCATCCATCACCTCTCTGGGCAACCTGTGCCAGTGTTTTACCACCTCCATGGTAAAAAACTTTTTTTCTCTGTCTACTCTGAATCTAGCCTTGTCTAGGTTAAAACTATTACCCTTGACCTATTGCAAAAGGCCCTGCTAAAAAGTGTGTCCCCCAAATTCCTCCTCCTTTGTCAAACACACTTTCTCCAATTCCCTTCTCCATTCTCTGTACTAGCTCCAAACATTCCTTCGTCTTGTCACAGACATGATCTCTGTAACTCAACATTCCTTTCAGAGCACTCAGAGCTTTCCCTTTATTTTCCCTGTGTCTGAGCCTCCAGACTCCACTGAATCTTCTGCTTGTCTCTTCTTCCTTGTCCTTAGGGCACTCAAGTTAGGCAGATTCCCTTCTTCCCCCACAGGGTACCAGTGGATGAGAGCACTAGAGGCGTGCTTCAGTCCTCAGCCCTGTGGAGGGAACTGGCAGCACAGCATTGGGATTAGAGAATGGGTCTAGCTTGGTTCTTCATCCCTGGCCAGACTGCTCCACCAGCCTGCAGGACCAGTCATACCCAGCTGGAACAGCATCAGGGCTGCTGATGCAATCTCACAGGCTGACAAGCAGAGTGGAAAAAAAAAAAAATTAGTCTGAGAATTAAAGTTTACTGGTGATCGTGCTACTGCCATGTCCATACTGAAGGTATTTCACAAAATCATAGCCAAGTCAGTGGCCTGCTAAGACCATCACTACTATTTCTATGACAAAGATCCAAAGCAGTAATCCATCTGCAACATGTACTCAGCTTTCCTCCAGAGAAAGAAATGATCAGTTTAATAGGAAACCTAGCTAAGAGCTCCCAAAGTAAACTCCATGGATATAAAGCTTTCACTAAGTTGAAACAGCATCAGACTGAGAAATTTATCTTAAATGAAATGTTACAAGTAGTGATCTTCAAATATTAATAGAGAATAAGCAAAGGACATTTTGTGCTTTGTCAGTAGGGGGTAAACTTCAAGCAAGTTAGCACAGAACCAAGCCTCAGAAAAAGAGATACACTGAATGCAGCAGAGCAGCAGATATCAAAGGAAGACTAACAACCTTCTAAATGTAATTGAAAATAGTCTTCTTGGAGATGTGCTCTATGTGCATTTCAGAGAAATAGTACAGACAATTAAAACTGCCCACTAGCAGGGCAGCGTGCTCACATTGTATGCAAGACCATCTACGAGGCACTTACAGGATATCCATTAAGAGGCTGGAAGTACAAGTTAGCATCAGTAACGCACACATGCCCTGGATTAGTCACCAGTGGCGTCACCATTTCTGCTTTACATTCCATATGCAGCGTTTCAGAAATGCTTTGAAATCTACAAGTGAAGAAAAGGAGTAAGTTTACCTCCAGTTCTTACTTTGGTAGAGGCACCCTTAAATTATTTAGAAAGGTTTCGGTTAGCTTATAGCCTTGGGACATCAGAATGGGGACTTCACTAAGCCTATTTTACACAGGAAGAAGTTTTGTTGAGACCTCCACTTTAACAGGCACTCCAGAAAGGAACACTGCTACATTCTGCTCCAGTCTCAGAGAAGTAAGACAGCTGACTTTTCTAAAACTAGTTTTATTTGGCATATACTGATGTCAAACTGCAACAAATTCACAGACAAATGAAATGTTTTGGAGATAAAGTAACACATTCATCTTCACAGCACAGAATTTCCCACTCTCCATTCCGGATGCTTCAGAACAAAAAGAAGCTAACTCTCTGAATTGGAGAACTTAAACTAACTCAACCAGCAATCTAACTATCAGTGCAGTAGACTAATCAATCAACAAGATGAAAGTGATTTCCCAGTAGAAAGTGATTAGAAAAGTACCTGTTTTTATCAAATGAAGTTCTAGCCAAGCGTGATTGCAATATAGCAGTTATCTAACATAGAAGGAAAGAAAAATTAGTATGGTCTCTGATTCAAATGCAATGAGAACTTAATTATTAAACAATGATATCACAATTTCATTATTAAACAGGGATATTAGAAATAATCAGGTACTTACCATGGCAGCTTGATCTCCCATCTTATCTAGACAAGAAGCCCTGTAAAGCTAAACAACAAGCTTTGAGTGAAACAGCACAGAGATCTCCCACACAGTTCAGGAGTCAACAGAAACAGGAGGGGCTTTAGCATTCTTGGTGACAGCATACTAAAAGATCTATTACTATTTCTTTTTAAAGTAGGACTTACATGTTCACTGCTACTGCCATGTTACTACTTTGTCTGCATACTACCACCCTGTGTACTAAAAGCTAATATGGGTCACTTACAACAGCTGTCAGAACTAGCTGCTGTGTTTAATTCTACATTTTAAAAATAGATAGTTCAAGATTTTCACCTTAAAAACAAATAAAGCTCTACATTAAAAATCAAAAGATGCTGTGATGAACTATGCAGGGATACCAAATAACCACATACCTGATGTAGAGTTTGCACAACATCTCCTACTTTCCCAGCAATATCCAGTTGGAATAAGTGTTCTGTTCTACCCTAAAATTGAAAGTATTTTTACTACAAATGAATTTCAAACAGAACTCAGCGGAAAAAAAATAAAATCACGCTAAACTAAAATAAAAACCCTTAAATAATGAAACTCTAAACCCTGATAAAATTATGCTATTAAAGATTGTGCTGTATCTCAAAGATTCCAAAAGCAGATGTAAAACCTGATCTTTTTCTCTTTACAAATATATCTTTGCTGTGGAAAGCTCTCTGTACAGTATTTTGTCTGTTGTTTAATACAATACAGCACAATAGCTTTGAAGTGAACAAGTTAATGTAGTAAATGCAGAAGTAGTACCTATTTTAATATCTATTTTTAACACATGCAAATACAGAACTAGCAAATGACATTACATTTAAACAACTATTGTATTTCTTACAGATAAAAGACACCAGCCCATCAAATCTTTAAAGACTAGGCTGAAAAAGTTAGTCACTGTCATCTACATAAGTAATTTTGAGCTGGAAAGATCCCAAATACAATCGCAGCCTATTTTGACTAGTCATTTACAAAAGCCTCACTAACACATCACCTAGCATATGTGGCACACTCATTTTTCCCCTACAAAGTTTTCCCAACTTTCTTAAGTGTCGTTTTATAGTACCTATTTCTGGTTTTAACTTAAATATATTAAAAGTATGTATATGGATCAACTGGGACTAACTCTACACACAACTCATGTTTAGCAAATGTTGTTCGATCCTTTCATGACCCCTGACTGCAGTATAAAACTGTATAAAATGTGTTTCTGTAGGGTTTTGTGATTTCTCAGGCTAGACTTTAAAAAAGCCAACAAAGTGATCAGTAAGACTACGACAAGACCCTGGTCAGTAGATACAACTGGATTAATTTTAAACTGAAGGAAGGAAGACATGAAAATCTAGACCATCTTCACATACATTAGTATGTGATCTGAGCTGAACTGACAGCAATGCAAGAGGAAAGCATGCTTCAAAAAGCAAATGGAACTGGATCATAGGGACACATGAAATCCAGTAGCAGTTTAGATAAAAGCCTCATAACATTTCACCCAGAGCATCATTTTCCTTCAACAGGAAAAAGCACAGCTCTCTGAAATCCTAGTGAATGGTCTACAAGGATTGCTTACAGACAACAATGTGAAAGTTTTTGTCTCTGTAGCTCTCCAGCCGTGTGCAAAGACAACAGCTCAGTATTTTGTAACTGATCTGAAACAATCAAAGAAAGACACAGAAGATAAAATGTATTTCTCAATTCCAGCACTTAGTGACATATATGGAACTGGCAACAATTCAAGTAGAAGATATTTAGCAGCAACAGAAAAAAATCAGAAAAGATTGAAGGTGAACTAGATTTCTTGTTTAAAAATACAGAAACATAGCTGCACTTTAGCAAAGTAAATTGTAATGGTTAACTGTCAGGAATGTTTTAGCTGTGGATGAATCATAACTTAGGAGAAAATGAAGTGAAAAGCTTTCCAAACAACCCTTCTGATTCTTTTCTTTTTCACTGTGTTGGCAATGGGATAAGGTATTTGTGTGATACTTAATAAATCTTGTACATGGCTGCAAAACAGATCATGGAAGGACTAGGAGACAAAACACATGTTGAAACACATGAAGAATTACAGGAATAAAACAAACAAAGAAAAAAAATTTAAAGTCCTAGTTTAAAGGCAGATCTAATCACAAAACCAACCCCAAGCAGTCGTTGAGAGAACGGAGATCCTCTCTTGACTCTCTTCTGTTGACTACAGTAATGCAAATTTAGGGACTCCATCATTCTTGAAATTTCTTACTTGAACAAATACATTGAGAAATATAATTCTGTCTTTTTCAATTCTTGGGCAATATGTTAATTAACTCTGAATTTTTATTCTGTGTTTGTGCCTTAACTAATCTCACAATTTAAGCAAAGAACCCTTACTTGTATGCCTTGAAGCCTCCAGGCTCAGAATTGGAGCAGACCGATCCCGTCAGCAGAAAACAACCAGGAGTAAGCTCCAATTTCTGCTGTGAGCAGCCTCATCTGCCATTTCTTTGAACTAAGAAGCACTCAGCTGGGAGATGTCAATTATCCATCTCTCATCCTCAGGTCTGAGCAGAACTGAGGAGAAGCCACTTAGCCAGGATGCAATGTCCACTGTACACAGCAGCCAGCTGACAGCTCTGTTGAGCCCATAGAGTTGCACATCAAGGTAAATGGTAAGTGTGAAGTCTGCAGCATGTCCTCCAAGAAGTATCAGAAAGCCATCACAGAAGAATTCTGACATGTTTTTTCAATATACAATTACTTTTTTTTAAAGCTTTATTGTCATATTCCTCAAATGATAATTATCTTACTCTTTCAGAAATAACATAAATCCTTACAAAACTTTTCTCAGAACAGTGAAAAAATACATACTTACTCTTACTGTTTTATAGGGTGCAATAACATTTCTTTCTTTAATGAGAAAAACCTGAAATAGTAACAGACATTACAGATTCACACCTTAAAAAATAATAAAATTAATCAGAAGTACTGGTAAATACAAAGCTAAAAACACTGTTTAAGCAAGCAAAACACTAGGTTGTAATATCCTGCTTTAACCACCCCAGATAAACTGCAGAAAAACAATAAGCTTTTATATCAGCCAACTGCAAGAAGGGCAGAGTTCAATTTAGTTCAGAGGCTTACTTATACAGCCAATTAGTGGGCTTTTATCCCAATCATATGGCCTTAAAGGAGTCGCAATACTAAAGCAAATACACTCAGCTACATTCAGTGGGGCAGATCCTCCCCCTCTTCTAGTAGCTCAAGGTTCTGCCCAAACAGGAATTACCCCAGGCTAGCAACTCACAACACACACTGTGCAAACTTTCTCAAATGAATGCCCTTCTGCTGCTGCTGCTAAACGTTTTGCTTCCAGCTCCAACCATAATGAACACCAGATTTCCTCCCCTCATCCAATACCATGCTTTTGAACAGTTTTATTTTTCTGGTGCTAGCCTCATATCTGAGAACATCTTCCCTCTCCAAAACCCACATAAAACTACTCTCTTCTTCAGAACATTCTCAACTCCTATAAAAAGACCTGACTGCTGGCACACTGATTTGTATGCTGTGCCTTACTATCCACCTTCTGAAAGGTGACAACCCAGAAGTAAGTTGTGGTTTTGCTCTGTTTCTAGAGAAGGTTCAAACTTGCTAAATCTCAGGCCTAAGCTCAGGATTGGTTCTGAACTAAACAAAACACACTGGACTGCATAACCTACTGTGTTCTACTCCTGGCCCAAGAGAGTTGGTCGAACACAGGTCCTTTCCAGAGCCTCAGTTTCCTTCCTACAGGTAGCATACCTGTGGTTCTACGCTCCAAGGCATCATGGCAGCAGCCTCAAACCAAGGGCAAGTACTAAACTTGCAAGAAAGGATGTTCTTCTCTATCAGGAATCCTTCTGGCTGCTACACAGAGCCTTCCCCACTCCCACCAGCTGACAACAGAGGCAACCTTCACCACACGACCACTCCAAGAGACATCCAGCTAGAAGAAAGCAAGTGGTAGGCTTAGAAGCCTCTAAGCTCAGCATGCCTCTCTAAGTGCTACATTAAAAAACAATGGTAATTAGCGTCTTTCATCTGACATCAGCACGTACAGACCTGAATCAGGCCAAGGGAGAATCAGAATGAGAAACCTGCTTTACATTCATCGCTCTTCTGCAGGACAACTATACTGAGTACTCCACATTACATAAGAAGTAGACACAATGGTTTGTGGTTTTTTACTTGTAAGCTGAGCAAAACCTTGAGCATACTGTATTAATTTCCTATTTTGGAGGATTTCCCCCAATTTTATCTCAAGAAAATATACTGAATCTCAAATTATTATTCCCATTTAATATATTTTAAAGCCATTAGTTCTAAGTTGTCTGTTACATAAAGAAAAGCTGTTTATCCAGCTATGTATTAAAAATTTCTTTTGAGTCTAAAAGACAAAGATTTTTAAGATGTTCCAAATGTTTGCTATGTGCAGTTTCCTACAAGGCCAAAATTCTACTTAAAAAACATACTTTTAATTAGATCATGATTTGTCATAATTACAGCTAGTGACTACTTGACACTTGGAAGTCCATATGCCTTCTGTACAAAATACCAGCATTTATGATGTCACCCAACTATTTCAGAACTCTTCCTCACAGATAGGAAGAGGACTGGCAAGCAAGACATGGGAGGAGTGGGGGGTGCTAACCACATTTGCCATCTTAAAACTTAATTCCTCTTTCCCACAAGGTGTTTCTTATAATCACCTGCACTTCAGAACATATAGTAATGATGCATGGTGGAAGCATTGCCCGGAGCAGCTAGAAATACTTTTTTTAAAATCACTCAGTACACAAGAAAACCTGCTAACTCAAGAAATAGATTACACAGCATTTTTCACAGAAGCAATTTCAAAATGAAATTAAGTATCCTGATTACTTCAACACAGACCACAAACTCCTCTGGCACTGACAATATTAAATGCTTGAATTTGTTTTAGACTGCTGCAGCATGTAACTGAGCAAGGCTATAAATTTTGGGCATTGATAAAGACAGATTTTAGAAATACACAAGAATATTTAAAATTGTATTTCACTCCCTCAACTCTGTTCTATCCTGAAAGGAAAACATGATTTTTGTTGGTTTTTTTTTTTTAAAACCTTTTACAGCTTTGGAACACCTATCAACCGCAATTTATCAAAATTTGAAATGTATCCCCTTGGTTAACTTTAAGAATTAATATATCCACAATCACAACTCTCGACTGGAACTCAAAGACAATATTTCAGGACAGCTTCTGAAAACTATTTGGTGGAGATACCGCACAGTCCAGAGTTTTCGCAAAGCTGAACCACAGGGACTAAGATGGCTTTGCCATTACCACAACATGCTGAAGAAAGTAGACGAAAGCAGTATAACAAGACCAAACTAAAGATGACTAATAAGAAGTTTTATTAGAGTCTTGTCTCCTTTTTCATTCAGTTCTAACGTTTCCCTAAGCTCCATTATAAAATGCACAGGGCAAAAAGTTTACTTTATTGAATTAATGACTTAATGAAGTCATTAACAGTTTGCAATTTCCAGCATTAACAGTTTCACATTAATGCTAAGTTTTTGACATTAATTAGTTTTGCTTTCAGTTAACTTCCCACTCTTGGACTACAGCTTTGAGGAATAATACCATTAAGGAATGTAAGCGTGCTCATTTACGTAACCTCACCCATTTATAGATCAAGAACCTGTTATATGCAGGTCTTACCTGGCTACATACAACAGAAATCCCTCCAGATGTATTCCTAAAATGTAAATAAGATATTTGAAATGATGGGCATTTCAGCTTTAAAGGAAGTTAAATACATACAGTGTCCCAAATTTACCTACCGTCTGAAAGGGTTATTTGCTTCATTGTCTTCTGGGGCTTTTATACTAATGCAATCTCTCAACGGTATCTGCAGCAAGTTATAAAAACACACAGTCTTTCTTAAAAGCTTTTTAAAGAGAATCTTAAGTTACCAAGAAATTTAAGTTTGCACCACTTACCTTGATAATGGGCTGGATATTGTCATCTGGTTCAAAAATAATTGACTTTGAACAGACTTTTAGGGAGCCTCTGAATTTTCTAAAAGGAACAAAAAAAAAAAAGTTGTGCATGTGTTCAAGACACATGAGCCTAGAATGACTGCAGGAAATTATGGTATGTAAGAGTTTTTTACCTTTCATCTCTGCAATCTTTATTTATAATATGATTAGCTGTGTGCTGTTCAAAGTAATATTCTTCCAGGTTAAGAAGAAGCAGTGAAAACCTACAAATTAAAAAAAAAAAAAAGACTCTTTTACTCTAAGAGAAAATACTGTAACAGTTAGTACTCTTAATAAAACATATCAGGTCTTTGGAAAGCCTTCACTGATCTCTTTTCTGTGCCACACCTCAATAATAAATTAATTTAGCTCTTTAAAATAACAACCTATATGGAAAATTTGTCTACACATGAAGAAGATCAATTGATGCTCTTCCAACATATGTAAGGTTAGGTATTTGATTCTGATGCCTTAGGTGGAAACTATTCTAATACAGTCAGGCTTTCTGCTTTAGCCCTATGCCAGTCAGAATGTGCAATGACAAAAAAGAAGGGCAGGAACTAATCACTTAGAATGGATGGAATTAGATTGTTTTGAAGCCAAGCCAAATTACATTGGTCTAAAATGTTAAGTGAAAACACTGGCACAGATTTTACAACACAGGTGAGTCACTCGATGGACACTCTCTGAGGAAGCATTACCTTCCTCTCCAACCACATTTTGTACTTCCTCTGTACCTCTGTTCAACCCCCCAAGAAGCCTGTTCATGGCTTAATGTGATTAACAACAAACCTCAACAACAACAAAATAAAACCAGGAAACTGAAGTCTTCTGAAGTATTTAATTTCAGGATCATAGCAATGCCAGTGCTGGTACCAAATAAATTCAAACAGGCCAGATCAGGGGGAACATGAAAATGCTTTCTCTAACAACTTAACTAAAATTGCTGCAAGTGATCAAAACTCAGCAACTTTCTAACAGGGTGAGCACTTGGTCACTGAGTGTTTCAGCTGTAGAGAATGCCAATGCATGCTGCTGGCACAGCAGGAGATGCAAAAATAACTTCAGTTGGAAGTACAACTTGTCTGTGTGTAGCACTGATCTGATCTGCACAAGCACTTAGTATTTATTTACACCCACACTTTGAGCTTTTTGTACTTTGTTCATGATGTGCTTCACTAGAAATGCCTGTGAAAACACTAATAAACACCAAGTGTTCCCAGAGCAGTATTCAAACAGCAGTAAATATGTCAAGAGTTCACAAAATGAACTGAGTGAATCGAACAGCCTGTTCATTGAAAAAGCATATTTCACAATGGAAAAGATAGTGTTATTGAAAATACATCTTGTGCACTTAAAGATTTGTGTTGTGGTTGTTATATTAAACAGAACATAACATCAAAAAATAAAGGTTTACTGTAACTACAAGTAACAGTGGTTACTTGTAACAGTGGTTACTTAACAGTGTTCTTGTGTCCAAGATACTTTGTCCTACTGCTCTACTGCTTATTCGAAATGGCCTTATCTTTACCTCTCCTCTCTTGAAAACAGTTTTTTTATGATCCCATTGTGCTGGTTTTGGCTTGATTTTCTTCACTATCTACTATGAGGCTTTGTTTTGGATTTGTGCTGAAAACAGTGTTGATAATTCAGAGATGTTTTTGTTATCACTGAGTGTGCTTAAACACAGTCAAGGCCTTTTCTGCTTCTCACCCCACCCCACTAATGAGGAGGCTGGAGGTGCACAAGGAGCTGGGAGGGGACACAGACAGGACAGCTGACCCCAAGTGACCCAAGGGTTATTCTGTACCGTATGGCATTATACTCAGGATGTGAAACGTAGTAGCTTCCACACAGTTACCATTAAATCCCATTTTTCAACATATCCAGTTGAAATCATCTGGGACAAACTTAAAATTTCTGATTTTGCAAACTCAGATCTTTCAAGTTCTATCACATTTTTAAAGCTTTCCAATAAAGCTATGTTAGGATGTATAAAGAGCAACTCACCAGTAGAATGCTCTTCTTTCTAGTATGTATAAGCATATGCATTCAATTTATTATCCACAAGCCAAAATATTAAAATAATAATAAAAAAGTCAAGAACAAACATAGCACCCAGATTTTTTAGAAAAAAATCTATTCTCTTTCATCATAAAACAGCCACTATTCACATAGGAAACATGAGCTTCAGAGAAATAGCATTTATGGTCCCACAATTAATTATTTTCCAAGAAAACTGATGCCTGTTCAACAGAATTAATTTCTGAAATTCTTCATTCTTAGTCTCTTTCCTTTGTCTCCACCTACTCTTTTAACAAATTCCTCACATTTTTATATTCTTTCCAAATTCACCTGTTGACAGCACTGGTAATTACTAGACTTTTTAAGTTTTTGGTAAATGCAGGCATCCCTTATGTATTCAGACAAGCCATGTTTTTACATCAAAACATTGGCTGTTATTCACAGTAACTATAATATGCTTCACATAAGCCAAAAGACATAAACCAAGAGAGTTCTCTTTGAAATTTTTCATTATAACTATCTCCATGAAACTATTGTATCTCTATACTTGTCACTTTATAAATCAATTCACCTTCCCAAAACCCGAAGCTGTGGGCAAGAATTTGAGGTATTCCTTCCCTGGCATAACACTCACTGCTGCTGAACCAGATGATTTCATGAAGAAAAAAAAAGAAAAGATATGCACAAAAACTCAAGATAAACTCTTCATATAGGCTAAATAGGTACTGTGGGGAAACTGTAGGTTTATTCCTTTTAAAATACCATGTTTGCTAGCAGTATCCAGTTTACCCTTTTGCTATTCTCTGTCTCTTCCACATGACTACTCACTCCTAGGTTTACAGAGGCAGCATCACTGTAGAGCTTCTTGCTGGAGATCAGCAACCTCCTGTGCAACAATCTCCTGCTCACTGACCTCAGCCTTCCTGTCTTGAAAATGGGTTGTATTGCTGTGCTGGCAACTGTTAAAGCATTTTTCCCTCAAACATTGTATACCATATAGGCCAAGTGCATTTTCCATATTTTATCTTCCCCTCCCACTCTCCACAGAGCCTTCCATGTAGTTCTGAAGTCTCTTCCTGGCATTTCTATGCTTGTTGCTACTCTACATGCAAGTCCATTCACTCTAACTGCATTTTCCTGTATTTTCAGGCTGCCGTGAGTCACTTCTGCAGGCAGACAGAGCCAGATATCAAATCTCCACAAATGCAATCACAAGTCTCTACTTCTCTCAAGCACCCACTGCAATTGGGACAAACTTACTGCCTGTCCCAAGACTATGCCACAAAAACTGCCCCTTTTAAAATAGACACGATACCATAAATGAAAGCAAAATTTTCACACTTGCATCTCAACTACTGGTTAACAAATCTAGACCAGTTCAAGTTACTGCTAATAATGAACTCTGGAGATTATGATGCATGATCTCTGGCACAACCTTCTGGAGTTTCTCAACTCATCTCAGTCTTTACTTCGTAAGTATTTAAATTTCATTTCCCTGTGTTAATGATCCATAGAGTTGTCAAAGAAAAGAAAAGTCAAGTTTCATCACATGTTACTAGAGTACATCAGAGCTTTTTATCTTCACAGAAGAAACATCTTTTACATAAACAGAGCCATTGATAGTTACTGTATCAAGAGGGCCCCTCTTGAGAACCATCACAGCACATGATGATACTTCAGGCTTGCCAGGAGGTTTAACAAGTATCTAGATCTACCAAGACCGCAAGGGTACGGATCAGTCTATGGCATGTTGCGTAAGTAGGCAAACAGTGTTGTGAAGGCCTGAAAAAAAAGGACATCAATCATAGTAGTTATAAAATTACAGCAATGGGATCTTCAGTGCACAACTAAGCAGTTGGGCTTTGGGCTGACTGCTTTCCAAAGAGCTAAAGGAGGTATTCCAAAGACACCTGTGATATCAAGATGACTGGCATACCAAACTTATATACTATCAGCTGCTATGTGGTCCTACAACTAGAATTTGTATGCACACTTAATATAGATCTAAAATAGAAATTTAATTCTGCACATGACAGGAAGACTTACAAATAAATAAATAAATAGTAGGAAGAGAATGCATGAGATACCCTGTGTAAGAAACTGGTTAAACCTGTAACAGTTGAAAATTGTATTTTGGTCTTCAGCCACTGAGCAGCTGTACTGTTCCCAGTGCTGTGTAATTAACAGCAAACACTGTAAGCCTATGACTTTATCACACTGACCTGGAATAACAGCATGGATCACAAAACCAATGTCAAGACAAGTAACAATGTCCCCAGTCTACCCTTTTTTGCCTTCAAGTCTGATCCCAAGATGAAAAAACCCCTCAATCTAAGTGGTTAGTCAGGCAAATTTTAAGTTTTAACTGGGTCGTGTACAAAAATGTTTTGGCATCTAAAATGAAAAAGGGCTGGTTTTTTGTTTTGTTGTTTTTGGTTTTTTTTTTTTTTAATTTTAAATTATCAGCCAGAACCAACATCTAAAAAAAAAAAAAAAAAAAAAAAAAAATATCAAACAACAAACCAACAAACAAAACCCAGTTCTGGTTCTTACACATTTTTAGGAGATCCCTTCAGTTTCTGTTAAATACATTTGCCTGGTGATCTAAAACTTTGTATTCCTACAGTATTCCACAGTAATAAAGAAATATCACAAAGTTCTTTTTCAGGCAAACAGAAAAGGATCAAATTTGAGACTTTTTTCTTATTATCAGCATGTGGTTCATTTTGATCCATTTTCAAAATTAATAACCCAATTGTTACTTGAAACTTCCCAAGTATAAATCATTAATGAGTGTTTATTAAAAATCTACTTAGAGAAAGGTAATGCTATAGCTTGGAAAGCAACTCGAATATCTGTTGACACAAAATCCTTTGAAATCAAGAAATAAAATTCACACCTCAAAGCTTATTACAGGATATTTTTATGCTTGCTTCTGAATAAGAACAGGTTTATGTTCACAAATGTTGTGGTCACAATGCTGTTTAATGCTTTGCAACACACTGATGAAGTTAGTAAGCCACAGACATGTCTTCGGGGATCATGGACCTTTTTTTCTTGTACAATGAACTTGACATACTAGGCTATCCAAAAAAACCCCAATGTGTTATTCTGAAAATGACAAAGAGACAAATTAGACAAGATTTAAAAAAAAAAGTTCAAACTTCATGGAAGTAGCTATAAGGGTAGAGGGTCTCGAAGAGGTTCAACACCTTATACTATAGCTTCTTAACAGTCCAGTCTTTGTCTCCAGTGTCTCACCAACAGCAAACAAACCTTTAGAGAACTTCCAAGATGACTGTATTTTCTTATTTACGTGTAATATTTGAAAAATGGAACTTGAGAGGGGGGAACAGCTTCAGTAACTTTGCTGGTCCCACACACTTGTAATGCCTCAAAAACTACTTCCAGTTGTGGAGACCAGCCAACTTTGACTTAAAAAGTTATCACATTAGCAGATAGGCCATAATAGAAGCTTCTGTTCAGAGCCGTGGAGTTTTCCCAGGATAGTTTTGCGCATGGAAGGGTACATGGAATACCAGAATCAGTAGCATGTGAAGGGGTCAGGCACAAGAACAAGGTTGTCAGGAACAAGACTACCCTTTGGAATGCAGCAAACCTGTGTGGCAGTTCTGCTGTCAGAGATTCTGGGAAAGAGACAGTTCCACTTTCTAGGGTAAAATAAATCAGTAGCTACCACTGCCACTATGGCAAAGCCTTGAGCTTTAGAGTGGGAAAAGCACTCACACTGTTACATCTCAGGTTTAATGCAAGTTCTGCATTCAAAAATCAACAGCAGCAGCAGCTTGGAGGGGGAAGAACTAACATGCTAGATAAGGGAATATCTTCTATTATAATAACTCACATAGCTGGAAAAACCAACACCACCAACTTAAATAACACAAGGAGTTTCCCAGATCCAAAAATGGAAAGAAGATTTTCAGCCATAGTTGTGCCTGTCTGAGGGTATAGGAGCTACAGCAATGGATTACCAGTATAGTGTACACACACACATCTCTCCATCCACCCAGATAACTTTAATGAAGTCTTTAAGAGCTTTGGTGCTGGAACATCCTCAATTCCCACACAGGGTTAAAAGTATACAGAGCCTGGTGGAGTAAAGAGTTAATCTTTTAACAGTCTATGAGGAGCCGTTTGAGCTTTAAATGTAAGCACCTACACTTAAGGGGAGAGGTAAATTAAAGCATGCCAACGTAATTTTGCTTGAAGACCTATTTCAAATTCCTGTCATTGTATAGCCCCAGAAAGAATAGAATAACTGGAAAATTCATACACCAGTCACTTGGAAGGTATTTTCTTGTGAAGGGAATCAGTATTCCTTTGAGAAGCAGCTCCAGGTAAAAAACAGAAAGAGGTAACTATCTTGCCAAGAAAAACAGAACTCACTGCCTTTTCCAAAGGGCTCCCATATAATTGCCATTCGGAAAAGGTCTGAGGAATATGAGTCAACAACACACCCAAGACGCATAGGAAAACTCAGCACTAAGTATCAGGAAAACACTTGCAAAACTTCAGCTTGTATGATGTCATTCCCAATACACAAGGTTTGTGAACCCAAAGGCACCCAAATATTCCTAGCATTGTTCAGAGTATGCAGCTAAGAAGCCAATCACTCTTTACAAACTACAACCTGGGCTTTTTAAGTCCTGCCAAGATGCTACAAAATATCCTCCAGACAAAAGTGTGTTGCATCAGGCTTAGTCTACATGAGAATTTAATGTTATTTTGCTTGATGTGCATGTACATCTATACTTCACTTCAAAAAAGACTCAGAGATCCAACAACATCTGGGAGGAAAAGAAAACAAAACAAAACAACAAGTCCACCGTTTAATTTAGATACCAATCTCACCAATTGAAGCACTGGATTTATTCAAACTGGACACAGGAAAGTCCATGCAGAGGCCTGTGCCATGGCAAAATGCTGTTTATACCACCCAGAAAAGGTACCCATTGATCCTGCTTTAAATTCATAGTCTGTGACTGAAGTCTTACTATTTTCATCCTTTCATTAGAAAAGCATATGCTGGAAATCTACTTGGACAGAAGGGTTTCAAGTGGCTGATCCAACACACCTTGCATAATCACTTGACTTGATACTGGAAGCACAATCCTGATAACAGAAGGAAATTGTCAGGGACGAAAAAGCAGGGCAGCCCAATCTAGCAGCAGCCCACAGCTATGCAAAACCAATTTTAAAATTAAACCTCCTCCCAACAAGAACAAATTACCTATAGGCCAGCTGTAGGATTCATTTGCTGATGTTTGGATAAAAACCTTCATTATGCATATTGTGTCTGAAGAGAGTAAGATAAGGCTACTGATTTAAAATAAGTAAATAAATAATCCCAATGCCCCAGCAGCCATCACATCGAAGATCCATCTGGAGCACCTACATGCTGCCAGTAGGTTGCTTCATGTGAGTGATGTTTCCAGCAGAAGAGACAAACCCCTCACACAAGAAGCTGAGCAGCAGGCAAGACAACCAGCAGAACTTTATAGAGAGCCCCTGTACCAAGTGTTTACACTTGCCTGCATTTGGGCACACTGCCAAGAGAAGTGAGAAATCAATTTATAAAGAAAGCAACAACCTGAGCCAAACACCACATCATCTAACTTGATGTTTTGTAACTAAAATTGTTTGCAAAAAAGGATTGCTGTTCATGAAGGATGAGTATTTTAGGGATTAAATAAACTGTCCTGCACACAGGACATTTCAGAACTTTCTTGTTTTCTACTAGAAAATGGCATATAGTCAGAAAAGAAGGTTTATGTAATCAGATATTAAAGTGGACCAACTAATTAGTCAAGAAGAAGTATTTTTTTTCAGATCACTTAAAACTAATCTGATCTTCCTTCCCTCCAAAGCAACTGCATAAGAAGATTAACTTCTTACTTACCAAGTTTCACAGTACCCCTAACCGGAACTTTTATAGCTTAAAGTTTTGTAGAAAGCGATGTACAAGTAATAAAAAAGCCCAACCAACCAAAAACCTGAAAAAAACCCAAGAAACCCCAAACCAAAGCACACAGCAAATACAGCTGCCACAAAATTTTTAAAAGTCCTGCTCATCTTACTAGGAAATATCTACACCAAGGACACAAAGATCAAGTAAATGCCTTCAAGCAGAAGTTGGTGTCTGTAACAGCTACCCAGCACCTAGGTAAAAAATTCTCAGAACCTGTCCCTTCAATTAAGTCATAGCAAGCTGGTTTTTTGCTGCTTTAAGACAGAACTATAAGGACAACGTGCAACAAAAATACAGTGTTTCTAATCTGATATTTCAAAGCTCAAAGTATTTTAAATCACTTAAATGCTTTTAAGATTTCCTAATTGAGAAAAGCACAGGAAAAGAGGGAGGGGCAGGGACCTGATACAGGGTACAAAACATAAATTTACTTGGATTTTATACTAATATCAACTGTTAGGCAGGGGGAAGAAACAGAGAAATAGGTTTGCAGATATAGGAAAATCTGCCAGTGTAAATGTGAATGACACTAATCTTTCATGAAGTGCTCAAATTACAAACTCAAATAATAAGATCCTGATATGCTTTCAAGTATGAGCAAAGAAAAAGAGTTCTCATCAATAACTGCAGAGCAGTAATGATGACACTGATAAGCTGAGTTTGTTCTCACGGCTTTTTAAAAGTGATTTAGATCCCACTTGGGTTCTTTGGGACAAGTCTGATGAGTTCTGGCCTTTTTTTCCTCAGCTTCTCAAAAAAAAAAAAAAAATATACTATTTACATTAAATCCGTAACACAGCTAACACAGTCATTTTACTTGCTTTTCCTACAATTAAGATGCTTTACTTTACAATTAAAAATAGTTCTCTTTTCCTTCTACACAGTTTGTCCTTTCTCCCTGCAGCCCCTTACACACAACTGAAACTAGAGCAGCCCCCCAAAGAAACGAGATATACAAGAAGACAAAACGTGATCCAGAACACATCTGTACTTCAAAAAAAAAAAACACCACTTCAAAGGATGTGGTAGCTTCATGGGCTGTACAGCTATTAATCAGAATTTATATGGACAGAGTGAGTCCAGCTCTTCATCATGTGGTTTTCTCATCAACAATAAACAGTGCTGTGTAGCCAGCAGAGACCTGCACCAGGAATTTGCGCAGGCTCGCATGGGAGCAGCCTGCTGTCCGCCTGGTTCCTGCGGCAGGAGACAACCGGGAATCCCTGATCCCTCCAGAGAAGGCAATGTGTCCTTCTGCTGTGTGACCCATGCCGGCCTACTGCTCTCACAGAGATTTCCTACGTGGAAATATTAAGCTTGCAAAAGATTTTGAAACTTTGTGACAAGACAGATACAGCTAAGCCAGGTAAAAGAAAGTGGGACACTACCTAAAAAGAAGAGGGTAAATTCAGGATACACTCAAGTGTGTGTGACAAGCCTTTGTTGTACGTTCAGAAACAAAACAAATATTACAGTCAGCAAGCAAGAACGGGCTAATTGAATTTAACACTTTAAAGAGGCAGCACAGAGTCTGTAATTTAAAGGCTGACAATATACTGACTATAGCGTTCAAGGAAAAAAAAAGAAAAAAAATCCCAGCAAACTACAACAAACTACAGTGAAGCAAAGCTCCATGCCACAAGCACAACTGAGAACAAACAAAGATACAAAAATCTACAAGACGCTATTTTTCATGCAGTTTATGCAAGGCAAGCAGCATTCCTGTTTTCCCAGGTCCTTTCTACACCCTTTTCAGCCGTAACTCAGGGGAACCATCAGCCGCCTGATCCCAGCAGTAACAACGAGGGCAGCACAGCACCCGGGCTCTCCTCTCGGCGCTGCGCCGCGGCCTCCCCGGAGGCCCCGCCACCCGCAGCTCCGCCGGGCCCTCCGAAGGGCCGGGGCCGAGCGGGGGCGACCGGGGCCGTGCCACTCACCTCTCCTTGGAGTACAGCTCCCGCTCTAACCGCCGCCTGCGGATGAAAGCCATGGAGCCGCCCGGCCGAGCTGCCGGTGCCGCCGCCACAGCAGGCCGGGCCGGGCCAGGCCAGGCCGCGCCTCAGGGAGGCGGGGAGAGCGGGCCGGCCGCAGCCGCAGCCGGGCTGGGGAGCCCGGCCCGCCCCGTTTATACCGCCGGAGAGGCGGGGGAGGTGGCACAGGGAAAAGCCGGGGAAATGGAGGCCGTCGGCAGCGAGGGTTCTGAGCCCTCGCCCGGGCTGCCGCGTCTCTGCGGCCCTTCGGGGCCTCCGCGGCGCACACGGAGGGAAGCTCACGCTGTATTACATTGCGAAAGAGCTTAGTTACGTGGATTTAAATGCAAGTTTTAAATGTAGTGCCACTGCAGTGAGATCATTGTGCCCGTAATTCGTGCGACAGAAGCTGTCCGGGCAGGAGGTGTGTTCAAAACCTAGAATCACAGAATATGCAGAGTTGGAAGGGATCCATCAGGATCATCCAGTCCAGCTCCTGGCCCTGCCCAGGACATCCCCACGACTCGCACTATGTGCCTGAGAGCATTGTCCAAACGCTTCTTGAACTCAGTCAGGCTTGCTGCTGTCACCACTTCGTGGGGAGCGTGTTCCAGTGCCCAAACACCCCCTAGGTGAAAAACTTTTTCCTTATATCCAACCTAATCCCCTGACTCGGCTTCATGCCGTTTCGTCAAGTCTTATCATTGCCTAAAAAAGACCTCTTTGGAAAGAGGAGTTAAGTAAGATCCCTTAGTTCTTATAAAACCCCTTCAATTCATAGAACTGCCACTGTATCTGAACGATTTATAATGTGTTTACAGACACGATCTCTTGTGCAGTAGAAAAATGCTGCTTTTGCATATTTATAAGTTAGAAAAATGGATTCATGGAGGGGATATAATTTTTCACATAGGAATTAGAATAATTATAGGCTTCTAGGCCTCAAGAGATTGTCTGATGTACTCGGTGCACAGGCAGATTCAGGTATATGTTGATCAGTGTAACTCAAATACTTTCAATTTGTGGACATAAATATGAGAAGTGTTGTATTTACGGAAGACAGGTTTACTTTGGCTAATTGTCTTTCAGGGTCCTCTTGGAGTACTTCACAGAATCTAAGGAGACAACAGATCACAGTTTAAAAATCACTTCTGTCATCTGCGTGAACTACTTCTCTAATCAACTTGTAAAAGCACCTGTTTGAAGAAAACATGCAACATTTGCATGTAGCTTGTACAAATTTCTAACAGCATCTATAGACATATATTTGTCCAATAGCCAACCTGAATTTTCTTTGCTGCATTCCTTGTTGTCGTACTTCCAGTGGAATCATGGAATCGCGGAATCATGGAAAGTCTTGGGTTGGAAGGGACCTTAAAAGTCTAGTTCCAACCCTCCTGCTGTGGGCAGGGCCACCTTCCACTAGACCAGATGGGTCAGGTCCCCGTCTAGTCTGGCCTTGAACACTTCCAGGGATGGGGTACCTACCGCTTCTCTGGGCAACCTATTCCAGTGCCTCACCACCCTCACAGTAAAGAATTTCTTCCTAACATCTAATCTGAACTTTCTCTCTTCTGGTTTGATGCCATTACCCCTTGTCCTTGTCACTACATGCTCTTGTAAATAGTCTCTCTCCATCTTTCTTGTAGGCTTCAGGTACTGGAAGGACCCAATTAGGTCACCCTGAAGCCTTCTCTTTTCCAGGCTGAGGAATCCCAATTCTCTCAGCTTTTCCTCATAGGAGAGGTGCTCCATCCCTCTAAAAATCTTGGTGGCCTCCTCTGGACTTGCTCGAGCAGGTAGATATCCTTCCTGTGTTGAGGACCCCAGAGCTGGGTGCAGCACTTGAAGGTGAAAAATATTTATGTGCCTCATATATGTTTTAATAAATATTTGTGTGTAAATACATATTTATTTGTATAATTGTTTATATGTGCAGACATGTATATCGTCCTCTCATAGACGAAAGTTTTTTTTCACTTTTCCTATAGACTACACTCATAAATGATTTATTCTTACAGCTTTATTCTGCCTTTTTTCCAGGATGACTTTTGCCTTTATCTTAAGGTATAAGGCATCAACACCAACTAGAGTGTGGTAATTATGCCCCATGTGTTACACAAGAGGAACATTCACAAATACATCCCAGGAAGAACTTGCTTTTCTTATTGTGACAAAAATTTCTCCTCAAAACCTTTTCTAACATAATGCCACCTAGTTCTCCCCATTTTATGCTGAACATGTAAGTTCTCCTCAGGTATAATATTTTGCCTTAGTCTTGATGATTTCATTCTACTAACTTTAGACATTTATCCTACTTAAGAAACCAGTTTTGAAATTTGATACTATCTTCTAGCACCAAGGTTGGTGAGAACCAGGTTCTTAATATATCTATATTCTGTTGCACCTTGCAGATCACTAATGGAAATACTGAATAGAACTGAAATGACAACAGATCCTTATGGGTTCTCATTACAGGTTCTCTTCAAGTTTGATTTTTGTAAGCAGCATGCCAATTTCTTGGTGCTTTCATGAAAATTGTGTTTCTTTTGCTTTTTGTTTTAATGAAACTGTCATGGGACGGTGTCTAAATTTTACTAAACTCAAGATCTATAATAATTACTGTTTCTCTTTTTCTACTGAATCAGTGAAATTGATTGCAAAAAAGGGCATTAGAGGAGTGTGAGAGTATCTGTTCCTGACAATCTTATGGTAATTTCTTAATAGTGAAATTTATTCTAGATTATTCCTTGTCATCAAAATTAATCTGGATTGCTTTAGACTAGCTTTCCTTAGATAAAGGCATTTTATCTTTTTCTTGTCTCTTTAAACCTATATAGTCTTTTAGCAACCAGAGATTATTTTTGCTATATTACTAAGTAAATTTCTTTAGGCCTTATTAACTTGATTACATAAAATTTACATAGTTTTTAATTAATTCCTTCTTTAAACTCTATGGTAAGATAAATTCAACTAAGTATCTGGGCACTTCTTATGTATTTCCAGAACATTTTCTTGTTGCATTTTATACTCCTTTTTACCTGTCACTCATTTTGTACTGTAGGCTTTGTAATTGTATTCTTTTATTCATATTCTTTTATGTTACTCTTCAGTTATGTCCCCTTATTGTGACTTTTTTCTTCAAATCCTTGAAGGGTTTTTAATGTGATGTTAACACAGTCTACTTCAGCTTCCTTTCCATCTTTTTGTTCACATCAAGATAGCTTGCTACTGTATGTTTAATTAAAAATGAGTGTATTGTTCTCTGTAGAAAATCTAGGTTAGCTTTAAATGACTGAGCTCAGGCCTAGACTGAACAGAAAGGAGTTTAATTAACTCATATCGAATGGCATGCTGTTATGATGAGCCTGCTTTTAGTACCTAGACTAGCTTGATTAAAGTTAGCTTAACTATTTCTACATATCAGTGCAATCCAGAGTTGGCAGTGCTGACATGCTTTTTCTTCCTCTTTCTCTCAGAGTAGGGAAGCCTATTTTGGTCAAATGTGTCATGATCACTTTCACTCAGTTTACTTTCTGCCTTTAAAGTCAAAATGAGCTCCTCTCTACTTGTCATGCAGTTCCAGTTGGTAGTGCCTCTTGTAACTTCCTCTGTACTGTGAAGCAAAACTTCATCCCTAAATACTACAGGAATTTGGTGGACATTTTGTGTCCTGCCATATTGTTCTTCTAACTGGTATTCAAATGATTGAAATCCATTATTATCTCATGTGCAATCTTCTTTAGCTGCTCAGAATACATCAGAAAAATCACCAACTTCCTCCTTTTGAATACAGCTGTAGTCTGCTATGAAAAATAGACCCCAATCATAGGATAATTTTGCTTCCTCCTTTTAATTTTCACCAAGAACAGTATCTTTTGTCTCTTCCTGGTTTCAGTACACATTGAATCATCATCCCCTGATTTACTGTGCCCATTTTCCCTAGCATTCTTATATACAGCTATCACTCATGTGCTACCATATCTCTGGGAGGCTATTAAACTTGTATTTTTTCCATAGGTTCACTGGATCCCTGGCATTTGACTTCAAATATTCCAAGTTGTTTTTCATTATTTTTTTCATTTTTTGTGTCTGGCAGATATTCCCAATGGTATTTAACCACTAAAGCTTTGTCTTTCAGGTATCTAAAAAGTTTCATTAAATACAATGCTCAAGAGTTTCTTGTCAATCTATTCTATTCTATTGGGCATTTTTAAACATGTTCATAGTAGGCTGAACCTCAACTGTTGAAGTCAGTGGTGAAGTTCTTGTTGGGAGTATAAAAGACTCCTGAGTGTAGTTCAAGGATTCGTCCAATAATGTATTTATTCTGAAAGATATGTCAATAGCCAATCTGTGGCACATTAACCAAAGGCAAACTAGTAAAGAGTACTTTCGCTTATTGTTAGTAGAACTAGTCAGAAAACAGAAACTCATTTTTTTCATGGGGAAAAACCCAGCATTGTTACCTCTCATTACAATGACATTTAAACTAGTTAAGTTAGCATTTTTGTAAAGAAAGCATTTTTTGAAAGATATGAATGAATGGTTTTGCTTTCAGGAAAAGTTTAGGACAGACTAACTTCTGCAAGGCAAACAATGACCTGAGTCTTCTGTGACACATGCTATCTTTTCACTGTGTGTGTACTCAGAGCTAAGAATAATATAGATCCATCACAGTAACTGTAACAGAATCAACAACAATTAGTTGTGCCATGGCTTACCTGTTGCCCTGATCTGAGTGATGACCTGGAGTTACATGCTAAAACTCCACTAGTTTAAAAATAATCATGTAAAGTTTACCCTTGTGATAGAATTGTCAGCTCCACTCTGAACACATTTAAACTAGTTTGTAATCATCTTTCTGACACCAAATTCTGCTAAGCTTTTTTGAGCTAGTTGTAAGTCAATTTATATGTGGATATAGTGTGTGTTTGATTTAAAATCAATTTTAATTAAACCAATTTTTATCAATAAACAAATGTTTAATTTACCATTTTCCCTGAAGAAAAAGATAAACCTAAAGTGTCAACATTTAAAGGTGTTATATAAGTCAAATTGTAAAGGCAAGGATAAGAGAAACTTGTACAATTATTTTACATGTCAATTTAAATTGAAGATTCTATGTAAAATTCATGTTTCCAGTGAAATCCCTCTGAACCACACCCATTCTGAAATACAGTACTTGATTATAAATTGTTTTGGTTTTTAGTACTCCTTGAAGGATTACATCTCCTTTAGGTCTCTATACTCCTTTGCTAATGTTACTAACAGCTCTTTTCCATAGGTTAATCTCTGTAGAATTTGAGTGCTGGGTTTTTCAGCCACTGGTTTGGTACACACTGCATATACAGATCCCTGCACTTCATTTTGGAAGTGTCCTGAAGAGGACTCATAAAATAGGGCAGAGTGCATGGTAATCCAGAAATAATGTGATACACTTTTATCTGCACTGCTGGGAAATAAAATAATACTAATTTAGTCTCTTCAAAGGCATGTAAATTTTAAAGATCAGAGACAAATTTGTAACAGAAAAGAATATATTTACTTTATTAAAACAGATTTAGAACACATGTGAACTATATGGAAAAAACAGCCGACTGTGTTCATCGAGTAAGATACTCCCACACCCCTTCAGTGTTCCCGCTACTTTATGGAGCTGATGAATTGGCTCCCCTCCAACACCCATGCATACTTCATGTCATTAGATGCATGAGTCACTGTGCTCTGCTGCAGAGCTGCTAAATGTGGTGCCACAAATGTTGATTTGAAAAATGGATGAGCCCTTGAGTCATTTTTCAGTATAGCTGGTGTTTTAAGGAAAGGCCTTTTAGTAAGCTTGTTACATATAGCCCACAGGACAATGGAGATGTATCTTATATCATAGTAATGAAAATAAACATGGATAGTGGTGGTGAGAGAAAACCTGAAAAGTCTCAAGGAAGGAGGGAGCATCTATTAAGGACAGATACTCTACGCAAAAGTAGTATATAATAAACCTTACAGACTAAATACCAGTTTCCATTTTATCCACCACCATAACATATCACTTAAATGTAAATTTAAAAAGTAACTTGTAGTGTCATTGGGTTTTCTCTATTTTTGTATGGACACAGTTAATTTGTTGGCAGAACATTAATTAGCTGATGAATACATTGTTTTATTCCTTTGCTCATGAGCAAGTGCACGTGACTAGATGTCTAAGAGTATCTGTGTATAAAACTCAAAGGGAAGTTTAGATCCCACTCTGTAAATGGTAAAATCACTAGTCTCCCTTTTTTTGGCCAATAGGTTCAGTGTTCTGGCAGAGGGTGTTTTTCTTGGGTGTAGGGGAGGGAAAATAAAGCAGAAGAATTGAGATGCAGAACTAAACTGTTTAATTTGCGTAAGTAGTTGGCCTTTAAAACTCTTAAAATGTTTCAGCGAAGAATATTTTAAATGCCTATACTTTTTGCACAGGTAACAGTCGTAGGTATGTTAGGCCATTTGTTTATTAACTATTTCAGCTCTGTGTCCAACAGCATTCTTGCTGCAAAGAAGAGCTGTGACAGAATAATATTCATGCTTCCATTTTATATCAGTAAAACAAATTCATAATTTAGATTAATTTTCAGATGTGCATACAAACATATTTTTCCTTTGACATATATTCTTGTCTATTGGTTGACTTTATCCTGCTTTCCCTAAACCAGAAGAGATAAAGAGCAAACCTATGTTATCATAAGTCCTGTCCAAAAGCTAAGACAGCGTGAGCAACTGGGGAGATACAAGATCAGTGCAGGTAAGGCCTGCATAAACAAATTAAACTGTTTTTTATATATTGAAGAACATACAACAAATGTATAAAGGCTTTTCCTTCTTCCTTCCCATCTAGAAAATTTGGCATGCTTTGTATGATGTATAATAGAGAAGTCCTATGACTATATTTCTGAATGTAAGACTAGAATTTTTGTAAAGTGTAAAATGCTTTCTTCTCTGTCAGCAGACAATTGAGTTATATATATATATTTTGTAGCAGCTGGAGAAGTGACGAATAGAAACAACTTTTCTATTCAGAGCAGTTGTTTAGAACAGAATTTCTTCAGGAAATAATTGCACTTGAAGCAGTAAGGATGGATTCTTCTCATCTAAATTTAGCCAAATATGCAAGTTAAGCCTTTAGTCATAGTCTTACATGCTTCTACTGTGCATCATGGAGAGAGGTGGGTGATTAACCAGTCTTACCTTGGGCATCACACCTGAGGAGAATGGATTGCTTCCTATAGGATCTCTGTTAACTCTGGAGAGAGTCCAAATGACTTAAATTAGACTTTCAATTTTAAGGTAACTACAGCTGAGTAAAATGAGCCATGTGCTGCAGGAGGTGCTTTTCAAAGAAAAGTCATTGTTTATGTTACATTATTTGTTAACAGCGACTCCAGATTTGCCCTAAAGATTAAACTTACCCATTGCCATGTTCACACACATGCAGGAGTAACTTGTTGCACATTTTAAGCATTTCAAAATCTGTGACCATGTTGATCTCATAGTGATCAGACATGCCTGGAGAGGCTGGACACCAGGTAGCATTGTGGAGGGAAAGTTCCCTGGACATGAAGCACACTCTCTTATAGCTGTTTTGTAAGATGTGCTTTTAATTGTGGTGGAAACATATCTGCTTTCAGTTGACTGGTTCAAAAGAGAGAGGAAAAGCAGTCTTTTGCATTTTAAGAGGAGCAGAGGTGAAATTCTGGGGTTTTGTGTGTTCTGAAAAATTTCCAAAACCAAGCTAGAGCTTCTGCTCAGTACTCATAAGCATATGGTAGTTTTTACAGGATCACATTTAGAATTCCCACTATGTGTGATATGAAAGAGAAAAATTCCGTATTTGATATTGCTGCCTCATTATAATAGCTTGACTTCAATAGCCTTCTGTTCAAAGAATTGGAACAGAATAGGGTGTGAGAAACTGCTTAGGACTACATCACTCAGCTATACGCAGAAAATAAATTGAACAGCTCCTCATGCTATATGCTTTCTGATACTTACATTTTTTTGAAATTCCTAAAGCGAAAGACCATTAATGGAGGAAGAAGTCCAACTTCAAGTTACTAGATGACTTATTTTAAAAGGATATTGGAAAGATGGTTTAGACAGTGAAGCAGTGTTTGGCTTGTCACTCTTGGATGGTAAAGATTAAAGACTTCACATGCTGCAAAGACATACTTCAAGTACCCAAGAATTTTTAGAAGTCTAAAGCAGAAGGCACCTACTCTTCTTCTGAGATTTTGAACCTGAAATCCATGCTTCAAAGGAAGCATGTATGTTCCGCATCTATAATGGTCAGGCATTAAAGGATACAGCATTCTGGTTGACAACTTAAGCAATGAGCTGTGGTGGTTTGGGAAGACAGGAACAGAAGAAAAAAGACAAGAGTATGGTTTTTCATTGCTATATAAATCAGCATATCCATGTCCAACAAGTGGCTGCATTCTTTTAGCCAGTTGTACCTGTGTGTTAGATGGTTTTGACTCTGGTTATTTTCCTTCATCTGACTGTAAGGATTTGTTTTGTCTTTATGTAAGAAGAAAGTTAATTATTTGGGAAAAGGAGCATCTCTTGGTTGCATTTGTATAGTATGTGGCAGGATATTGTGGTCCATGACATTAAATCAGTTACAACAGTAGAGCTACATTAGTCACTGATGATGGCATCTGGATGATAAGAAAGTCAAGGAAACCTTGACTCCAAAAGTCTAAATTAAGTGATGAGAGCATAAGCAAATGCCATTAATAAAAGGAAATGTTTTGATGGACAGGGTAAGATTCTACTAGTCAATTACTGACAGAATTTGATTGAGTAGAGTTTTCCTCTACTCTGACCAGTGCTTCTCAATCAATCACTACTACAATCAAACTACAGTTTGAAAGCTTATAATTTAGGAGTGATGTTTAAAGGAATTTTTCTTTTAAAAAACGTTTTTCAATTTTTGCCAGCAAATGCATATATCTTTACAACCGGTGCAGGTGTTTCTCTGGTCTGTGCTGCTCTCTGTGCTCGTCATGGTCACGTCTCCAGATATTGAACAACCTTTTTTTGTCCCCACCTTTTTCTAGAGATATTTAGAAACTTCATTAAGAAAGAAATAGTTTTTAACTTATAAATTTTTATAATTTCATAGGAAAGTCAGAACCAAACCATGAAGAAGTACAATGAATAGACAGGAAGTTATTGCACATTTAAATATGCTGCAGTGTCTAAATATATGAATACTCATTACACAGCTCTCAGTGCACTTGAGACCCTGCCACCAAACACATGAAACCACTTTAAAAGCTAGAGATGTGTGGAGAGCTTTCAATTCTTGCAGGCTTTTTCACAAAATTGATCTAACTGTAAACCACAGGCTCTTGTGAAATAGCAACACCACAAAGGTTTGTTTCTTCCTTATATTTCACCAGAAGCTATAACCACAAGTGCCAACTGTCTACAGATGATACAGGAGTTAATTTGTGAAGGGAGAGATGCAGCAAACTATCAAGAAAATACTTTTACAAAATCATCTGTGGTGTTATTTCTGCTGTTGGGACTACTTGCTAACAAATATTATTTGTAGTGATATTTCACTCTGCTCTCAACCACAGCAAGCCCTGACAGACCAGCAACCTTGAAGCTTGTTTATTGCACACCAAGGCATGACCTGGGACTTTTAAAACACTTCTATTTACTGTCCTGTCTGTGGAAGCTCTCCCAACTTCTCCCTTCACTCTAGTGTGTTTAATAAAGTGTTTGCATTTCTTTTCTGCCAGTTCTAGGGCTTAAGTTTACCTGGTGACTCATACAGGTCTCTGTCTTCTGGTGGGAAATCAGTGTGACAGAGCCAGGAGAAAACAGATTCACTTCACCTCAGATTGATGCTTCTGAGATTGGTTCCATCATAATAAATCAGAAACTTAATATGTATTCATCTACTACATTAATGAGTGTTTGGAATTTATTTACATATATTTTAGACAGACAAAATATGGAAAAATAATTTCCAGAAATATTTTCTTAGACGTTTACATTACCTGTGCTTGTTTATCCAAAATTTGATCATATAGTAAGTGGGCATATTAAAACCTAAACATTTTTCTTGGTGCATCCATTTCAATCCTTTTAAGATTCTTGTTTCTGACAGAGAGAGCTACTGTATTTCAGAAAACAAAATAAAGATTTACACACACAGTTTATGATGCCCTTCATTAAAAAACCCTTTGGATATCACCACGCAATAAAAATTGTTATGAGTTTTCACCTTGGAGAGATCTCCTATTGAGTTCTACACAGCAAGGATTTCAGCCAGAGGTGAGTGAAGTACTTCAAACCTCATAAACTGTGAAAACAGAGGAGACCTTGATGTACCAATGTGTGGAAGAAATTTTGAAGCTAACTTTGGAATTCTTACTTGAAAACTTCATTCTTCAAATGCCCTAGATGGAGATGATATACTGCCTGTGAAGCTATTTCCCTGTGCTCATATCAACAGGATAACATATCAGCTTTCTTTAGACTAAAAAAAACCAAAACCAAACTGGAAAAAATAGGAGTGCTGTTTCATATTTTTGGTCACTTGATGGCACTAAACTAACAGTGTATACATATTAATCACCAATAGCATAAGAACATTTCTGTGTCAGTGTATTTTTTTTTTTAAGGCTTGGCCTGATCTAAGTACTTTGTTTTGTTGAGGGTAGATTTCAGACACAATGGAGATTAAAAATAAACAAACCTAAACCCAAGAAGCAGTAGTGAAATCTGGCTGTGTTCCGTCTGTCTTGTTAAAGTTCATGATATGCTACAAATACCATGATGGAGTGGAATATGTAGCATTTCTGAGGAAAGTAAAAGTCAGTTTTCCAATGTAATACATTGAAGACCAAACCAAGCCTTCCAGTCTAAAATCTGAGAGAAGTATCTGCAAACTTTGGATAGTGGCATTTCCACCAAAGTCTGTGGCCATCAGGTGGCCACCTACATGAGGTAGAACATGTGGACCTCTTGGACTTTTCCATATGTCTTTGGGGAAATTGCCAAGATTTCAAGGCTAAATGTTGGGTTTATTGTGTGAATTAGAAGTGAAGCAGGGAGAACTTTGCTTGGATGGTGTCAGCCATGTAATAGCATGCCTCTGCTGTGATACATGTGTGAAGAAGGGATTGCAGGACTGCTGTGTCTCCCACTAAAGTCATCTCTTCACAGACTGTCCAGCAAAATGTCTGTATTGTATTTATTTGTACTGAAATCTGAGAAACCCTCAGTTAAATGGATCTTTTGGGGGGATTTTTCAGGATATAATAGAGTAGCAAGGGAGCATTTTTATTTAATTGTCAAAAACTTTGATCTTTCAACATATTTTCCTCTTCTACAAAGGAAAGAAAACCACAGTTTTTAAAAATTTTCATGGATTAGCAACAAGAAATGCTTTTGTTGTATCAAAGAATATATTTTCTCCTGATAATGCTTTTTCTCTAGATGTTTTTGACTTCTTTTTCAACAGGAAGTTACTTGCATTTCAAAATCTCCAACTTAAGTTCTACCTGGACTTTGGTCCTTCTAATTTTCTCCCTGCAGAACCTCATAACATCCTTGTAGTCTTCCTGAGTTGCCTGCCCCTTCTTCCAAAGGTCATAAACTCTAATTTTTTTCCTCAGTTCCATCCAAAGCTCTCTGTCTGGTCACGCTGGTCTTCTTCCCAACCATCTTGTCTTTTGGCGCATGGGGACAGCCTGCTCCTGAGCCTTTAAGATTTCCTTCTTGAAGAATGTCCAGCCTTCCTGGGCTTCTTTGCTCTTCAGGACTGCCCTTCAACCAGTCTCCTAAACAGGCCAAAGTTTGCCTTCTGGAAGTCCAAGGTGGCAGTTGTGCTGGCCACCTTCCTTAATTTGAGAGCTGAAAAGTTTATCATTTTGTGATAGCTGTGCCCCAGATGGCCTCCAACCATCAAATCACCCAACAGTCCTTCTGTGTTCACAAACCATCGGTCCAGTGAGTGTGTTCCTTAGGTGGTTCCCTCAACAGCTCTGTCAGGAACTTTTCTTCCACACACTCCAGGACCTTCTGGACTCTTTAGTCTCTGCTGTCTTGTATTGCCAGCAGCCATCTGGTAAGTTGAATTTCCCCATGAGAACAAGGACTAGCAATTGTGAGATTTCCCCCAGCTGCTTACAGAATATTTCTTCTGCCTCTTCATCCTGATTAGCTTGTCTGTAACAGAGTCCCACTAGGATATTGTTGGACTTCCCTCTGATTCTTCTCCACAAACACTCAACCCTATCAGCACCATCATTAAGCTCTAGACAATCAAAACCTGTGCTATGTGTTTCCATTCTTACTACCTATTACGTTTTCATCTATGTGCAGTATGGGAAACTTGTATGGTACTCATCCTGAAGGGGAGAAAGTCCATGACTTCACCACTCTGGAACAGTGGAGCATTTATCTTCAGGTCTTTTCATCGTGTTGTGGTTTAACTGCCGCAGAGATAAGGCCATGATGGACTTCACTTTCTCATATACTCATAAGTTCCTATCTTCAATGATTCTACAACTACTGAGAAATAGATCACAAACCAGAGGATATTCTGAGTTGAAAGGGGACCCACCGGGATCATCAAGTCCAGCTCTGAAGTGAATGGCCGATACAGGGGCTGAACCAACAACCTTTGTGTTATTAGCACTGTACTCTAACCAACTGAGCTAAATAAATATGGTATTTTCTGGGAGGTTTTAGGACTTTACAAAGAGTTCAATTAAATGGAAGATTTTCAACTTTCTAGCCAGTGAATCCATTGTCAAAATTTTGGTTGCATTTATCATCTCATGTGCTCTTAGCCATGATAAGCTGAGGGAAAGGAGTTGCAAAGCATTGAAGCAATTTCCACAGCATGCAAAGCCAATTTCAGCTCTCCTTTCTACTCATGAAAGTTAATGGCTTTCCACAGGAGGTAAATGAGGACAAATTTGGCTTTCTTGGCTTAAAAAATACCTTGTTTTCATGGCTATCTGCACTAAATTTAATCCAACTACAACAAATGAATCCATTCACAAAGTTGGATAAATGTGAGTGAAGCTAATATAAGCCATGTGAAAAGTCACCCTGTTCTATGCAGTACCAGTCAAATAGTATTTGAACTTTATATGAAAGTATAGAAACATATATTAAAATCTTCTCAAAAATAGTAGATAAATGTCTAGTTTTTAGATACATGTTTATTTTTGCATGATAAATAAAATCATAGGATCTCAAATTTGAATTTGCAAGCTTGCTGCCAGAGAAGCAAAGAGAAATGAGAAAAAGCTCAAGAAACTGTCCTGTCAATATCACACACTGTCATATAAGCTTTTCACTGTTACATTTCTTAGTCTCTTGTGCTCCGTATGCATGTGCTGGACTCACATAGCACAAATCCTAATTTTTTATAGGCCTGGTAAAAAATGATCATAATTTTAATTGCATGTGAAGGTTTGATTATGGTTGTACGTATGTAGCTCAGAAACTGCCCTCTCCTTATGTTGCTGTTTTTCAAATAATCTTTTCTTCATGCAGCATAGATTGAGTTGGTTTTGCTCCTATAAATTTCTAGAGGGTTTTAAAAACATTGCAAACTTAATCAGTCTGTAAAAATTTTAATCAAAAATCTAGCATTCAATGAAAGAGCTGCTAGAGGGAATTTCAGGAGGACAGACACAGGGAAACTCAGTAGGTCTGCCTGGTTGAGGGGTGAGTGTGCTGCCTGAATAGCATGGGCACTGCTGCCTTGCCTCTCTGTGTCTTCATGCAACCTTGTGATGCCTATTCAAACCATTTGGATACCATTTCTACCTGAATAAAATCGTATAAAAGGCAGTGACTGTGACTCAACCAGAAACATTCCTGGAAGCTCCTAGGAAGACCTCCCAAGTCCACTCATTCCACTGCTTATCCCTTTTAGCCCTGATCAGCCATTAGCTACCTAACAGGGCAGACCCATAGTTCTGCTGCATTCAGTTCTGTCTTCTTTCTTATGATTATATACACACAGATATGCTAAGATGTATACATCTGACAGATCCATAGCCTAACTAACTCTTCCTTGCAAACAGTTTTAGGTATAGGACATCCTCTTTGGAGAATGTGCAAATGAAAAGATGAATCTTCCCTTCACAGAGCTTACTAATTTTCAAAAATTCACAGGCTGTACTTTTAATTATAAGAATAAAAAAAGAGCAACGAGTTACAGACTACAGACAAATTATTAGTACATGAGTACTGAAGGCCGAGTTGAATACAAAGAGAAAAAATGTTGTGAAGCCAGATACTAAGCTAATGCAACTTGACTTAGTTCCCTTAACATCAGTGGAGTTCTTCTGATTGACACAAACTGAGAATCTGGCCTATTAAAATTTAAAAAAAAATCTACAAGTACCTACTAAATCTGACCTTTGTACTTTGAAGTATAAAGCAGGCTTTTTATCCACAGCTCTGTGCAATCTTTGGTTAAAATCCACTGGAATTAAGACATATTATTTTTGGCCACTAGAAAGAGCTAGTTTCTGAAAGAAACAGAAACGTTGTTGTTTCAAAAGAAAAATTAACAGAAAGTTTATAAAAAAATAATTAAAGTAAATAAGGCTATGGAGATCAAATCAAGTGCATTCCTTCACCCCAAAATAACAGCTGTGTGCATGATGATCTGCTCAAGAAATCAGACTTAATTTAGCTGGCTTCCCTTAGCACTTCAGTGTGGTAAAAAGAGCTTTTCTTTCCCCTTGTTGCTAACTGCTCATGCTCCTTTTAATCTCTCAATTCCATTCCTGAATAATGTGTGAAATTTTGGAAAGACTTAATCTCTAACAAAGAACTGCAATTATAGTTGTGTGCATTGCTGGTGCAGTACCTCGGTGGCAACCATCCTCTCTCCAAGGGAAGCCTTTGCAGCTTCTGTGCCTGTTGAGGACGCCTGTGCCCTGCAGCCCCTTGTAAAAGCTGCCTGGGAGGCTGTGGGGTCCTGGAGGAGACCATGGTGGAGGGCAGACAGGCACAAAGCCTCTCTAAATATTATAGAATCATAGAATCATTTAGGTTGGAACAGACTCTTAAGATCATTGAGTGCAACCGTGTAACCTAACACTGCCAAGCCCACCACCACTAAACCATGTCCTTGCGTGTCCTATCTACAAGCCTTTCAAATAACTCCAGGGATGGAAACTCAAGTATATCCTAGCAAATGTTATACAGGTAAAATGAACTGACTTGCCAGATCATGAATCACAGATTGAGCATGTCTATGAGACCAAGCAGAGCCCCAGAATTCAGAGCTGAAAATAGGTGTGGCTTTCCAATTATCATGGGTTAAACATGACAAAATGGAAGTTTTAACTTTCGGTCCAGTGGAAATCAGAAATAATTAGATCAAAATTAATGGCCTCATTTGGAAAACTGTCCAGATGATGTACTCACCCAAATAAATGCACACACCCGAGTGCTGCACTCTTGAACTACTGGAAGCCATGGAAGTGGTAACACACACCTACCGAGCCACATAGCAGGAGTCATGGAGAAACTCACAGTCTGGCAGCCCCACTGCATGATTACTCAGTAGCCTGCTGAATAATGATTTTGTCCTGTGCCAACTGGCATGCTCTGCCATAAGACCAGAGTCAGATTTGGGGTTTGGAGTTGTTAAAGACCATTCCCAAAAGGGCAGTGTGAACAAGAGTGACACAACTTGGCTCCCTCCACCCTCACTCTCCTCCCTCCATAGTTCTCCCAGACTGTGCTAGCAGCTTTTTTACTTCAAATACATGGGCATATCAGACCCAAACTGTGCAACCCTAATTTTATTTTCATGCAGCAAAAGCACTGTTTTGGTAAGCTGCAGTGGCCTTCTGTATTACTGTGAACAGTGTGAGCACACACAAATACGATGATAATCATATGTTAGGGCCTCAGAGGTACCACATTGGCCTGAAGGAGACCTGAAGGACAGGAGATACCTGGTGTAGACAGGATCAGGCCAGGCCACCTCACTTCAGAGCTAGAGAATGGTCCCTGAACAGGTGTTATTTGGCAGTTCAGCCCCAGTCACAGCCACTGCAGTATCAGGGACAAATAATGGATGTTAGTGTTGCCAAGCAACATTTCTGTGAACTGAAATGCCACCTGATAGAACATAGCAAATACAAACATAGGAAAGGCCTTGATCCTACACATGGTTTAGGTAAGCACATTAATGTAAAGACATTAAAATAAGCCATGATATCAAAGTATAAATCTGGCATACGCTTTTCATTACAGTAATTCTTTAAAAAAAAATCCCCTTTAATATGAAGTCCTAAATTTTTAACAAGTGCATCTCATTGATATGCTGTATTATGCCTAGCAAACCAGAACCCAACAATAATAAAACCCCATGTTTTCTTGGACAGAATGCATAATGCAAACTTTTCCATCTAGAGAGGTTCCTTTTTTCTCACTGGGATGAAGTAAGAATATGAATAATAAGCTAGGTGGTAGCTCTAAGAGACCAGTGTTCTTTCTTTCTTGTGTAAGTTAGAAAGGCAAAAAACCCCAGGAAAAGCATCTTCCAACTGAGAGATGGCTATTTTTGAAAACATTAGGTAGGAGCACATTTAAGTCCAGGTAGTCATTACGCAGATATGCTCACCCAATTCTTATTGCCTTAAATGGGTATTTAGTGCTGATCTGTGCACTACAAATTCTAAATATTCATGTTCAGTTATTGAGAGTAAATATTCTTGAGAAGAAAGCTCAAGACGCACTATAGAAAATCCACTTCAAGCATAGCTGGAAGAACATTACAAATCCTGGGCCTGGAGAGACAGAAATCATCCCAGCAATGTATTTAGAATGGCCCTTAAATTTGTTTCCATTGTGATGTATATTCTAGTCTAAAAGGGTTAAATTTTCTTAGGAATTTGGAATCAATAGGAAACTATGGACCTGATCCTAGTGGTACAATTTAGATGAAATGGTGTTGACATCAATACAGAGTGAAAATCATATTTTGTCAGTGCAAGGACAAAGGCAAAGGCTCACTAGATCTATTAGACAACTGGTTTGGGCAATAATTTGGCTACTTGCTACAAGTGTATGTGTAAATGTGCTTAGAAAATGATGAAATTCTGTTTGACATTTTATTTGAGATCTTCTGCCACATTGCACAAAAACTTTCTTAGGACTGCTGTCTGCTCTCTCCATCTGCAACCCACAAACAGCATGGAATATACATGGAAGAGTGCATAGGGAAATTAAACTTCCTAATACAATTTCTCCTCTTAGGGATAGATAAATAGATCGATTTTTAAAAATATTAGCTCCTAAAGTTAGGCATGTGAGTCATCTAATTTTAAGATTCTTAGTCCTGGTTTCCCCAGTGGATTTGAGAAGAATCAGTGATACTGTTGTTGGGGTTTCAGTTTAGTCTTAGTTTTTTTTCCTGTTAAAGGAATTTTCTCCCATATGCATGTTGCTAGGGGACAAATAGCTGTACTTAAGAAAGACAAAAAGGGGGGTGGGGCGGGCCTGGCTACTCCTTTGTCTACACCTGGGTGTGGGGTGAGTTCGCTCTGAGCGTCCGGAGAGAGAAGCTGCAGAGAAAGGAGCTGCTGCTTCTTTCTTTTTGGCCGTTCTTCCTTCCTGCTGGAAGCAACGCCGGGACCCCAAAAGCCGCTTTCCCTGCCCTGCTGGAGACCGAGCTGTGGCTGCCCTGCTCCGCTGCTGCTTCGAGTTTTCGCTACGCTGTAGCCCTGCTCGCCCTGCCTGCCTGGGCCTCCGTGGTTTTTCCCATCTGGATACATCTCGCCTGCCACCCGGGATTTGCGTTCGTCCCTGCCATTCCAGCCTGCTGTTCCTGAGAGCCCGGGATCGGCTGCCCAGGGGTTTGTGAAGCCTTTGTTCCATCCTTCCCGGGATCCCAGGGCACCAGAGCCGCGGGTTTCCCGAGCTCGCTCCGGAGCGCCCCCTGCAGCCGCGGGGGAACCATCGCACCTGCCCTGCTCACCGGGAGCCGCCAGCGCCCCTGCCGGCTGCGAGCGGAACTGCACCCGAGGGGAAAGGGCCTGACAGCCGAGAAGGCTGGGACTGGGTTTGTGATTGCTGTTACTGCCATAGTTGTTGTTGTTTTGTTTGACTGGTTATATACATATATATATATATATATATATAGTAAAGAACTGTTATTCCTATTTCCCACATCTTCGCCTAAAGGCCCTTGATTTCAAAATATAATAATTTAGAGGGAAAAGGAGTTATATCTGCCACTTCAAGGGGGGGCTTCTGCCTTCCTTAGCAGACACCTGTCTTTCAAAACCGAGACAACTGTCTAAGGATTAGGTGACTGGTCCTTTATTCACTGGAGTTTTAAAAACGAAGACATGCTTCTCCACTGCAAGATGGCTCACTGTTTTGCAGATTAAGCATTCATAGCAGATTGTGCATTCCTAGCAGATTGCATTTGGCCTTCAGTTATTGACTACAAAAACTTGAAAGCGAGTTTACATATATAGGTTTAGCTAAAATAACAACAAAAAAAATCTTTCTTAATCCTGTACAAGGCAGTAAATGTTAACTTAAAAAATTTCCATTTGCCATATGGTCTTCAGGTGATTTGATGTAATTCAAAACAGGCATTCAGTAGCCTAATGGTTTTACTGTACCACAGATGTATCATTCCCTTGAAATATATATTTTAGCTTGCTGCTCAGGCCTTGATTCTGCTGGCATTAGAAGCCCAATTACAGAAGTAAAGAAAATTCCAAATTCAGTCCACAAGGCTACATTTTCAAAACCCTCTCCACTGGAAAAATATTCATGTCAGGCTTGAAACACCTTAATCATATTCCTCTTCATTTCTCAACACAGTATATGAGGATATGATGTAGAAGAGCTAGAAGCTACTCAGGAAAAGCTTTTCCCTGTTTTGTCCAAGTCATTTCAGAGAACTGTGGTTTGATTCTGAGCTTAGGCTCGTGGGGTCGCAGTTTTAACATGATTATGCACGTGCATGACTAGCACCCATACTCGAGTGCACATACTGCAGATTTTAAGTCAGTGGTTCCAAACACAGTTTGTTTTGTTGCTGTGTCTAAAGCAGTAATGATAGCTCTGTGAGAGGCTTTAGGGAAAAGGTTTGTTTTCCTTTGCTGCTTTGGTTTCTTACAATAACAGAACTATTAGAAACATTTAAGATGGGGTGGGAAAAGTCTCAAACCAAATTACTATGTATTCATAGACTGATGAAGTTTAGATACCTGTGAAATATATGCATGAAACCTTGGGTGAGAAAGTCCACTTCACTTTGCACAGCCATTTGTTTGGGCTGCTTTCTAGCAGTTGCTGCACAATCTACCTCATGAAGATCAAACATATTAAATAGGGAAGGTAGTAATTCTACAGCATGAACTTCTGTAAGTGTGGCCAATGTGGGCCAAGCACTAATTGACAGATACAAATGTTTTGTTCTGATTCAACCATATGGATCAAAGGTTGGTGAAACAGACATCATAGATGGCAATCCCCTATGAAATAATGTCTTTTCATTCAGTTGCTTTTCTCAACATTATATCTATTACATCTAGTATATACTTCAGGTGATTTTGTTTTAAGTGAATGGGATTACTTCAAATTACTGGAATGATGACAGTCACTGGTTCTTTAGAAGATTTTCAGATTCCTTCTCAAATGCTTCCAGAATCACCATTAGTGGAGTGGGACTTCTCACACACAACTCACCAGGGGCAGCAGTATATACTAAAGCAACTACAATGAAACTGAACACTGTTTCTAACCTTTCATTAGTGAGATCACAGTTGCTAGTTCAAAGCAGGTGAAACAATAAATATGTACTTTGAGCAGAGAAAGTTAAATGTTATATTGAATATCTTATTACATAAAAAGCAAAAAATTGTATTGCAGACATGTTGCTTCTTGCCAAGCTCTTGTTGGTGTTCCAAGAAAATTAATAACTGGCCTACTATAAAATGCTATTCTTTTTTTAATTTCTTGAAGCTTTCATTAAAAATAGGTATCTCGAGTGTGTTGGATGTTTCTGGTTCTTTTGAGGATTTGCTGTAATGTTAATCTCCACAGTGCGGTTGTGTTAACACCTTCCTGCTGCTAAACTAAATTTCACCTTCAGACACAGGGGGACTGAATTTTTAGACAGGGATAATCCAGGACTCAGCAGCAGTGGATTTTGGAAAAGTGAGTGAAATATAACCCAAGCTGGGCTGACTCAGTTGGCAGGCTGAAGCTGAGACAGCTTAACAAGAAGTGAGTCTTTACAGATCCTGTGTATTGATACTTCAGGAGTATGTTACTTTTTCTGAAACTTCCAAGGGACTTTATGAGGACTAGAAAATGCTATTTCATAGCTGCAGATTAACAGATTTTTTTCCTTACAAACAAGGGATGTCCATCTCAATCAATTCTGCCCCATCAGCTGCTTTGACAGGAATAAGCATTGGACCTATTAAAATGTCTGCAGATTCCTCTTTCTTCAAGAGTACATAGAAATTAGAGTTGAGTGTTTGCTCATGTATTACAAGTTACAGACACAACAGTGCTATGCATTGTGTAAGATTGATAGATTGATATGCAGGCAGATAGACACAGAAATGTTCTCAAATGTTGATGCCATCAGTATGTGTATGGCATCAATTAGATGTAGGTGAACCTCTCCTCAGGCTGCAGTCTGGGTAGGGGATTGGTTGTATGAGGCTCCACTATCAGAGCTGCAGGTTGTTCACTAGGTAAGAGCAATTCCTAAAGGATGCAAGGGAGGTGAAATCAGAACTCTGGTTTTCCATAGCTATTGCAAATGAGGAGGGAATTCTGTCCAGTTACTGGTACCTTAGCTCTGGTTACAGGAATAAAATGCTGTGGTGGTCCATTGTCATGGGAGTGTAACTTTTCCATTCAGTTCTTAGTTCATTGTGCTCATACACAGAATCACAGAATAAGCTGAGTTGAAAGGTACCCACAAGAATCATCGAGTCCAACTCCTGGCCCTTCACAGCACCATATATATACACATATATACACATACACAATTTGTAGCAATGTGTTCTGTGTCAGCCTCTGCTTGGCAAAATGTCTAAACAGAAACTCCAACTATCAAGTTTTATACTGATGCTTTTTTTGTGTACCTTGTTTATGCAAAAGGAGTTCTTGCCTTTATTTAGTTTTTGAAATAACAGATTGTTCTTTAACTTGAAAAGCTCTTTGGCTATGCCTACCTTAGCAAATATGCAGATGAATCCAGGAGGGGATCTGCAGACATTTTAATTATATACGTTTCAGAAGGTGTTACTTTGGGCTTATTCTATTTTGGTCATATATGCTGAATGCCTGTCAGTGACTGAAGTGCACTAGGTGTACGGCAGAGGTTTTTTGTTGTTGTTGTTTTTGGTTTTAGAATAAATTCTAGAAGTATCCACAGTTCTCAGTGTCTAACCATTATCCTTTGAACATTTGACAGGTGGATCTCAAGGAGCTTAGTAAATCTTTGCAGTTTCAGAGTGGTTGAAATAAGTGCTGTTATCATGTTACAGACAGGGATGCAACATACTGAAGTATTGCACAACTTGCCAACACAGGAAGTCTTTGTTTGAACCAGGTGTATATGCCATGTCTGTTGACTTCCAGCTAATTTTTAAACTTCTCTTCAGTAGTTCAAGTACAGCTACTTTCAGAGCAACAAACCACTATAGATTTGTACTTCAACCTGTGCAAAACAGTACTGCTTATCACCTAATGAACAAAATGCGCAGAAAATACCTAGGCTGTATATCAGGTTTGTTCTTTGTGACAATATGATGTGAAAGCAAATGCCAAACACAGCCAAAATAGAATGGTATTTCAGTCAAACCATGTTTACTCTGTGTACTCTGAATATCTATGCAATGTGCAGGGTTATATAAATCAGGCATGCAACTTGTAAGCAAAGATATTCACCAGCAAAATGTAGCAACTGTCATATTCAAAATGAATGAATAAAAAAGAACCAGACTGGCGGTAAAATAACACAGATTTTCAACCTCATAAACAGCAGTGACATGCCTCTGATTTGCACTTTTTTATAAAGAAAAAAAACTCCTTTTAAATCTTGTCGATGTTGAAAATATACATGCAGTAACTTTTTGTCTTCTGCCAAAAGCCTGCCCTCTATTAGATCAATGACATTTCCTTTGAAAGGCGTCTGGCTTCTGAGACTACAATGTCCATCACTGAAATTCCTCGTTGGAAAAAGCAACAAGCAGGTGATATAGCAGATAAGGTTACTGACATATCTCCAAATAGGATTTCCTCTGTGGCAATTCTGAATAGTCAATTTTGAACATTTATAAAGAGTTTCACAAATAGACAGTGAAACTTTATTATCTTCAACTGGTGAGGAGATAGGGTATTCTAGAGTAAAATAGATGGCTACCCCATTCAATCTATCATCCTGCCTACAGATGTGTTCATTGTCTGATTGTAAAAGTTTAAAAAAAAGGTCTGCACAACAAAACCAAAATACACCTGGCCAGTTGTGAAATGCTGATTTCCTAAAACATATTCCTTCCTGACTTATATAAGTAATGTGTTTATATCAAGAAGCATGATGTTTTATTATACTTAATTATCTTAGCATAATTAAAAATGCTAATGGTCACATAATTATCTAGATCTTTTTAAAAACCAATCACTCAACTCACTATTTCACTCAAAAAGTCTCTTGTGGCTGTAAATCCCATGCTTTTCATGAAATAATATTTCCTTGAATTTTTTCTTCATTTAACTGCCATTAATTACATCATATAACATCTTCTCTTATTTTGAAATAGAGAAAGACTGGGTGCTTGTCATAGTTTTATATTAATAACACTGCATTTCAGTGTTTGTTTTATAAGTTAAAACCATAAAATAATACATAAAAATCTAGTGAATAAGATGATGACAATCACAGAAAATAACAAGCTTTATAAGCTCTGTTACAACCACTACCTTAAATCATCATACAAGCATTCCTATTCAAAAATATGTCAGGTCTGCAATCAGTCTGAAATTGAGGTGTGTAGGTGAATACTGAAGACATGAGTCCAGACCTTAGGACTGTATGACAAGCCTGTTCTGCAAAAGGCACTACAGAGAGGTCCTGCATTGTCTGAAACTGTCAGGTGGTCTCACAGACCCCAAGACCCCAGACCATCATAATCACAAGTCGATAGTTAGGACATTTTTACTCACTCCTTCATTTTAGTGTCTCAGTTCTGGACAGTCCTCCTCTTGCACCATTGCAGATAACAGGGTGTTGCCATTGGTGGGCCCTTCCTTCCCCACTGTGGCTCCCAGACACCACTGCTGTCACCACCTAAATCCAGTTCATCCCCACAGGTCACTGAAATCATGACCTTTTTTCATTTCAGAAATCTGACTCTTACCATAAAGCCCACTATGGGGTCTCTTTTTTTTTAATTAGCAGTACAGGAACCAGCATCAAGCAGAGCAGGGAAGTCTACGTGCTGTCCTGTGACCGTTGTTTTTCCAGCCTGTGAATGCCATCCCTGCCCTCCTCTCTTAATAGCTACCTTATCTCACCTCCTCTTTCCTGCATTTGTACGAGTCAGCAAGCAGACTCCTTGTCATCTCGTCCTTCAGCAAGGCAGGGTTCTCAGAAGGCAGTTCTGGAGGCTGTCTAGGCCAAACTCCCATGTTCAAGTAGAGTTGACTAAGAACAGGTTGCCTAAAGCCCAGATGGGTTTTAAATATCTTCTGTCTGCTCTTCTCTCCTATCTTCTAGAAAGAGAGATCCCATTTATAAGTTAATAGTCTATGTGGCATCTGGATGCAAAATCTAAACATTAATGCAACAGACACAGTATGTTAGCACAGATTTCATTTATGATGGTTTACTGTTGTTTTTAATAGGATAAAATGTTTGTAAATGGTTGTGGAATCCATGGCGTCAGCTTTAGATCTTGAAGCATCTGCTTGAAGAAGAACTTGCTTATTTTTTTCTTTGTTTTCATGTAAAGCTGTAACAGAGGAACAAGGATTATGTGTGTATGTGTATATGTGTTTATATATGTATACACATATATATATCCATATACACATATATATACACACATATATGCATATAGAAGGGGTTTTCTTTGAGTACATGTGAAAAGTATTGTCAAAACAAATTTTACTGCTTTCTCCCTTTCATCAGGGGGGAAAAAAGTTGTTCTCCTGTACACGAAAGCACAGAAAAAACCACAAACATCTGCCCAAGCTGCATATGTTGAACCAGATAAACTTTGAAATAAATTTCATTTCTGTGCTTTGAATAGCACAAAGGAAAAAGTGACCTTTCTTCTCCTGATGTCAAGCAGATTGCAGAAGAGGTATGTAAGCTAAAAATGCAGGTTATGTAATTAAAATTGGACTAAATGAAGTCAAATAAACAACATGAGAAGAGCTGTAAAACATATCACTGTCATTATTGTCACATTCACAAGTACTTCCATTTGCATTTCTGTACTCTGTGGGTTGATCACTACAAATGGTGATAACCTTAATGCCTTCTCTACAGCGAGCAAATCTTTGCCACTAATGGTGTGATCATGTATTGACTAAGTGACCTCGTCCCATAGACAATCTTGGTACTGAGTTGGGGGTTATTTTGAAGAGTTTTACTGAAGATTATGTTTAATTTTGAAGAAGCACTCAGCTTTAGTGAGAACTTCTGGCACTGAAGCTAACAACTGCTTAAGAAATACCTAGTCAGAGTGCAAAAACTGCTTTCAAATTAATATTCTTTCAAGTCTACTCACCTCTTGCATAGCTGCACTGGCTCCACTTTTGTTTATTATGCTGAACATAAGATACTTCTATTTGCCTTCATGACTCCCTCCAAATTCTCTTCATTTTAAGGCTATCAACAATAAATGGATACAAATACTCTGTTATATTGCACATTTTCTCTTTGTTATATTGCACAACTGTGTAAATGTACAGTTTGAGGAAGTCAGACATACAGAATTAAGTAATTTCCAAAAATTTGTAAAAAAAGTGGTAGTAAGTAATTGATGTGAATTATTAATTGCAAATGATTATGAACATTGTATCTACTAGTCTAGAAACCACATTTCCCAACTGAAAAAGAAAAGCCTAACTCAGTTAAACTTACTTAAAGAAAGGATTAAAATTGTCCCTTTATACTTTGTGAGAAAGGAGAAATTTCTGGTAATAAATATTAATCATAAATGTTGATTTCTGAAGTGATCACAAATTAAAGAATAACATGATTCCTTCTGAAATTTATTAATGCAAAAATGTCAAGTTATGAGAGTACTATAGTACTGTAAACAATGGGAAACATTCCTATGTATATATGGTATATATTGTAGGATATATCAATGTCAAATATGTACTCTCCAGTTGTAACTGAAGAATATGTCAGAGAACAGCTGTGGACGAAGGTGGATTCAAATCAGCTATTTGGTCATCCCATATACATGAGTTTAAGAGAGCTGGCAAAGGAAGTCAATGAATATGAATGCTGAAATTTAGTCAGTATTGCAGCACTAAAAAATATCCATTAGACATTTTAAAATGTTCCCATTGTATTTTAATAGGCAGGAGGTAACAGTCTAGGTAATTATGGACCTATCAGCCCCTTCCTGTCCAAATAATAAGCAGCTGACATAGAATAAGCAAACCTGAGTGCTAATACAGTTCTGTGCTATGGTTCCTTTAAAGTGCTAATATGGTGCTAATGAAGTTAACATCAATTCACATGCACAGATGGAAAACAGATTCGGTCTGACCAGCCTGATAGGTTTTTTCAGAGAAGCTGGGTGATAAGTGTAGTGGTGCTTGAATTTAGAAGTTTTTGACAGTCTTCAGAGCAACCTTAGGGGTGAAAGCTGGAATGATAGAAAGTAGCATGGCATGTATAACTGAATAGAAAACTTACTAACTAGTCCTTGCAAAAGTGGGGAACATGTTGGGCAGAGTTATTTCTTCCCACTGGGAGCAGATCTGGAACCTTTTCATGCATCTCTCATTGCTGATTGGGTTTGCAGATGTCAGGGACCCTGTGGGAAAAGGTGAGTGATGAAGAGAAAGGGGTAAGCTGCTCATTGTAAACAAATTTTATTTTTCAGATGGTCACATATAATATCTCTCAAGTTAGCCCTCTTTGTGCAACTGAAATCACCAAGTAGTGAAGAAATAGCTCAGCTCAATACAAGTGCTTATTGTATGGCAGTGGGCTGAAGTGCTGATGTGATCCTTGGACTGTAAACAGAGTGATCTTAAGAGCTGGAAAAATATATTTCTTCTTCATTTGGCATGAATCTGGCTGTTACTGCAATCCTGTGTTAATGTTTTCTCTGCAGTCTGAGGAAAATGTTTGCAATTTGGAGAGCATTCAGGGAACAGTCATGACAGATACAGAAGGACAAGTAAACATACCTTGGAGAGAGAGAGAGGGAATGCAAGAGCTCTGTCTGTTTATCTCAACAAGGAGCAGTTAGGAGGATGCCTTTGGTCACAATCTACAGCTGAGTGCAGGAGAAAAATAGGTTAGAATAGAGGTTTCTTTGGTCTGGATGTAGATGCATGAAAAGATCCAGCATTGAGAAGCTGAAGACACACACACTCTGTGGTAGTTGAAGACTTTAATTGTTTACCAAAAATCCATGGTGAAGTCATTTGGAAATATCTAAGTTGAGATCACATGCTCTTTAAAATGTTTTTCATCACAGGCAGGAACCAGCTGTGTGAAGCCCAATGGTCAATATCTGAATGCTAATCTCTGAGTCAAATCCTTCCCCAGGATTCTTCCAATCCAGCATATTTATTTCACTGTTTGGCAGGAAATGAATACCGGCCATTTCAGTACCTTCTCCTGCACACAGAGAACCTCTCAGAGCCAGGAGCTGTTATATTTGCATGGGATAAGCAATTAGAACTGGAGTCATCTCCTGTGCCATCTGCTCATGGCTTGGCACTCGGGACTGTGCCTGCATTGTAGGGTGGATCAAATAGGCTGGTACCACCCAGGCAGGAAAGCAGGTTAAGTGATCACAGTGGTATCTTCTCCCTACATAACCTTTCAGTCTAGTTAAGCAACTTAAGGTAAGTCTGTGTGACTTTTGTTAGCATAACTCTTTAGCAGGACTGTGGATAGCATGTTAAGGCCCATTTGGTCAGCAGCACCAGAGGCAGCCTCATTTGGACAGTCTAACAGCAAAATAACCTTACACATAACAAAACACTACAAATTTGTCTGAGCACACCAATGGGTCTTAGGTGCCCTTGCTAGACTTAGTGACTCAAAAACATTTTTCCTGATAACTTTTCCCTAGCCTAACCATATCTTGGGAGATGATTTAGAGTCAGTGGACAAACCCTTTCTGAAAAAAAAAACCCACCAAAAAAACAAACCTGCTTTTAAATCTTCCTCACTTTTATCTTTATACTTCCATTGTATTTTTCTTCATTTACTAGTTCCAGAAAGTGTTTTATGAGAGTTTTCCTCTCTCAATGTCTGGATCTGATTATCACCACATATGATCTTTGTACAGCACATGCATAATAGTGTTTTGGGCATTTAGATTAAGAACCTGCTGCTAGTTATCTAGTCCCATCAAATATGAATTTCAGGGAAACACTTAGCTGTTGGAATAAAAGGAGATTTTTTTGTAATTTCTGTTCTCTGAATATTGAGTTGATAGTATTATAAAAGCCTGAATTCTCCTCAGCTATTTGTCTGTACCATTGTAAAGCCCAGCTGTTCAAAAGACACTAGACAATAACATAATGTTGCTTCTCTAAATCACTCAGATACAGGCACAAAGGATGGCAAACACACCTCATTGCTTTAGTAAAGGCTTTAATCTCAGAAGGTTGGAAAGGAATCTCTTGAAAAGTTCTGCTCTTAGGCCAAAACTGTAAAAAGCATTCAGACTGAAAATCAGAGGAAGATTACACTGAATTTTGCACAGTTTGGAAAGGAAGATTAGATGTAGGTAGAAAATTAGGTTAGATTCCCAGTCCAGCCTAATTTCCAAGTTAAACACAACTGTCAGATATGCTGACAATGTATGCTGATAACGCTGTCTAATCCCAAAGGTACCTGCACACTTTACACAAATATTTCTTAGAGCTTTCCTTCCGGGTCGTCATCTCCACTTCTTCTACTGAGAGAAATCTTTCAGTCCTGTGTTTGGAACATTGTGCAACAATGGGTTGGTGTCCTCTTTGGAAACAGCAGAAAATGAGCTCAGTTTTTCTGCTCTCTTGACAGAAGGTTGTTGCTGCTGCTGCCAGTTGAGATGAATTGGTTCCTCCTGAATGCTTTTAGAAAGCAGTTTGGAGGAAGCCCAGGGAAGTCAGTGCGTGTCTCCTGGCAGCACAGAACCATGTGCCACAGGGCAGGAGATGGGCAGATGTACCTCTGTCCTCGGCTTCTCCCAGTAACTGCCTGAACTCTCTCAGGTTGCTGAGTGCTGTGGAAGCTGTTCTGAGACACCAAGCTTGCCCTGTGATCACACTGAGTGCTTACTGCCCGATTCCACGTGAAGACTTTCATTTCAGGAGTCTAGACACATAAAAAGTAGGAACCTACTTTGGCAAACTGCTGAGCTTCATAGTCTCAGTCTTCCTCTACATCTCATTAAAAGCACTGCAGCAGAAACTGTGTTTGCTTGATATATCAGCATGTAGTTTTTGCACTGTTCAGGTAAATAAAATAAAGCCTATAATCTGGACAACATTTGTTCTGCAAGGGAATGCCATGCTGACCACAGCACTGAAATAAATGGCCATGACATTTCCTTAAATATATGGAAGCATGTGAAATCCTTAGAGCTCTTGTAGAACACAAACCAGCAAACCTACTTCATTACATGGAAAAAAAATCAGGCCTTCCTTTTCCCCACTGTTTTTCAGCTGGGTAAATGCTTTGCTCCAATTCTGCTTTTTGTTCCAGCAGTTTTCTGAAGCTTCCTAAGTTCTTCAACCTCCATGCACTTTTCCTTTTTATGGCCAAAACGTAGGTGTCCACATGACATCTCATCTACTACTACTCATGTCACTTCTTTCTCACATTGCTCTCAAATTGCCACATCATAGTACAAATATGTAATGAAATCTGTTTTGTGTGATCTTTTTCTGCACTGTGGGTGGGATACTCAGTGTGAGAAATTTCCTTTCTGTAACCTTTCAGGAATATATAGATGTCCTTCAAGAAGGCCATGGAATAGATAATGACCAGCTTTGTCAGCCCACACTTTGTCGACTACTGTCTACATCCTAGGACTAGGTTTTGTGTCCTATGATGACTAATGCTTTGGCAAGACACAAATTTTTACATTAATTCTTTGCCCTTGCTGCAGCACCAAACCGTGTGCTGTGTGACACACCCTTGAGCACAGCCACGGTGCAGCACTGTCTCTCAGTAACAAAGCCATTAGTGCATGTGGTGATGTTCCCACTGCACAGCCAGGGAGTTAATTTTTCATTGAAAACTACAAATCTCTTTATTTGGATCAGGCTTGGATTAATTTGTCAAACTAGACTCACAGGGCTGGCTATTATCCTTTCCAGAAGATGGTGATTAGATCTGTACATAAGTTGGGGGTCTAATCACTGTCTTATACAGTAATAATAAATATTATAACCTTCTTTGCTTTATGTTTTTCTAGCTGTGCAATCTGTCAACCAGTTTATCTTCTTCACTAATTAGGCTGGGGGATTTGGGGGAATTATACTGTAACTCCTAAGTCTCCTTTCTGATTAGCTCCATGTTTACCCTTATGATTTGATTTGACAGTTCTTACTATTACTTTAATACAGAGGAATATAATTATTAATACCTTAGGAGAGAGGGCATTGGTACCTTGACTGTGCAACAGTGGTGTCAATAGCTACTGCCCTGCTGTGCTTTCCCAATGCTGAAAGTGGATTTGAATGTTGGTAGGAGAAGGGCTTCCCTGTGTTTCCAGTAAGCATTTATAAGTAGCTGTCTGGGACGGGGACTGGTTTTTCACTTGTGTTATATTTTGGAAGGGTGTAAAGAAACAGATTGGTGTGGTGGATCTGTGGATCTATCCTCCAAAGCGTTAGCAATGGGGAGTGAAAGTCTTCTTTACTCTGCCAGGAGACAAGTTTTCAGATGGAGTGAAGCCACTGCCCATCAGACTACACAGTCCCTGATATAAATGATGTCCATCATTTAGGAGACCATCAGCTGGTGATAATTGGACTTTGCCCTTTGAAGGGAAGTACAGGAAAATTTTCCAAAGCATAACTTTTTCCCTGTTTCTTTGGGAACTTAGAACTGTAAGCAAGGGACCACATTAGTCACTGTTCAAAGAAAAGTAGAAGATAGAAAAAGCATGCTGAAAGATGCATTCTAAGTTTAAATTCCGGGTTTGTGACTGAAAATGTCAGACCACACATAAAAAACCTTGGAAGAAAGTGTTTTCTATTTTTTAAGGGCATTGTTTTGATGAGGTAAGGAAAGTATGGGCACCATAAAAATGCCCCTTAACTTAGGAGTTCACGTCCAAAGCATCAATCATTTTCTCAAATCAAATAACTCCACTTTTTTTTTTTTTAATCCCACCCAAACTAGGAAATAAAATGCAAACCTACAAAATCTGCATAGGAAAAACATTAAAAACTTGAAAGAAGCAAAAATTACATTTCTTACAGAAGCAATGCTTTGGCTGCAGGGGACATATACAAACTCTTCTGTGTTCTCTTTTTCTGCTTAAATGAGTAGTATCTTGATATGCTTTACTGTTTTTGTGTGGTCAACAGCTGTAGGAAACACAATTCAATTATATTTCAATTTGAATGGTGGAAACATAGCACGATATTACTAAAACTGTTTGGATTTAACAGAGATCTGAAACGACACAGAATCAGATGAGTTGTGACAAAGCCCTCTGAATGGTGCTGGTCTAGTTTACAGACAAAGGAATTGTGAAGAAGTTGGGGAGCACAAGATCTGAAAGTCCTAATTTGGGGAATTTACATTTATTTTGAGCTCAGACTTACCACTGGGGTCAGGGCTGTACTGAATGAAGGGTTTACTCTATCCTAAAGGACACAGCTCTGCTAGTTCCAGCAGCAACTAATTTCAGGCAGAAGCAGGGCCTGGGAGGGGAGGGGGCACAGCTGCAGTCATGGGGCTCTATGGTAGAGCCAGTGTCAGTATATGCAGGACACTTAGTACTGTTTTACTTGAAGGACAGAGAAAAGACAAAAAGAAAGGCACCAGCTCAACAAGAAAGTGTTGAGTACAGATGCTCAGTAGATTTTAGACAATTTCTTCCTCGGGTTCAAATTCTAAAGGATTTGCAGTAATTTCAGTTAAGGCAGCTTAAAAAAGGATCAACAAGGCAAGCTTGGGTGTGGACCAGTCCTGGAAAGGAAAGAGACAAAGTTCCTGAGACCAGCTTGACTGTCCTGTGCCCAGCTCACTGCCTGTGGCAGGGGCTGAAAGGGAGGTGGGCAGCCAGAGGCAGTGCTTTCCTGCAGGGCAGCAAAAAAAACACCTCTGGGACCAGACAGGAACAGCAGGACTCTGAACACAGGAAAGGCACCAGAGGAGGTGCAAGCCAAAAGGAGCTGAACATTCAAAACTCTCTGTCTTACTGCCTTGACCCCAGCCAAATCTAGGGCTTTTCAATTAAAAAAAAAACAAAAACCAGAAAACCAAAACCAAGCCACAAGAGAGAGAGAGATTGAACCACCTGAATCTCGGTGTCTGTGATAACAAAGTTTTGGATAAACAAACAGTTTTGGGAACTTAAGCTTCTTAGAGCATTAGGGAGAAGAAATCCTCAGATATCATCATAATGTGTTTGCTTATTTTTTTTAATGTAATATGTCACCTAATTGCAGTGGATGGCTACTCTTGAGTGTAGTTCAATAGACTGGCACACTGAGATGGCCATATGTGGGGAAATAAACATCTTGGTAAACTCCTTGGCATGTGACCAGTATTGAGTATAAATCTACAGAACAAGGAAAAGTAGCCCTTTGTGTCACAAGATTATTTTGAACTCGAGCTTTCAAGTAGCTATCAGAGATTACCTCTCGTCTTTCACAGCATGAATTTCATGTCCGTATTGTCAGAGAATACAGAATAATATGGAAAGCAAGAAGGAAGAAAGGAGGAATTAAAAGTACCTAAATCAGCTGAGTCATGGCTGAAATACAAAAAGGATTTCTGAAGGGTTGAGATTGAAATAGTAATGAAAAAATTCCCTCATCTATAGCTACAGGGTTACTTACTACAGTGTTTTTAATGGGAATTATGACTTGGTTCCTGGGGACTATCTTGCTTCAATTAATTAAACTCACACTGAGAGGACTATTTCAGCCCTGCAATGATTATTTCTTTTTTCATGGGAAAGTAGGAAAACTGATTTGAAAATAATTTGGTGACCCTTTTTTTCATTTTCTGATGTTGGAGGCTTTGAGTGGAAACTAGAACTCGAACCACAGACCTGAGTCTGGGAGCAGAGCATGAGGGGAGAGGTGACAACCATTGAGGGCATCACTGCAAGAAAGCATGGACAAAATATCTCTAATAACATCACCCCTCATATCAATTTGTCTTTCATATTTCTTTTCTGTATTCCTACTGCTTTTTGCCTCTCACCCGGAATTCCTTTTTGTTTCTGAGCTCCAAGTTGCTTTTTCAAAAGAAATAGAAAATTGTTTTGGTTCACTTATTTATTTTAAAGTAAGGCAAAAGGGTAAGTCTTCTTCTCTGCGGTAAAAGGAATCACGCTAGCTCCAGTGACTGCTAGGCAGAGTAATAGCCAACTCATTGGAGCCAGATGGTCTTTCAAAACAGCCTGTTATTCTCCAAGGTATCAGGTTGACTCCTACAGGAGACACCACTGCCCAGATTTTGCTCCTTTCCCTTTTCTCAGAAGCAAAACAGGTTATTTGGAACTATCTTCCATTTTGAAACAAGTCACTCATCACTATATTCTCTCTCCTTGAAGTTGGACAGACAGTAGTGCCTGTGGTAACTTTGAAAACACCACTGGGTGATAAGAACCATACAATTAAACCCATGAGTGATAATGAACAGATGCATCCCTCCCACAGATGCTTTCTCATATCAAATGAAGTGTGTCTGCAAGATTTTATCAGTTTGAGGTGTTTACTCAACTTTAGAGAAAAATGTGACCTACCTCAATAATCCCCCATACGGTTATCTTTCACCCTGGGCTTTTTACCTTTGTGGGTAAGGTTTTGTTGCTTCTGTTAAACTGATTTTTCTGATCTTAGCAAAATTAAAAACAAAAAGGCATGTGACTCCTTGTGGGTTTACAATAAACAAAGCCAGTGCGCATGTACTATCTGATGGGGGATCTTTCTCTACACTCTTACTAACCATTGAGATATTTTTCCCCTAATGGGAGAGGACAAAGATAAAATCTCAGTTTGTATCAGTAACAGAGCAAGGAGACACTGGAAGATCTTATTTGTCATCGTTTTTAATCCAGGAGTGGCCAGGATAGGATGGTTTCCAGGAACAATCTGCCTTTAACATGTTGAAACTTTGCTTTGCCCTCTGGTATTGCCACACTGGTATTGCCACACTGGTATTGCCACACTGGTATTTACTATGGCGCAGCAGGAGTAACCCTGGCACATGCCTAGGAAGTGATTGGGAGCTTTCACACTGGGGCCTGTGCAGGTCTCAAGCAGGCTGGGAAGCTGTGAGCCCTTGCAGCTGTGGGGTGATTGGTGTGGCCAGGAGGGGAGTGCAGCACCCGCCAGCTCTCCGGCTCTGCCACTGCTCTGTTTAGAACCACTGGTCAGCCATTAACTTCTCTGTATACCTGCTTCTTCCTTTTTGTCTGTCCTGATGTTTTGGATGGAAACCTCTGTAAGTGAAGGATGCATTTTATCATGTGTCTGTCAAGTGCCAGTTTTGGCTGGGAAATCTCAGCACTCCTGTGAGATGAATGGTAATTCCAATAATAAAGGCAAAGGCTGGCCATCTGGCTGCTATTATGGTAATGTGTTGCTCCATGACAGTGGGACACTCTGTGCAGCTGCTTCTCTGTCTCATTCTGTGTTGGAAAAGACTGTTCTTAGACTTTGGGCTAAAACTCCACAGCATGGAGATAGAAAAGGCCTGTGGTAATGCCGCCTGACCTAGGTACAGAGGCTGAAAAGAACCCCACCATCTGGAGGGTATCACTCAGGATTGTATGTCCTATGGTACTCAACAGTGAGCAACAACTACACCACTGGGTTTACCCTCAAAGTGAATGACAGTCACTGCTCACAAGTGATCATCTTCTCAGACTATTCCATCCATGCCTATCTTGGCAGATAACTTTCTCTGTCCCCAAAGAGTAAGAACTCTCCTGCTTTTACTCAAACATCTATGGATAATGACAGGAATCTGACTTAGTAGCAAACATTTTCACCTCCCAGTCAGCTCCAGATCTGGCTGTACACCATGCCCACCTCACTCCATTTGCTGCTTGCAGAATTGATGCATTTCTGGTTGGCATATAGCAGACTCTTCAGTGCTTTGGGATTGAGATATCACTACAGCCATGAGTCACAAAATGAAACAAAACATAAATTTGAAATTACTTATAAGCTGCATAATTTATGTTGATCAGAGTTTTCAGATATGGCCTTTTTCATATTATGAGTCATGACTTGGGATAATAATTCACATGGCTGAATTTAGTGCTACTGATAATACTTAGTAGAGGGAAACTATCAAATACTTAGTCTTGATGTTGTCTATTGTGTTCTCCCATTAGTTTCCTTCAGTTCACACTCTATGTTTGGCACAACCTACATTAAAAAATGCTATTGCATTTACAAAATTATTTTTACTATCTCAGAGAGATAGCTTGCAAACTCAAAATTGAAACTAAAACTCCTTTCCTTTCACATTTACATACAACTCCAGAAGTGGCCCTATCCCATCCCAGAGCCACAACACACAGATCAGTTTGCATTAAGAGATGAGGATTTTGTAGCCTGTTGGAACACATGGCAGGAAAGATAGGGAATGGGAACGGGCTCCTTAGGGGTGATGGTCATTGTGTGGATGGTGCTGGGGTTGTCATGGTCTTTTTCATCCTCAAGGACAAAACTAATGGGTTTCTGTAGGGAAATGGACTTAAAACCATACTTAGGCCTGGAGTGAAGAGGAACTTCTTGACTTCAGCAAGGAGATGTCCTGCCTAACCAACCTAGTGGCCTTCTATAATGGAGTGACTACAGCAGTGGACAAGGGAAGGCCTACAGATGTCATCTACCTGGACTTCTGTAAGGCCTTTGACAGAGCCCCGCACAACATCCGTCTCTCTAAACTGGAGAGACATGGATTGGATCGACGACCTGTTTGATGGATGAGGAATTGGTTGGGCACCCCATGTTGGACATCCCATTCCATTAATGGAAACATTCAAGGGCAGGCTTGATGGAGCCCTGAGCAGGAATCAGATCAGGATGGGGCCTGTAGCAACCTGATCTAGCAAAAATTGTCCCTCCCCATTCCAGGGGAGTTGGACTAGGTGACATTTAATATGCAAGCTATTCAGTGATTCTGTGATTCCAAGAGAGACCTCTCAAGTGAGCTACCGCTTAAGAAACACAGATATATCAGGGTCCAACACTGAAGTGGTGAAATAAGTTATTTGGCAGTGCTGCTACACCTTTTAAATCCCAAAGATGTGCTGAAGTGTAAGATAATTTTTTTTACCTGAGCTTTTTTATCCCTGTTCAGGCCAAACTTGCTCATATCCAGAAGTCATCACAGGCTGTAATTCTGTAATTTTTTAAATCCCCATGGAGACCTTGCTGTAGCAGCATCCTCTGGAGAGAGGCAGGTTCTCTGCATGGCCCAAAGCAGGTGGAACAGTCACATGTCATATTGCAAATTGGATGCTTATTCCATTGCGAGCCCTTCCTTTGTGTGAGGAAAATTAAATCTCTGGCTTGTCTAAGGACAAGGAAGGCTGACTCTGTTTTGAGGACAATAGTGAATTTTGTCTCTCTCTTGAAACACAGCTTCATTCATTTTAAGTGTTTGCTTCTGTGCCTTTACCTATTTTATCTGTTTCCCTTTTGAAAAACAGCATAGCATGGAATTAAGGCATTCATTGAATACCGTTCAGTGCTTGGCTTTGCTCATACATTTCTGCAGTCTATATTGGTTTTCTACTTTTTTATTCAGTTGTATTCAAAACAATGGCAAAGTCCCTTTAGTTGTGATGATAGAGAATGAGGTCTTACTTGAGAAACACCTTCTTAGGCTTCTTGACTTGCATGTGTCTCTCAAGAGGACACCTTCTGATTCATTTTGGAAAGGGCATTAAAATCTCAAGATCAATTTCTTTTCCCAAACAAGATAAAAGGAACCATTTGGAAAGTAACCAATGCAGGCAAATCAGTTACAGCAGATTGTTCAAAAGATGAGTTACATTGCTTTTCTGTTTGCAAATGTGTGCCATGAGCCTGGTGTTTAGAGAGATGAGCTGGCTGTTTCTGGATATGCAGCTTATTCATGAATGGTTCATTGTAATTCAACTCACGGCTCTTTCAAGGGCACACAAGTCATGGTTTGGGTCAGTTTTCTCTAACTGGATACACATTATTCTTTTAGAATCTGTTTCCCTGATATAAACATTCATCACGACAGAATCACTGTAATGACTATTTGCTGCTGTGATGAGAGAGTTCCCTTAGAGCACAGGGGGGAGGGGAAGGCTGCTCACCCAGAGGAATGTGCTGAATTCCATACAATTGGAATGCAATTCTGTAAAATACCAGCCATGGGGATGGTTCTTAGTCTACTTAAGTTTTACATGGCACATGATAGTTAATTTTTCAGGTGTGACTGAAAAGTTAATTTTTCAGATATGACTGAAATAGTTGGCAATGGCTGATGGCCCAACTTCAAAGGCTGATGACCCAGTTGACTTCAAAGCACAGAGAGGAAAGATCAAAAAAATGCTGGAGGAGAAGGATAAATGAAGATGTAACTCAGTAGCTTTGCCCATCCACCTGCTGCTCCATTGGTGTGCTGATGCAGCATTTTGGGTGTGGAAATCCCCCAAAATGCACTTATTAGACTCCTTACCAGGCTGTGAGAGATATCTCCTATAGTCTGAGTGTCTGCCATACTCCTGCGGCAGGTGTCTGAGAGGCCAGGCAGTGGGGCCAAGGCATTATGGTGGAGCAGGGTTGCCAGGGAAGGGACAGACTGACCCAAAAGGAAATAAAACCCTGAAACCTTTACCTGCTGTCAAATGGAAAGCTGAGGGTCATCAATGACAAAAGGAGTTCACTAACTTTTGACCTTGGCAAATGGATCTACGTCTCACAATCCATTGAAGAGCATCAGATGGGACAGTTACCTATTCCTGGTGTAAAAATCTCTGTGGGGCGGAGATGTCTCATCTAGCCCTCAGTATAAGTGATGTGCTTATATCTGTTTGGATTATTTTGTGAGGAAATAAACACCACAACATTCCCATTTGCCATTTTCCTATCTAGATTTTTATCTTGATTCAGGAGGCACACCATAAAAATAAGTCTTGGATCAGCAGGTATTTCTGACCCATGGGTTATTTCATTTGCTTTTATTTCATATCACAGGGGTTTGTGGCTGTCTTGGCCTGGCTTAGATTTTCCTGGTGCTGTTCATTGAAATGTTTTATTTTCCACCATTGCCTGTAGGCACTGACATGGATTAGCCTTGGCAGCACCATGCAGGGGGCTTACACACCCTGATGCTCACTAATTACAACCTCCTGAACATCCTAAGAGCTATAACAATACAGTGATGTATATATGAAGTCACAGTCCATCAGTGTATTGCCCCTGTGGTATAAACCCTGCAAGCAATGTACTCAGGACTGGAAATCCCTTTATTCCATGGGGAGTTTTGTTCTTCTGAGTGGTTTCTATTTACATATGCTCAGGTTGTCTGAATGTCCAACAGAATGTGATACTACACCAACCCACATCTTGAAGACAGATGGGCATTTTATTTCCCTTCTTCTGCTCCATTTTTTCTTGCTTTTGACTCCCTTACCTTCTTCTTCCCACAGCTACTTGTCAACATTTTTTTTTATGGCACAGTACCTGAAGTGCCCAACCCAGGAAAACACATGTAAGGTTTATTTGTTTGTTTTAAATCTCTGTGTTAACAGGGCATTTTGCTAAATACCTGCCAGGGTCTAAATGTGAGTTCAGCCCCCTAATTGCTGGTGTGTGGATTGCTGAGTTACAGGTGATGAGGTGCAGTGCAGGGGAAGACAGTAAATTCAGTCCTATGTGAAACTCCTGAACTTGATGCAGAGGATGTCAGAGCTTTGGTCCCCTGCATTTCTTCAACCAGCTGATTAACTCCTACTCAGCAAAATTATTTCCCAGTGTAGGCATAGGTATTTAAGATCTCCATACGTTTTAGAGAATTAGGCAAAGGAGAGAGGATTTTTTTCCTACATAATAAGGCCCATGGAGGTACTGATCCTCCTCCTCTGGCTGCAAAGGGAGGCCAGCACGATCAGCTTCCTAAGAGCATGCCTCCATCAGGTGTTACTGTTAGGTCCTATTGATCTGCAGGACCAATGGCTGGGTGCTGGACACCCCTGAGCACCTGGAGAGCCCTGCTGAGATGAGAGAAAATGGCACATAGTGTCTGGTGTGGACCAACCATGATGACCATGAAGAGATTCTGGTGTTTCTCATGCTCTGCTTCACTCAGTCCCAAAAGATTTCTTTGAGTGATATAGGAAGACATTACACACTTAAAATGCCTCAGGTATGCCCTCCTAACCTCCCCTCAGCATGTGCAAAGCAGAGCCACATTAATTTCAATGCTAGGGGGAATTTCCTGTCTCCGGAAACTGGAGAGGATTTTGCGTGTAATGGCAATTAGAGTTTCCAGTAGTGAAACTCCTCCAGTTTTCACACACTGAATGTATTCTCCAAAGCAATGACATCAAGACAAAAAAAAAAAAAAAAAGGAAGATTAAGGGTTTGCATCATTATATTTGACAGAACATATACACTACTTTTGCAGAGATTGAAATAATCATGGAAAGTTGCAAACACATAAAGGTTGTATGAACAGATGCATAAATCAAATTGTGAAGTAATTTTAATGCACTTTTTTGGACATAAATTCTTTTAGAGGACTCATCAACCACTTTCTGGTATGAATTTTGTTTAATGGTAAGAATGATGATGATTAAAATATTAGACACCAGTGAAAACTTCTCCACTTCTAAAAAAAAAAAAAAACTATATCTAAGCCTTGAGGCAAAAATGTTAAAAATAGACATTTTTTGTATGAAACTATTTGCATAAATGAAACTAATAGGTTTTTATCTAAACCATCTGGTGGAGGAAAAGCATTAAAATATAAAGTCACATACTGAAGCCCACAGAGACTTATTCTGAATGCTATATGTTAAAAAAATTTTAAAAGGAAAACTGTATCTTTTCCTTCATTTATCTGAGGCCTTGCTCTTCAGAGTCCAAGCTTTAACCAGTTAGTTTTGCTTTGGCAAAACCAATACACTCCTTCTGGTCTTCGCTTAAAATTTGTGCTCCTAATAATGCAATCTAAATTCATTTCAGAAAAGTGATTAGTGGATTAGCATTTATGGTTTGCTTGGGAGGTTTTTTCTCCCCTTAAATAAACCTCTACAGGAAACTCAGATACAAATGACATTCACTTTTGTTTTTTCTGTACATGTAAAACCAGACTGCAAAACCTCAGTTTAAAATAGCACAATTTACTGTAGCACAAGCTGTGTAACAGGAAGTAACCAACTCTCACCCCCTTTCACAATTTGAACCAAACAACCATGATCTGCTGGGCTTTCTTTCGATCCTATGTGTAGGGGGTTTTGTGTGAAACTGAATCACAGACTAGCCTGGATTGGAAGGGATCTCTGCAGGTTTTCTGGTCCATCTGATGCCTACAGGCAAAGCTGGTACAACTTAGAAAGGGCTCTTCAGGGCTATCCTGTTGACTTTTGAGTATCTTCAAGTATGGAAACCCCACAGTCTCTTTGGGCTCCTGTTTCAGTGTTTTCAACCTTCCCCATGTGCTTATTTTTACCCTAATATCTAATCAGGACTTTTCTTATTTCAGCTTGTGTCTGTTGTCTCTTGCCATTCATGTATGCCTCCAGAAAGATTTGCTCTGTCTTCTCTACAGCTCCACTGTGCAGTTACAGACTGCAGAGGGAACTCCTCTCCTTGAGACTGACCAGATCCAGCATTCTCAGCCCTCCACCTTAGCCCTGTGTTCCAGTTCCTGACCATCATGATGGCCTCCTCTGGATTCACTCCAGTATGTCAATGTTTTCCTTGTATCAGGGTCACTTCTGGAAAGGGTCCTGCTTCTGGAGTCATGTTCCTTCCCAGTCTGAAGGTGACAACACTACAAGGAGATAGGATGGCCTATTTCTGACTTTTGCTCAAATTGTCCTCAAAAAATTCTCCCTTGAGAGTTTAGAAATACTCAGCCTTGAAAATCTATCAGCCATGTACTGCAGAGGCATGACCTTCCTGCTGGGAGCTCATTGTGCATCTGCTTCCAGCCTGCTTGCAGAGAGCAGCTTCTGCTGTGGATGCAGATGCAGGACAGTCCCACGCAGCTGTCATGACTCTCTCCTGGTGAGTCTTATCAGTCTTCTTGGTGGAAGAAATATGTGTTTGTATGGTGCTTTCTTAGGTCTGATGTAGAAAGGCAGGTAAAAAGCTTCATTGAGTTCTAGGCAGAAATTCTGGAAAAAAAAAAAAAAAAGAGAAATAAATCAGCTTGAAGGATATGAATGATATAGTCAAAATTCCAGTCTCATGAGCTTTGATATTTTAATCAAGGATTCCAGGAACCTAAAACCAGAGATTACTCAGACTTCTTTTTATTTTAATCTTTTAAAATTAATTTAGAGTTAAGTTCAAAAATAGCACTCAGCTGTCCACATATGACTTAAAAGTAGAACTGCTGAAGACAAATAAAACCTGGCAACTTCCCCCTTTTCATTATTTGTAAAATCTCACCTAAGTTAAAGCTGCCCCTCTGGACCTGAGCACTGCTTCACAGATTTTGAACTTTAGTTATGACTAAAGCAGAAGACTGTTTTTCAAAACTCTCAGATCTTAGCTACCTTTCCTCTAAATTACTCTGTGTCCCTGGGCACATCACTTACCTCCTTTCATATTCATCTCTTTAACAAAACCATGTAGCACATGCTTGTATGCCAGAGAAGTGGAGAGGCTCAGCTCATTATTTCGAACTCTGAGCAAAACATGAAGGCTTCCTCTGCTAATTAGGGCATCAGCCTTATTTATTCAAGTGGTGATATGTTTTTGAATGAACTTTGGATCTTCATGTTGCTATCTAAGCTGTGCTACATAGACAGCAGGAAAAATCTTTCTTGCATCTTCAGTATTTAACAATATGACTGTACTGATGGCACAAACATGGATCCAGGTGTTTCATTGTGAAGAAAGTTGGAATTACAAAAGCAGCCTGCAGGCTTTGTGTCTGCAAAGGGCTTATGCTGCCACAGGTATTGTGCTAGCACCCCATGTGCCCCCACCCTCAGCCCACATTGGAAAGGTTTTGGACTTCTTTCACTTTCCACTGAAACTCAGCACTATGGGAGCACCAAGGTCAGCATATATGCTGTGCATAAAGCTGGGAAATTTTTGACTGCATGCATCAAAGTTTGAGAAACCAGAATGTTCACTAGATGTTTTCTTTGTCTTCCTTTCTATTTTATTTTTTTTGAAACTACTGGAGCCAGGCCAATTGTAAGGCAGAACTTCTTAGAAAGCAGTTTAGAGCAGCATCTGAAATGGGTGATTCTTAGAGCCTTCGGAGACTTCTGCATTACAAAATGTGTGCCCAGCCTTCTGTGAAAAAGTGGCACATGGAAGATCACCTACTTGTATGTTTGATTTAGCTAAAGAACACAGTTTATAAAGATAACAAAGACATCCATCCTTGATCTAATATTTTTTTTTTCCCAGGAGGTTGTGTATACACTCTGCTGTTTGGTAAATTCAGAGTTCAAAGGAAAAGTATTTTGGTTTGAGTTTGAAATTTTATGACCTAAACATCCAGCCTCTGGACATGGCTCTGAGTTCTCTGGTTCTGCCTGCTGTGTGTGCTCGGTGTCTGCTGTCTGCATCCTCACTGCTCAGCTGGCCGGCAGTCTGGAAAATGCTGATGTTCTAAGGGTTACTGGATTACAATTGTTCTCTGCAAACAAAATTCACATCTGTTCTGACAACTTATTTCAGCCTGATGCAACTTGAAAAGGTCGAGATTAATCCCAGAAAATCAGACTTCTATTTGAAAGGCCAAATCAACTTTAATTGTAACACATGGTTATTTGTATTGGCATTTAGCTGCAGCCGTTTATCCTTCTTTCCACTGGTATTATTTGTTTCTGAGCTTGCTACTAAAGCCTACAATGCCAGCTGAAATGTTTTAAGTAATGTAACAAAAATAACAGCTGACATCTTTCCTTTTACAGGTTTTACAGGTTTCCAGAGTATTTTGTGTGCATGACTTTTATGACTTTTGTTTATCAGCAGTCTGGGTAAAAAAAGTCATAGAAGAAAATGTTGGTTCATTTTATAAAGATTAATGGCGTCTACTGTACCCTCCTATCCTGCTGGCTTTATCCATCAGAGCCTGAGGGGATGAACCACTTGCTCTGGAGTTCTGCCTCCTATCCAACTTTGATCCCAGACGTTAAGGGATTTAAAGCCCCTACACATAACCCCAGTTGCAAGCTGTGCTTTTCCATGTCGATGAGGTGACTAAGAGCAGCACCCCTCCCCTAGGCGTGGTGTAACACCTCTCTAACTACCCTGCTTCTCCTGGCAGCTGCTATCAGCTCAGCCGTTCATCCGTCAACTGATAGCTGAGCTCTCAGATCCCCTGAAAAGTGACAGGATGAAAGAGACTGATTTGGCAATACTTTGCTCTTGCTGTTTGGCCTGGAGAAAGATACTCTAAGTGGTAAGATTGTTTAGCAACAGCTGGCAAGCACCCGGGTGTGAGCCTGATTTTCAGACATGACAAGCACTTATAGGAATGTTGCCAGATACAGCTGTTTAAAAGCCTTAATAAACAGCAAGTCAATACTAATCTTTGCCAAATTAATCTTTTCCTTGACAGCCCATCAGAGCAATTATACTCAGACTCGTTGTAAACACACAATTGTCAGAGGGTAAGGACCTTCTCTGCAGTATACTGTGGGTTTTTGCACACAGATTGTTTTCCAAATAGGTAGGTTTCCTTTTCCTTTCCTCTTCCTCTCTCTTCCTCTATTTTTTTTCCTCCTCTCATTTTATTTTCTGGCCGATTACATGATTGCCAGCTTGGTGTTACCCTGAAAGAAATTTCTTTGTAAAGTGTCTATCGAAGCAACTCCTTAATAGAATGTGAAATGATGACAGTCACAGGATCCATGCAGATGCACATTTGCTAGTGGGTTTCTCTAATTAGGCAGTAACTGTGACAGGCTCTGAAACGTTACAAGTCATTGTTCTCACTTGTCCTCTTGTTGGTGAAGCAAGAGCTACATTTGAGATGTGATTTAATGTGCTGCTGGGTAATAATAAAATACATGGATTTGCAAAGAAAAGCAAATGGTATCTGTGAGACCTGACACAAAGCACCTCCTATTCTCCAGGGTGCTCAGCACCTCCTGCAACACTGCCATCATGCTGCTGTACTCACCAAATAATATTTTATTTCAATGCAAAAGGGCTTGAAAACACCAGAAAAAATAATTAACAGGGTAATGGTTGTTCATCTGTCTGCCTGCCTGTCTATCTATCTAGTGTTCTTGTCTATATCTCTGCCTCTATCTGCAGCTATATCTGTCTCTATACCTACCTATCAATGGGAGTCCAGGGGAGTAACTCCTGTATTGGCTACGTAACAGCTCTTTAGCTACTTCTCACAGTGTGTGCAAAATAAGGATTTTTACCTACTCCATTTTCCCCACAGAAAGATATCTCTGTGGATCTGCCATGTTTACAGGACTGGGTAAGAAACAGGCAGACACAGACTTGGAGATGGTAGTTCAAGGTGAGATGATGTCTCAAAAGGCTAAGGAAGGTGGTAAGAGCATGTTTTACCTTCCAGTAATGAGCTCTTTTATTGTTGGGTTTCATGTTTACAGAGGAGCCTCACAGGGAATATTTGGCAGAGACGCCACTGGAATCAGGAGCTGGTATTTGGTGAGAGAGAGAGAAGTGGGCATGAATGCATTACATTTCCCTGTGAATGGCTGGGGCCCTCTATGAATACATTACTTACTGCCTGTGGATGAATGTGAGGGGAAAATCCTATGGCAGGCCCGTTTGAATTGGAATTTGGCTTCTTCTGTCAGAGGTAGCAGCTGGATGAGATTTCTGCTTTAACATATGTGAGTCTAGGGATAGAGAGACCAGGATATCTCCTGTCACCAAAACATGGCACATAGAGAGCAGCAGTGAAATCAAAGAGCCTTTGCTTTTCAAAACCTCTGCTCACCTTGGTGCAAGCAGATGGGATTTACAACCTGCAGAGTGCATATGTCGCCAACTTTGCATTTTGCCCACCACATTTTAAAAATAATTTAAAAATATATTAATTTCAATGAATGGGAGACTATTTCCTTTGGTTTCTATCACTCTGACAGATGTTTTTGTCATATTTGCTTGCTGTTACTGTGTTGCTTCCATGTGCAGGTTGTTTAGTTCCTGAGGGCTTTCTCATTATCATGGTTAGGACAGATGGTGACTTACAACCAGTGACTGGGGTGTCTGTGTTACCGTGGTGCCTAAGGCACAGTGCTGCAGCGAAGGATGGGACACGTCTTCACCAGCTCCAGTGGAGTTTCACCTGCTTACAAAAGGATCCCAACCATCTATTGGCAATTTGTATCTGTCAGTACTCAGCCAAAAACAAACAGCAGATTGCCCATGGCTGGCAACCATTTCTTTTTCCCAAGGTCAGACATGAGGAACTGACATTTATGCATTGAAGCTGGATCTTTCTTTTGGAAAAAAATGGTTTCAGTATACCCATGGCGAGAACTGCTGCTCTTCCAGCACAGTTGTCCCATCTGAACAGAGCCCGGACACAGGACCACACTCAGAGCACTGGATGGGTAAAGTGCTGCACAGCTAACACACTGCAGGTTCCCGTGCTTACAGACTGAGAGACACCAATTAGCCAGAGGTTCATACAGAATAAGTATTTTATTCATGATGTATTTTTTTATTTACATTAAAGTTTTCTTGTATTTCGAACTCTGCTTGGATACCGAAATTAACAACTTTATGTGACTGCGCACCTGCTCTAAAAGAAATGAAGATAACACAGTTCTTTCCCATAAAAGAAAAAGGAAAACTGCCTGTCAAAATCAAAGTTGATTTTTCTCATTCCCAGTAATTATCTTTTCTCTTTAGAATTAATATGAGTGGAAAATGTAGTTTACTATAATATAATAAATAGAAGACATTGGGTAATTAGTAGTGCTGATATATTTCTAAAGTACTAAACAGACAAACAATAAACTGTGAATTTAATCACGAGTTCTCATACAGTTTCAAGACAGGAAAATTAGAGCTCTCAGCTACAGTCATTTGAGTAATCACATCTGATCTGCATTATTTATTAGTTATTACATGCCAAGTGATTCTGATTGTACATTGCCTGAAATCATTCAGAAGCAAGCATGCCTTTGTTTCTGTTTTGTTTTATAAAGAAAAATCAATGGCATTGCCTAATGTGTATTCTATCTGAATTGCTTCCTTTATTTCACACAGAAAATACAAATCAGTGGTACTGCTCATTAATGGGACAGGCATCTGGGACAAAATCATCCAGAAATGTATTTTCAGAGCTATCCCTGATCCCAAACATTGACAAAATACCTTCTTTTGGATATTTTTATCCCTTTCCCTGTGGCTGTTGAACTTACCTTTCATTTTAGAATTTATTTCTGATATACTCCCTAAAATTCTTTAGGACCTTTTGCATATATAATAAAATGGCCGAAGCATATTTGGTAATATTTCTTTTGGTAATATGTTTATTCCACTTGACAAATTAACAAAACATGATGAAGTTCCAAGAAGCAGTGTTATGCAGTTTTATTCAGTTAGTTTTGTTGGTTCAAGTCTTAGTTTTGGGCAACTTCCTGCTACAATGCTTTAAGAAGGGAATTACTTAAAATACCTTTTTTTTCTTTTCCTTAACAACCAAAGAAATAGAGAAATAGTTCTTCGTTACCTTCATTTTCTGCCAATAAAGCAGGTTTGTTGTTACATTTGTCACTGTAAAAACTAAATATTCACATCAGTTGTGAACAATTTGTGCCAGCAAAAGTTAAAGCGTCAAAGAAACCTCTTTAAAATGCTAACAAATTTACTTACAAACACCTATATTTATTATTTCATAAATAGGCGCAACAGGTTCCATAAAAAAGATTAAATACAGACACAGTATGAAGAAACAATAATACATAGCCATATGTAGAGGTTATAATTTAGCTGTCTCCAATCTGTTTCTGCATCTAATAAAATATCAGGTAAGCATTTGGCAGTTTTATACATAAAAGGACTTAAATGACGTTTACTAACCAGTACACATAAAGTGATTTTCTGTAAAAAAAAAGAAGCATTTTTTTAGGCAGTACAAAATAAATGTGTTTGCTCTTTATCAACATTAGTTTTTTCTCCTAAGTTTTTTGTGTTTATTTCATGAGACAAAGCCAATATTTTTAATTAATATAATTTGGGACTATTTTACTTTTTTCTCCAAACACTTTGAAAATATAGACTATCAGTCAGTTGTTTAAAAACGAAGTAAAAATATGAATGTTTGCCAATTTTACCCTTATTGTGAAATCAATAAACTGGAATGAGCCAGTTTCAATTACAATTAGCTACAAAAACATTCACATTTTATACTCTAGGAGAGTGTAACATAGATGCTATTTACAAACTTGCTATGACTGCTACATCAAGCCATTTAAAAAGTCTTTAGTAGTTTCATATAAACACCCATTATGAAAAACCAATGGAAAATCCAGGACTTTTATCCGAGACATCTACAGTTGCTAAGGCAGTTACTATCGCAGCACTTCACAGCAAAAACCAACATAAAATCTGAATGGTCCAAATTTCCTTCAAGGAAGAAGAAAAGCAATGTCCGTTAAAGGATCTCAGGGAAGGGGTGGAAAGGAGAAAGAAAGAGAAAAATGGAGAAAAAAAAAAAAAAAAAAGAAAAGGAAAGAAGCAAGACTATTTTTTCCAGAGTGGGTGACCCACAATCTCAAATAGTCCTAAGTGCTTAGCAACTTGTATTTTCTAATAAAATGCAGAACTGCCTTGGCTGCATAAAGCAATCCATGATGAAAAGACTTCCCTGCATTCCTCAGTGGAAAGGAGAGGTGTTTCAGATTTTCAGGTAAGGTAGAGTGCTTTGTCCCTCTGCATGCCCCTGTTCAAAGAGAAAAAGAACAAATGTGATTTTTTTTTACATTTGAAAAATTTTTAGTCATATTCTTCAAAAAAAAGAAAAAGAAATGAGCCCCACAACCCCACTGCATGTCATTAATTCCAAGCATATCACTGAAGTGCAGCTGCATTGCCATGGTAATAACAAGAAAAATCATAGTGACACATGTCACAACCTGGAGACCACATCTGGCTCTAAAACAGCACAGGACTGGGACATGGGTTTAAGCACTGGTGTGGGATAACCTGCACTAGTGGGCTGGCAGCACTGACTGTCAAAAACTGCTTGGATAGAGCTGTGGATTTAGCACAGAGCTTGGAATGATGCTCCATAAGCACTCTATACAAAGCAGCCACTTTCCTTAGAAGGCAGGAGAGCTTGGTTACATGAACATGGGTGTCAGCCACTGATACCTCTGGCATATTTTATTTACTAGTGCAGATATAGCCTGTATCTAAAACGTGTTGGGTTGGCAGGTTCAGGTAAGCACTTGCAAGGGGACAGCAGAAGCTTAGCAAAGATAGGTTTAAGTTCAGGCACACGGATTCACAAAGGCTTTTCTACACAGAGTAGGCATATCTACAGGCATATCTGCTCAGAGAAAGCTGCTAGTGTTGGGAAGTTAACACCCAGTGCACACCTGGAGAGCAGTTCTGGGAACAATGACACATTGCTTTTTTCCAGAAGAGACCAGGAATCAAATCCACAGGTAGCTATGGATTGTTTGACAGAGGACAGTCTATTCAGAGCTGTGTAAGTGTCCATAAAAGTCTGTGGGCTGGACTCCATGACTCTACGAAACCCATGCTGCAGAGAAGCTGGAGGTTGGAAGGATTTACTAACCTTATATTGGGGGCATAGGGCTCCTACAGATATGGTGTTTTGTTTCTCGTTACAGTCATGTGGTCTTCATGCCATTCCCTTCTGTGTACCTTGTATCCCGTGTATCAGGCCTGCTTCTCACTGATGTGGTTTTTCATGACCCAGACTAGAAAACAGTTCACGTCATTTGCCTCTCATTGAGGAGGCAGTGATCTTAAAACTTCTTTCTTACTCCTTCTCCCTAAGATTTCAGTTCTGATCTTCTATGGAATGCAAGTTCTCTGAGAACTAGAAAGTGTATGTGCTGAGATAAGGTGACAACAATGTCTAACAAATGTATGTATTGAAAACTTGCCCACAACAGTCTAACTGCTGAATAAATACGTAAATAAATGTGTGCCATCACAGATACACTTCTGAAATGCCGTAGGGAAACGGGCAACAACACTGTTCCCAAATGCTCTATCATATACTTGTGTCATGAATGTTGCTCAACACAAGGTGGCATTCACTGGCTGCTTACCCATTACTGCAGTAGTCATTATTCCAGTCCACAGTCTGTGCCGGAGGATTTCTGCACCCTGAACGAACATACTCCATTGCTTGGGTAACAACTTGTGCAGCTGTTGATGTTGGATTGATGATATTCTGATAATCAGGCTGAAGAGTAAATCCCTAGAGGAGAAAACAAGTACATTACAAAGTATGGAAACAAAATAACAGGTTGGGTGCATTAAAAAAAGTAAAAATGCAGTGTGTACTGTGAAATGGTAGACAGCACTTCTTTTCCAGATGTGATTTTGGTTATAAAACCTAAAATAGGCAAAAATATGTAGGTTCTCTCTAAGTTTTAAAATCTTTCTTTGGTTTGAGAAATGAAACACTGCCAAAGCGTTGTTAGCTGTTACAGAGTCACAAGATGGAACTAAAAGAGACAGAGCAGAAACAATTCAAAACCAAGAGAACAACTCAATCAGCACTGGGACAAAAAGGTCTGTTTGCTCCTTAGAGCTTCCATTTAGATTAAACGTAAGCATACACACTAGTCACTAATTCCCAGAATATGCAACAGAATCTTTTTGAAGGATGTAGGCAGCAGGTGGCTGACTGTTTTATTAGACTACACCTATTCACGTATTGTTCTCAAAACCCTTTTTCTTCATTCAGTCACAAAGGGACCATCTGCTGCTTCTTTTATTTGCACTTCTCTCTCAACTAAACGGAAATTCAACCAAAGCTTTTTAACAGTTGTTGGACTAATGTAGTGAAAGTAGCACAGAATAACTTGCTTTTGAAACCAAGGAGACGAGAAAAAAAAAGTGGAAGTTACAAAGAGACATCTAACCTGCTCCCTGAAATATCTGTCATATGAAAAGTCATAATAATTTTTAGCTCTTTTGACATATTCTGATGTTTAAATATTTTCAAACCCAGGAGAACAATCGAAATTTCAAGGCTAGTGTATCTGGTTCACCCTCTACATTGTGTCCCTGTGAAGTAGGAAGAGCTACACTGGGTAAAATCATGGGAATGTTGTATGAAAGCAATCATTGTCTGCTGAAAAAAGCCAGACCAAACTCCTTCGTGGGGCAAGGGCATACAATTCCCACTCAAGTTAACTGGAGGTGTAGCTACTGAGTCAGAAACTGAACTTGCACCAAGATGCCTGGTTTGGAAACTCACTCCTCCCAGCCAAAGCCCACATACAGAATAGACCGAATTAATGCTGATAGCTTTTAGTTTAGTGTTAGTGTGTTGTGTGTGATTGCTTTTCTTACGCAGCCTTCATTAGGACAGGAATTTTGTGGACAGATGTTTTTTCTGCAGGTGTAAGAAGGCAGCCACAGTACCTTTCGTCGAGATAAATGAATATTTTCAGCTTCCAGTTGGCCCCCTCCATCCACAGAAATTACCTTCCTTCAAATAGAACATCACTTCCTTCTTCTCATCCCTCTTCCTTGGCTATTCCCTGAGGTCTTGCAGGTGTTTTGCCTCTCATGTGCACTGCCACGTCACTTCACTCATCCTGATCATGGATTTTAGTCTAGACCATCAATGACTGCAACTTTGTTCCTTAATCTTTTCCATATGGAGAACACCTTGAGTAACACTTCAGTACCTTAAACACTCTTTGAAGCCTCACTTTGTCCCTGTTGACTCCAAGAAATGGACTATTAGTAGAGAGCAAGTTCACAGCTGAGTTGTGCATCTAGTTGCCATGTTATTTACATACTGCCCTGCTAATGAGATTAATTAAAGCCTTCCCATGGTGGGTTTTACACCCATGGGGACTGCAACCCCCATGCTCTGTACACTGCCTTTTCACCAGGCTCTAAACCTATACAGCAAGCTGAGGAGACAGCCCCCATGCCTGCAACAGATCCAAAGGAAACAGTAATTGAGCTGATTTGCCAATGACTTTAATTGGAGTTTTATGTAATTTGAAAGCAGAAAATTTGGGCTTGTATACCATTGTCATCATTTTTTATACAAAACATCAACCATAAGGCCTTTCTAATTCAGCTGTAAGAGGAAACCAACCACAGAAACACATTCTACCCTCAGGCACTCAGATTTGTCTTTGGTAGCAAATCCCCTGATCTATCATATATACAAGAAAAACACTATATAGGGACAGTAGCCAGTAGCAAAGCATACAAGTGAGCAGGCACAGAGACGCAAGTACTCATAAAATCATAGAATGGTTTAGGTTGAAAGGGACCTTAAAGACCATCTGGTTCCAACCCCCCTGCTGTGGGCTGGGACAACTTCCACTATACCAGGTTGCTCATAGGTCCATCCAACCTGGCCTTGAACACTTCCAGGAAGAGGGAGCATCCACAAGCATGGAATACTTCATTACTCATGAAGCAAGGAGATGGTTCCTCCAAATTAGAGGAAGAGACCACCAGCGCAATATGGACAAATAATAGCTTAGATGTCAGAGAAGGGTCCTGTGTTTTAACTCAGGAGCTGGGTGGGGATGCATTCTCATATTTTTTCAGATTTTCTGTGCGGCCACAGACAAATTGCTTTGGCTCTCTTCCAGCAAAGCCCATGTGCAAGTGTGTTTGGACTGAATTGGTACCTCTCATGTTAAGGTTGGGACTGCAGAGCCAAACTGAATTCTTCTACCTGCAAAATAATGCGTAACAACATTTTCATCTTGTACCTGGCAAGTCTATTTTGTTTACAGCTGCCTGGGACTGGGCCTGTTTCTTAGGACACACTCAGGGGATACATGCTAACATGGCACAGGGGTATCTAAGCCAGGCTGCAGTTCCAGAAGGGTCTCAGTGGTCCCTCTTGGGGGTTGAGGGCTACCAGAATACTTGCATTGTGGGTGATGGAAAGCATGCTTGTTAAAGCAAAGTCATTTAAGCAACCTCAACTCAATATGAAGGACTGATAAAGTATGGTACTGTTTAAGATGCAAACAATAATTACTTCAGCTTTTTCATCAACAGAAAAAGCTCTGAAAATATAGATCTGTACAACAGAAGGAAACAGCCTTGTACCAGACTTGTGGTAAATATTTGGGTATTATTTATGTAAGCCCTTAACAAACAATGATGAAATAAAAAGTGCTCAGAAAATGAGTGCTTCGAGGTCTAATTAAACAATGCTGATTGTTTTTGCATTGTAATGCTCAAGAGAAAATCACCAACTGTTTTGCAACATGCCTAGAATTTTAAATTTCATTTTCTTGTCCCAGATTGAAATAAAAATAGGGAACTTGATAAAGATTAATTCGATGTCAGGAGGGACATTTGCTCTTTAATTAGATTTCTGTAGCCCTAGCAGTTTCATTGTGCCACTGTAGCAAGTCCTAAAAAGCCTGCAGCAGAACTAAGGAGTGATCCTCATCTCCACACTTTACTAGGAACTAATTTCATTTCCTGCCTGTCTGGAGAGGTATTTTCAACAGGCATCAATGTTTTTGTCTTCACAACTGATTTATTCATCAATCTCAATGTGATATTTTAAACCTTTAAATTACATCCAAATCCTAAAGCATCTGTTTATTACACAAGGAAATTGAAAATCTGTCTGTGTGATATCATACAAAGATTTTTCCTTAAGGTTATAAAGGAAGTTGACAGATATTAATGACTTTTTTTTCTCTTGACCTCATTCGAAGACAAAGCTTAACAAAAAAGAAGAAGAAATCTGGACAAATACAGCAGGTCCCTGAGTATGCTGTATATAAAATATATACCAGAAAAAATGAGGCTATTATTTTTGGCAGGCTATGCAACCATCTTGCTGTATACATTTATTTTCTAAAGGAAAAGAAATACGTTAAATTAGACTGAAATGAGTTATTATTAAAAAAAATTAAAAAAAAAAAGTGACATACATTAATCTTCTGGTGCTTTGTTATGCACATGCACTTGCAGCTATGGTTACTAGACATTAAGGATCTAGTTTTGCTTCCTCTACCTGTGAACTGAAATGGGACAGAGTTGGTAATGGGACTCACCATCCCATGCAATGCTTGGGTGAAGGATTTTGAGCAGGGAAGGTGATGCTTCCAGTAGGGCTACTTAAAAGGGTTCCTTAACAAGGTCTGAGTGTATTTAGGAGGGAGTGAATTCTCAGTCTCCTCACTCTTCACACCAAACAGCACAGTATACAGGCTGGATAGCAGGGTATGCTCAGAAAGAGGCACAAATGTCTGTGTGAGTAGAGAAAGGAAAGAATGACCTTGCAAGTGAAGGCAGGCTGCAGCTTCAGCTGCTGTTTTAGCCTGAACTTTGGAGAAATTGTGTTGATTTGAATGACAAGGGTTAAGAATAACATCATCTAAGCCCAGCTGAGTAAAAATTAAACATCATGTCAAACCTAAGAAACATACTGGAGAGAAACAACTCTATATCAGTTTAAAAAATTATACAGTGATAAGATGCGCACATGAGCATTTAAAGAAAGAAAAATCACACTCTTCTAATCTACTGTGAGTCTTCCTGTGGGTCAAAAGTGGATAAAAGAAAAACTACGGCACAGTGGATTTTGACTTTGAAAATTAAAACTTTAACATGGCTCCTGTTAATGATATTTAAGAAAAATATAGTAAATTTCAGAATTAGAAGCTAAAGATAATTAAAATTCAGGATCTAATTTAAATCTAAATATGAGAATAGAACTAATGGTCATTTTTTTACAGTTTAAAGGATTATAACTGTAAACAATCACCCCAGAAGTCTACAGTAGTGACCCTTTTTAATTTATTCATTACCTGTTAGAACAGAAGAGAAAAGAGACAAAATAATCTACTTCCCAGAAGTTACAATTTAGATAACTCAAAATAAAGAAAATTGTTTAAAAGGAATTAAAAAATATTTACTAATGCTAGGTATACGACCAAAATGCTAATACCAAAATTTTACATTACATTTCAGAACAATTTGGATGCATTGCATCAGCTGCATACTCCACAGAGTTAATTGATTTTAAAAATAACAGAAATTGTGCAGTCACTGAGGATTTTTGGCTACCAACACTTCTGATTTTCTTGGTGTTCTGTAGTTTTTGTGGATCCTCAAAAGAGACTGCCCTTCTCCAGCTGGCAGTCACTCTTGATTTGGCAGCTGCACACGTGCAGGCAGAGTGCTGGATGTGGAGAAGGACATGCTGTTCCCTGTAGAACCGATGAAGATCAGCTCATTGTTCTGGAAGCAGTGGGAACAGAACTCTCTCCCCAGGTCAGCACTTCTTATTTGTCCCTCCTCAAAGTTTGCACAGAAGAGTTCGTGAATTTCACGCACAACAGTTTTTGGAGAACAGTGCTCCTGCCTGCCAGAACTGAAATCTGGATCTCTCTGTGGTTCTTCTTGGAGTTGGCAGTCCTTCGGACATTCTACAAGATGGTCTTTGATATGAAACTATCCTCCTTTTCCTGGAGAAAATGACTGACCAAATGCCACAGAGCCAGAGTTAAAGCAGGGGATCTGTTGAGAGCAGGGATTTGCAGAGCCTGCTACTCTTGAGTGCCACGCTAGTGAGCCATGAACTATTTCAAAGACAGATGTTTGGGAAAAAAGGAAAAAAAAAAAGAGAACACACCATTGGTGACTTCTAACATGCCTCCAGCACAGTCTGCAATGAAGGTGCCCAGCCAGGTGAGGACGCCAAGACCTGCAGTAGAAGACTGCTAGGAAGCTGTTGGCAGACTTACTCTTCTGCCTGTTAAGCTTCATGCTGTGGTGTGACATGACAAAATTTGCCTCTTTCTTTCTTATAGTGTATTAGTCTATTTAGTGTGAGTAGTGCTGAGGCTTCCAAAGAGGAAAATGACTCCTGTTGCAAGTCATTCTCTAGGGAGTGGTATGATAACTAGTTTCTGTTCTTGCTGCTTGCTTACATGGAGTCTTTGGAAAGGTTTACAGTGGCCACACCTAAGCTTGGAGGAAATAAAACAACTTGAGGGAAGAGGAAGTGAAAAAAAGTTGACTTAAAGGCAACTATTGCTTCTCCTTTATCAGAATACATATTCTCCCATTCTTCTTAGCTGTCTTTTTACATAGCAAAGTGTTCTACACAGGGACTGAACCTCACATCCAGAGATCCTCTTCCCTCCTCAACATAGGCCAGACAGAGTGGTGCCTTCTCTTTCTCCTTACAGCTGCGGACTCTGAGCTGCTGGGAGAGCTCCATTTTTCTCCCACTAGATCTTTTCCTCTTTAACAAGCTCTGTGATCAGCAGAGTGTTTGCTTTATTTCGAGCAGAAGGGAGAGCAGAGTCCTTTGACAATTGAGTCAGAAAGAGGCCTTTACTTCCAGGCTGTAGTCTCTTGACTTTTTGCTATTTGCCTCCTGATGGCCAACCTGTCTTCTGTGTTCCAACACAGTATGAAATCCTGGGGATAGTGTTTTCTGTCATTTCTTGACTAAAAAAGTCATACCTAAGAAACAGAACAGGATACCACTGTTCTGTTCTGTCATGGCAAATCATGGTGTTGTTAGTACACCTGTAGCCCTAAAATGTAATACACGTTTTGCTGTATTTAAATTCAATTCACAAACTCTGTAAGCTGTTGTATGCTAAAAAAAACCCCAAACAAATACTCCAAAGTGAAATGACATAGATTTTCCAGAGCTCAAAAGCTGCTTTACTTTAAAGCAAAAGCAGGAGCGTAAGAAATATAAATTGGCTTGCAGATATTACACAGTGCTTAAAGAGACATGTAGATTGGCGGTGCAGAATTTCAACAAGTAACAAGCACCTTGAGTGAAACAGAAATATCCCACCACAGTATCTTCATTAAAAGCATCAGCTTTCTGACTAAGGAATAGGAGTTAGTAAAAAGCATTAACCTAAAATTTCGTGAGTTTAACAGGAACACAGAGGTACAGCATTTTTTACTTAACTGTAATTGTCCTTAGTTAAAAAAACCTCATCATGATACAGGTCTACATTCTGAGTTCTGTTTTCTACAACCAAGTGTCCTGTATTTTCTCTTAAGCTAGAAACAAGTCAACTACATGCCACATATCTCACAGACGACTGAAAATACTTTCAAACAGTGGATGCACACACCTTATGCTACAAGCCTGCAACTTGGCAAAATAAGACATTAGGAGATCCATATTACGTTAGCTTTTCTTTTGTAGAGAGTTTAGAGTAATGCCTAAGTGTTTATTCATACAATAATGATGTTCTATGTGTAAATATGTAAGTATCCAACATCTGCATTACATCTTTTGCTAGCCCCAACTGTGCTATTAATTCACTAAATAGAGACAGATTTTCCAATCTATTCAGTAAATTATGCCTAACGATTCTGGAAAAGACATAAGGAGTTCTGCACTGGACAAGTAATATACAAATGACACTGAACTTGGCAAACAATCTGAACTTGGAAGATCGAATTACCATGCAATAAAAACTCATTGAAATATAGCTATACGATCTCAACAGGTTGCTGTCACAGATGTAATTTCTCATGTTTGGTAAATGAACCAGAGTATTGCTTTGTGTCTCATTGCTCTGAGCCTTCAGGTTCAACCAGGATTCTGCCAGGCTTAGGATCTCCAGTCACACTCCTGGCTCACCTGCCTAGGACTTCTTCTTGTTAGTTCCAGCTGCCCAGGCCTGGGGTCAGCTCCTGAGTTTCTCTGAGACTTGGGTGTGGCTCTCCTGGGACACTCACACTAATTGCAGGAAAACCTTAATGAATACATGACTCCATGTATGTGTGGTCATTAGTCTGTTGAGTCTGTTTTCTCTGATAGTGAAAAATTAACTGGACTAGGAAAAAGTTGTGAACACTTTACAAGTTTTCCTTCCTGATTACTCCAAATCACTCTTGAGACTAAGATCAAAGTCTCTGAATAAATCCAAATCATCCTGAGTACACCTTGATTTATCTTCTGAAGAACCAAGTTTATCAGTCCAGATTGCTTTCAACTCTTTTGGGTTTTTTTTTCTGCTTTGGAAGATTTCTTTCCCTGTTAAATTGTTCTCCCAGTGAGAAGCTATGGTTTGTGTTCAAGTATTCCCAGCTCTAAAGGCCAATCTTGAGATGAAATATTTCTGGCTTGGAAAGCAAATGCAAATACCTTGTCAGCAAAGGTGAATTTACAGAGAAATTTAAAACACAGAGCAAGTTCATGACTATGTATTACCAGCCAGTACTGACAAGTTTTGTGTGTACAAATTTTGTAGATTCTTGCAATTCCATTCAAAAAATTTTCATTCTAATGCCAATTTTCAAAGCAAGATCTTATTATTGATAGTCACATCTCATACAATACAAAAGGAAATTTTCTCTTATGAAATCAACAGTTTATCTGCTCTCTTAATATCCTTCCATAAGCCTGGAGGGCACAATACCATGGATGGTCTGCATTAATTCAGCACTAGTAGGAAATATATTGAGAATCAACTATCCAAAATGTTCAGAATAGGGAAAAAACCCAAACAAAAAAGCCCCATATTGGGATGGTGGACACAGCCCATTTAGTTCCAGTAAAAAGATCTATTTAGCAAAATGAAGCTATGAATGTGGCATAAGGTAACACACTCTTGTTCACTTAATCTAGCATGTTCAACATAACCTGGGTTGCTTTATGTTCCCTCTGACAGTTCCACATCACAGTCAGCACAGGGATAACAGCATAAGCTATAATTATATCATTTTCTAGACATTGTTTGTATCATTTTCTAGACATTTGTTTTCTAGCCTTTTGTTTGTGAACTGTGATTCCTGAAAACTTAGCATTTCACTGTTTCAGGATACTCACAGATTTGCAGATGGATCTACGGACAATGATGGACATCACTGCTAGCACAAACACTTCTACTGCAGTTTTCCATCTCTAGGTAAACTCATTCATTTGTTCTTGCCCTTGAAAGACTAAACCTATACTACCATGGTTTTGAACCTGCAAAACTAAAGCTAATCTAAATCTCTCTCACTATGCCAACTTTTGGATGACTCCCCTCCCCATGCCCTCCCCAAAAATAAAACAATTCCCCAGAGAACTGAAAAGCTCCAACTTACTTGCTGCATTGTAGGTGAGTGTAAAGCAGACTGGACCTGCATTGGTAGCTGGTTTCCAATGGACTGCTGCATTGAGATCGGCTGGTGCTGCTGGATGTTGAGATGCTGGTGCAGGGGGGGGCTGATCTGAAGAGGTGGAGGTGGGGACACAGCCATGTTTGCTATGGAAACAGTCACTGGCATTTGGTTGTTGGGCTTGGGCGCTATGTTCCTGGGGATATTGGCATGCATGGCAGTGATGTGAGGATTCATTCCTGGTTGTTGGTGGTAGTGGGAACTGAGGTACAGTGCGGAGTGGGCCTGGGCAGGCCCATGAAACACTGACTGCTTTGAATTCATCATCTGAGGTTGTGGGGAGGCTTTAACATCAACAGGTTCGCTGTAGCTCTGTTGAGAAAAACAAAAATCAGACAATACTTAGAAGCTACCAAATATGGCTGTTCTACCCACCCAAAGCCTGTTTAAGAGCCACACCATAGGAAAACATTTACCTGGACCACCAAATTTTCTTTGAAATTGAGTTTGGTTATTACTCTAGAAAAAGAATTAATCCCTTTCACCTTAAACTTTTGTCTTCAACATTGTAAAAAGAAAGTAATTTAGGTCTTTTTTTTCTGGTCTAGCCTGGCATTTTCCTTTTCCAAACTTGGAACTGGCATCACTGATCTAATATCTTATACAACCAAGACAACCAAGCCTGACATATTTTTTCACATAAGCAGCCACTACTAGTATTGTCCTAAGATTTGATGGCCTAGTTGAAAAGAGAATTAGGAGGATGGGTTACAGCAAAACACTGTTGTGATTTTTGAAATGTCTTGTTTTCCCATTTGCAAACCATGGATAAGATCTTCAGGGTCTTTTACCATATGCATTGATATTGCTAATAGTTATTTATCTGTTAGTTAACATGATGAAGAGGCTAAACCCCAGCCTCAGCTGTGCTTCTGCATGGAACAAATACACTAGTTGTTGTGCCAAAGCCTTTATTTTGAAGTATTTTGTGTTGGAATGGTACATATTACATAGGCCATGCATTAAGAGAAATAAGAATACTCTGAATAATTCCTCTTTTAGCAAAACATGCTTTATTAATCCAATTCATAAGGCTCTGAAAATTCTGTTTAAAACTTATGGCTAAATAAATGTTAGCCTGCACAAGACGTAGGGAAGTTATCTTTAGTCTAAAGCTAGATGAATACTGTGTAGAATATTAGAAACTGCGCAGTTTTATGAAATATTATGGTCTGGCCTGAATTCTTAAAGTTGCTAGTAATAAAACGCCTCAATTAATGAATATGAATTTTAATAATACTCTTTGTTCTAATATTTGTAACTTGCTACATTTGATTAAACTCAGTTTGCTCAATTGTTTTTCATACATTTATTTTCTTAGATATCCTGAGTGATGTATACTCAAATAAATGATGAAAAAAATTAAGTAATAACTCACATATGCTTATAAGTGGGAATCATAATTTGAAGTCAAGTCATACTGGAATTAATAGTCAGTGAAAGGTGAAACATGCTGGAAAAAAATGGCAGAAATGTCCCTCTGGAGAAAGAAGTCACTTTGTCAAAACTAGGCTGAAAGACGCATATATGCCCTTATTCTGTGATCTCCGTGTCATGTTTGCTCAGCTTACAAGTCAGAGTAAGTTTCATGTTACTCTTAGCACTCCAGGGTCAGGGAAGTCTATTTGTATTCTTTCTGAAGGATGCACCATCACCAACAATCAGTTGACCCGTGTGTTACTGAAATTGCTTCATTATCTACGATGATAAAGATGAGACTGATAACTTCCTTTTCCCAATGTGTAACTGCAGTTCCATTAGCAAAAAACCCCTTGTTTTCTCCAGTAAATGAAGGAAAATTAAATGAATATGAAAAAGTTAATGCAAATCTCTGTCTCTGTGGATCTGCCTAGCTCTGCTTGCATGTGGGTGTACACGTGTGCAATGTTTGCAGGATCCAGATGCAGACATAAAAGCCTGAAAGTAGCTGCAAAATCTGCCATTATTTGGGCATTATTTTTAAAACACTGAATTAATGACATAGATTAATGTTAATGACAACGTGGCAAGTATTTTCCCCCTCTCTTCCCAGTTGCATTTTTAGAACGCTCTCGTGAGTGTGGAAGCAACAACTGGCAGGTTTGCTGAAATTTCAGCAATTCAGAAGGTTTGCTAATTAGCAACATGGTTCAAGAGACTCCTCTTGGGTGTCCCAGGCTTATTACACATTACAGGAAGTGTAGGCTGTGTTCTTTCTTGACAGACTTGGAAGTTTTACTGAGAGCATAGTCCCCTCATGAAAACTGCTTGCCTTTCCATGATGTAGCTGGCAGGCTCTGTGTAGTCCAAGCAGGGATAATTGCTCCTGAAGTGTCTAAGGGCAGATTGGTTAAACTAATCCTCCTGGTGAGGTGAGTGCTGCAGAAAGCCTTTGCTGACATACTGACAGACACTTATATTTCATTCGTAACTACAAGGATGCTGCCATACACCTCTTTAACAGAGATACAGGGAACCACTCTAATTACTGGACAATTCTGAGTTCACACATAAGCAGTGGATGCATGGCCCATACTGATAAAATTACAGACATATAGGTAGTAACATTTTATCCTTTATGTCAAGAGGAATTGCACAGTCTCTGATCAGAGATGAATAACACTTGTTATACCTCTGAGAAGAGCTCTGCAAAGTGATCAAAAGGGACAGTTTCAGTTGTCTCAAGTATTGAATCAACTTTCTATATGTTTCACCAGATCTTGATCCAGTAAAAAGCACAACACTTCAGCTTAAGACCAGGTATTTTGCTGTAACTTAGGACACTTTAAGTCATATGTGATCTGAAACCAAATGGTCCAATATCCGTGTAAAACACATCAATATTATCAGTTACTGGGAATCTTGATAAATGAACCCATTAAGTTCTATACTCCAGCATACTGTACTTTCAGCTTTTTTTCTGCAGCTGGGTCAGAAACACAGATTTTGTACATATTGTTGGAGCTAATAAAATAGGTGATGTCAAGTCTTTCAGATTTGTGATGTCACTTTGCTGTGAAATAAACCAAGAGGCGTATATGATGCATAGGTCACACTATGATTTTGGGCACAATTGCTGCTTTCACAGACTAGAATGGGCATTGCACTGGTCCAGTGCAGCATCGGACAGTCTTAGCCAAGGACTTTTATTATGGGTAAAAATTGGAACTAAGAAAGAAGGGATTTGATTGGCCACCATGGGCTTCAAATGCACAGTCATGCTCCCTAGCTTGCAAGTTGGATTTCAGCCAATTTTCTCTTGTCTTATCCAAGGAGAAGAGCACAAATAATTCTAAAAGCCCCCACAAACCTCTAATTAATCAGCCCTAAACCAATACTAATTTATAGGATGAAGTTCTAGGATAAAATTCAGATATATGCAGTGGAGACCAAAATCATAAATCCATACACACAGGCCACCAAACCCTGGGGTTTAGTAACTCCTAAATGCTAAAAAGTCTTCTGCTAGACATGTAGCAAGACCATCTTTCATCACTACTAGCTGAAAAATGGTGGTGTAAACCCACCACTAGAGGGTGACAGAATATTACACTTAGTTAATGGTAGGGGGTGGTATTTTGCACATACTTATAGCAAACATACATTGGGACAACAAATTAGGTTTCCTTGACAGTCCTTTATGCTCTTTGAGTGGCTTATACTTGTTCTGGAGATCAAGGTGCAGCCTTACTCTAAATCTTCAAATCTTCATAGTCTAAGAGAAGGATTTCCTATGGACCTGTCTTTCCATCTAACATCATCGCCTAATACTCCTGCCTAAATGTAAAGAAAAAATAAATCAGAAGGTGAAGACAAGGTAGGTAGGCCAAGGCAATGTAATGCTGCAGAGAAGGTATGACAGCCCTTTAGGCACAACACAAATCCACTTCCCATCCCCTCCCCCCAAAGAATCTGTTGTTTTACTGAAACACTAGTTATAAAAGGGAAGAAAATTTTGAAATCCCAACAGAAAGATAATGAAAGTAGAAGACAAATAAGAAAAGGAAAGGAAAAAAGCAAGTACTACTGTAATTCTGGTGATAACGAGTATAATTACATTAACTAAAAGTACTGGTGGTGCATGACCTTCAGTCCACAAAATTATTTTACTCCTGTAATATTTTAAAGGAAGTGAGTGATGATACAGATGAGTGCTGTTCTTAAGAGAAAGTGTTCAGTTGATAATTTTGCACAAAGTTTGGAAAGTGCTGAATGAAGTGCTTCCCCATGGTTTTCACCAAACTCATGACTTTCCTTCCAATTTTAGAGCAAAGAGAACTTTCCCATGCACCTCTACTCCCCTACTGTGTGCCAAAACTCCTTATGCTTTATTGCCAAATTAAAGAATTAAATTAGGATAAGGGGTTAAGTATTGCTCACCTGGCTGTGGTTTATTTTCTGAAGGGTACTGCCCTGGGACTAATGGTCATTCTTTTCACAGACTGAATTCAGGCACAGGGAGTGTGTCTGTTCCTTAAGGAAAGTCTCGCTGGGATTTCCCTCATCCCATAACATCCAACTCACTCCTGTGGTTGAGAAATTATTTTTGGTAAAGGCATCCTGCTCAATTTAGCTGCATTAGAGAAAAAACCATCATCCTAGGTGATGCCATTTTGGCATCTCCACAGCTCCCTTTGGGACATAATTTGACTTTCACTTTGAAAACTCATGCTTTAAAACCCTCACCTAGGTTTCAAACAGCTCTTGAAACCTACACATGGGTATTGATTCCAAATTGTGGCTGCCTTCTGGCTGCTGTTGGAGCTTCTAATCCCATTTCTGTTGGAAGATATACATCCATGTGATTGAAAGTAAAGCAAGGACATGTTTTAACAAGGCAGTACTCTAAGGGCCTGATCCTTAGACTGCTGAATTTAAAGGAAAATCTCTTATTAATTCAAACAGAATTTGGATCACAGCCCAACACTGTTACTGTTATTTAAGTACTAATGTCTGGATGTCCATTTCATTTCTCATGAAAAGCAGGTAGGATCTGTCAGAGGCTGAGAATCATTCCCAGTTGATGATCACTACTTTTGACCTCTGATTCATCAGAAGCACACCTAGAAACTACAAGTGCCTAAACTTATTTCTGCTGTCAACATATTAATGCAGTTTTTCTTAGAAATGTTGCCAGCAAGTAGGACTACGTAGATGTATTCACACATAATGTATATGGACATCTTCAGCTTACATAATTTATACATGGTTTATATTCAGAATTCTTATCTGCTGTAGAATAATATGTGGGAATTAAATAGATTTTTACATTAATTTCACTCTAGTAAGCAGTGCTCAAGTAATACTGCTCCTTGCAATGTAAAACCAAAAAGTCAGTGTTGTCTCAAAGAAACCAGAGATGCTCTATTAACGGAGAAAAAAGGGTTTTTTTCTTATTCTATTGATTTCAGAAAATTAGGTAAGGATCAAAGCCTTTCAGTTGGAGCAATATAATTTCAGTTGTTTACAGATGAGATATTATCAAAATACTTCTTTATTAATGACACCAATTAAGCTCTTCTTTGTAGCAAAATATTCAGTAAATTCATTCAGTACATTCAGAACATTCAGTAAATGTTCTTGTTACTACTGGATGCTTATGTGTCCTTTAAATATATGCTGAGAGACCTCCTCAAGGGCAAAGTGAGCCTCATGGCCAATATGCAAACAACAAACAGTGCAAGCAGCTTTACCTGTGGGCAAACACAATACATTCCAAATTCAGAAATTCTTTTTTACAAAGCCATAATGGTGTAACATAGTTCTATTTTAAATGAGAAACAGATGTTTCTCTTTAAATGAGAAATGGAGGTCTGGCATCCTTTCTCTATAGACCAGAACATGTACTATGTGAGTATATCAAAGCCTAGAAAAGAGCTGAACCTAATTCAGGTTTTACATGAATATGTATCATAAACCTACACAGTTGTCACACTGTCTCTTTTCATGATGGTGCCATGCTCACACCTGGAGACTGGTGTCTGTCCTTGAGCCATGCTGAGGAATTAAACAATTTTTGGACTCTGTGACCAGAATGAAGGTTACATTCAGGAAACAGCAGTGATTATGTCAGCTAGTACCAGGATGGTCCAGGCTGTGCAGGCTGTGATCAAACTTAAGCAGGCCTGACTCAGCTTAAAATGAGTTATCTTCAGTACTGTGACATTAAAGAGGCAAATAGAAGGAAATTGGCTGCATATTTATGGAGCTCCTACAAAGCTTACCTAAGCTTAAGTTTGCATCTGCTGTCTTTGCTGTCTCTTTGGTGGAAGGAGCATCTTGAATTGTTTATTCCTTCTCTCAGCTTTTCTGTGTTCACATAATCCTGTCTGTTTGTAATGTTTTTGACATTTTAGGTCGCTTCCAACCCCAAGCCTGTCCTTGAGAAGAATCCCTTTTTCTAGCCTGCATGGGCTCAGCCATTTTATTAATACCCCTGTGAAGATGAGAGAATGACTTCTCTCCAGCATGGCTTTCTCTTTGTGCTTAGCTCTTTAACTCCTTTAGAGATTCCTTTGATTTAACTCTGTCCACTCTGGCAGATAACTCATATGCATATTTGCAGTGCAGCTGCCTTCCTACACGAGTCACAAGAGGCTCTTAGCAAATGACGTTTGCCATTTTGTTAATTCCAGTCACCTATTGCAATAACAACATCTGGGACCCCAGAGAGTTCAGAAAGCTTTTTGACACATTCTTGATGTTTCAGAAACAAAGGAATAAGCCATGGGTTGTCATCTATAATTAGTCAAGGTGGCTCAGAAGAACATCTTCAAATCTAAATATACATTTTGTCATCATCTACAGGGCATTGTCATGGATTCATTTAGGGTATGTAAGTAAAAATGGATGTTTTATGAATGTAACCTGGGTACATGTGATAAAGGATATGCAACTTTAATTTGATACAAGTGTTTTAATTCCCCAAATGGAAGCCCTAGGCTAATAGTGAAATCTAGTTTTATTAACTCACTTCAAAAACAAACACAGTTTCTCTTCAAATCAAAATCTGGCTTCTAACAAGATCAAGACATTTCTGCCACTTTTTGGCAGAAATTATGTGAGAGCATCTCTCGGTTTTTGCACTGCTGAATGTAAAGCATCACATGATTTAGCCTCAAATCAAATCCATGGCACTAACTTAAATGTAGTTTGCTCTTTATTTTCAGCTGCAGTAGATCATTGGTTTCCTTGCTAGACAAAAAAATGTTTGGACTTGTATTATGATGAGATTAGGGAATTGTTTTATAAATACACGTTTACTTAGCACATACTCTGATACATCACGTATTTGCACATACATGATTTTATTTACGATTCTTTGAAAATTTCTGACTACATCATAACTCCAGAAATAGTGAAAGAACGAGGTATCACAGAAGCATGAAATACCTGCTTTGGAAGCCTTTCATAATAGTTTTTCCATCTAGCAATTCTAATGTAATGGAAAAAGGTAAAACATACTTGTGTATGTCATCATTCTGGGATTTTTTTGTTATTGTTTAAGGGAAATATTGCCATATGCCTTGTAGCACTTTAATAGCTACCAAAAAAAAATCATGCATCAAACATAACCATATTTTTCATTTATTCTTTCTCTTTCACTGAGAACAGCCTAAACTGGTTTATGAAATGCCAAAAACATCTGCATGGACTAGGGCTAGATATAATGTAGGAAAAGCTGTTCTCAGAAGCAGGTGCCTTTTTGCCAGCAGCAGAAGGGATGCTGTTCTCCTTGCATGCAATAGCCAACTTGTTAAAGCACTGACCAGGAGACAAGACAGTTCAGTCATTGACTCTTGTCAAGAGATATTAAGAATTTTATTCCCAAAAGAAATGTCCTAAACCCCAGCAGCTGCTTATTTCAGGAAGGAGTGAGCCAGGATATAATGCCCCCTACATCTGAAGCTTGGCTTCTATGAAGCTATGCAGTTACAGAAAGAAAACTATGATGAGAACACACCTGCACACACACATTTATTTAGGAGTTGGGAAATGAATGATCTGGGAGAGCTAATATGTCTTTTTGCTTTTTTATATGTTAGGCAAGTGCTCTCACCCCATACATATATGAAACTGGAAAGTAATGGCAATGTTGCCATTTCAGTTTTGGGTTATATTGGGTTTTGCTTTTTAGTTTTTGTTTGCTTGTTTTGTTGGTTTTGTTGTTTTGGTTTTTTTATCATAGTCTCCATATTGCTCTTAAAAGTAGGCCAAATGTTTTCATGTATGTCCACTGCATTTTAAGAGACTTTAATTCCTTAGGCTGATCATTTTTATTACAATGCACGCAGTGTAACAGATACTTTGGGTCCCTGGAACTCTCTGGTTACAAATTGCTGTGCTAATGGCATTAAGGCTATGTCAGCCTTACAGACATGACCTTTAGTTTTCTTATGAACCGCAATTGCAAGATGATGGACTAGGAAAAGCTAAGTCTGCCATACGTTTCAAGAAGCAATTTTACATGTCCAAAGGATTTGCACTGTCCACAAAATGGAAAAATGTCCAATGCATTCACTTCAAAGTCAAGTGAGGACACCACTTTGACTTAGATACAACATCTGAGTTTTGAAGTATGCTTGAGTATTTTGAATTTTAATAATATTCCCCTTGCTGAGAGGTTTTAGCTTCAGCCATAGTCGCTAATATATATCTTCATGAAAATTGAAATTGTGTCACTACACAGAGAGAATTAAAGATTCTTCTAGTCAGAAAGAATAAAACAGAGAAGAGAAATCTTTTTTGTACTACTGAAACAGTTACATTTACACTGCTATAATTAACATACATATATGTATCACTTGGATGCACATAAATATATTATGCATGGTGAATATATAACATGCATATATTGTTTTATAAATATACATAGATGAACATATGTAATATATGAAAGTATTTGACATTTACCCATATATATCTATTTTAAATATATATATTTATATTTGAAAGATGCAGCAAAAACTCCAATGTCAGCCAGAAAAAAAGGCTGGTTAAGCTAGAAAAAGTGCTTGTTTTATGAAAAAGTAAAATTGCAATTCACAGCATTTTATGTAATGCTGTACAAATTACCAGATACCAGAGACTGCATTTCTGGACCTGAATAGTACTAAAAGTTGCAACTAAGGGCAAATATAAAGACACTTGTTTACAATGCAAAGGCTTAGTCAGTACTATAAGCAATATGGCAATCTGCATAGCAGAAGATATAATGCTTTGTGATGTGTTTTTGCTTTACCTATCAATCCCTACACACATGAACAAACTCAACAACAGACCCATTAATTTCAACCAGAATAAAAAAGGGGAAGATACAGGAAATATAAATGAATGGGAATTAATGCATACTGACATATTTATACAATCATATGTTTACCTTATTTACTGGGTGGTGGCCATACATGTCTTATAAGGACATCATGAAAGCACTTAAAAGTGTATTAGAGATGGGCTGGAAATCCTATTACCAGAGCTGCTGGTGACACTTCCATTCTTTCCAGCTCTGATTTTGTCAAATAATACAGTCTGATATGATACACACTAGGGGTGTGTGTGACCTCTGTGTGTGTGTGTGACAAACTCCAAAAAGAACTGCTCAGCTTTCTAAAAAATGAACTTGGAGGGGATGGGAGGCAAGAGAGGGGAGGAGAGAAAAAAAAGAAGAGTAAAGGCGCAAGGAGCTGAGTGTCATGGAGAAGGCCACCATCTCCACCGGATGCTGCACATCCACCCCAGAGCTTGGGATGAACACCAATGAGTCTGAATGTCATTATTTTGCTGTCAGGCAGGGGCTAGGAAGTCTCCTGGCTATAGGACATCTACCCCACTTCTCTGTAGTCTTCTACTTTGATTGTTCTGGAATGTCAGATGGCCAAGGTGGGTGCCGTGAATTCAACTCCAAGTCCAGACCAGTGAGGTAGAACATGGCATATGTCCATTCCTTGCTTTTCAGAAAAGAGAAGACTTGCAAATAAATGCAGAAAAACATACACAAAGACTCACATACGCTCACTAGTTGTTTAAAAATCAGTAATACTTAATGACAAAGGTGGCAGAATCAGTGTTGAAAAGTTAGGAAGCAGGGAGAGCAGCTGCTCTGGGAGGTGTAAGGCACCTGCTGAGCTGGACAGAGGGGACCTGAGCAGAACCTTGCCTGCTTGCGCCTGCGTCTTCCTGCAGACAGTCGTCTAGGATGGGATGTGAAAGAAAGTTTGATAACTGGATAACATTTGGATAGCAAAAGGATGGCTGGATGGGATGTGAAGCACAATTGTGCATCTCATAGCTGCCAACCTGAAGTCATTGGAGTTCTGCTATGAACATAAAGGGTTTAATATTGTTCAAATACTTTGAAAAATGAAGTTCTAGATGTTCCAAGGAGAACACAGAAAATGACTGAGAACCTGATTTCACAACGATTTAATCGTGTTTGAAAATACGGACAATATAAACTTCCTGCTCCCAAGTATTAGTGAGAATTTCTTTACACCAAAGCACTGTTGGGATGAGCAGCACAGAAAATTCTATAAAGCAGCAAGGTTAAACAGCATGCAATAAATATAACTCAGGAGGATCCAGGGTGAACACCTGATTATAAGTGTGAGGTACCACAGAGTGAGGTACAAAGTATAAAATATATATGTGAGCAAATCATTAATAGGGTAATAAAACATTTTTGGAAAAAGAGTGTTACTTTTGGCATGTCTAAACTTTTGATAATGAGGCCTTGGAATCTGAATAATATTGTCTAAAAGTAGTTTTTATGGGTGATAATATAACAACATGGACATAAAAGACCACATTAACTCCAAATAATGTTAATTATGTATTATATGTATTTTCTCATGCTTACAGGCTTGTCTAAAGAACTACAATTCTTCCAGTGCCATATAAATATTTAATAATGATAATGTAGAATATGCTGATATTATATTATAACTGGTTATTTTACAGCCTTATTCCAAAATGGACTTGCTTTAGTTACATGCCAGCTCTGTTAGATTCATTGAGTGTGTTCATGGGAATAAGCAATCAGTACTCAGCTTCATTAAGTTTATATTTTTATACTTTCCACACTAGAGGAAAACATTACATTATAGGCAGAATTTAAATAATTGCTTAAAAGTTAAGAAAATGCTTCAGTGCTTTTCTGACTAACAACAAATTTAAATATTTGCACAAATGGATTCATGCACTGAACTGATCAACAGTCTTCTAAGTTTTTTTTCTAAAAAACAAACTTCAGAAGATGCAATAATATACTTTTTTCTCTTTAAAAAAGATCTCATTTTTTATATTGTGCACTTCAAAATTAAGCCACATAGAGTGTTATGTAAACAGTCCATGATGTGCTGAATAATGATAGCCAAGTTATTTTCTCAAGTGAAAAGATGGCTTCATGCATTTCTTAAAAAACTTGGAATATTTTGAGTTTTTTAGACCTATCTTTTGCTAATAAGCACGCTATTTCAAAAAGATTTGCTTGTGAGCACATGCTGCTCTTTCTGAAGGCAATGATTACTTCTGGAACCAACAGTCCTAACAGAGGAATTAAAGGTACTCGGTAAATTACTTTAACTAAATGCAGGAGTATTTATAATGGCAGATAAAAAATAGAAAGTTATAGGACACAACTCCCAAAAATGAATGAGGTGACACCCCATATTTCAAATTCAGAACAAACACTGGCCAAACACGGACATAATGTAGAAAAATGCATGAAAGGTCCTTGTATGGGTAATGATATAACAACACCCTGAAATGTGTACAAATTAATATAATATACAGAGTAGTATGGTATGCAGGGCCCCAAAAACATTTGAAACTAACCAAGAAGTTCTTCTCATGTCCTATATGCCAGTCCTTCACACTGTGGTCTTTACCTCTAAAATTGATTTTATTTAAGTAAGAACAAAATATATCTAAATCTGTTTTGGTAGACCCAAAACACGTGCTTCTAACTGGTATGATTCTGAAGCTGCTCAATTGGTTTTTCACATTGACACAGTACAGTAATTTCACATTCTTCCGCATATTTAAAAGTCTATTACAAATTCTAAAGAGTCTACTGCAAAATTATGGGCACTGAGAATGTTTGAATAAATCTATTTAGAAATTTGCTACTGGCTGTATATTTGCAGTATACTGGTGTGTTCCAGTAAAGAAGGTTCCACCATTCTCTTAGCAGTGACCTTTGCTGTGCTCACAATAGCTTGCTGGACGTAAAACGGAAATTCACATTTCTTATGAAAATCTGCACTGTCATCTAGGCTTGACTATTTCTGTATTGCGATTTCAAGGTAAAAAGCAGTACTAAAAAAAACCCACAAAACCAAACCAGGCATTTTGTTCATGATGTATTTTTTTTCCCTTATAGGTGGCTGCCTGGCATGTTTGTTATATTGAGGTCTGTTTGCCACTACCTCCTTCCCCTGTTGAACTGGCATGTACCTCCCAAACTGAAGTGCTGTCTTGATGACCAGGAGGGAAAGGATATCTTTATGTGGAGAGATGACTGTGTTTATTGAGCATTTGCAACTTAAATGCAAGTTTAAGGTGATAATAAACAAGGCTATTTGCACTAAATACTGTGGTGCTCAGCTGAAAATGGTTTGCAATATGTCACTATATATATGTGTGTATGTATATACATTATGTGTTACCTTGGATACAAGGCTTGCTCTGTAGGCAGCTAACTGCTTCAGATACTCCTTCTTGGCAGCTTCGGTTTTCTTTTTGTATACCTAAAAACAAAGAGTGGCACATTGGTAAATGAATCTGGTTTTGTTTTTGTACATCACCGGTGTGTCTCATGCATTTTCATAATGTTTTTCTAAGTAAACAGCCTTTCCTCATCATATTGCCTAAAGAGTGAAATAATAAACATCAAATATTTTAAGAAAATATTGTTCCAACTGTGAAACACCCTTTAACTAACCAGAAGTACTGAAAAAACAATATTCCTCATAGCATCTCACGTTTAATTGCTCAAAGTGGAGTGTGGGGCCTACTTTTGAATGGGACCTTTGGGGATGGGGAAAGGTAAGTGTGACTCTCTCCTCTGGCTTCCACTTGTGAGACTAGTTAAAACCCTCTGGGGAAGATGAGAATCTGCAGAAAGACTTTTGAGCTAAATGAAGGAGGAGATGACAGCACCACAGATCTGCCAAGAGGATTTCTCTCCTCCCTGGGTGAACTGTTGGGGCCAGTCAAAGAAGCCCATGGAGCTGCTAAGGATAATAAATGTTAGTCATTATTCCAGTCTTGATCCCATATCCGTCTAATTAACTTCTCAGAAGCATGGATCTATTTCTGTACATTTCTCTCAACTCACCAAATTATTTTAAATGTGGCATGTGCACAATCTCATAATAGATTAACGACCTTGGAGAATCACTTCAGTTTTGCCCAGATTTCAAGATCAAAGATTATCTGCAGGGTTAGGCAGAACCCCACAGGACTACAGTGACATGATGTTAGAAGAACATGTGTAGACGTTTAGGGTTGACAGGTCTCAGGAGGAGAACCAGCTTCTGACCCATGGAGCCTAGCTAATGACTTGCTGTTAGCCATGTCAGTGACAGATTTAGGAACAACTCAACATTTCTGTTTGCAAATATTGTCATGAGTTTCTCACTACTTCATGTTTTGGGGTTTTTTCCTGAAGGGGGAGATTTAGGAGTCATACATGCACCTGGGCTTCATGTAACTAAGCAGAACTGACTCCTCATCTTTCTTGTTGAAATGAAAAGCTTAAAAACCATCCAAAGGTTTAACAGTGAGGGAGAAAAATAAAAGGAAAGAAAATTTACTTTTTTATTGTTGCTATATTTCACAATTTTTAAGTCACATGCCACACACCCATGTGTGGACAGGCATTTGGGATTCATAATATTGCACAACATGAAAACTGCAGCTCTGTGTCTTTGTTGTCCACTTTTCCAGACAATTGCACAACCTGGGCACCTGAGGAAAGCCTCCATGAGGAAAGTGAAGACTGTTCACCTTCCCCCTCCCATTCCTCACTGCCTAGTTAACTGGGCTATTGATTCAAAGCTTAAAGACAGGCAAATCTATTTAGGAGGACAATTTTGGGGTGTTCTTCTGAATTCCACAGCTAAAAGTACATATGAACACCTCCTCCCCAGAAAGATAAACTTTACGAAACTTTAAAGTGTTCTCTTTTGATCTTCCAACCCTTCAGTAAAACCAGCAGTCCCCTAATGGAGAGGACCTGGCAGCACAGAGTGTACACACAGAGGACAATACAGTTGCAGACTAAAAAGGGAGAGTGGTAATTTCAGGCTGGAAGGATCCAGCACAACACCATTTTGATAAAGAATGTACTCATGAAACAATTTTTTGTTTCACAAGGGCTTTGCTTTCAGACACAGAACAAACCTCACACACAGGCTGGCAAAACTCAGAGGCTGCCTAAAAGGATTAAAGATTTTGCTTCCCAGGGGAAGCAAAAGATCATAATGGAAACAGAGAAGTCTTAGGCTTCTAAAACTGTAACTATAAAGACAGAGAGGGAAAAAGATGGGTTTTAGCTGTGCAACTGTATCTTTGCACCCTTGTAATTTCTCCAGATTAAGATAAATATGTAGTGGTTGATTATCTCCTATTGTTCTGCAAAGAAAAAAAAAAAGGTAGCGATTTGCTTCTTAAGTTGTAGTCGTTTGTGATTATTAGGGGAATTACTATTTGTTTTGAAAACAAATAAGAAATTAGTCAGCAGTCTGTTCCTGGCTGCTAAAATGAATTCAGCTTGACCTACAGAACAAAGACTAAGTTATAGTGCTTTGTATATTGCGATGCCTCTGCATCATTCTGATAGCCAACTTAAAAAACAGAGCTGAACAAAGAATTTTACACAGAATAATGTTCTTCAAAAGATCATGTATCCACTGCTTCCACATTGGGTTTTATTTTGCATAGCACAAATACAAAAAATAGACACTCCTGCTGTGCTCTTACAGTCACAGCATAATTGAAAAAGTCCTCTGGGACCCGACTTTTCCTGCAAATAGTCACACTGCACAAGGTTAACTCAATAATATGAAGATAACAACAATTCTGCAAATCTCCATCTAAAACATCACTACTTCATAGGAACACCATCAGACAGTTATTTAATTATTTCCTACCTATGTATCTACCATGTCTAGTGTATGCACTGCCTTGCCCTCTTCTCTTGAATCTTTTGGTGAATGAATAATAATCACATGAACACCTTGTCTTCCTGGGCACTATAAACTTTAACAATTTAACAGAAAGTCATTATGGTAAAAAAGTCCTTACTGGGTGGGGAAAAGTTTTAGATGACCCCAGACTGCTTTGATTTTTGCATTGGCAAGAATGGTCTCTGCAGGCTGGCTTGTCTGGAGGGTGATCAGCTCACCCCACTTTGTCCCTGGAAAAGCTTGAGTGTGTCCTCTGAGGACAACAGTTTGAGCCCTCCCTGTCTACGTGCACTGTCCTTCTAAAGGTGCCCACTGCTTAGGTCAAGGCCTACTATACAAGTAGGCTTATGATCCTCATGCTGGTTGTGGAAATTCTGATTGGTCATGGCCTAGACTAAAAATTAGGGTAAGTTCTGTCTGTCTAGGACAGAGTAAACACTTGGCAACATAAATAGCAACAGGGTCTGGTCTGGCCATCAATATTTTTATCTGAAGGCACATGAATATGGTCCTGGCAGTGGTACCAATTCACTGGCTTTGTGCTGGCCTGGACTTGCACTGGGGGCTTATGAAGGCAGGGCAAGTGGGGAGGGAGTGTCTTCAGCATTTGCAGCCGTACCTCAAGCAGGTATGAGCAAGTCAGCTGTTCCTCCCAAACTCTTTTTTTTTTTTTTTTTCTGCAGCTGTGAGGAAGTTTTAGCCCTCAGGCTTAAATAGTTTTGTGTTGTTGTAAGCATAAGAGTTGCATCCTTGCAGCACTTTTGGGGAGGAAAATGTCTTGTGTCATCATTCAAGTGTGCTCTAGAAAATAGCTGAAGCTCTTTCGAGCTTCATGCTTAAGACAGTGCCAAATTATAAAACACATCATATCCAATAATACAATTAACACTTTCCCAGTATCATGAAGCAGGGTTCTGTTCTGTTGCTTATCTATACTGTATAGTGGGAATATTTAGTTTTAGTTATAGCATCTTAGAAATCTCCTATACGGTCATTTTCCTGTCCTTTGTCAAGCAAGAAACAATTATTAAATAAGTAACTTGACAGGAACATATAGTTATGGAGTTAAGTACTTTCCATCTTGCTTTAATTCATTTAACATGGTAATTGAACATCAACTGATTGTCACTCAGGCAGCAAAGGCCCATTCTGATTCAGCAGCATATTTGTTTCCTTACACAGTATTTTATTTTCTACATTGTCCCAATTGCAGAAAAATTAATGTTGGCAGAAAAAACCATCATTTTGCATATGCAGGGTGGGTCAGTTTAATTTATTCTTTTTCTCTTCATTTCTCTTCAGCATCTTATAGAAACCCCAGAACACCAAGACTACCGTCTATAAGTGGAACTTGCTGGCATTATTTTCCTACTGTGCTTCACACACACAAATGTAGACAGCATAATACACAGGTCCTTATTTAATTGCACTTCTAAGGTAGCTTCAAGTTCCCTTACACTCTTTAGCAAAGCATGCAAAAAGGAGTGAGTATGAAACCCTACTTTGTGCATAAAAATGTATAACAAAGAACTTGAATTAGGCCACCAGGGAAAACGAATGCGCTGAGCTCACAGGCTGGTACCAGCCCCCAGGCCATTGGACCAGCAACCCTTAGCTCAGGTTTCCTGGGCTGACCATACATGTGGGCCACCAGAGCTGCAATGCAGCCTACAGCAAGGACTGAACTCTTGTGTGATAACACACACAGCCTTAAACTGAATGCACCAAAGTTCCACTTGGAGATAGAGGGGTGGTGAGTTATAGGACAACCACTCACAAATACTAGATTCACCAAATTAAAACCACAGTAGAACTTAAGCACTTCTGCATTATGCTGCCAAATTCTGGTCATGTTTTGCTTTATGTATTTTAACTGCTGTTTAATTCTTGTCTTTTTAGATCATAAACTCCTTGAGGCAGGCTTTATGTCTCCTGTGCTTTCCTATGTGTTCCATAATATGAAGTTCATTACTGATATATATATATAGCTGAAATATACCTGTAATGCCTTAAGCCAGGTTTTTGTTCTAGTTAGCCATTTCTTCACAATGAACTTCCTCTCGGTTTGCTTGTGGCAGATTACCAACACATCACAACACACTAGGCATCAGGATTACTGCCCTGTCACTTGTGGCTTGCACCCTTATTGCCCGCGGGGAACAGATATCCCTTCCCCAAGTCATCACAAGAGCCAAAACAGGCACTCAAATGTCTGCAACCATGTCCTAAGTTTTGAGTGCTAGTGGAAAACTATTGCTTGTGACTACAGTCCCCTTTGATATTAGAGATGATGCTAGCCTTGAAGACAGCAAACTAAGCTGACTGATGATTTTAAGAGAAAAAGAGACTTTCAGAATCTGTGTTTCATGGAAGTCTGCAAAAGCTCTGTGTCTCCTAGCTAACAAAGCAGATTACAAAGATCCATGCTACTTCCCTGGCTTTGCCTAAATAGATGGTATGAGGATGACAAAGAAAGGGAAGTTTTCTGTTCATCTTGTGGATATCTCCTTAGAGCTGACACTTGCAAGCAAGTTATATTTGTCTTTTTAAAATGATGTAAAAGTGCCCATATTTGTTTCGGTGGAAGTGTTCCGGAAGCCCCACAAAACAGTATATGCAAAAGTAATAAATCAAAAAGCAGCATGACTGATTTTGTATTCTTGGTCTCTGCAGTGTTATATCCCATGGGAGTGTCTTTTTCACGGGCTACAGCTGCAGGAATGTCATCTGATAAAATACAGTAGGCTCCAATCCAGAATTAAATTCCACATTCAGATTGCCATTCCTAGCCCTAAATACATTGGCTCATAGAGAAAATTCGTACTTTTTTCCAACTGGGAAACCTATCTAGTTTTAATCTCCTGATTTTGCATCAAAGGCACCTAGAGCTTCACACAGTCATCTAAAATATGGAGAAAGATATTCCCACAGCAGTCAGAAAAAAAATCCTCAGAACTGCCTAATGGACATTGAAATATTTTACCATTTGATTTTTAATCTAAGTACATACAGTAAGAGGCCCAGGGCTAGCTGTATGGCTCAGTAGTCTCTTTGACTGTAGAGCATGGAAAAGATAGTGATGACATATTAGGGGCTTGGGGGAAAGAATTCAGTCTCTGGCATGTGAGGGAAAGATCACAGGCCAAATTCAGCTCTAGCACAAACAGTGAGACTCTATGGAGAACACTGGAAATCGCAGCCATTTGTGCCAGGCCTAAATTTGACCTTATAGTCTTGATGTTATGACCCAGCTGCTTCCAAGAACAATAAGAAGGTGAAGTGGACTTAAAGTCAACATTTCATAACTCAGTGGCCTTGTGCAATATTTCTCTAGGAGCTGTGTTTGTTGTGTGCTGCAAACGGATGTTAGAAATCCACCCTGGACAGGGGGTGTCTGATGTTCTCTGTGACTTCAGTGTTCCCAGAGGGCCTGATACTTCTCCCCTCTGAAGTCAATGGAAGTTAAGGGGTTCAAGGACTGGCCATATAGAAGCCAGGGTTATAGAAAAACCTGAAGATATAAATTTATATATACGTACATATATGTGCATAGACATGTGTTGTATCCGTGCTCAGTGTGTGCCTATTATTGGCCCATTTGTGTTCCAGCTCATTAAGCCCAGATACTTTCAGAGGAAGGGAGAAGGAGAATATACCAAGATGAGGATCAGTTGTTTTGAAATCTTGACACTCCTATCTAGACCTTCAAAGCGTAGAGATGCAACTTCAATATAGAAATTTGTGAAGAAAAACAGTGCATCTCCCAAACAGGCCTAAGATGCAACACTGCTAAAATCAACATTGCTGGTGCAGGTATCTGGGAGGAGAAATGTAAGATTGCTCTCTGTTGTGCCTATTCCTGAATCCACCTTGCTTATAATTCACTTTGGCAGTGTGCACACACAGATGTGCCTTCTCTTCCTATTCTCATTTACAAAAATAAAACAAAGCTAAACCTTGTGTGGTTGTTTATCTACTAAACTGAAAGCACATTCTCATTCTCTTACAAGCGTGTTAGTTATTCCTTGGAGATTGCTTCATTAGCATGGAGCAAGTAAGGGTTTTTAAAGGGAGAATAAGAGATAGATAAATAAATGTCTACGAGTATTTGAGCATATATAAGGGAAGAAACTGAAAATTGATTTCAAGATGCTACTGACTACCTTGACCTCATGGTCTGCACATCTTCTGATGTTTCAGCAGCCAGTCCCCTGAACTGTCTGACATCCTGACACCAGGCACCCCACATGCATGGCAATGCAATGGGGACATGATGGCTCTTCCAGCCATGGGATGGATGATCTCATTTGTCATGTCAAGGGATGGGATGCCATAGCACCCTGGGAGGGAGGATATAGGTTAGGTTTTCCCAGAGGCCAGGCAGAGTCAAGACCTGTTGAAACACTGATCTTGGATCCACTTTGATCTGACTTGTGGTGCCTCACATCATGAGAGAAGCTGTGGAGATATGAAGTATTGGCCAGAATTACTTGTAAACCCCCTGCTGATCTAGCTGGTTCATTCCAGCAGTGGATAATGTACTGCTCGGTCTAAAACTTCCCTGTGGTCAAAAGAGAAACTTATAAAGCATGCTTTGTTATTTTTCGTGCCCAAATCAGTCTGGGTTATTTTTAGAGATAAAATAAAAACTCCTGAAAGCTTGTGAGTTCTAGTGAAAATGGTAACAGTGTCACAAATATTGACGCTAATGCACAGGGACTTTGTTTTATGTAAGTATTGGTAACATACAAGCCAAGTTCCATCAGATGTTAAAGAATAAACTGCAGCTTTTATCTAGTGGGTCTTTGAGCACCAATGAGGAGTAAATGATTTGATTTTGTGAGCTCAGAGGATTTGTCAGCTGCCTCATATGTATAATTCTGGCTTTTCATATTCCTGCTGCTTCTAATTTACCAGGACAGGCTCATAATTGAAGCAAATTAACTATTTACACTTGCCACTTCTACCAGGGGAAGAGGACACATCAGCAGGAAAGAATGAGTGGGAAATTAAATTCTTCCCACTTGTGTCAGATCTGCCCTTATATAAACACATTAACAGTAATTTCATGAGGCGTCAACCATAGGAATAAATACTGAGGGATAAAATAATGAGGTGTTGCTATTGAGCTGAACTGCTGCAGCTAATATTACTGTCTATGAATTATGCAGCCTGAAAGAAATCATCTGTCACAGCACTCAAACAGTCGTTCCACCTGCTTCTTCTGATTGTTAAGTTGGGGTGCCTGAGGTGAATCTCTCCTTCTCCCAGATGTAAGACCAGCGCAACGTTGAAGTAAACACACAGGAACACATACACACACACAAGTATGCACACTAAGCTGTTCATAGGAGGCCAAATTAATTCCTACTAGAATTCCAGTTAAGTCACTGAAGTTACACCAGAGATTAATTTTGTTGAATGTTGAGTAGACATTCAATTCCATTTTTAGAATAACAGAACATTTATTAAGGTCTTTGGCTGAAGTTTTAAAGTTACACTAATGTAAACAAGAACATTTTGTTTTTAATTTGCCACATCTATTACAGCTTTACTAGGACTCCAATTAGAAACTTAAGGTTCATTTAGTACATGCACATCTGGTACTGATTTAAAATTACTTTCCTTTTTCATCTAAGGACAGAAAATGACCTAAATAGCCTTTTTACCTGGTTTAAAACAGTGTTCTGTCTGAAAGTCAGAGACTCAACCATTTAGCATGCTGAACTTTCTTTCCTCGGGGCTGTTTATCTCCCCTTTGCAGTAAAAAAGTGTGCAAAGGGCAAAGATGTACATAGATAAGCTGTAGAAATGAGATGCACAGAAGTATAGTACTAAGGAGAAAATAGTGTTTGTGATCATAAGAGAGGAACTGAAACAGTCACTGAAAAAAAATAGCCCTGTGAGATGGCTACAGCATTGAGGAGAATGTACCTCAACATACTACTGCTACAGCTGCCTACCATTCACAGATTTATTAATCTGAACAATTGTAGAAAGCATTTACAACGAAAAATGAAGGAAAATGCACAGTGCTTGCTTCTGATCGTGTATAATTATTGTACTCTATTCAGAACTTGAGAAGTCCATGACAAAGTCCACCATGACCACTAAACTCCCTTTAACTTCTAGACTCCTCTGTGTAGGTAGATTTGGACAAAAAAAACCCACAGTCACACACCACCATTGTTTGAAACCGGGCCTTTTACACACAGAAATTAATGTGACTCAAAAATGCAAATGTCTTCATATGGTATAATAAGAGGGAAGTACACTGGTATCTGCTTTAATCTAATAAATTGCAAGTAAGAGTATCAGAGTGCAATCCATTTTAAAGCATAACCCTCCCCTAACTTCAGTAAGGCACCCACCATCAGCTAGTTCATAATAACATTTCCTTTTTTGTCATTCAAATCCTATTTTCTCAAACACCACTTTCCTAGCTCTTCACAGTTTGAAAAACATAAAATGTGGTTATTGCACAAAGCTTTTCAAGCTACAGTCTAATATGTCAGGTTATCAAAATTTTGTTGCAAAGGCTTGGACATACATATACTGCCCTTAGGTCATTATTGTACTGAGTTTCTATACTTTTATTTATTCTGTGGTCAATCTTCAGGAATAAACAAGAATTCTATGCATTTCAGAAAAAAATGGCTCAGATCATAGGAACAAAGAAGATTTCATTTTAGCATGAAAACATGAGCCTATTCTTCTTTCTCAATAGCTGCATTATGTTCTACTTTCTGATTCATTTATATTTACTATTTAAATAGTAAAAGGAGTTCCAATTCAGGAAACATAATTTGGAAACATACTTCTATTTAAATTCCAGAATAAGCATTAGCTTCCAAAACATAAGCCAGAAGCTTTATGATAATTGAATCCTTTTCAGCAAGTATAATTCATCAATAAAGTAGTCCTCTAATGATGACATTGTTTATTTATTTAACTATTTTTGAATTTCTGAAAATTCTTCAATGCCAAATACCAAATGCTACATTAATCATTTGTATTTTTAGAGTCCAATTTTCCTACCAGAGACATAGGTTTCATAACAGTTACTAATGCTCTGGATCAGAAAAATTAGGCCTTTAAAATACAGACTATCTAGTCAGTTAAGATGTCTTGTAATCATGACTTTGTGCTATTAGATTCCTAACATAATAAAAAATGAGTTTAAATTTATTCTACAAAATAGCATTGCCAATTTTATTTTTTTAAAATGGGGACTTTTATTATTTTTGTACAGTGCTAGATTAGAAGGGGTTTGGCCCTGGAGTTTTAAAAATGTGCTTAATAGATGATAATGAATAGGCAAAATGAGTCAAAAAGCAACAAAGATATGCTAGCCCAAACTTTTGAAAAAATTGGCTGAAAAAACATAGTTGCAGCCATTTTTACATAGATATGTCATGAGGATCCCATAACACATCATTCTGCTGTGTTTCAACTTAAATTAACAACAACAGAGATAAGGAAGATAAATTTTGTTCTGCTCTTACAGCATAGGACTTACACAATTTTTGCTCTCAACCATGAATAGAAAATCAAAGTTAAAGTTGGAAATTCAGGTTTTCGTGCACTTTTCTTACACATTTCTGTGGAAAGGCTTTAATATTTTGGTGGTAGCGCACACATGACAAGCTCCAAGGAGATGTGCATTTTAGAGTCTTTTAGGTTGGCCTTTGCTGGGCATATTAAAAAAGGGAAAAGAAAGAGACAACACAACAAAATAACTCTAATGTGCCAGTCCAAGTGACCTTTCCGTTCCCTGTGTTCAGAAAATTACCTTTCCTCCAGCTAAACTTTCCAAATGCTGGCCTTATTCAATGGTGGATACTAGATAACAAAACGTTTTTTTTGTTGTTGTTAGTCAGTGAGTGCCAAATCTTGATTCTTTTTACACTGGTATCTTTAACGAGGATCTAAATGTACCTACACCACCCAATTATCAGCAAAGTAACCCTTTTTTTTTCAAGCCTAAATAATTGTACATACCAAAAAATCATAAAAAACTTTTCTTTAATTCTTAGGTTTTTAACTGTATTTTTGTAATAACAGTGTATGAATGAATGAGATTCGGTTTAGTCCCAGCTCTATTTCACTCTCTGTGCTAACATCAACCCCAGTCCAGGCCTCCTGCAGACAATATATCTCTCCCCTAACCTATCCTTTCCTTCCATATCTGTTGCTTTCTTAAAGTTCCTATTTCTTTATCAATCTAATCCATTCTGTTGGCACTTAGTAAAAATGCAACCAGTAACAACAGAAAAGCAATGGTATGGTACAGTGAGGATGAATGGTATTTGCCAGCTGTCACCACTTAAATGTGATGAGCTTTCAGAGTTGCCCACTTTTACACAGCTTTGACTGACTTGGAAGGATTTCTGCCAAGTGTCAGGTCTAGCTCTGCTGGCCTCATTACAGAACCAAGGCCTTTCCATGGAAGATGGAAGTAACCTCGGGAAGTGATTTCCACAGCCCACATATATGCTAGAGGATGCCCTTTGCTAGTGTCCACCCTAGGTCTCTTTGGGTCAACACATCACTAATGTCTTTCATAAAAGCCAGGTGATTTAGGAGCATGTGTGAGCCCAGCTCCCCTTCTGGCATCATGGGATCATGGGGAAGGGAAACATCTGCAAGTGGGAGCTCAGATATATGTCAGGTCACATGCACAGATATAAGCTTTGGAAGCAAGGTCCTCTTACACGACAGTTTCACATACAGGGCAATGACATTGTAAAATCCTAGGCCCACCAATTTCAACATAAAACATCCCTAAATATAATCTTAAAACTTGTGTCACATCCCAAAACAAGGCAAATTCTCTTAGTGGTTTCATACAGATGAAATAAAACAATTCTGTCCTTATCTCAGCATCTTTAAGTTATATTCCTGAGATGGCACATATTCAATTTTCATCCTGGCAAACAAAAGAAGCTACCTACAGTGCTCAGATGACCCTGACTTTCCTGAAACAAAGCCTCTGAGCTACAGCACATATTGTACCTGTTTTTGTTCTTCTCCTAAGCCGTCCCACATTGAAGCTACAATTTTAGAGACTTCACCAAAAGTAGCATTGGGGTTTTGGCCCTTGATGGCTGCTTGAGTGTCTCGAAAGAATAATGCATAGGCAGACACAGGCTTCTGTGGCTCATTTGGGTCCTTCTTCTTCTTCTTTTTGGGAGTTTTGGGTTTCTTTCCTATATCTGAAGCAGGTCTTTTCTCGCCACCGTTGACCTGTAATATAAAATTAGGAAAGTACTATAAAAAAAAGCCAGTTACAGCCTCCAACCACTGTTACAGCCTCTGTGATGCAAAAATTATGGATTTTGCATGCAGAAATGGAATTTTTGTTGTTATCTTTGATAATCCACATGTTGACACTATCTGCATTAGTCACATGTAGAAAATTCACTATAAGTATTTCAGATGATGCTATTTTTTCCCTTAAGTACTTTATATTTCTCTTTAATATAATTGCTATAATCTCTGTAGTTCATTTGGTCAACTTTTCATCTTTTCTAAGTTTTATTGCTAGTGGCTATGACATGAAAATAATGAGAAAATTCAAATTAAATTAGTTTTTCTATAGCCTGAGTATCACTTCAACAATATGAACCATCTGCAGACAGAAGACACACTGTCATTTCTACCTTTTTCTTATTCTCATCCTTCCCTAGAATGACCCCAGACTACTGTTCAAATAAATCTCTTCTACAGCAGGTGGTACATCATCCAGGGACTTTGAAGAAAATCTGGTTGTGAATCAAGCAATTCAAGTTATAGACATTCCCCCCCCACCTTCTAATAAAGTCTGAAGAAGAAAAGTTTTACCAGTATAGACAGTTTAGAGCCTTTTAAAGGATCAGTTTTGACCTATCTGGATTTAGCTGAGTCGTTTTTATATCTGCTCATGTAAAAGCAAATGTTTTAAGGAAAGGAAGGTATATGGAGGAAAGGTCATGTGCCTTATTCATGCACCACCTGAAAAAAACCCTGCACATGAGCATTTGTGCAAACACCAAAGCACCCTATTTTCCTGTGAAGCTGGTGAAGGGTCTGGAGCACAAGACTTGTGAGGAGCAGCTGAGGCAACAGGGGTTGTTTAGCCTGGAGAAAGGGAGGCTCGGGCAACAACTCAGCACTCTCTACAACTACTGGAAAGAAGGTTGTAGCACGGTGAGCGTTGGTCTCTTGACCCAAGTTACAAGGCATAGAATGAGAAGAAACGGCCTAAAATTGCCCCTGGGGAAGTTTATATTGGATATTAGGAAAAATTTCTTCACCAAAGTGATTGTCAAGCATTGGAACATGCTGCCCAGGGAAGTGGTTGGGTCACTCTCCCTGGAGGCATTTAAAAGATGTGTAGATGTGTCTCCTGGGCACACGGTTTAGTGGTGAATTTGGAAGCATAAGGTTGACAGTTAGACTCAATGATCTTAAAGGTCTTTTCCAACCTAAATAATTCTAGGATTCTATGATTTACAAGCACATAAAGGGACAATGACCTGATTCTTCAACACACTGGAGCTCCATGGCAAAGTAGCTTTTCTTGATATGATCACTTAATTTACTGTAGCTGTAGAAATGGTGTGTGATCTTACAAGTGGGTTCAAAGGCTTTTCTCTTTTGTCAGCATGACCAAAGCACTGTGCATCATAAGCATTTTGAAATACGAGAAGATCAAGAGCATAAATGGGATGCTCTAGGCTAAGGATCTACTAGGCATGACTTCTTTCCCTTCCTTCTATTATTATTTTTTAATAATGCGTATCAAGTGGCACAGGAGGATACAGGAACTGCATGAGGAAAATGGCTGGAAATCCTCGTTTTGAGAAAAATAACTTTTTTATTTTCCTATATGCCTCACTATGTGGTGTCCAACTGAACCCAGGTGACTACAGGGAACAATCTGGATCTCTGTGACTTACTAAAAACAGCAACAAAGTGATGACCACAACTTGAAAATGAAGTTGCTTGTTTTCTGAGCATTATGTTACAATAGTTGCAACTTTAATACGAAGTTAATAGACATGCAGCCTATTGCCAGCATTTGGAAAATACGGAAAAACAAAGGTGTGCTACCCATTATTAAGTTAATCAACTTTTTGTCTCTTGCTATTATTTAATTCTATGGGGTACACAAAACTAGCAGTAAAGTATAATTAACTAGGTCTCTCTAGCTAATTTGACAATATTAGTCTAAACTTTTCAGAAGTCCTGTGCAAACACCATGAGCAAGAAGACGTGGCAATAATTAGTTCTATAGTTAAAATTTTACCTGTGTGATTTGCAAACATTTTTCTCCTTTCAGTTTATTTCTGAACCAGTGAGACTTAAAAGTTTTCTGTATATTAGGATACCACACTACTTCAAGTACCCTTAAACTAGGTGATATACTACAGAAACTTGTGTAAGTGCCTTCTGGTAAGTTGCTCTGTGAACAGCTATAAACCTTATTCTCCAACCTTAATGATCAAGAGACTTCAAAAACCCACTGTTAAAAACAGAGTACTCACAGGGGAAATTCTGTTTGTCTTATATGAAAATAACAAAATAAAAAGAATACCAGAATTCCAGTACTAATAACCTCGCAAATGGCTGAGATGATAGCCTACCTTATGCTCCCATCAGTCTATCAGCTTCATAGACTCTACTTCTAACCACCAAAGCAGAGACAGATGGAAAATAAAATAAAAACCATATATATTCTGCTAGGCATAGACTTGTGCCTCAAAATCCCTGGAGGTGTAGTTAACTCATGGTAATCCACCTCCTGTCATGGCTTATTGCTTAATTATGGTGATGTATTTAACTTATTTATCACAAGAAAGCAATAATCTTTCACTTTAAAAAAGTGTACATTAACCATGTTGCACACATAATAGATCACAAGAATATCTAGTGCAGGATTTAAAACTATCAAGTAAGGCACATCGTTGATATCTAAATGTCCCTTGAGAACCTGGAAAATGTCTATAAGCATATTTAAAATAAACTGCAATAGTACCAAAGCCTTTAATGGAGCTAGGAGAGCTGTTTTATGCACACTATCTTGCAGTAATCGCTGTAGTTTAAAATAGATTTTAATCAAGCACCATCTGCATAATAGGCTGAACAGACAACACAGAATTCCACTTATAACTCCTATCATATAAAGTAAATATTGTAAAACCTCTGCCACATAAGGAGAATATGCTGTAGCAGTTCTTTAGTAATTGTGTTTCTGTTATTTAATTCTTGCTACTTGCAGTCCTCTTGCTATCTTCCCTCTAAAATACATTATTTGAATTTCTCTCATAAGTGATATGCAAATGAACATGGAAGAAAACCCTCTTATACATCTATGAAGAAATACTTATTTACAAACCAGTAATGCTTCCAGCAGCTCACAATTATGCTTGGCAATAATGAAGTACATGTTTAATGATCCAACAGTGTGAATAATGACAAGAATTACATAAATGCAATATTCCAGTGTTGAGGTGGTCAGAATAAGGCATGTGCTAAGTGGTGACTTGGTTTAGAATGCTTTTATAGGTACTTACAACTACTACTTCTTAAGTTCTCCCTTTTTTGTTCTTCTAACAATAGCCCCACATATGAGATTTAGAAGAATTAAGGGGCTTAGTGATGTGCGCCCCTTGCAGAGACAATACCCTTAGTCTGAAGCTACATTTCACATTTCCATGGTCTTAGCAGCTCTCTGAATGTATATCCAACCTTACAATTATGCTACAGTTGTCACTGATCTTATGGTCAAGCAGCCTCAGCTGTCCTGGTTTTAGAGCAACAGCATGAAGGGAAACTGAGCCCTCTATAATGCAGCTCCTTTCCCTTTCCTTGTGCAAGGACAGTTGAAGTCTGAACAGCCTATATGAAAGAGTCTTTATGAGAATGAGTATAGCCAAATAATATTTAGCAGCTGCTACCATTAGTTCTGTGTATGTTGGATAAGGCTTATAACAATTTGAATATTTATCTTAGAGTGAACATCCAAGAAGCTCAGTACATGAACAACTACATCAGTTTGTAAAGTTAATACTGGAGTTTGGAATATATACATTGAGCTGAAATGGTAATTTCCTTCATGCATGGAAATCAGTGCTTCATGGGGCAACAATTGTAATTTTAGTCCAAACGTGTACATAAAGTACGTATTTTTTTATACCTTCCAGGCTCTTTCTATAAATTCATTTAAATATGAACAAGATATTGAGATTTCTGGGTTTTTTTCTCTAGATAGAAATAGGTATAGTTTTTAGGGACCTTTCTACCAAATATGCTATGAAAAGACGAGTAGCTTCTCTTTCACACAATTCAGCTGGTATAAACTGAGGATGGTCATCTGACACTGAGGTGATTTTCCATTTGGAAAGGTACTTTGTCTTTTTGATCAATGTGGGTACACAGGCAAGCATCTTGTCTCACTGGTTAAACAGGGAGAACATCACTATTGCTATTAATGGCATGGTGAGTTCAGAGGGAGTTGTTTTTTACGCAGTCCTCACGGCAGGAACATCTCTGACTCCATGAAGTAACCTCCAAAGCGACCCCATGACTGCAATATGTGCACTTCTGCTGAAGGAATGGCTAATGAGCTCTGGCTCTGGTCTATTAAGTAATACCACACATCTGCATGGTAGTTTATAAATCAAAGAGAAAAATCCAAATTTCTCAAAGTTGTGTTCCGTTAAAAGAAAGATGTTCTCACAAGAGGCAGAATAGCAGGTCTATCTGTTCCTGTCCCCATCCAATGCCTTCTTTCGCTGGGAAGAGGATTTCTGGAGTTAGAACTTTCACAGGCCCCTCCAAAGCAACTCTGATAAAATGTAATACTGTTGTATCTGGGGAGAAAGATCTCCACAGAAAACTGATTTATTTTGAGTATTCATATCTACTCACTGGCAGCTTCCAGAAAGAGCAATGTGACTAAGAGATACACATTGGAGAGGTTTAAATCTTGAAGTACAACAATACACTTTACTCCTTAGGCTGATTATTCAACTTCTCTTGTCTTTTAAAGAGGGAACTACAGAAGAACCATTGCATGGGATCAGGCTTGCCAGCCCACTGCCTGTCTCCAGTGGTGAGCAGCCTCAGGTGTTTTCATGAAGCCCTAAGAAATCCCACAGAAGGCAAGTACGGCATTATCTGCTCCCCATCAGGCTTGCTTAAACCATAGAGTTGGAGAAGAATTTAAATTAAATTTAATAAGGTTTATTAACCAAATGTAATAGCCTTTAAAACTTTTCTCTTAGCAGTGAAATTATAAATATAATTTTAAGGCAATGTATCTACTTTAGCACACTGGATTTAATTTTGTGCTGTGCATTGTGCCATTTGTCATCTTTTTCGGCTTAGACTGAGCAGGAGGGAATTTTAAAGAGCGTTTTCCAAAATAACATGGCTTGTTAAAAGTTGAACACTATATAAACTGGCTTTCACAAAGAAAGGAGAAAGTTTTACTTAGTCTGCAGTGCTTTGTATTTCTCTATTAAAAACATTAGCTTCAGATAATTACTGCTTGCTTGGAACCACAACCCTGCACTTTTGCTAGCACAAAGTGCTACAGTGAAAAAGTACATGAAAAATATAGGTTAAATAACTGAAATACTTGATAGAAGTAGAAAGAAAATCCTAATTATTTGAGTGGATATTTTCTCCAGAAGTTTAGAGCACCTTGAATACTTCCAGCAATGTAAAAATATTAGCAATGCAATAGGAGTAGCAAATAAACTATTCTGAAAAAGTAAAGGCTGCCTGGAATTATTTTTACATAGCTGTATTCTAAAGTCTCTCTCAATAAGGAAGTGCTCATTTAAAATATATGAATTATTCAGTAATTTTTAAAACCTAAAGTTTGTGAAATCGGGGGAATGTCCTGAAATAAAACTTTTGAATCAGAATTTATTCAAATTGTAGTAAAACATATGTCTCCAATTACATGATTATTTTATAGCTTGAGGCATGAAAAACAATATAATGTTAAAACAAATCAGACTTACATTTCTTGACTGGATTATACCTCCTCAGTGACTCACAATATCTTTTCTTCACATTCCTTGCAAGTCTGCAACTTTTCCCCACCAGACGTGGCTGTGGTACAGACTACAGTGCACGTGGCACACACTGCACTGCAGGAGTGCTCTAACAGGACTGGTATTTTCTAGTGACCACAAAAGAGAGCTATGGAGGCTCTCAGTTTCAATATGCTATATTCCTGGTTTAAGGGATGACATAGTACAAAGTCCCAATCTTCCTGTGTCTCAGCTTTTCTGTCTGCAAAATTAAGATAATAGACTTGTGTATTTCTGGGAGGTTTTCAGGATTTTGGGAGATTTGGGAGATTTTTGTATGCAAAACCTGCTATACAGATTGACATTTATCCTTTAAAGAAATTTATTATGTAAATTACTCTTATCACTTCATTCCTGTACTGACATTAAAATGAAGCTTAAACATGTCATGATGAAGTGTCAGCACCTCCCAAAAGCATGAATGCATATAGGGTCTTCCAGATTTTCAAGGTAAGGTTTTTAAAGTTCATAGGATCTTTCTGTTCTGGTTGCTATGATGTTCTGTTTACTCATCCTGTGACCAAGCAGCAAAGACTAGCATATTGCACAGACTGTTCATACTTTTTATAGCAGTAACTTGATCTTTAACTGGGAACAAACATCCCTGCTATGCAAGTGAGAAAACTCAATCCTTATATTAAAGCCCTAAAGGAATGACTATCCTTTCGATGTTTAACAGTATTCCAGTTTGCTCTCACAAAGAGGAATGATGTAATTTACTCAAGCTGCCTGAAGAATTGCCTGGATATTGTAAGTTCTGTATTCATAATCCTTTATTCACTTCAGTGAACCACCAATCATGTATAAAGTATCACCTTAATAACTGTGGCCATATCATTCATTTAGCAGGTCCTAAAAATATCCACCATTTACATAGTAATCCTAGCATCTAAGCCTACCTTAGAGCTATCTTCTCCTTCATCTTCATGGACTGAACTGGATGGTGAAGGAGTTGCAGATTTGCTTCCAGGTGGAGAGGGCGAGTTGTGAGGAACACTGTTTCCACCCATATTCAAACCAAGCTGTGCACTGAGCTGGGACTGGTTAATAGTAGTCAGCTGCCCGTGCTGCATCATTCCTGGCTGCCTAATATCTGCAGGTTGAACCCTTGGCCTCATGGTTGCCATCTGAGGATGGGAACTATACTGGGCTCCTTCTGTATTCCGTAAATCTTGCATCTACAAGAGGAAAAAAACTGTATTAAGCATATCACTAATAAAGTGTTCTGTTCCTTTAGACCTCGGTTGGCCTGATTGGCTATGTAAGGCTTAAAGGAAATGGCAAGTACTTAAATAAACATGTATATACTGAAAATAAACATAGTAAGGATATGATTGACATTTGCATAACACTGACTGTTATAAAGAATTCAGGCTCTAGCGTCAGCCTTTGGAAATAGCAAAAAAAGGAATGAAAGCTTGGGGTTTTTTTTTATAGGGGGAACAAAAGGGTGCTGCTTTCTGTAACTGTGTGTAGAGTATTTCTGAAATGCTAACAAACAGGAATAAGTTTGCACTCTGAAGTTCAGACCTAGACCAGAACATGAACATCCTCAAAATTCAAGACAGTTTCCAGATCCTGCTTTTTTAACTTAGGAGTTTTGTGGTTTTGAGTTGTGAATTTTGGAGCTGCTGGGAGTTTTCAGAGTCTGAACATCTAGTATTAGGTCCAAATCTATCTTACCTGGTGCTGCCCAGTCAGACATTGGACTTTTCAGGATTCAGACCATTGACAAGAAGGATGCATTGATAGACTGATTAAATGATTTCTGAGTCGACTTACTGCTAAGACATATATGAATGGAAAGCTCAGAAATCGCAGGATTGACAAATGAATCCATTGTGCTATGTGGGTCACTGCTTCTTAGCATTAACGAGACATACTATTTTAATGCAAGCAACAGATTCAGTCTCTGTAAGGATAAGAATTAAAAGCACTGGAGGATGAAACTCCTTTCTTGTCCAGAGGTCAAATGCACCATACACACAGACCTCAGCAGATTGCCTGTAACATCTTTTCAGTATACTCACACAGAAACACGACAGATAGCAAAGAGTATCAGAGAGGAGCTCTGATTTAAGCTAAGGTGTTCTGTGGGTGATTTAAAATTGAAGTATCAATTCAGAGCTGAAGTGAAATAGATACGGTTGTCTTTCTGTGCATCAGGCAAACATGTATGTACGTATAAAGTAGAATCTGACAGGAGCTACCATTGTGTAAGTTCCATTATGATAAGGACATGTGCTAGTGGCTCAGTATATTAACATAGTCACATTTATTCTACTGACAGTCTTTGTTAGACATGTCATCTGAATTGTCTAAAGATCACTCAGATTTTTCTTTTTTTATATTTTTATGGCTCATGACTTTTATAACCTATCTCTTTCTCATATACACACTCCCATATATCACAGCAATCTGTAAGATACCTTTCAACAAGTAACACACAGGAAAAAAGTAAAGATAATCCTGTAACTTCACCTTTTCTCTTATTATTGACAGTGTAAAAAGGTATCAAGTTTAGGGAGATATTTTATGAGCTTGGGGATTGATTTTTGTAAAGGTGACTGGTTGGCAATAAATCAAACTAATAATACCATTCATTATGGCATACTTACCACTTTACATGTACTTGTGTCTCTGAAAAGCATTTGAATTGGCTTCTGACAATGTGACATCACAATTATACCTGTATTTATGTTGTTTTAGAAATTAATAGCTTTTGGTAAAAAGGAGTTATCAATACGAACTTGTTTTCCAAGTTCATTTAATGACTATGAAAGCACCGGAGGAGAGGAGCACAGAGAGCACAGTAGATGAAATCAATTGAAGGCTGAAATTTGAATCCTGGTAGACATTTATATTTTTAAATTACTACTGATTTCTTGGTCCCTTCCCTCCAGTATCAGCTCCCTCTGTGCCAAGCATATTAGCCTTGAAAGCCATCATTATCTCTGCCTCTAGCAGACAACCCATACCAAGACAGCTGTGCCCATGAAGCTGTAACTGCTGGTCAGATGCTTTGCTCTGGATCCAGCTGCTGAGCTGGGCAGCAGCTGGGGAAGGTGGAGCACCAGTGGGGAGTCTCTGGGTCCTCTTGGCCAGCACGGGGCAAGTGGGAAGGGGATGGGAATCCACACAGTCCCTCATGTGCTGAGCAAAGGGAGGCAAAATCCTTCCCCCAAAGCTCTCCCTTCACCCCGTCTGCAGTGCTCTGTGTGGGTGTGTGCCATCCCCAGGCACCCTCCACCCTGCAGGGGCTGAGCACTCAGGTTTTCATGAGGCAGCAGCTCATGGTGCAGAACGAACACTTCCACAAAAGGCTGGAAAAGTCTGACTGCTTTTTAGGAAGAGTAGGCATCCTAATGATTTTATGAACTCTAGAAACATAACAACTACTATCTGAAACTTCTAACTCTTATTTTGAATGAACTTCAAAATTATCTATCTCTAAAAGCAGGGCAAGGGCTACCATTTTATTTACTTTTCCTCAAATAAAATATAATACAAATGCTTTAAATGATGCGCAGGAAGTTCTACCTGAATATGTGGAAGAACTTCTTTATTGTGTGAGTGGGTGACTGAGCACTGAAACAGATTTCCCAGAGAGGTTGTGGAGTCTCCCTCACTGGAGATTTTCAAGAGCCATCTGGATGGAATCCTGTGCCATGTGCGCTGGGATGACCCTGCCTGAGCAGGAAGGCTGGATCAGATGACCCACTGTGGTCTCTTCCAACCTGACCCATTCTGTGATTCTCTGATTCTGCTATTATTCAAAAAGATCTCTCCTTTAAGAGCTTCAAGTATCAGATAGATAATACAGAACATTCTGTGTTTTTCTTCTTTAAACAACATATATTTTTAAACAGTCTGTGATACAATTTTAGGTCCAGTGCTGAACACAGGCTGTGTTTTCAGATAATACAACAACAACTGAACAGTACTGAATGTATCCCCATATAAAACACGTGTGTATATATATTTGAGAGAGAACCCTTCACCAGGGAAATTGTGAGGACTGCAAATGCGGTGGTGGAGTAAAAAAAAAACCCAGCGTTTTTCTTTTCACATGAATTCAGCTTGTCTCCTGAATTTTTAAATCAGATGAATACCAGGCTACCTCCAGAAAACCAGGTGTAAGCAGCAAATAAGCTTATTTAGCAGTACATTTTCTCTTTTGGATGCTAAGCCAGAAACCCTCACCTAAGGGACCTGCCTGCAGAGAACAAGCCAGTTTAAGTCCATCACACAGAGCTGTGGCCCTCAGGATCCACAGATGTGATTCACATCTGCAGATGAGGCTTCTGGCTCACCTCTTCACCATGCACTGCAGAGCCTGCCTTCTCCCATCCTGCCCCTACCCGGTGAAAAAGTGGGATTGTCTAAGAAAACGGAAACTGCTCATTCCTTGAGTAAGAATGGACAACTGATCACATACATGTAAAAAGTTGTGAGATCACACTGTGGAAAACATGATGAACTTTCAGGTTCCTAGAGGATCAACAAAACCAAGAACTGTCCCTTCTCCTCTGTTGGTTCAAGAACACACCCAGCCATGAAAACCCCACTCTCAGGTCACTGCTGTGGCATGGTGGTATGCCCCTGTCACAGATGCTGTGACAACCTTTTCTCTGCAGAATAGTAACACTAATCAGACACTCTGTCAAAACTACATGCAAAGTATGACCAATTTATTCTAAACTACTTCTAAATCTGAAACTTCATATTCCTTTTTCCTCCAGATGGAGTTTTACAAAACCCACCGCTGTGTAGCTGTGCTGGAGCCATATTCAGTATGCAGAGGCAATATTGCGAACACACTCCTGCCGAATGCAAAGCTGAAGAGAAATCCTGATGGGTGGCAGAATGCCAAATGGAAGAACAAAGTTAAAAGAGTTTGGAGCGTTACAGAGGATAAGGACAGTCTTAAACTGACATCTTCAATGGTCTCTGTGATGAGGTAATAATGATAATATCTGGCAGTATAATATCATTCTCCATCTGTCAGTTCCAGGATGTTTCACAACTTGAGTTATATTCAGCTTTAGAACATGCCTGGTTTTATTTTGGTTTTACTAATGGGGAAGCTATGATACATTTCTCTTCACGGCTATTTTTTTTTTTTCTGTTTGCATTTTGCTTATAAGCAGAAACTGAGCATTCACCCATATAAGTGTTTGACTGCAAGTTAAAATACAGTACAAGTCACTAAATCTAAGGTGTGTACCAAAGTCCCTTATTGGCACACAGGTAGTGCAAAACCACAACAGGGCTGTCTAGTTGAAGATGAGCTCCTAATGCCCTGCTCAAAGATCCTGAGGTACTAAGAATAAAGCTAAAGAGCTTTAAACATCAGACTATCGTTCATCCCATCAGCTTAAAGTAAAAACAAAGCAAAATACAGTGCAGAATAGTGATATCATCCCTGTACAGAAATATCTTACTACAGGACAATGTGAGTACAATATCCTAATCACAGAATCACAGAAAATAGTGCTAGAAGGGACCTCAAAAGGTTATTTAGTCCAACACTATCTCACAGCAGGATTAGCTATACCTAAATCATTTCTGACATATGTTTGTCTAACCTCTTCATAACCTCTCTGGGCAATTCTTGTGCTTAACTATCCTTACAGTGGAAAGGGCTTTTTTCCATAATGTCTCACCTAAATCTCCTTTAATGTAATTTAAACCTACTACTTTTTGCTCTGCTCCCAGTGGACATGAGGAATGTTTTTCTCCTTCTTTACAGAAAAGTTGTACACACTAGAAGGCTATTATGAATTTCCTCTGGTTTTTTTCTTCTTTAGACTAAACAACTAAACCTGAAGATTGAAAGACTTTGTACATATGCTGTGTTTTCTACACCTCTGATCATTCTTTCTGCTGTCCTCTGGACTATACCCAATAACCTTCATATTTCTTGAAATATTGTGCTCCAAAGCCCACAAAACAGAGATATTTCCATCTGACACAGCATTCAGACAGAATCCTTCATTTCTCCCAGGACATAGCACATAGCAATAAAAAAACCCAAATGGAATTATCTGCCTTTTTGATACAAGCTGGTTAACCCACGCAAGATGCAGAAAGAGTCAAATTGCAGGACTCTTAACCAGTGTCCCAGAATGTGGCTTTGGGAAACAAGTAATTTTTTTCTAAGAAACATTAGACAGGCAGTTTCAAAGGGAATGTGCTGTTAGCAAAATAATTCAAGCTATTTTTCTAGTTATAATTAACAACCATGAGGAAACATCTCTCTGAAAAGCTGTAGAAGTCCCAATACTCCCTCCCTATTTCGATTCATTTATAATAAATGTTATCACTAAATGAAAGAAGAAAGACAGATTGCTTTAACAGATTGAAATAAATACAACAGGTCTAAGTACATGCAAGAAACACTAGGGATAATTCACTGGAGATGAAAACATCAAAACATAAGGAGAAATACACAGGGCTTACTCACTGAAGCAAGTAAAATTCACATATCTCACTACTCTGAGAAAATTCATATCAAACAGACATTATTACTGTTACCACCATCAGGTCTTGCAACAATTTTTGCTTAGTTTTCTACTCGTTGAATGCTCTTGTGAACATTTTTGATGGACACTGCAGAAGGGGCTGACAGTTCTTTGCTTCTTGTCTGATTGGTCAAGGTAAGCCTGAGAGTAACAATTTTTTCGGACTATAAGAAGCTATTGTCAATCAATCAATTAAAAAAAAGGTTGGGCGAAAACCCCAGGGGATCTTAAGTGTTATCTATGAAGATACCCACAGTGTGCTTCTTTCTTCACTGGCATGACCCACCTGCATCCCCATGTAGGTATCTTGGACACTCTTTGGTAGGCAGAAAGGGTCTCTGTTATTAGTAGTATTCTCATTTATATTCCCAGGAAACTTGCTACTACCTGTGCCATATTAAATCTGAATGTTTTTCTGTTCCCAAATAATACTACATTGAAATGCAGTATTAGCCCTGGTTGTGCCAACCTCCTGAAATGCCATGAAATTTGCTCAGAAATGTTACTGCTTTTATTTCAGGCACTTTAATTGTCTTCTACCATAAGCCAATGCACATCTGCAAGATGTTTTCCAGTGACAAAGAGATGCTCATTAAAAAAGAGAGGAAAAAAGTTAATTCCTACATAAGCACTTGATTCTGTAAGTGAAGGTTTCAAAAGACAAAAAAAGATAACATTAAAGTTGCCAGCCAAGTTTGTGAGAACAGGCACACTGAGAAGGGCTTGTGTTTGGGAAATGACACTTACCATTTATGATCAAGACAACTTATAAACCAAAAAAACCTAGTAATTTTTTTTAGTGCTACAAAATGCAAGCAATATTCATCAGACAGATGATGAACAGGCTCCCCAGGGCAGTGGTCACAGCACCAAGTCTGATAGAGTTCAAAAGGTGTTTGCACCATTTACCTGAGAGTGTCTACTCTCAGGTGAATGTGTGACTCTTGGGGATGTTTTGTGCAGGAGCAGGACTTGCACAAAATGATCCTTGTTGGTCCCTTCCAATACAGGATATTTTATGGTTCTATATGACCATAAGTTCAAACTTAAAAGAGTGTCTAAAAGTACAGAAATGTCAATTTTAGACACCTTTCTTTCAGTTCATACAGGTGATCAAGAGGTACCTCATGGTTGTTAAATGCATGTTGATGGTCAGGATCCTAGATTGATGGCAAGTGAATCAAAAGCAAACCATGCAGTTTCATCTGTTGTTTTCCATTATGGCTATGCTCTTTCATGAGAGAGCTTAAAACTTGAGATAAATTGAACATCTGTATTTATACACCAGAGGAAAACAAAAAAGTGACCGAAATATTTGGAGGTCTGAAATCTGACAGGAAGTTTGCGTTTACTGATTAGAGTGACTAAAACTGGTACTTGGTATGTATGTCCTGTCATGAATAAAGAGCGATCAAGCCAAAAGAGTCATGTTTTATCAGGTCTTTGTTTCCATTCAGTTGAAGTAGAAATAATACTCGCAACCAAGTCTTGTTTTAGCACACCTATAAGTGAATGAGTGCTAAAGAAAGATTTTTTAATGAGAGCCAAGGTTACTGTAAAATGACCACAGAGAACCATTCAAAACACATTAAAAGGAATAACTCAAAGCACCACCTAACAGAGGGAGGGGAGGTGTGTTTTCATCATCTCATTTTTATAATTCTCTTCTGTATCACCTAACTGCATAATGAAAGACTAAGTTTTAAAGTAAGTGGGTATTTGGGGAATAGTTTAGTGCTTTACACAGGCGTATTTTATATACTACACCCACTGCATTTTTAGAATAAATTGAAAGGATCATTCAAAATTTCTGTTGATTAGAAAAGCAGTCTTAAAATTAAACAGCAGAAACCTCACATGTAAAGAGACCCCTAAACAAAAAATAATAAAAACCCCCACTCCTATGAAATCTACTACACTAATCTTTTCAAAATCATTCTGTTAAAAATTAAACCACTTCGGGTTGTTTTATATAGTACTGGCTCTGTAAGTGATCTTAAGCCCCATTAAAGCTATTATATACTCAAAATTTGACTGCAAAATTTTATGGTACGATCAAATAATGACAAAAATGCAGTCATATACACTTTCTATACTTCTTGGTACACAGTTAATTTGGTGACTATTAACATTCTTTTCTACTTTATGTTTTAATATCCTTTGAGTCACACAAGGCCAAGGTCTCAAAACTAATCATAAAAAACTACCAACTGCTATTCACTCTAATATAATAACCCTTTATTTAAAACAACTTCCAATAAATTTCATTATAAGAAGTTATTAAAAGGGTTAAAAACCTATTAAATGTCAAAGAATTTGCCTGACTCAAACTTCTAATAAAGAAACAGAATGGGCTTTCTTTCTGAATTATTTAAATCTTTACTGACTGTGCACTGAACCATGAAATTAGAAAAGTGTTATTAGAAGTGTTCTCTGGTTTTTATAAAAGTTGTAGCATAGAAGATATCAAACTGCAGTCTTTAACTAGACTAGTTAAAGAAATAGGTTTTTAATCCTGAATACATGGTTTTCACTGATATAAAGGGTCATAATTAAAAGTCTGGCCTGGAAGCTGAAGATAATAAAATTATTATTACAGGAGCATACATGTTCATTTGGTATATTCTGGATGAATGTTTCCGTTTTAATTTGGACAAATATCTTCAATTTTGTTTGAGCTTGCAAAGTCCACTAATTTGGATCCTCTCAGCAAACAATTAAGCTTTTAATAGTGACTCATTTTAAAGAATTAATGGTGAATAATTTGTGTTATCTTTTTCTCTTTTTTAAAGTGTCTAATGCTTAACAGCAGGTATAGGTTAACAGCAGACAAATGGAATCTAGGAGGTACAAGGCAAATATTTATCCACACATCTCCTGATAACAGTATTATCACTAAACTGGTTTTGTTGGGGTTTTTTTTGCAAATAACAACAGAACAATTTTCCATTTCACCAGTTATTTGCATAAGGAAAACAATTATGCATTTCACATTTATTTTAGTGATGCTAAAGAACTCCTGAGTAAGCAGTATATTCACAGATTCACTCAAACACACCTGAATCAATAGCCTTTCATCAAAAGAGATGAAGTCAGAAAGATGCCTGAGAGACACAACATTGTCTTCTCTTCTTTTATACAATAAAAATAGAGGCATCCAGGGGACATGAAATGATTAAGTCTAGGAAGACAAACTAGATCTTTGGAAATAATGCTAACAGTGTACTTGGTGCTTGGTGTAGGGCAGGAGAGAAAAGGGGATGCAGGCAGCTACTGTTGCCTTTGCAATCCTTTACTCCTGTGACTGACCAACAACAGAGTCGCCAATGTGAGGATGCTGTAACCTTCGCTGGCTTCTGCTCTATTGTATCCCATTCTGTTCTGTTCTGTTCTTTTCTGTTCTGTGTTTTTTTTCTATGGTGTTCAGCACAGCAGTATCAATCTATCTTCCTGCAGTGAGTTGGGAGCTGTGACTGTTACCTGTCACATGTTGTTTTCTGTATCCACTTTAACACACAAAGGTACCCTGACCACACCACCAAACTCTCCCTACCACCAAGTAAAGGAATTTGTATTGGGTACATTTCGAGTAATGTACAGCAAGGTATAGTTATGCCCATGTGGGAGGAGTCAAAAAATTCCTTCTGGTTAGAAAATCACACTAAACCAGCTGTGACAGCTGAAAGGTTGGTACAATACTGGGGTGTCTTGTGTCTCCTATCTCTACAGGAATACCCTAAATTATCCAGACTGATCTCTCATCTCAGTCACAAGAAATGGGAATTCCTTCCCAAAGGAGCAGCACATCAACTAGAACAAGAGATTTCTGAAATACTGTCAATGAGATTTAATCTAAGTATGCTACTTTACTGAAAAATATTTTGCAAGGGAGGACTGGCTGTCTTTTCAGTGTCATCCACCTGTTTAGGCACTGAACAGAAATACAGGGCAGAAGGAACCTCAAGTGAAAATTTCTGTCACACAGAAGGCAGAGAAAGGACTAAAACCTGTGTCTTCTATGTGCTCCAGTCATCTCACTACCCTCATAATTAAGTTTACAAGAATTCCTGCTGTTCTGCACAAACACTTAACGGGTCTTGCTTCCACTCCAATGGGATACGATGCTGGATTTGTGAAACCAAAATCACACAGTCAGATCAAGTCTGCCATTGTCTATATTATTCCTCTTGGGCTCTGTGATGTGGAACATCTTCGAAATTATTTCCCATAGAGTCCTGTCTGGGGTTGTGACTTATAAAAGGCATTTTGACTGCAACAAAATCTCCTACAGAATTAATCATAAGCAAAGTCTGAACATGAGTAACTTTAGGCATGGCTGGATTAAGGAAGACTCAGCTGTCTCTTGAAGGCCCATTGAGGAATTCCACCTCTGAGCAAACTGTTTTGCCAGCCACTTCAGTACTGGGAACCGTGGTGCTGTGCTCACTCTTACATTCCCACATGCAGTAGTTTCATTAAACCATAGGAAGCTTCCTGTAACTCCCTGCCACCCTAGTACTAAACTGCATAGAATTATGACTGCACATTATCCATCATTCAGCTGAAAACCAGAGTCATCCCAGTTTCGTTTGTGCATTTTGTGAGTTTCTGGACTAAGCTCATTTTCATTGAGAAAGATATTTTTTCTGGCTGATGCCAGTAGCCCTGAAAAAATCACACCATATCCCACATAATTCTACTTTTCATTGAGTACAAAATCTGAAAAAAAAAAGTAATTTAGAGTAATAAAAATGAGTTGAATGGTTTAAATTACATTAGTGAAAGAATCTTCTAACAAATCTTTTTTCTGCTACGTCGCAGCCCTGTATATTCTCAGCATGAGTGATAGAACTAATGGAAGTTGAAACAAAAGGTCTGCAAAATGTTTAACTCAGAAAAGATTGTTTTTCATACATATGATCTTGTTATCAAGTGATAAACTTACTGATATTTGTAACTGTATTGTCATAATTTCCTCTGCAATATAAACTTAATGCCATTGTCAAATATTGTGGGTTTTGCAAATGTTAAGCACATGTGTTACTGCTGGGCAAGTCACTTTTTGTAAGCTATGAAAAATATGCTTGGCTCTCAGGGAAAAAGCAATTTAATGATATGCTAATAAGTCCATCATTCTTCTGTATTGTATTATTTACAATTTTGTCTCTAAAACCTATTTAGCATCTCCAGTGTAATTATCCATCTGCATCTTGCCAAGTCCAATATTATAATTCTGAAACAGGAAAAATCTCAATCATTTTATTTTCAGCTATGTGGAAGATGAACAGATATCCAGCAGTCTCAAAAGATGAAAATTAGTAAATTTATTTTGCTTAATGTCCATTATACTGGCATGCGACTGAAAATAATCCGGGGAACCATATTTTTAATTTAAGAATATATCTTTATTTTCCTGGTTTGGTATTTCTAAATGTGGATATCTTACTTAATAAAGCCTGATCAACTTACCAAAACAACTTAAGAGAAAAAAGAAAAACCCATAACTTCTTGAAAAGGAATACTTTGGGCAATCACAGCTTCTTATTTCTTTTTGAACTCATTATTCAGTCTATTTTTGATCATGAAGCCTCTTACTGTCCCATTAATCTTTAGAATAAAGCATCAACCTTGGTTTGGCTGAGAAAACTCCCTTTCTTCCTTCATCTTACTGATTTGTACTTTCAACTGGTTGCTGAGCAGCAACCAACACCTGGGAAAGCAATATTTTATGATTATATATACAGTGATTTAACTCCATCCCTGAATGCCAGGGAAGCATAGTGGAGTCTTTGGTAAGAATGTGCTGTGATATAATACTTGTTTTGCATATCCTAACACACAGACAGTAGCAAAATTCAAAGAAAATGACGTGTTTTGTATTAAATCCACCACAATACAGAAAAGTTTTATAGTGAAAATTAGGGAGGAACCAATTGTTATCTGCAAGAGAGAAAATAGTGAATGAAGAAATTAACAGAACGTGAGCTCAGGACATTAAAGAAGGTCACCCTGAAATACAAGAACTTTCAAGCTTTGGAAATGACATCATAGTGAAGAAAGAGATGGATACAAAGATAACATAGCAGATTAACGAGATCCTGCAAAGTTGGGCTTTAGAGAGAATTCTTCAAGCTAGAGAAGGCTGTTACCACTGTGTGTTCAGAGTGGTGTTGTTCAGAGAGATGACAACATTTCAAAGAAATGGCCCTGGTGTTTCCTCAGCATAGCCTCACAGGCTCATCAAAGTGTTGAAACACTTTAGTCTGGATGAATAGTTGCTGCATTTTATAGAAAATCTGAAGACTCTAGGATGTATTTCACCTTTCCTTTTCTTCTTGGATGATGGTCTAGTCATACTAATATACTTCTAACTTCTGTTTGGGACCATCTAACCTACTGTTATCTGGAACAAAACATGATGATAAGTAATAATACTCATATAGCACAAAATGGAGCTTCTTCCATTTCCCAGGCTTGTTCTGAAATCCCCAAATTCTTCTGCTGCCCATAAATCAGATCTTTTGACAGCCAGAGGCCTTGGTTCTAATTTTCAGTCTTAATGGGTCCAATCCAGATTAGTGTAATTGGATAAAATGAACCCAAATGTAAGATGGGATCTACATGCCAAACATTTACACTGCCAGAAGGTAACCCTGGAAGCCTCTCTGACCAGGCAAGTACTCACATGCTATGGAAGACAATAGTTAACAATTAGAAAGCTTAGAATTCACATAATCTTAAAATTACATGACAGATGAACATCCCAAATAACACAAGGGCATATCTGCAGTCTTTTGTCTTGTTCTCCTGCCACTGGCTGCCTTCATATTAGCTGAGATCTTCACACTAGTCTACCATTGTGTAGTACACCAGCGTGTAACTTCATATGGTGTTACTAAAGCTCTTTTAAGTTTCATTAATAACCTAGAATAGGGTCATCCTCTACTAGTAATCATGAATTTTGTAACTACCTTTTCTTCTCATACTTTTCTAAGCAAAGTAATGATTTTAGTCACTTCACGAAGAAATTTTAAAATGTAATTGCCGTGTGTGCAAAACTGCATCCATGACTGTTCACATAATTGCTGCAATTACGAATGCAATTCAGGTAAATATGCAAGCAGACTACTAGCTAAGTCTCTAACTGGTAATTTACTTGTGCCTTCACCCAATTTGCATGGGCAATTTTAATAATTACCTTCCCAGGTTTAGTACATAGATCTCGGGACTAATGAATACTAATAAATAATAACTAATGAAGGAATGATGAAGGATGCATGGGCAACTAGTGGAATAAGTAAATTAGAAGCATATGGAAAAAAAATGGGAAAACTTAACTTCAGCATATACATTTGCCTTTTTGTACATTTCATTTTGAAAGAGGAGATGAGTAATGCAACTAAAGAGGGTCAAGTTCCTTCAATTATCCTTCCTTCTCCTATTTTTATTATGCAACATACCCTTTCTGGTAGTCAAGAAGCCCCATGATTTTCAGACAGACAAGCTACATATGTATAGTGTAATTTACAGTAAGTGAAATTGTCATTTTAAGTGTCTAACTCTTCATCTGAGAAGACGTGCTCCTCATGAATGCAAGGCCAAAAGAGGGTCCCAGAGGTGTTTATAGATAAGCAATTGAATGAGTTTACAAATGTCCTCCTTCTCTGAGGAATAAAGGAAACATACTGCATTCAACTGAGAGGCATTTCAACAAATTGTACCTCTGTTGCTACACTTAAAACCATATTGACAAAAAAAAAAAAAAAAAATCTTGGCTTGTTTGCTTTGCTTTTTAGGAAGACAAGAGAATAAAATACAAACATACCTACATACTTCTGTTAGCCTTGATCATTGACTATAAAAAAGTTATGTATGTAATGCATTGGGATTACATTTACATTCTGGGATTATAAGGAGAACTGTACCAAAATAAAAATAAAATATGCATGTTAGAGAAAAGTAAGGATCCTAAAGTGCCTTCTGTAACTCTCTGTGTAAAAACTACATCCCATTATAGAAACCTTACAATCAAGCCCATGCATTTAATTCGTCCTAATCTTCTATAAAGCCAATTTTTAAGAATTTTAATTCCTATGTCTACAATATTTCGGGGAAAAAACAGAAAACTTTAAAAAAAATTTATATTTAAAGAGAATTTAGAGATTTATTTTGAAAATTCTGAACAGCTTTTGCACAGTGCATATTCACATGCTATGGTTGACGTTTATGGTATCTGAAAAGATCGCTTTTATTCACAAAGTTGAGCAAACAACATCTGCCATAAGAAGTGTGGGTTTTCAAGAGAGATTGTTCAGATATGGTCATATGTACAATACTTTCTTCCCTTGATAACTCCAATAAATCTTTTTACCTTATTAAATTTTACTCCTGCCACCACTGTAGAGTCAACAAAACCACAGGATACTAAGTGGGGCCATATTTTGCTAAGAAATGGTAAACTGAATTCTTAAATAATTTCTAGATGAATAACCAACCTCTGCCACCTAAACCAATTCCATTCCAGCACAAAAAAGAGATAAGGGCTGCCATATACAGTCAACTCTGCTCAGAACCAAGTAATATTTCTATCTCTTAAAAGTATTGCAAAAATAATTTAGTTTTTAAAGTACTGATAAATGATAAGTATTGGTTCATATCATACTGTATCAGTGGTATTAAAATATTCTGAAAAATAACTACACTTTGCAGTTTTTAACATAACAGATGCTAAATCTTATGTTTGAATGAAAAATATTTTGCATGTAAGTAACTACCACTGCTAGTTAGGATGCACAACAAAAAGAAAAAAAACCATTATGAAAAGAACCAAAGTGTGCCTTCATCCTTCTACACTAAGGCCTAACATCCTCTCTATCTGTTGCAGTCTGGAGTCTGACAAGCTGTCCTTGCACCCAAAATGCTTTCCTTAATTTTAGAAAAAGATAGCAGATTTGTAACCGATTAATCTTGATATATTTGTAAACAATGTTAGTAGACTGAGCACACTAGAAGTGCTTTTGAACGATATCAATGTGATGCTCAAATTTTTCAGCTTGAAATTAATTCTGTAACTTCAGGACTAGCAAAAATAAACATGCTCAAAGGGCAAACAAGAACTCTACAAGGTGTTAAAATTCATTGGATAATTTTCATTTCCCCAGGTGAAATATAGGTGAGTAGTTGTGCCAACATACATGCCATGCTTTTCAGCTTTATCTCATTTTCTAATTATTTTGCTTTAATGCTTTTTTCTCCTACACCTCATTCCATGCTATTTCCTAACATTAATATTATGGCAGCATTCTAAGACTGAAATTTTAGAATATGTATATTAAAATTCTGAATCATCAGAGCATCCCTTTATTGCAGAGTTATATGCAATTTCTACACTTACTCAGTGGTTGTCACTTGTGATAATCTTTAAAGTCTGACTGGACCACTGTAGCTGGCAACTACTGTGAAAATCTTTACTGAGTTTAAAGAAAATGTTCTGGTTTTACTGTCAACAATTTAACAAGAGACATCTTTCTGTTACTGCCTCTAGCAAATCCAGATGCTGTAATTAATACTGTAGAAAGTATAACAGGAAATCCTCCCCTTTCCCTGGAATGAACTTATAGAATCTACAAAAAAAGACGAAATCAGGTAGCCCTGCATCTGAGAATGGTTCTTTTAGAGTAGGTTTTTAGCACATAGATTCTGATTCAGGGACAGAAAAAACCAGCATTTTTTTTCTTTCCTTTGACATTGACAGGATCTAAACCAGGGCCATAGTTTCTTATATATTTAGAAATACCAATCTTAATGAGTTATTTGCACACTATCTTGTGGACATTTTGTTTTCCTAACCATATTGGTGAAATGCAAAGCACTCTCCCACACAGAGAAATAAATGCATTTTTTTAAAGAAGCAGAGCAAGTACTTTAAATCTACATTCTCTGAATTCAGTTCTTGTAACAACAAAGTTACAGTGTTTTCCCATGGGAGAAATCAATGTTTCACTACTTAATGTAATTAAATTAGGGAGATCATCAATACAAGAGAGTATTTAAAAACAAGTTATGTATAGAATAATACATACTGATGGCTAGATGAGAGATGATTCAACTATATCCCATTCTAAATGTAAGGAAAAAAGTGTCTAATAAAATGTTTAATAACTAAATTAAACCCTGACTTTAATGAAGAATTCAGCAGGTATGATATAGGTGTGCATTTTAAAGAGAGAATTTTGTACAGTTTAGCTCCCACTTACACTAGGAATAATACAGCAAGTGGAATTAGAACACAGCTTTCAATTTCTGTGATAACTCCTGGAAAATATTTAATTTAATATTTAATGAGCAGATGTTCACTGAAATGAGTGCCACACTACTTAGCCTTCTAAAAACTGCTGAATGAAGCGGCTATTCCTAATTGCTCTCCCACTGTTACCTAATTTGTTCTTCCCAAATTGCAGTGTGTAGGCTGACCGGAACAATCTATCCATGTGTCCTTCTCAGAGGTGTGGATACATGACACATGGCTTTGGGTTATCTACCAATGTAGCTCTGAGATGGCAGGTCTGGCTAGTTAACTTGCGAGCATTTGCAAAGCTTGATCTCATCTGACATGCTTAAGAAGCAAAGCCTCACTGAACTGCATATGAATCAAGGAGCAAAGCTGTACTTTGGTTCCCAAGGCCTCAAAAAGTCAGGATCAGAAATGTATGAACTGCTATGCTACAACATATCAGGATGATCCTCCAACATAACTCACATTTAAATGTACACATTGATTTCCACTGTTGTATATGGTTTTGCTTAGCTTCAATATTAGTCTAAAATATTCTGCAAAATGAACCCTTGTATTTTGGACTATAAGCTGCTGCCACTGGTGCCCATCTCCAGAATTCTCTTTAGAAGCAGCACTATTCTCACCATCTTTACGTCCAAAGCTGATTTTCCTGCCTTTTTGAAAGATTGTGTTTCGCATATGTTTCACACATTACAGCACAAATTAGATGCTAAAAGTGAAACTATCTGGTTACCACTGAGCTTCACAGTGAAAGTGAGCAACTACAGGCCATGGTGCACGTGAGTGGTGGAAGAGCAAGATTCCTCCCACATTTCCCGAAGTACTCTGTCTGCCTCTGGCACTGTCATGCCTGAAGCAAGGAGAGAGGTGATCACTCCTGGGGGTGCAATATATCCTTCCCTTGAGATGTCTGAAAAAACATTTATGGTGGATTCAGCCAGACCTCAGGGGTAATGTGATTGCACACATGCTGGAGGGTATTCTTGCCTCTTTTCTTCCCGTCACGTTGAGAATCCATAGTGTTAATTATAATTTAGCATTAAATGTGCAATTTCAAGCAAATTCCTTCCAGATGGATACATTAACAAAAGTGAAAATGAAACCAAACCCAGTAACAAACCCCAGGTTTCTACCTCAGTGAATAAATTCTCACCAATATGGTCTTGCCTATCCATTTCTTCATCAAAAGCTATATAAGCAAAAAAGATGAATTTGAACAACTAAGTTGATAAAACTTCCCAAGTTTTTAATTTGTCAACAAATGTACTTCTCTGGCAACAGAATATTCTATTTTTTGCTTTCAGAGCAGAAGATACTGAGCAAAAGAATCATTTTAAGACAATATTAATGTGTATGAAGACTAAATTTGGTCTATTTAAATATCAAATTTAATTTCTTTCTCTAGATCATTACAGGAGAGTTTAGAAACAATCTTCTACTTATTCATACAAAATAACACCTTCAAAGACATTTAAAAAATCTATTAATGCTTTCAGTTTGCAATGAACATTTGGAAATGGTAATTATAGAACTGTGATAACTAACTTAAAGTTCAAGAAGACATGATTGGCACAGTAAATAATTGGTTTGCTCCTACTTAATCTACATTAATGTAAACAATAAATCTCTTAAATAAAGATTGTGGGAATCTTCATTTATCTTTTATGACAAGAGAGCAAAGGTTGTAGCTTAATGAATGGAAAGAAGCAACAAGGTCAGATTTAAAAGCCTCAAAGGTCAAATTTCTGACATCTCTGAACACTGAAAAAACCCCCCTAACATGGTAATTACTATTTTGGTCAAGCCACTGAGGTCTATTTTCTGTTTCAAAAAAGAAAGGGAAAAAGCACTATACTTCAGAAACTTGAGAACCAGCACTTGGTACATAGTCTGTAACATATACTTCCCTGTATTACAGACTCCTTCCATCACAGAAATAAAATAAAGGATACAGCAATAAGAATTCCATTTGAGTCATCACATGTCTATTAAGTAGCCAGCACATATCCACACCTGGAATGTGTTTAGGGGAAAAAAGCAACAAGAAGCCTCTCCTAGAAATTTGACATTGCCTAACTTTGAATATAAAATATTTCCAGGGATTCCTATTCCTGAACCACCCCAGCTTTGGTGAAATTACAAGTAGTTCTGAATCTTTGCAGACAATGGGAACACAGGCACTGATAAAAGATCCAGAAAGCCACATAATTTTATTTTACATATGCATTGATTTTTGCCCAAATGGAAGACCTCTGTCATCTAACAGGGTTATCCATAGATTCAGAGAGTTGATCAGGGTCATTAATAACAATAGTAAACTGATCATCATTCCAATAAGACTTGACAATGGCTTTTTTTCAAAGTGGATACTAATGTATTGATGCCTCTGAAGTTCATTACAGCAGTAATAAATCATTAGCCTCCAGAAAATGATTTATAAGTTGGTTAAAATGCATTAGAATGGACTGTCAAGCTACTCTACTGAGATGATGAGGCTGGTACTAAAGATTTTTTTTTCAGGTTCTCTAAAAAAAATGGTGATGACTCAAAGTAATCATATCACAAAGACAAAAATAAAACAAATCACTGTAATGATTTACTTTAATAGCATGTTTCAATCTTCATAAAAGGGTGAGTGAATTTTACTTTGAACTGCTGGATACAGTCCTTGTATTCACTGCTGGCAGAAAACTCTTAACCTACAAAGCTGTAGTACTGACCCCAATGATTATATTTGTGTTTACTTTAACCAAAAGAAGGGTACTGTGTGTGTAACTATGGTTACTCTGCACGGGTGCCTGTGTAATAACAGTTTATTATAATGTATAAGTAGCTTGTCAGGCACGCAGTTCTAAGCCATAAGATTAGCAATGATAATACCACAGGAAGTATATGGGCCACAACTTGATACTCACAATGTTTATGTTATGCAAATCTTTTACTATATTACATACACTACTTCTAGTTACTACTTAAATAGCTTAACTACAGCTCAGACCTATCAATGTGCAACTACAGAATGTTTTTACTTTCACATAGGCTTTTAATTAATACCCACTGAACACTAAACAGTTTATTCATGATATTCAGCAAACTTCACGTTAAGTCCAACGCTTGGTCTCACAGTGGTTCCTCTGCAACATTACTGCAGTCACGCTAAAGGCTTCCTGTATTAAACAGGGTGCGTGACCAGTCCCCTCCTTGGCTACCACACACAACCTCGTTCACAAGGGCCTGGCACCTCGTGCTCTTTTTCGTTGCTGCCTGCCATGAGCATTGCACGGCTACACAGCATGGGAGGTGTGAGGAAAGACCCACAACTACACAGGACAAGGTAGGATCACAGCCCCGTCATTTGGACATATGCATTGCTCTCTTTCCCTCTGGGACCATGCACAGGATGACAAAGATGGGTTGGGAGAGGCACAGGTGGTCATGCTGCTCCTTCGACCCAGGTGCTGGCTAGTGAAGACAGCACTTGGACAGACACAAATGCCACCATGGCTCTGAGCTTCCATGAAAAGCTCTTTCCACTTTTATTTTCTTCTTCTTGCACAGCATTTTGCCTAAGTGTCAGAAGTAAGCCCCAAGTCATTTGTCTTTACCCATTTGAACAGTAGCTTTTACACAAGGAGCCCTTCAAGACTAAATACATTAAAGGCTTGTCTGTAATGCCAAGAATAAAAAAAAATCACGTCTTCTGGAAATACATGATAGGAATTATTATGAACCCTACAGAAGACAACACAATAACATGTTATCCTCTCTCTGTAATTCAATTATAAGAGTGCATTGCATAAGGGCCACAAAACATTTAGGACCAGATATTCAAAAGGCCAAGTCAGTATGTTTACAATCTCAATTTTGTGTTTGCAGTCTGAAATAGGAGGAGCTGTGCTTCTATCTACCTAATCTGGCTTTCTTAAGGTATCATTAGAGGTAGAAATACTTTGGAAATAAGAATGCCTGCAAACAAAAGAACAAGGTGATCTGAATAGCTTTGAATAGTATAGTTAACAGCACTAATGTTGTAAGATTATTTCTCTTCCTGTATTTACAGTGGAATCTCTACAGGCCAATTCTCCTTTCTTTAATTTGTAAGAAATCCCCCACAGGAGGATGACAGGTTCCTCTGAATGCAGAAAGAGAGGGGTGGGCATGTAGTCAAACTTACAGAAGGTTGGGGGATTTTTTAATTGCAAATTAAAAATGCCATTTCGCACAAAATGGAGCTCTCAGACCAGCCAACATGGATGGGTAGAATTACAACATCCCACTGACAATTTCATCCCAAGTAAGCACTCAGTGAGAAGCAGAAAATATAACCTTAAAATATGATCATCTTACTCTTAGTTAACATTTCACTGGTGTATTTTAAAAAGCTTTTCCTCCACAGAGGCAAATGGTAAAATAAGGATGCCAAAAGTATAAATGAGCACTTGCACATGCTAACAAAGAAATCACCAACTAAGTAACCAGCACAGAAGTCTCCAAAAAGTAATGAAAATATGCTTAAAAACTTCTAAAAATGAGAGAATCTCTATTAGAAATGTCAGTACAAAATGTTTAGCTGGTTCTAGTTGGATCCAGTTGATGTGTATATTTTGGAACAAACCCCAAGTCTTTTACATGGCTATGAAATTACATCTCACAAAGACTCCTTGAACCATCCCAAGTCAAGGCAGCACTTTAACACTTGATAAGCATAAATTGGCACAGAACAGAACAACTACTAGTGGCCAACACAAGCTCAATAGCACATAATGAGAATTTTCACCCATTCAAGACATGGCACACAACTTGCTGGCCAGGTTACCTTTAGAATGATTAAAGTAGTGCAAATCACATCAATCTCTATCTGGCAGAAATACTAGCCAAAATTTGCCTAACTCTGTGCTGCTGCTACCTCCAGATACAATTCTAGCAAAACAAACTTTCCACTTGGCACTCTGCTTATGACCAGTCTTTGCAAATGAGTCTGTGGCTGTTCTCAATTCCTGCTACTGGACTGCTCCTCCAGCCAGGAGTGGATGGTTTAGTGGGCTTACAAAAACATACAAGGACTGAAGAACAGTTACAAGTCTCACCATGTGAGCTATAAAATCTTTACAACAGTATCTTTATTCACACCAGGAAAAAAGCCAGTGGCAAAATAGACAACAATCTGGTTCACTGCACAAACGCTTCCCAATAACCAAGACAATAAATAAATGATTCTGATGCCAAAGTAAAAGTTATGCTATGGGCTGAGGTTGAAAACTCTTCAGTTAAACTAAAAGGAAGCAAAGACATTAAATGCCTCTCCATCCTCATCCATGTAAAACTTGTGCTATCATGGTTTTATGAAAGCTAAATCAAAGAAGGACAACATCTGATATATGCTCCTTATTGCACTTTTATGGGGTCCTGGGAAATGCTACCATCAGGAGAAAAACTAAAATTATGGATTATAGAACGAATGAAATGACAATACTGCTTACTTCCTCCAGCAAACGAAGAGCTAAGTGAAAAGACACCGCACGACAACATCTCCTGGCATCAGGAATGAGTCTGAGCATTACAGGATAGATTTGGACAGCCCTCTTGCTGCTCAGGGTGCTCCCCCACAGGTCACCACTACCCCTTATAGTTTGAAGCAGTTTGAAGGATCTCCATGTTTCCCAGGCATTTCTTACTACCACGTGCTCCTTACTGCTGCCACTATAAACCTGTAGCCCCACTTCTTGAACCATGCCAGCAACCAGGAAGATTTTGGTTATGCTGTCCTAACCCAGCACAGCTCTTGAGGAGGATTCTCTGGATACCACATTCAGCCTAAGGAAAGGAGGGATGGCCCATGAGCAGGAGTGCACAGGCATACATCAGGACACAGCATTGCACAGATACACAAACATACAGCATAAATTCTTGCTTGCTTTTATAGCCCACTCTCTCCATAGGGGAAACTTTTGGACCTTTATACTCTGTCTATCTAATGCAGACACTTACCACCACTTCCTCCAAGTGGAATGTGCACCTGCAATTGTTGGGTGATAAAAGACATTTATCTCAATCTGCTCTGGAAATACTGACAATGAATGAAGATGAGAAAACCTTGATTAAGACCTGGGAAGCAGAGACTGACACAAATTTATGAGGTTTTTTATAATATCTGTATTGTTCGGTGGTGTGGTTTTTTCCCTGTACTCAGATACAATAAATGTAATCCTTCAACGCAAATTTTGCATTGAGGAAGAACACAGAAGCAGAATAGCTTCTGCTTTCTCTAACAAAACAAACAGGCATAAGGTTAAGAAAATGCATTAACTTCACAATGAGAAAGGTAAAGCAGATAATTTATTTGTACAAGGGATCCATAATACAGGATTTTTAAGTACAAAAGACTTTTTACATACAGCATTTTTAATCCCACCACTCTATTTTACTGCACCCTCCAAACACTATGTGCTGGTAATGCAGATAAACATCTTTCCCCCCATTTCAGACAGAGAAACAGAGGCACAGAGAAATTTCTCAAGCAAAAGTAAAAACCAAGAAAAGAGCACTTCTATGCATAACAAAGGTCTAACTCAAAGTCCATCAGAAGCATTGCAAGCCTTTCCAAATATTTTTATGCGATTTGAATCCTGACCTAGAAAACTTAGGAGTAGCTTTCTCTGTCAGTCATTAAGTCCCCAGTCTGATCTCTTCCATCGTTCACTCTAACCTGTCTGTAGTTTGGACTGTGACCCTGTCAGAGGAGCTATGTGAAATGCACAGAAATGCAATGGAAGCATGAGAACTTCTCTGAAGAGTCCTTCATGTCTCCATTCTGTACTTAGTGCAGTAGGCAGTAAGGCTAAAGATGGAGATAAACACCTGTTCTGAAAACATCTTAACATGATTTTTCAGCTAAAGGTAGCTTTGCCGATTGCCTACGCTTGGAAACCTGAAGGTTCAGGGCTGGGAAATCAAGCATGAAAGACCTCATATTCCCTCTTTCATATTATCACTAAATGCTCTTCATTATTTTTTCCATCTTTAACTGGAAATGACAGATTTTTACTTGATCTTCTATATTAACACCCAAGGAATCATCTCGCCTTTCAGATATGTACACACATTATCGTTGATGGTAATGTCAGTATGAAAGCAGAATTCACATCAATCATTAAACTTGTAAATTCATATTTGACTGTGATACTCTCCTACTCTGCGTGTACATGAATAAGTACTGATGAATACTATGATTTACATTTTCTAGTAGCTGGATGTCCATCTAACTACCTGAAATGACACATTTAACTGTTTGGGCAACTAAGAAACTTACGCAAAAAAATTGTTATTGTGGGCACACAACATATACAGACTGATACTAAGCTGAAAAATTAAAACACAGTCTTATTTTAAAAGGAAATGAAATATCTCCCTAGGTAAACGGACATTATGCCATAAACACCTCCTTTCTGTGTTTTGGAATAGCTGCTTTTCAAAACTTGACATGGGCAGTTTCTTCGCCTTTTTATTTTTTTTCCCTCTGCTGCTGGCCACTATGTCAGTTTTTGACACATACTCTGAACCAAGCTTGAGATTTTGTTTTACCATATGTCTCCTTCAGATGGCTAAATGGGCTAGTCTTTTTAGCCAATATTTTAAAGGACTTGGTATAAACTTAAATAGCAATTGCAAAGATGATAGGAAAAAGTTGTCTTTGACTAAAACTGGAGGCCTTAAGACCCTGAATCAGCATATACGTTTTTAAGAATTGCACTGAACAGAAATTTCTAAGGAATCTTCATTTACTAGTGGGAATAGTAAGAATGTATTAGCTGCCTCTCTGGTCACTGCCCAGAATTTGCCAATGTTTTCTGGTTAGTAATGCAGGAAGGCAGCATTTCTTGGCATGTCTGTGCAAAGTGAAAAGAATATTACAAGGTGGTTTTCTTGGCTATGACACTCCCAACAGACTGCAGCATGTGTCAACAGAAAAACCAGAGCGACATGCTTTCCACTTTAAGCGACAGATACATTACATGCCAGAAAACAGCAAAAATATCCTTTTTAATGTAACCACTAAAAAGATATCTAAAATTTGATCTATGAAAGAGTTCTACCAAATAAACCATGTTCACTCATGATGTGTTAGACTGTATTTAGATTACTTATTATATAAAGATCATTATCCTTGATATAAAACTGTCACATATTAAAAAAGACCCTATATGAAGATAAAGGTTCCCCAGAGAGCATCTCAAACTCACACCATATTCCAGAGCTCTGTATCTCATATTTGGGGCTTTTGAGTTAACCAGAAGTCATACAAAAGTACATGTAACCAGACAGTTTGTTACTGACTTTGTTTCTGAGGAGGCTTATGTACATTATTTATTCAGGGAGCTGTAAGAAATAGAGTGCTCTTATGCAACATGCTTCACATTTGACAGATTCACATAAATGTATGCAGTGGTTATGTTAGTGCATTTGGTCAAATCACACCCTGATTTTATTATATTCATGCAAAAAAATGCATTAGGCATGTTGCTCTAACAAGTTCTTTTGGAAGAGGGCCACAACCAAAGCACAGCAACAGTTTTGTGGTTATAGCTTTATTCACACACAAATATATACTTTGTGTGTCCTTTATAGTCCTTTTTTGGTGCCATTTATGTCTGAGCATTTCATAAAATAAGTCTTCTCTGCTGCCTTAACTTTGCTCACTGCTTTACTGCAACAGTGGTTAGTTCCTTGTTCAATAATTCTTGCTGATGTGCAACATCAGACAGGATTGACTCTATGTTCTCCAGCTGGCACAAATGTACATTTTCATAAATTACACTAATATAATTCCTTATATAATGTACCTGTGAGCAAGAACTGCAGACCTGGAACTCTACCTTTTTCCACAAATCATGAATAATGATTACTTCTTAGGTGGGTGTGTGCACATTCTTGTTTTATTAGACCAGTCTCACAAAAGAAAGACTGCACAGTGAATGCCAAGATTATTTTTATCATACTTTCAAAACCTGGCAAAAGTAGTGGCTATCTGAGGTTACTAATTTATCACATTTTACCTTTATCACTCCTGATTTATTCTCTTTTTTTCTAAGTCAATATCTGCAATGTGTCCTAACTTAAATGTGGGGAATCTTACTGACAAGAACAAATTTAAAACCTCTACTTACCCACCTGACCTAAAAGACTTGAATATGTCACTGCAGCTGGGCTGGAGAAAAGAGGTCACAAATTCTAATTTTGTAATACTTGCCAGTCATTTGAGATGTTCAGTAGGAATGCAATTCCTTTCCTAAACTGCTATGAATTTCATGTGTTCATACAATTTTGAGGCTTTCATAAAAAAAAAAAAAAAAATAAAAAAATCCATAAATTAAATCCTCCAGAGGGTACTGAGGAGTGGAACAGAACACGCTAAGTAATATTGCTACTAAATCATTGGAATCACAAGTGGAAAAGAAACAAACATCTGTTCTTCTATACATATGAATGGAAACAATGGAACATAGTAAATGAGCATGAAAATATCTCCCTGAGAAGTAGTATTAATCCACCAACTTCAACTGAATAATCTCCTCATAACACCTTAATACTAATAAGAAAATAAATTATCTGTTTAAATGGAACATTTAGTCTACATTCAATACAGCCTTGTCATGTTGACACTAGTAAGTTAATAAACAAGTGGGTATTAAATTAGAAGACAGGAATAAAATATACACTACTTGAATCATCTGAGGGGAAAATACTTATTTTCAGTCATCATTTTAAATTGTTAAAAACCTATTAGACAGTAAGATCACAGTAAATACACAACTTCAATATGCTCTAATTCTGTGCTATTTATGAGATTTAAGCAAATATCAGTGAGAGTTTTAATTTGGATCTCCCAACAGCTAGACAGGATTATTGTGAGTGTAATAGTTTTATGTTCAAGTGGGATTCTGCTGTATTAAACTCTTTGTTAAACAAATCAGTCAAGCTCTCTCTCTGGAATTTTAATTTGCACCTTTGTAGATGACCGGAGTTTCACTTTTAATGTTTGATTATTAGCATGTACTTTAAAGAGGCAAGATCTTACTGCTTAATATCAGTTTCCTTTCATTTTCACTTGAGCGGAATTATATTTTAGTCCAAAAAAGGTTATCACTGCCTGTAGTTATGTATCTCCCAGGGCGTTTCATTTGCAGTAAGAAATGCTCTGTAAAAAACGTTGCCAGGTTGTCAACATAACTAATATCTGGTTTTTGTTAGGCTGCCAATGTTTGCTATCATGTTAACTGCAATAGTTCCATCCTTTCCCAAGAGCAGTTGATAGCAGTACTCTCAGCAGCATCACCAGAATCCATATGGAGACAGAAATACAGGTCGAAAATTTCCATGACAAGGCAGCTCGCTGCAAGACTTCAATCTTTTCAAAGCTGTCTCACACTGATTCTTTCCTGACAGGAAGGTAAGATATAAGTGAGTCATCTCATCCTGATTTTTAGATCTGCTTTCTTACTCTAGCTTCAGTCCAGAATTTGAGATACACTTCTAAGACAAGAAGGCCTTCTGCCACCCAGATTCACTGTGCAATCTGCACCCACACAACCTCGTTAGGGTTGCCAGAAAAGTCAACAGTGGCTCCAGCTTGCACCAAGGACTCACACAGAGCCCAGGACACTCTCAACAGGTCACGATCTACTGATTCACCATGCAGGAGCAGGGTTATGGTCACTTCTCACTCAGATGTTCACACTGGAGTCAGTAGAACTATTTTCAACAGCAAAATAAGGTCTGAAGCCTTTGAAAGACCTTTATTAAATTGTATAAGAGCAATTATGACATTGTCTTGACTCTCACAAGAAAGACTAAACTATTAACTGGTAATAACTAATCATTTGGGCATTCTTATGGAGTACAAAACCAAAAGGTTAAGTTCTTCATCTAAATAATTCTGTGTAGAAGCCCAAGATTTGGTCTCATATCTCCAGACAGATGCTCTGGATATTTTAGAATGGGCAGGTGCCACTCTCTTTTGATCTCCCGTGCCTCATGTCCTGACCATGCAGACATGATTCTCAGAAAATATTGACAATAAAAGACTAAATCCAGCTGATACTTTCCTCTTGCCTTAACTTTGGTTTCACTGTTCCGGCATTTTCCAACAAAACCCTTTTCTGCCAAAAATGCTCATCCAACTCTGACTGCTGTTGAATGCCTGGAGAGTGTCAGTGGAAAGTGAAGCATCTTGTCACTATTGGATGGAAGCCTATCATCATAGCGCATTTTTAGCACAGAAATAAGTAGTGAACACTAGATATGAAAGTGCAACCACTTGTGGCCTTCTCTGAGACATGACTACCATACCACCTGGGAAGAGAGAAGGAAAACTTACTTCACTCATGATGAATCCATGAGATCAATTCTAAACCTCTCCTTTTTGTCACTGCATATTGGCTAACTGTCTCAAACTTTCCCTACAAAGGTAAAATTGAAGTTTAAGTCTAGCTAATGTCACTCTTAATTAGAAATGAGTAATGACATACCTTATATAAGATTTTATTCCCAACTTCAAAAGGAGCTACCTAGGTTTCCTTGGTGTCTTTACTTTGAAGAAAATGTCTTTTATTACTTATTTTAGTACATCACATTAAAATCAAATATCTCCTGTAGCAAAACGATTCAAGTCTCTGGAACTCAAATAATTTTCTAATAAAAAATGCATGAGACAAATAAACGCACTTTATGTTCCACAAGAAAAGGCAGTTTCAACAGGCTAATGCTCAGAGAAAATTCATTTTATCAACCAGCCATTTCATTCTTTGGTGCTGTTACAAGCTCCCCGTGGTTGCTAAGCAACCATAATTCATCGTACCTTTTAATGGATACTCTGCTACTGCTGAGAACATTAAGGTGAAGAGAATAAATGCCTTGGGTGAATCTTGAAATCTTTCATTATGCATGTCATTCTATTTCTGTAATGCTATAATGCTGAAATGTTTCTGTGGCAGGAAACTGAGTTGTGGTAATTGCATATTCCACTCATATATGTTTTGTAAGCAGAGCAGCACGTACTTGTCTAAAATGAGCTATTTCTGACATGATTGAAATTGGACTTTTCTACTTCTAAAGGTAGTAAATAAATCTGAGGGGAAAAAAAAAGAATGAGTCTGGAGGAAAATGTCTTAAAATTTTCAGCAAGAGTGACAAAATCCTATGGCAAAAATTTGAAGTAATCAAACAGGCTTGATTGTAAAGCAGAGTGGTATGTGAATATATAGTACACAACTGAAAATGCAAAAAACCACAATGAAGAAACCACATATCCTGCTCAACTTCCATATTTTTAAAACACATGACATTCAAAGACAGGCACGTGTGCTAGACCAGGCATCTCTCTCTGTATCATTAAAGCAAACCTCAGGTTTCAGCTGAATGCAAATGTCCAATATTATGTACACTTGCCACCTTGCTGTTTCAGGCCTTTCCTCCTCTTGAGAAACACTTCCTTACACCAGCCAAGGGGGCCCTTGTATGGGTAAAATTTCACAATTAGATCTGTATTTTTCAAATAGATAGTGAAGACATTATAAGGTAAGATAGAGTGCTCAGATAGTGCCACAATGTATAGCACTACAAAACCCTAAGATGGATCTGTTTCTTCGGGTTCAACCTGCATTTCTTATCCTGATTATCTTCTCCTTCACACCTATATACACCATGTGATGTGCTCTTAAAAAAGCTACTATATGCAGGCCAGATGCAGATTAGTTTTCCTTGTTTTGAACATTAGACTCAGATATATGTGTCCTTTATTTTAGAAAAAAATACAATTAGCCTTGGAGAGAATCTGGTTACATTTTTTTTTTTCTATGCATGTTTTAATGTCACTTCCCTACTTACATGTGTGGGCTTGTCATTGGAAATGTTCAGTGACAAGCAATATTTTAAGTTCTCTTCCTCAATCATTTACAATCTAGCAGAGGCTGGTGACCTGAAATTCGTGTTGAAGATACACAGGCAGCAATCCTGTGTTGTGCAGAGAGGACCAGTCAGGCAACACTTATAGCCCTGTTTGTTTTGATATTGGAAAGGAAGGGCAAAGTCAAACCTTTTGCTTATCCTATCAGGTGTGGTTGAGGTATGTAGTAGGTTGAAACATAGTTGATGGACAATCTGTTAAACACTTCTCGTGAATTGCATATTTAAAGAAGCACAAAAGTGGGACGTTCCCTTTTTGTTCTGGCTTTTCCTGTGGGGAGTGGGGAAAATGGGCCTCCGGCTCTGTCTCTCGGAGCAGGCCTGGGCCTCCCCCTGCCCCGGTGCAGCAGCACAGGCCCCCAGGTCGCTGTGGGGGAAACATCCCGGAGCCGCAGGCAGCCAAAACCAGCCATGAACTGCCGCACAGCTAAAACCACCCGTCGCGGCTTCTGGAGACGGGTGGGCCTCTCCCCCTCCCCTCCACACGGCCAGCGTGGCCCTGCACAGAGCCAGCGGGAGCTGGCGGAGCCCCCTCCCCTGGCCAGCATGGCTCGCACCGAATCGAAGAGACACCATGGAGCCAGCAGCATACAAGGGAGCAAGGCTTTCTCTAATGTAAAGCCCGAACAAGATCAACTCCTTAACATGGCGTCTCCAAGGTCAGAGAGAAAGGGGAAGTAATTCACATGGGACGGAGCCAAGATGGCGGCGGGGAAAAAGAGGGCGGAGGTGCTTTTAGCGCGTAGCTTAAAAATGCTTCCTGCAGGCCGTGATAAAAACTGTAATATCACAAACTGTTTGTCTCTTTAATCCATTTGAAGTACGTGGGGGATGGGGAATCCACATGCGGCCTGTGAAGATATGAGAAATGCCTATGCCAGGCTATATAGAAGCGGTGAAAGGCTTTTTAGAGATTTTGAAGAAGAGAGCCTTTGTTTTCAGGCCAGAATAACTCATTCTTAAAAGACTAAAACCCTATGTGATGGCCCATGACTGCAGTATGAATAGACTGTGAGATTTCCATGGGAGAGATGTTTTTCCACCTCAGCAGATTGTTTTTGGGCTGACTGTTGCTGGTGACAGGTTGGAAACCGTGCTAAAGCAGAAGAAACTATTTTTCCTAAATATTGGAGAGACTTTCAAGAACTGCAACACTGACCAAATCCCATGTTTTGTTTTTTCCTTTTGCGCGGATTGGTGGGAAGGAGGGGGTGCTGGAATAGAGGGGACTTTGCTTTAACTTTTTATTATTTCTTTTTATTTTTAATTCTGTTAGTAATAAACTTTCTTAATACAGCAACTGTTTAAGTCTGAACCTGTTTTGCCTTGTAGTTTTTCAGTTTTTCTCAAAAATCTTTATTTTCCCTTATGTAAAATAACAGATTTCATGGGGCTTGGTGCCTAGCCAGCTTCAAACCATGACAAGGTGCAATTCAAAATTTCCTTTGTTAATCTGCTGTATTTTTATGTGACCACTGAATTTCTGAGTGTTTTGGCAATACAATTCTTTAACCATGTGGCATGAAGGTGGAAGACCTCTATCTCTGACAAACCTTTTGGAAGCTATACCTCAGGAAAATTATCTGTAGGAAACAGCACATATGCACACAAATGAAGAAAGGAAAATTGATGGGCATGCAGTACAGAGTCAGAGACTGTGCATTAGCCTACTCTGCAGTGATTTTACTTGTTGAACAGCACAAGGGGAAACCAATACACAGTTGTATCAGTAAAAATAGGATAGAATAAAGAGGTTCCAAGTCAAGGATAGTGCAAAGTTAAAATAAATACATAGTAGGTCAGAACAGATTATTTCTTTCCATTTTTTTCTTCTCCTCAAGTATTCATACAACTTCACTTTTCACCAAAAGAAAGCATACTTGACTTTTCTTACTCTTTTTTTCTTCTCTTTCCCTCCTTATTTTTATCTTTGTCAGCTACTAGTGACAAGAACCAAGAATGTATGTTTTCTAACCACTGCCTGATTATTTTCCAGTAAGGAAAATGTTGACTTTTCTCAAACCACTGATGTTTCCTCAAAAAATGTCCCCCACAGTAAAAGGAACAGTAGCTTTGCTGTCTGATATTCAAAGACTTTCACTCTTTGCTAATGCAAATCACTCATTCCCTTTGCTCCAAATATTTTCTATGTGGAGTTTCATTAGTGGGGTTACATGCACCTGAAGAATGCCCCAAAAATTGTGTGTCCTAATGATTCTTCTCGCTCTTTTTTTACTTAGAGAATGGTGATCTCAGAGAGAAGTTACAGCCTGAAAATGTCTTAAAAGGCAGAATACTGAACCACTTCTGACTTTTATATTTTTTTACTTAGTTTATCAAAACTATGGGAATAAATAGTGGATTTCCACATGTTTACAGTTGATAAAAAAATTACAATTCTTAAAGTTAAGAAAATGTATGCTTAGGTAATTCCACATTTCCAACGGTGCAAACCTGCTTTGGCCAGTGTCACGCAGTTTTAACAAGGGTAAAAAATAATACAATAAAATAATGCAAAATTAATGTTTTAAGCTTCACAGTGAGGTAAAGAAAGAGAATACTTAATATCATGTATCAAAGTAGGAAGAGAACAGCAAACTGAGACCTAACTACTGGAAGGTCACAACCAATAACGTTTCTGCAAATGGAAATTGGTTGCAGAAGCATCACATGCAAATTACTGTTTGCTGGGGAATTTTAATAGAGTTCTACGTCACACTATAAAATGTTTAATTGTAACCCCATTTTAATAACACTATCTGATTAAATGAAAAGACGCCTTGCTGATTGCAATTACAATCTGTCAAACTGCATATTTATTTACAGTTTGGTTTCCTAAAACCATAAGATAAAAAAAGGAAACTCTATTCAGCTTGTCAGCAAACTATAATTATTGTGTATCCTTCTGTCAGTTTCTGCATAAAACTTTTGGTTCTAAAATGGATCTAATTATAACTACATAAACATTTTTATAAATGCTTGCTTTCCCTTCTTTCCCCATCCTTCACTCCATTGCTAGCAGTGAATTCTTTGTTGAAAAATCAGAAAGCAAAAAACTCATCTAAGTAAATAACATTTGTTTCTCTGTTTTATCTTTTCTATCCTGAATTGCTGTTAGAATACAAAAGACTCTATTCAATGTAAATATTATTTATGGCAGTGCACCATCCTAGCACTGTACTCAAGCAAAGCCATGGAATTAGGACTCTACTGGGTTTTTCTGCTTTGGCATTAACGTCTGGATATGAGCTGAAAAATTCTTTCCAAGAATATCATGTAGCTCATCTTCTGCAAAGTCTATTTATTGTAATTTATAACCTTTCCCAAGAAACAATTTGCCAGACAAACAAGAAACGAGTCCAAATATCTGAACACTAGTGTATGTATCAACCAGTTACAGAAATTACATCTCAAAGAAAGGTCTATTAAATCACCAACCCATCTCTCAGTCAGTGCAGGATTTTCCCATACGTCCATGTTCCAGTGCTTTAACACTACCTGGCAGACTATTCGGATGCCATTAAAAGGTTTTTTCCCAACCTTCACCCACTGCTTATTTTTATCCCATTACTTGAGGTGACATTCCTTAAGTATCATAAACATCCATTCCTTCAGCCTAACTTCCTAAGTAACGGATGATGATAAATAAATATAATATTTAAAATATGCACATAAACAATTTCATAAAATAACACTGTAACTGAACCTTCAAGAAGAATTATTTTGCTCAGTGTAGTTTATGGGTTAATAGAGTCTGGATCATGTTTATATACTAATAAGATTTGGGAAAAGCTGATTATTTTTCTAACTGTTTCTTAAATGGTCAAGTCAGCTGTGAACCAAAACAGTCTGAGTTAATATACATCTTCTTGATTATTTCTCTCCTAGCTGTTCCATCAACATCTATTACCTATCATACATTCTTAGCTTAATATACACTTAATAAATATAAATATATACATATATATAAGCACACCTTAAAAATAAATAACAGACAATTGAAAATATTAAATGGTCTTTGTTAACCTCCACTGCCTGCTGGGTGTTATGTATGGTGATTTTTTTAAGGGTGAGAACCTCTATCCAGAGCTTGCCTGAGGAGTCTAGATGAATTCTCTAAAAAATAAGTTAGATAAGCATCTGTCAGAAATGACAAACCTATGGAGTTTCATAGGTTTTCAGTGAGATGACCTTTTAGAATCCTATCTTGGACTACATTAAGGGAGGGACATTATGGTTCCCTCTGGACCAATTTCTGTGATTTGGTAAGTAACACAACATAGAGGCTGCACTGAGCCAGGATCTAAGAGGTCAGGCTACTCACATGAATTTTCTGTTGTGCAGCTTTCCTATACTGTCTTTAATTGTATGACAATCAAAACAATAAAAATTGTTTCAAAACAGGACATTAGGTCATGATTTTTCTCTTCAGTCTTGTTACAGCTTGCACTGATTTTCCAAATGTTACAAAGAAAAACATTTCAGAATTATGATGGCATTATGAATGTGGATCATTATTGACAAACAATTTTGTTGACACACCTTTAATTTGATATAATGTAAAATCGAAATTCTCACAATTTATGAACAAATGAAAGCATCTGCTATAGGGCTAATTCTGTTTCTTTCGAAACTCTGGGATAGCTCCTGCTAGAGTAGGACAGGATCAACATTAGGCCAGAATATTTCTGAAAATCCCACTGAGGTTTTGAGTCAGTCACAGAACTCCTAAAATGTAGTTCAGGAGCAGAGGCCACAAATGATGAAGTCAGTGCAACAGTGCCACTCACAATTAAAATTACACAGGCCAGGCCCTGGGCAGAGAACTTCCCTGCTGTGAGTTTTCCTCTCCCTGCAGTCATGAAAGCTGATGACAGGTGAGAAGAAACACGTGTGCTATGGAACTGGCCCGTAAGGGCTTTGGACTGGGAATCTGGAGCAGTGGAGCATCACACTCTGTGGTTAAACAGATACTTCACTTCTCCCTAGAGCTGACTGCATTTCAAGGACAAGCAAAGCAATCCCTGCATCTTTTTCATGGCTCTTAAATAAGGTTGCTGTATCACTTCCATGTTGCTAGAGAGCTTAAAAGTCTCAGCTACCATAATATGCAGTCACTGTAAAAGCTTTATATTAGATGTGTAGCACATGGCAGTTAAGTCCTGCTTTTACCACATATGAGGACATCTGCTAGTTCTAATATTGAAAGCTGATTCTCACCACACTGCTAACCACCTTTGTTTTACTGAGCATCAAACATGAAATCAGCTCCTGGTAACACTTTCATTATTACAGGTCCCCCTATGTAGTCATTTTCTTCCTCTTCCTTTGAGATCTTTCTTTTTCAACTTGGGATTCATTTGTCTTTGTATGTTGTGAATTAAATTTTACTAGCTTTTTGATAAAGTAAATGCTTTTCTCTCCCACAGTATAGTACTTGACAGATAGGAGGGACTGAGATTGCAAACATCTATTTGTACTGTTATGAGTAAACTACCTTCTTAGCTAATTAGTGACTGCAAAGCACTTCAAGGCACAAGAAAGGTGCTGCAGAAGAACAGAGTGCCACTCAGCATTATTTTTCAAATGCTATCAGTTGCTTTGTGTACAAAATATAACTTTTAAAAGTTTTGCCAGTGGTTATTTTACACTGTATACTTTCTGTCAGGCAACTTAAGCTGCACTTAATATCCAGATAAAGACTAAGCCTATTGCACTGAACGCTTTTTATGCTACTGCATAAGAAAAGGGGAGTGTCGTAAAATTCATTAAACTGAGATCCCACACTTCAGTATTAGGGCATGTGTTGGAAACTGAAGCTTAGTTAGTGAGTTAATCTCTGAATTCTTTATGTGTGAATGAAGATAATCTTAAAATGTATTAGAAGGAAGTCCCATTTCCAAATAAAAAAGCATTGCATCTCATCAAGGGCCTGATTCTGTAAATACTCCATGAGCAGGCCTTTTTTTTTTTTGTTAAAGGACCAGAGTATCTGGTCCTTTAACCAGGATTTTGAAGATGTGATATGGAGTTTCATCTTGTTATCCATTAGGTATGCCACGTCTCACTTTAGCAACTAGGCTACTTCCTTCATTAACGCAATTAGCAGAAGTAGCCATCATTAAAGTTACAGTCAGGCACTGTAATGTCACTTATAACTCAGGGATTTGGAAAAAATATTGTATAATGCAGCCATGAGAAGTACATTAATTAAATCTGTTTCATCTACTTCAATAATTTGGCTTTAGTTTCAGTCTCTGTTTAACAACAACGTGGATCCACAATCTGGGGAGCAGGGGGATGTTGCAGATGCTACATCCTGTCTCTTACACCCCCTTTCCAGCAGAGGGCTTCAGTGACTGACAGTGTGATACCTATTTACATACACATATACAGACATATAAATGCTAATACATATGTATATTTGTGTATCCAGGTATATATGTATATGTGTATGTACTCTGAGCACTGCAGTCTGCATCAGCTGCAGGTCAGGGCAGGCATACAGAGTGCCTGTCACCACCTATAACATCTCCTTTGACTCTTTTAAGTCCCTGCATGTTGGTTGAAAGAGGAATTTTGGATACACCCTGATAATATGTAAGATAAACTGAAATTCCTTTGTTCAGTTTAGATGAAAAGCAGTCATTGTGGGGATTTTGTAGCTGAAAGATACGCACGAGCGTGTCGTAGAGGTGTTCCTCACTCCATAATGCTTCTTGCTGCAACTCTATACCTAAAGTCCTTTATTGTGACAGCATCCATCCATGATATACACAGAAAATGAATTCAGGACATTCATTTTCATATCTTTAGTGTTCAAATATAAAGGCAACGGCTTGCACAACATGCCAAAAGTGCAGTTCAAAAGTGTGTGAGTGAGGCTGCAGAGACCCTGAGTCACATGCATGTGGCTGAAGTACAGCACCACAGTAGCAGTGGAGGTTAGAGATTTACATGCTGCCCACAGGGAATCCCAACGTGGCATTTACACAGAGTGTCAGTACAGGCCTTGTATAAATGAAGAGGAGGTGGAAGGAAGAACAGAGGGGCAAACGTCAATTTAAAATGAATCTTTATGTTATTGAAAGGACTAGGAAGGGTAGACACCCTTACACTTATAGCATTTCTTCATTGCCTTGTGAAACAAAAATGGATAAAAATAACAAACGAGTAATTTTTTACTTCTGATTATTTCTTCAAGTCTCAAAACACTACCATGTAGAATATTTTTCTTCTATTCCTCGTGTAAAAAGTCACTGGTAAACTCAAACAATGATACTTAAAACTTTGTAAAAACCACTAAAACAGATAAAAAATCCACAAAACCATTAATTGGACCATTTAAATTCCTTCAACTTGGAAAGCCAAGAATGTGCTTTTTCCCTCAAAATGAAGAAAAAATTTTACTAAACATCTATGACTCTACATATGCAAGATTGAAGGAGGAGAATTCACGCTCTAGCATGTGACACAGCTGAACTTCCAGCGTGCACATGGCACCTTGTGTTAAGGCAGAACATTCTGTAGTGGGACTGCTTTTGTCCACACACCTTTCTACTACTGAACAAAATGGGATGAGATGGTCAATGCAGTACAAATCCATGAAGGATGTGCAGTCTTCTCAGCTGCTTTTGAGTTTCAAGGAATGCAAATTCATGCATTTAAATGATGAAACAGGGGGAAATAGAGGCTACTCCACCTGATACACAAAGCCCTCCTTTTTATCTGCACTGTGGGCTTCTCTCTCCTTTCTGTCTTCATAGAAGCATGTTCACAGTTTTTGAGAAAGACATTTTACTTCTATTCCATATACAGGACTTAAGATCACGAAGATTTTTTTTGCCAAGGTGTGAGTCTTCAGAACCATTTCATTATTGTGCTGTTCTCGACAACTACATGCAATGTTAAAAGCAGCAGATTAAAGTCAACAATATCTGCTGCCAAAACTCTGAATTTCTGACATTTTCTGAGAGTTATGTTTCCTCTATTTGCATACTCTATTATCTGTTTTGTTTGACACTTGCAGCTATGATGCTGCTTATGCGTTAATCACTCCTGTGAGTACTTCACATGTGAAGTGTTGTATAATCTACCACCCACAACTGAAGTTTTTTTCTCTGCACCACATTCATCATGTCTTAGCCTGTGCCTATCTGGTTAAAGTCTAAGAAACAATAATTAATACAACTAAACTTATTTCTTTTTCTTACTTTTTTTGTGTAACAAATAATTCCTATCAGACAATGGGTAACCACAGTGAAAAAAGGTCACCTAAGTATTTTCTATAGAAGGCTGTTTTCAAAAAAATATATAGGCCATCTTGTTATCTCTTCTTGAAATTATGCTGAAGTTGTTTTCTGTCTGAGTTTGTGAAATATGTGAGGCACGTGGAGTCTCAACAACCACACTCAAATAAGCAGGACGCTGTATTTCCCTGACAGTAAATCAACAGATTCATTTTCAGTTTTAAACATAAGACCTGGAATTATTCTAAAAAAGAGTCTTAGTCATTGGTGTACAAATATTTTCCTACAGTTATGTGCAAATATTTACTTGATCTATCTTTAAGGTAAGTTCTTAGTACTTAGAGACAGAAAGTATAACTTTACCAGATACTACTTTAGGACCAGGAAAAAAAAGCTGCACAAATACTTTCACAAGAACTCTTGTCCTAGTTGACCTGAAGAAGGTGGTATCCATCAATAGCCTGCAGCCACGGAGTGCTTTCTTTCACTCTGCTGATGTTCTCTTGGGAGGGAAAAACTGTAGAAGTGCTACAGCTGAGGTGATACCAGCAATGTGGCCCCTACCAAGAATGCATGGACTGATGTTTTCTGCTGAGAACACCCCAGGGACAATGCGACCCATGGGAAGGTTCTGGTCCCCCTGCTGTAGTGTGAGCTCTGTAAGTCCAGTCCCAGATAGAGCACATTTTTTTTGAGAGATGCCCCATTTGAATTTAACCCTCAGGCATAGAGAACCAACCACTTCTCACAGTACACTATAGCTAAATGGCATATCTCTATCACTGCTAAAAATGCATGATTTGTTTCCACTCTGATTTTGTACAGCTATAATTTCTGACATCAGATGTTTTTTGTACCTCAGTAAAGAGGTTTCTAGTAGCAGATATGCAATATTCAGGTATTTATAAAACCTTGATCAAATTACATCTTAATCAGCTCTTCTACATATCCTTTCTGTTGTCTTTCTGATGACAAAAGAGTGGAGCAGACATCAGAAGAAAGGAAAGATAAAAATGATGCCCCAGAGCCCTTGATGGAATAAATCATCATAATTCTACTGGAGACAATAAAGTTATGCTGACAGACATGAGCTGGTTAGTCTGTTTGACAAAACACACGTTAACTATTGTAACCTTTTTCCACACAAGGCTTATTTCAGTGAAAAAACAAAACAAAACAAACCAGCCTGGAAAACATGGTGTTGTTTTTTTGCTTGTTTGTTTGGTTTTTTTAAGGAAAAGAAAGATATCCTGCAAGAGTACAAAGTTGCTTAATAAGAGAAAAAACAAAACAACTTTAACACAAGATGTTCTATGACCTTAGCTTTATGATTTGGTGGTTCTGATGGCAATAACTCACTGCAATAAAATTTGGGGTAGCAGCAGGTCTGTGTAGCATAACAGTAAATTTTGATGTTAACTGAAGACCAGAGACTGGTAATGAGGCACAAATGCGAAGTATTCACCAGAGACAAAACGTATCTGCTACAACTGCCATGCAATACAAGCTAGAAAAAAGTATCCAAACATGACTCAAATCTCAACACTTAGGTTAGGAGACAAAAATCTTTTTTTTTATTATGGAAGTTATTCATCTTGTTCATCAGAAGTAATGAATTTCTGTTTGACTCAGTTGTTTGCACTAACTCTTAAAGGTAGAAGAAAGAAGAATCAGCTGTATAGGTCAGACTCAAAATGAGTCAAGAATACTGAATTTAAACTAACATGTATGAAACTAGTAAAACAAAATCTCTTAAATGCATCCCAGGTACAACAACAACAGCCTCCTTTATTGGATTTATTAGCAACTGTACTGTGAATAAGAAATACTAGCTTCATTCTACCTGAGATTAAAAATGGGGAAAAAAAAAGTGGCTGTCTTCTTTCTTCCCTGTTACACAATGCCACGTTTTGTTTAAGATACTAATCTCTCATGGGCTGCATACCTAAAATATATAATTCATAAATAAATATAATGTAATTGTTTGGGCTTTGATGAATTGGGGCATAATGTTAAATAATTATTCATTGCCTTCATTCTTCTGTCTAAGTGTGCAAAAAAAAAAAGCAGCTTTTTATTGCCTTTTTTTATATAAGGACATGGGCCTTTGTGACATGCATTTTATTTTAAACTAATGCTTCTATTATTCCACATCTGAATAATTATAGCTGACATCATCTACTCTTCCGTGACCTAGAAGATCTTTAGCTATAGCACACTGTTACATATTTTATGCATTACATGAAATAAAACACCCCAAGATTTCAAAAATATTTATTTTAAAAACAGCAATGAAATTGTCTGTAATCACATTTTCTGCTCTGCTTTGAAAGCAGCATTATTCAATATGCCAGTGGTCTTTTCCATAAGAGCAACATATTAGAAATTCATGCTGCTCTAATATATCTGAATTCCTTGGTGTACTGCACTTCCTATAGACCTAAAGAAACATTTTTGCTTCAGTTTCATATGTCCTGCACATTACCTACTGATGTGGTGGCTGTCAAAACAGTTGTACAGTAGCCTCTGAATTCAAAGTGTGCCTTGACTGTATACTAAAAATGACAATAAACCTAAGTGTACACGTTATGCTGGCTTTTGTTGCCAGCACAAGTAGAGCATTTGGGAAATAAACCCCATCTTTTAACATCTTTTCCACTTTAAACTTAAAACCCAGAAATCTGAAGCATTTCAAGAAACTGAAATCTTTTATTTCTTTCTTGTAAATTTTCAATAGTATACCGTCACGAGCCACATTTTCAAAAAGATCAGAACAAGATTACATATGAAAGTATTCCAAAAATAGGTTGGGGTTTTTTTCCCACTATGTAAAAACAGCACTGAGATTTTTAACCCTGGTTTCTTACGGAAAAACCAATCATCTATAGGATATACTAAAAAAGCTGGAATGTCTATAATTTTATTGATACACAGAAAAACTCATTTTGTAGAACTCATACAAAAGCATTTTTACAGATAAATACACATTCTTATACAACATGCATTTTTTCCCAACTGTTCGAAGGGTAACTCTTGTGGTCCTTGAAAATATCCTTTGGGATATCTCAGGAAAACTCACACCAACAGAAAAAGGCTGGCAGGTCAGGCCCCAGCTGGGACTGAACCAAACCCACACAGTTTTCAACTGGTAGGAAACCAGGAAGGGATACCAATTCCATTATAGAGAAGCAAACGTGTTTACAGGACAATAAGTACATTTTCATTAAACAAACAGTTATAGCTATATCAAACTGGATCCAATTAAGAAGCAGGAATAGAAGTCATGTCCATTTTGAAGGAGGATTTTAGAGGGCTCCCATGTTGGGGCTGGACCACGTGTTAATACCACTGTGACACATTCTGCACAAATTCTGTAGACTTTTGGCCCCCTGATATCCAGATATAATGAGCATCTAAAGAAATCTGTATGTGACAGCATGATATAAATTAGCGTGCATATGTCTGTATGTATATATGCCTGTATGTCAACTAAGAAGAAAAACAAAAATACACAAACATAGAAGTAAATATGTGAACTGAGAGCACAATAATGAGAAGTAAAAATTTTAGTGGTTTTGTTGTATGATTTTTTTTTTAAATAGTGGGCATGCAATATGAAAGTACAGTCAATCAAAACAACTTCAAAGAAGTCCAATTCCAAATTTAAGACACAGTCAATGGCAATGAGACATTTTCATCTCCCAGCATCGTAAAAATTTTTAGAAAGAATTCCCACAGTGTAAAAGATCTCTAAGAAGCTGATCCCTAATATGAATTCACTGAGCTGGTGCTGGGCTCTTATTGTGTGTGTATAAGCACTTCTACAGAGGAGAATTCTTACAGAGATTGGGGTAAATCCTGCCATCCTTACTAAAAGGGATTTCATCTGCAGCTTGGAGGGAATACTGCACAGTATGAAACAGGGACTTCTGATGGGGGGAGATTTGAAGAGGTTTTAGGAAGAGTACATCCTCAATTTTCAATCTGCCCAAAATCACAGAAATTCTCATCTGAAAACACCTGGTAGTTGAGATGGAAGAAAAACACTACACTTAGTGTATGAACTATTTTCCAGCTGGTTTTGAGCTCACTGAGATTCCTTTCTCACATTTGGCTAGCATTAATTAATGCTTTGGCAAAATACAAACTGAAAAACACTCACTAGTTCTAATACAGACAAAAAAGAAGGTATTATTGCTAAAATACCAACATGAGTTAAAAGCTGGCTAAAAAGAAGGAGGTTGAAAGTAAAGAAAAAATAACCAAATTCAATCAGAGGCGCATTGCAATGCAGCTGAATTCGTCCCAATGTAAGTAAAATTTGCTGAAGATGTGAAATTAATTAGGGATAGAGAACAGCCAACAGATTTGTTTCTAAGAATATTTTTTCTAAAAATACCCATTAGTGCCCTGAAAAATGAAGTGAGACACATGGTTTCCAAATACACTAAATGGTGCTTGATATACTACAAATCATATGGAACCAAGGGTTTAGATAGATTGGAGAAACTTATAAATTATGTTCTATATGAGGCAATATGGGAGCAATTTAGACAAGAACATGTTAAATGGATCAGAGTTTGATGAGATAGTAAAAAGGAAACTTAGAGATGAGTAATAGCACAAGAAAAGAGTCATACTGAAGAAAAAATGTTAAATGTTCTGGATATAAAGAAAAGCTTCAAAACTAAGTAAAGAATGTTAACTCTTCAAAATCCCCTGTTTTTCATCATCAGTGCAAAGCCAAAATAACAATGGGGTCATTCTATTCACTGAAGAAGTCATTGAATTCACTGAAGAGTTAAATTATTTCGCTCAAGTTAATTTCTCTCAAGTTAACAAATTCAAATCAGAGGAGCTATACTGCCAAACAGTATTTGAACTGTATGAAATCGAGGAGTTAACATCCTACCAGTTATACTAACATGAACTGTAGCTTCATCCCCTGCACAGACAAGCCAGCTTGAGCTAAAACTATTGCTAGGTAAGAGGTCCTCTTGTGAAAAAAGGGCATGCAAGTTAGGGATAACAGTTGACTTAGCGCATGACACTTCAAGGATCATGCTTTATTTATTGAACAAATCCTCAGAAATTACTGTCAAAATTTAGCACGCATTTTCTTGACATCTGATTTTCATCTCTTCTGATCTTCACTAAGTTCCAATAGCAAAATTGCCTAGTTATATTATTCAACTTTTTTGTATTTGCCCTCAATGCAATCACTGTGATGATCTGCCCACTCTCAAGGCCCTTTGTTCAGAGCTTGTTGCAAAAGGTTAGTGTGAAACATCACAGCTTAAAAGAATGTACAGTTCTGAGTCATAACCATGGCTCAGAAGAGGTCAATTCAATGAAATACTGTCTGTCTTGACTAGAGTGTCAAGCATTTATCTTACTTTTTCAAGTCCTTTCATAGTTCTGATTTTCAGAACCCCACACAAGATTTCACTCAAGCTCTTAAATGCATGCCATCAGCTCTGCAAGGAAAATATAGGATCTTTCCATAGAGTACATTTATATTTCTCTATATAAATCAGCCTTTCCCCCATTCCTTCCATTATTGAACATAACCCTGAGATTAGAATCTGAGGTCAGATTCTGACCTCAAACACAAAGTGTGCAACATCCTAGTAAATCAATAACAACTGTGTAACACATGAGAGGCCAAGGCTTCTGGCCTCTGCTTGTTGGACATCCTCAGAGGAAATGCAGAGCTCCTCAAAATCAAGGTAGCTTTATTTTAATTAAGTTGCAATGAAGCCATGTGACAAGGCAGCTTTTTGTTATAAACTAAGTCTTTTCCAGTCACCATGGCCCTTGGCTCTGGGGCTGTTAGTCTGAGGGGCTGATGGAGAGCTGAGCCTAGATCACTCACTCCCCAAACCTCCATGTGTTGTGTTAGCTCTCAGGTTCTCAGGACTGACTTAAATTTTTCAGATAATGTGGTGGGGCACTAGCAAGCTGGGAAGCCTAAACAGCCTCAGTTCCTAAGTGCAGACCTTTTGGTGAGAAGCCCAGACCATTTATCTCTGGGAACAACAGATTCTTATCTTTGCCTGTTGGGAACTTCAGCTCCTGGGCAGCCCATCTAGCCCACCTAGTGCTTTAAGTGCAGGGGGATGCACACAATGTCAGGCTCCATCCTCTTCCACGGGATTTTTAACTCTTTGAGTTAGAATTGTACATCAATGTGAAATAATCTTGTCTGGAGATGCTATGCAAGAAGTATACTAATTAATTGTAGAGCCCACTTGAAAATGTAACATGTAAAGTAGCTCTGCAGTTGTTGCAAGCAGTTTAACATTCAAAGAAGTGATTTATAATATCAGGCTTCACAAGATTATGACCATAATGACTGTCTGACAGACTTTATAAGCAAGTTGTCCAGTCTTTTCAGTTGGATTCTGGCTGGCTAAGGACTGGGAACTGTAAAAAGGCTGTAAGATTTGGCCTAGAATCAGAAATAACATTTGCTGTTTTCCAAACGTGCGGTAAACAAGAAAGGAGATATTAAATTTTTGTACATCTCTCAGCACATGCAAATGAGAATGGAAAGAGCCTATTCAGACAAATACAGAACAGCGGCCATCTGGATCCAAACCCTGCTCCAGCAGAAGTCAGAGCCTTGAGCCCCTTTTTGTCATTATTTACATCCCTGTAAAGCAGAAACACTTCTACCCAAGGCGGTGGAAGGTAACATCCTGGCTTTGAGGAACTCAGCTGGAAATCCCTCCCACCTCTGCTGGGGGAGGATTTGACACAGGAAATGCAATGTAACACCCAGAGTCGGGCCAGGGCACTCCAAAATTTGAGTGGTGCGGGTGTTGGCCCCTGTGAAGGATTTCAAACAGGTCTGTATTTCCATAATTTTGCACTTAAAACAGAAGGGAAAGACTAAAAGTGCTTACCACAGAGAGGGAATTGGAAAGCAGTGTCCCGTCTTGGCCAAGCATGTTGGAAACTGTAATTTCAGGTAGATCCATGTTTTGTGGGTGGAATGGAAGGAGGCCATTGTGGTTCATGGGATGACACAGAGAGTGGTACCCAGACTCTATCTCATTCAAGTGTACCAGGGAGTGGTCAGGCAATGACGGAGGAGTTATAGGAGGTATGTTAAAATCTTCACTTTCGAGACTTGGGCCAGGAAAAGACTGCAAAAAAAACAACAAATGGAAAGTTTTTGCTTGCAACTATGTATGCTATGAAACTCTATGCTATGAAAATCATATGAGCACTGGTCAATAATAATAATAAAAGTCATACAAAACAAACAAAAAGAGCCCAACTCACATACTTCTAATCACGATTTACAATTTAACAAAGAGAATATTTTCAAGACCCATACATTATATGAGTGAAGTCTCACCATTATGTGTGGAGGAAAAAATGCCTCTAAGGCATAAGAATCTATGATACTTTCACAGCTTCCACTAGAAATATTTTTTTTTAAAGACGGTGAACTCAAACAGATTTCAAGGGTCCTATTAAAATTTTCCAAGAGCGTTCATCTAGCTGAATACCTTTTTCATGGCACTGTGGAAAAGGGAATGCAATTTATAAAATTAACATTGGCACAAAATGGTTCATCTTACTCCCTGCTACTCACACCAAGAATTACATAGTGAAGATACCACTTTTATGGTTATGGGAGTGCCATGCATTTACTCTGCTACAAAGAAACAGAAACAGTACATAGTTAGTATGAGTATACTTTGTATTTATAAAAATACATTTGAAGTGTCTAAAAAAATCTAATTTTTTTTCTTTCTTAACCTATAAACTGAATTATACATACATTTTGTTAGTTATCTGAATTAGTAACTCCACCAAACTACTGTTAGTCTTTTGTTGTCTGCTGCTGTTAAGTCATCCAACTCAATCTTATCCAAGGAAAAGCCACAGGCAAAGTCAGAGTAATGCACCAAGGTGGATAATTGCTATTATTTATCTATATGAGCAGGTAGGCTCATTTGTAGGATAGGGTGGGAATGCACATATTCCTTAAAAGGAAAAGGTGAGCATAATAAAGAGTTAAAGATATCAGTTGCAATGGCTCAGCCTGAAAGCCTGCTCTGCTTTTCTGAGAACAGCCAACTCCTTTGCAAAGTGATCAGTCTTTGCACATCCCATGCCCACAGTCAGGAGATTTATAGCACAGAGACTACTCCCACCCTTCCTGCCCCTCTCCAGCACAGCAGTCCTGCTCTGAGTGCTGCTTTTGTTAATTCTGGAAATGCAAGGATTTAAATACATTCTGCTTTTGAAAAGTATCACTGTAAAGGATGAATATGAGGGCATAATTTCAAAGAGCAGCTATTGGAAGAAAATGTTTTCCCCAATATGAGTTTCCAAATGGAGGACAGCACGGTGTATGAATTCATGCAGAAGGATGGGGGAAGAATCAATGACCAATTATAAACAAAGGGGTTTTTCATTTGTGATCATAGTAATAATGTCCTCCTGAGGCCTGAGGTTACTCTCCTCTCTACGAGCATGCATATATAAACTTAAATCATACCAAAACCAAACTGTATTAAATGTTTTCAGTGAGCTGCTGAACACAGAAATGCACACTGCCATAGTTTTGGCTGCTTTGGTTTTTTTTCCAACATGGTTTTAATCTCTTCACCAAAATCTTAGTATGAAATAGAACAGGAAGTCTAGACTGGAATGGCCAAAGTAAAATCCCAAAGAATGAAAACAACAGAACAGGGAGACGAAGGGGTTTGACAGTGATATCATCACTGTTATGTGTGAGGACTTTTGAGTCTATCCGTGCATTCCATCTGTGTTTCTCACCTCCAGCACAGGAGTTTGGTCTCCCTTTGCCCCTGTTTTCTCCTTAATGGGAAGCTGGTGTGAGTCTACTGACCTCTGTAAGTTGCATTTGCTCCCACTTTTAGAAGCCATGATGCAGCCATCAGTGGAAACATCTCCAAGGGGAAATAAAGTAAAAATACACCCTCACTAAGTGGAGAGAAGGCTTAAACATGGCAAAGAGAACGTCACATTTACTCAATAACAATGTATAAATTTTTCAAAGCCAAATAAAACTATTAGGGACAATGCAAACACTGGCTAGTTGCTAATTACTATTATAGAAAATCCATGATGAAGAGAAAGGTGCCTAAAGTAAGTTTAAGGTCTAATACCACAATAACAAAACAGCAAGGAACAGAAATGAAGGGAGGGATAACATCCAAAATGCTCTCCTGGACCAGCACAATCACTGCAGGTACACTTAGATTTGGAAACTAATCCTGGTGAGCTTGGATCCATGTAGCCTACAGCTACCAGGAGGGATTCATTAGCTGTGGAAAGATGACTATTATGTTCAACAGTGTCTTTTCTACTGTCCCAAAAGACTTATGGCCTCAAAAGAGTGTTGTCTCCCATGATTTTACAGGTAAAAAGTATTAACATCTGTTTTCTCTCTCTCCCACTGTCCAGTGAGACTGATGTTCACTTCTAAAAGCAAATATTCCTAAATCAAATATTGACAGGCTAAAATGCAAGCATTTAGCATATCTGCTTCTTTGTACACATCTTTTTGCATGTCACATATGGATGGACCAGGTTTTACTTTTGATTTTTTGTGTTTCAAATGTTTAACTAATAATACTTCAAAAATGGTGAAAGCAATTGGACTGCCAGTAGGACATTAGCTTCATTTATTAAGAAGGAAGTATAAAGCACTAGCAGCTCCACAATCCAAGTTGTGTCATGTGTAAGTATCTAATAAAGCTATATGTATTATATGGGCTAAGCTTTTTAAATAAATGGTTGTTCTCAGATTAATTATTTTTTAAAAAATCACACCATGGTTGTTGCTTGTGAACCAGTTAAGAGTGCATTTGATCCCACATCACCTACAATATCATTGTCCACTACACTTAAATTTAGGATTAGAATAGCAAAAGCAGTAATAACACCAAATAACATATAATTCAAATTATAGCATTTCCTATGTTTCTCTATTTTAATATTCTCTTAAGACATAAACTATTGTACTATTTCAATAAAGTTAGGCAGCATCCAAGCTATATGCTAATGGTATGGACAGATATTTGAAAGCATCTGTGGAGCACCCTATTCACTTTACATTTTCAGCCTATTTGATATTTCCCTGCTCAGTATTGTGTGTATGTAGCGCATACAGACATAACTTCCTCGGGGAAGTTGCTTCAACAGTGATTTGCTGGTACTCATTTGTCTCGTCCAGGAGCTTGGTTCAGATGCTTGTAATGACTTGGCGCACTGGCATATCAAAACCCAAAATTCCTAGATACATCTGCAGCAAATCCAACATATCCCAGGAACAAGGCTGTTGCAACTGTGCCTGGAGGAAAGGCGTGAGGAATGGGACATGTGCTTGTCCTGTGAATAGCAGCTACAAGCTTCAAACACCCACTCCTACTTTCCTGCCACCTCTCCTCTTGCTGTTGGAAAACCTAATTTAGTAACCATCTGGGGTGCCCTTGATGCAACTGATCCACTGCTGGCAATGGGCTCTCCTGGAATGTTGTATTGTTACCTTCTTCTGTGAAGGGAAATTTTAGGGAACTTTAGCAAAAAGCCAGGCTTGAGCTTAACCCTGCAGCAAGAACTCCCACTCACAGTCATCATCCTGTCCTGGCCTCTGGGCTTCCTTAAAGCACCACTTCCAACACAAGCTGTTCATCTGGAATTCATAATGAAAGCAGTTATCTAGCATCCAGAGCATCAGGGAAGGCTGTACTCCCTGTATCCAATCGCATTTCATAAGTACAGCTCATACATATTAATAATAAATATTAATAATGGCCTATATCTTCAACTCTGTTAGGTTTTTCTTGGGGGTGGGGAAGGTTAGGGTCTTTCCCCTCCACTCCGAGGATTTTTCCTTCACAGTTGGTTTTCCTATCAGCAGGACCTGCTCTATTCAGAAAGACACGGAATAGCTCCTTTTTATCCTACTGGTCACAGAAACCTTAGCAAGCTCACCTTTTTACTTTTGAATAACCAAAAAAAAAAAAAAAAGGTAGCAGAAATGCTTTATTTTTTTTTACCACAGAACTACTAGGAACTTTGCCAGTGGTTTCACTTTCATCTTGTGACTATAGGAGTGGATGAGGTGTTAATCAGCTCTTCAGTTTAGGGGAACTACTCAGGCCTTTATTACGTTCCAGAGAGAAAGCCCTCTGCAAATTAACACCACTAAACCAACTGCACAGCACTGGACAGACACATGCTTAAATTCTTCTTTATTATAAAGAGCATTTTCATTACACCTGTGCTTATTATAAACAGATTTGAGTCTAGTTCGGATGGAATCTACACAGTGGGAACCTCAGAATGGATTATCCTTAAATTTGAACTATCTATAGACACAAAGTTATGAAAGATTTTTGAATTAAGAATGTCTTCCCAAATCTAAAGGACAATATTCTATGTTTTTGGCTAAATATTTGTGACATTTCTGCTTGAAATGATGGAAACTTCATAAAACAGATGATTGAGATGCCCACTCTGAGATCAAGAAACATCATTATCTATATGCTACATTGGCATATAATTTTATGAGGAAAGCTTGCCAGAATAAAATGATATGAACCTGATTCACTGTCCAACCCAAACCCAACTTTTGTTTCTGAACAAAACCCCATTGGTCCCCTTCAATTTACCTTTTAAGCCACTTAGCCTGGCCAAATCCAACAATAAGCTGTGAAAGGAGGAGCAAAGCTGAGATATGGAGAGGACTTGTATGTCAGAAGACAGTTCTTTACTTTGGCAACACATAACTCAGATTAGGGCTATGCATCCTGCTGTGCTGATAACACACACACACATACAAAAATCTAGTATTTACTTTTGAGGTTACTCATCAGAGGAATAAAGGAAATGCTGGCAGGAAATACAAATACAGTCACTTTCCATAAGTACTCTACAGTAATAGCTCCATATTGGCCAGCAAAACTTACTGATGTTTTAAAATAATTTTAACAGAACTTTAAAAAGTGATCAGAGAAGGCAACTCAAAGGAGATGGCTCAAACAGACTGACCACAAGGGGCAGCAAGCTTTCAAACATCCAATGTAAATCCCTCTGGAAAGAGCAGAACTGTTCCTATATGACAGCACAGACATGCACTAAGTAAGTGTGATTCGTGTGCTCAATGGTTGCATCACTCACCATGCATTTACTCAACAATCTCCTATTAGCAACAGTTCCTTAAAAATTGGGAATTTGCCTATAGATATTTAATTTAACTGATATGAATGGTTCTGCCAACTATGTAGAGCGTGTCTTAATTTTTCATTTGCACCAAGGCTTCTGCATGTGAACTGTGGAAAGATGCCAGTTTTTAAAAGATAGATGCTTCAGGCTGTCTCCTATTATTGAACACATTGTTACATAACTGAAATACTTATGAATCGAGAGTAATGCAAAAACAATGAGCTCATTAGAAGCGGAAAAACAGCCACATACCTTATACATATTTGAAAGTTAGGATAATATATTTGACAGTGGATATTTCCAGGAGTTTTAATAGGATCAATCTTATCTCTAATTTCTAAACGGAGGACCTTCAGAAGCAAGTGTTTTTCAGCTGCTTTTGTCTCTGCGTGAACAAGGCTTGATAGCTTGAGACTATAATGCATTACTGTGGAAACCTTCGGTCTGTTACATAAATCATCTTAACACTCAGCAAGAATTGTCCAACAGTGCCATTGATATGTTCAAGTCAATGATCCTGAAAACAATTTTTTTGTGTTTCTTTATATGGTAGACAACAGCAATAAATCATATTCATTTAAAAACACACAATATACTAATTTATCAAGCCACAGCTATCAAAAATGTATTAGAGGGGAAGGTATAACTTTTTTGTATTGTATTAATCAATTTCTCTAATTTACATTAGTTAAAGGCCAAAGCCCCAAGCAAAACATTAATTTTCCTGTACCAGATGAATTCTGTCTTCAAGAAGGAGAATGTGCTGACAATTATATTATTAATTTTAGACAATCATAATTTTCAAAGTGTACAGAACTATGTAAAACAACAGACTTTTTTTAAGATTTCACTCCTGAGAGTCTTTTCATTAATTGCATTAATTTTATGCATATACTACAGTGGTTTGCTGGAAAATGTGTTTTCAATAGAGGCTTTAAATTGAAATACAGTTTAAAGATGACAGTAAGTAGGAGCAAAAATATTATAAGAGGTTAAAGGATCTGGGGCCTGCAAACACCAATACCATTATCGAAGCAGTTAAACCTCCCTCCAGACAGAGATACAGCTCCACACTTTTCCTATTTAGAACATTTGAGTAAACTTAGAAGGGCAAGTCTTTTATAAATTACTGACCAACTGGCCAAAGCAGTTCCTTAGGAATCTACAAGAGCTTTAGGCACAAATGGGGCATCCTTAGTCCCCCAAAGTGGAGTCTTGGCCCTCTAACCTGTGACCACTTTTCACCTTCCTTAGCACGTCCCCAGTGGGGATCCAAGTGTGGTCATTGTCCAACACCCTCGTCACTCTTCTCTCCTGAAAAGAAAGGCACTTGGTCCCCCCTACAGTGTGTAGTACTACTACTACTACTACTACTACTACTACTACTACTACTACTACTACTACTACTATTATTATTATTGTTGTTGTTGTTGTTGTTGTTGTTACTACTGCTATTACTACTACTACTACTATATTTTAATGAAAGCTAAAATTTTTAAGGTAACTCAGGATCCTATTTGACAGGCTTTGGTCTGTACTATAATGCAGGCAGCATCGTGTATAGTATAATCTTGAACTCAGCACTACAAGACATACTTCCATAAATCACTTACTACGTTTGCTAAATATTCTTTTTCAACTAGAGGTAAAAAGCATATTAAAAATAAAAAAAAAACTTTTTAGAGACCCTCTCTGGAAAACATACCTAAATTATGCTCAGTACAAAGTGCTGGGTAATAAAACTAGCAATATACATATTTAATAAGGAGAATTGAACTGAAAAAATATAGAAGTCGCATCTTCACAAATCGTGCTGCTTGAAAATATAGATGATACACCACATTTAACCTGTCAGAAGCCTCATTAGCATCATAGACTCTAAACCAGCAATCAAGACAGTGTGCTCTCCACATGTTTACATTTTTAAATGCTCTTAAAATAGCAATAGTGTAGATTTACATTTAAGTTTATCTGTTTAGGGGGCAAATAGTCTGTCTAAATTTCCATATCCTTTCTGAGAAAGACACCAAAAGATGAAATAATGTTTTACTCAGGGCACACAGTCATGTAGGACAAAGGATCCTTTTATTTTTGTTCAGGATTTTTTTTCTCCTTCTTTCTCTTTTCTTAGAAAATCTCAAAAACAATGGATTGCTTCTCAGTATTCAAAAGGACAGTGGGTCCTACCTGTGTTACACTTCTGAATGACTGATGAAATTGCCAGAGAAAAATCTGATTTAATGTAAAATGTCACCACTTGAGAAAAGGAGGATCAAAACAGAGGCATGGATACTCTTTGCAATTCTGATGTAACTTTTGTTTAGCCCTGTGCCAATCACAAGAAAAGCTGAAAGCTGAGGCATATCAAAGCTCCCAATTCCTACCAGTGGTCCCCTTTGCTTTAACACCTAGATTTTGGACCAGTACTTCACAGTAAAGAGGCCAAGGAGTGCTCAGTATATGAACGACTACAGATTATTTAAGCAAGTAAAAGTGGCAAGATTTCGCCCTCTCTTAATAAAGCGTCATGTAAGCATTGGGACTGCTGGGTCTGCAGTAATAAGCTCAATCGTACTGATGTCGTACAAACTATCAGCAGTGTAGTACCTATTAAGACATTTTTAAAAACTGCAAGAAATATGCAAGTTATTACAAGATATAATTCTGAAAAACAGACTTCTATATAAGAAGCCAATTTAAGAGGAAAACAACATAAACAATAGTAACTTGTGTGCTCAAGTGAAGCATCTTTTAATTTTGAGTAATGAAGATGTCAAGCCAAATGCTAGAGTAGTTTAACTTAATTAGGTGGCCTATTTTTCCAGGCAGCCTTTCATTTCCCATTGAAAACTCAGCTTGTATGCAAGGCAACAAGAGCAATTTTGTCTGTAATGAATACCTCTGGGACTCCACGGAGTGATCATTTGAATGTTACATTGAAGACTGGTTTGAGTAACTAGTTTGGGCTTGTTGAGATGCCAGATTTTGTAAAACTAACTAGATTAATCAAAGACTGGCATCTTATCGGTTTATTCAGTCAGGGGTCAGCAGGTCAAACTGACTCTACTGTGGCAGCCTTTGCCAAAAGGGACAGTATAATAGTAATTGGTCTAATTTGTAGTTCAAATTCACGTAATTCTTCCAGACGTTTTACGGACTGAAAAAGGTTCATTTTATGTGACGCTTAGTTGAAAAATACTGCCTTTAACATTTCCCATGGTTACATCCCATAATTCATCCACACTGCTGACCTGTAGAGTTTCCTGGAAAGGAAACTACATAACTAAAATATATGATGTCTGTAGTCTGTTTTCACATGCTAAAAAAGTTGTACATGAAGGAGCAGAGGGAAGCATTTTGAAGGATATTTTACACTGGCTGCTCATTAAACAGAAAGTTCTCTCATGACATACAGGGCAAAAAGTAGTGCCTTTTCTCTTGTGATATGTGAAAAAATACCTCTGGCTTTTGGACAGAGAATTCATCATTTGATGATTGATTTTCTGTTTACCTTTTTCATGGTAAAATAATAGCTTTTGTTATTTTTACTTTATTGATTTATTGTGGGCCTACCACTGAAGTTGCTATCATCCCGATGCCACAACTAAGACAAGACACAGTGTTTACTTTATTTGCCTCTCATCTGCAACTCTTAAGAAAAATACTTTTAACTGATGCACAGAATCACTGTGTATACAACAGGACCGAGTTCACAATTTCAGCATTACTCTAGCAGTATCTGACATTTACTTCTAAAGCCCCAAATTCTGTAGCTAGGCAATTACCCTCCAAACCTGTTTCATTAAAAAGTTTTCTGCCCACGTGGCTGTAAAGAAAATATAAGTGCAAGGTTTCACAGCCAGAAGACAAATAGAATGCTGAAAAATGTGTTATACTTGCTGAGGTTTCTGATATTATCTCAATTTTACAGATCTGCGCTAATGATTTTTGAAGGCTGGAGAGGGACGCTTTTGTTTATACAACTGTAATTATGGGTATGTTTGCTTAGGATCCTTAAGGACTAGATTTTGCCCTCTTTAGTGTTTTTACAGCATGTGCTATAGAATAGGCATTAAATGAAAGAAGCATTAAGTTAAGGCATGTTTAAGTAACTCTTCTTTCAGAGATAAGTAGGTCGTATACATTTCTGCTTCTGGTCAGAGTACAGGATCCACACCTACTGAACATAACTGACCAAAATGAATTTGAGTAAAAGAGGGTAAAGGTATTTCACCTGAGTTACCTCTTTAATGTGAAATTTGTCGAAGCTCTTAAATTCCAGCCAACAGGCCCTAATTCTGACTTCTATTTTTATAAAAGTTGAGGCATTTGATTGCAAAAAAAATAAAAAATATCCTTGAATATATACATAGTACATGTTCATACATTTTGCATTAAAGCTAAAGACATTCATACATTTTGGAGAAGGGCTCGGGGACACTGATGGATGACAAATTGGACATAAGCTGGCAATGTGCTTGCAGCCCAGAAGGCCAATCATGTTCTGGGTTGCATCCAAAGCAGTGTGGCCAGCAGGGAGAGGGAAGGGTTTCTGCCCCTCTACTCTGCTTTTTTGAGACCCCATCTGGAGTGCTGCATCCAGCTCTGGGGTAATCAGCACAGGAAAGACATGAACCTGTTTGTTTGGGTCCAGAGAAGGACCACAGAAGTCTGAGGGCTGAAGTACCTCTCCTATGATGAAAGGCTGAATTGGGGTTGTTAAGCTTGGAGAAGACTCTGAGAAGACCTTAATAACACCTTTCAAAATATAATGAGGCTTATGAGAAAGATGGAGAAAGACCTTTTACCAAGGCCTGTAGTGTCAGGACAAGCAACAACAGTTTTAAACAGAGAGGATAGATTTAGATTGGACGCAGGAAGAAATTCTATACTCTGAGGGTGGTGAGACACTCTAAGAGATTGTGCAGAGAATTTGTGTGTGCCCCATCACTGGAAGTTTTCAAGGTCATGTTGCATGAGGTTTGGAGCAACCTGATTTAGTGGAAGATGTAACTGCTCATTGCAGGGAACTGGACTAGATGATCTTCAAAGATGCCTTCCAATTCAAACCATTCCATGATTCTAAAGATGTATATCTATAAATATATGCATAACCTTGTTAATGCAACTGTTGATGTATTTTTATCAGGGACTCAGTTCTTTCCAGACTCTGTGCCTGATGTTAAGGTAACATTAAAAGACTACGTTTTACACAAAAGGGAAAGGTAGGGTAAAATTGCATCTACCTTTAACCACTTGTTCAGGATCTGAAAGGACTGCCTGGTGTTTTTCTTTCCCTGAGGCCATTTTAACCTGTCCTTTTCTTTTTTGTTTTTTTATTGTGGCATCTATAGACTACTGCAGAGAAATGGAGGACCAAAAAGTAGACTCCCTTCTGATGATAACCGCTTTTTGGAATTAAAAGATAGTAGATCAGGAAGAGGGAGGTAGAATATGGTCCAAAACAGCCCTGGACTGCAGCCAGCCAGAAGATTGCCCAGGTGGCATTTCTTTCTCACTGTGGAGCAGTCTCTCAAATAATGAGTAAAAGCTTTCCAACTTTTGGGCAGGATTGCACTGGACTTCAGGTCAAGGTAGCATGTACCCACAGGACTACATGTAATGATTTTCCATCTAAGAAAGCTGCTTTTTTTCAGTCCTTTCCAAGGCAGCCAACTTCTGCCTTGCTCTGAGGATGGAGACCGTTCTGGGCAACAAGACTGACCAATACAGAGCAAGAGAGGGCAGCTATCGCGTAGCATTTATCCATCCCTACTTCACATGAGCAATCCTTATGTCACTAATAATCTAAGAAATTACTGTATAAAATGTAAAAACTACATTAGGGCTGTATGTAGAACCATGTGCATAAGGCAATATTAATATGAAATATCTCTCTTTTGGATGCCATTCCATCCTATTTCACCCTGTAGCTGCACAGGACAAAACAGTTTTGATACCCATGGTGCTGCCTGTATCAAAGAACATGCACATATATTTTAGATGGATCTCCCTGGCATAGCTCTGGGAAGCAGGAAAACACCACCTCTAAGCAAACAGCATGCCTTCCTCTGCCTCAGATCTTTTCTTCCCAGTGGGACAACAGGGGTACTGCCCCAAATCATCAGCTCCAGGCCTGGTCTCAACCTTCCTTTTAGACCTTGCTGGGAATTTGGCAGCTGGACTCATTAACCTTAACATTTATCAGGCCTCAGGAAGGCTACAAATGTGTAAAGCTTTGTGCAACAAAGTCCTGAATTACATTCCATATTGTGACTAGGAAGAAATGTAAAATAAGCAATATAATTTTATACCGTGCTGTGCGTGGCCCAAAAATTACAGGAGGAGGAATAACATAAAGAATAATTTATGTCCAAGATTCCAATTATAGGTGTGGGGAGAAAAAAATAATTGGTGGGAATCTCAAATGCAGATAAGTTGGCATAGTTTTATTTTAAAATGATAAATACTTTCAGATTGAAGTGCAATTAGTAATGAAAATGTCACAGTTTTAACGTGTATGCTTGTTAATACGGCTGGCATAACTCATTTAGGAGATGCTTTCAGTGTAGAGTCCTGTACTACATATATCATAACCAAAAATGCAGTACTTACACATATATATATATAAAATGTACACAGAGACAACATTGCCAAACAGCCTTTTGGGACAGTTTAAAAGAATATCATTAATTTTTACTGTATACTTACACTTCTGGCTCAGTTCCAGCACTGGCTTTCTGTAAAAATCATTTCAAGTATAGAATTATGCTATTTGCTTGCAGCAACATCACAGGAACAGTAGTGAGCCATATGTTGCTACTTAGCAACTTGGTCTGTAAGTCCCAAAGCATGTACTGATTTGAAAATTGAACAGAAATGATAATTGTTGTTGAGGGATGCTGTGAGGCAAATTGTCTTGGATTACCAAACTATGCAGATGTTTGATGTTATATAGCAAAAGGAACAAAACTATATTTTTCCTGTCCAATGGCTGAGCTTTTATTTATGTTAGCCTAAAGGGGATAAATTGATTAAAACCCATAAAATAATACAAGGTGATGTTTTTCTGCGTATGAACATTTTGCAGTAAACAGACAGAACTGAGGTGCTTGTCAGCATATATCAGGACCCCAGCAATCCTGCTTCTATGGTCACATAACCCTGAAAACAGCCAAGTGGAAACCACTTGGTCCTTGGTGTTGCATACCATGACTCAGTCTGCCAACCCACTTCCCAAATAAGCTGTGTCAGACTCTGAAATTAAAAAACGATACTCGTGTCTGATTCAGTCAGCATGACCAGAGCTTGAATAGAGGTTTCTGATCGGACCATGTATCTCCTTACATGTGGAATTCATATTTTAGTTAACAGACGTGAATCCATCAAGAAAAGCAGAGTAATTAATTCACTCCTTATTCTGACAGGATTCAACCCCTCATCTCTGATCCTGTGAGGGAAAAGCCAAGTTATTAAGAGTGTGAAGGAGCCTGCATTCCTCCCACTGAGGTCATGCAATGGTAAATGAGCACAGGTGCAAAAGGACAAAACTATGAATGGAGCAACTATGCTGTCATCTGTCATCCTCCTCTCCTTTTACGGCATTATGTGTTTTACATCCAGTAACAGTGACAGGAAAATGAACAAACAGTCCTAAAAACCAGGTTCAGAAAATGCAATTGTACCCTTAACTGTTCCTCTCCCTATCCCTGTAAGCTACACTGTCTTTCATGCTTTGTTTTCAGAGCAGGAAATATCGTAATTTTTTTCCAGTTTTAACCACCAGGCTGGATCTTGAAATGGTAGTCAGTTCACCAGTTTTGGCTGACCACCAAATGCTTATGCCCAAGAAAGGAACAGCACCCCATTACAGTCAGTGAAGGCCTCACACATACTGTCAGTGCAGAGTTGTTTAGTTCCTTTGAGGAATGACTAGCAGCTGTCTATGTCAGGAACAGGTTTGGAAGGCTTCTCTCAGAGTCGCAGGTTCTCGATGAAACATGAGAGGCAGGTTTCCAACACACCCCAGATTCCTGCTCCCAGTGAAGTTGTTTTGCCTCTTTTTTTCCATTTTTTTCAAATACAGTTATTATTACAGGCTTTCACATATGCTCCAGCCCACACAAAGCTGGAACACCTCTTCTGTGAAGGCAGGCTAAAAGTACTGGGCTTGCTCAGCTTGGAAAAGAGAAGGCTCCAGGGAGATCTTAGAGCAGCCTCCCAGTAACTAAAGGGAGCCAACAGGAAAGCTGGAGAGAGACCTTTTACAAGGGCCTGTAGTGATAGGTCAAGGAGGAATGGCCTTAAGCTGAAGGAGGATAGGTTTAGATTGGACATTAGGAAGAAGTTCTTTGCTATGAGGGTGGTGAGGCACTGGCAGAGGTTGCCCAGAGAGGTTGAGGACTCCCCATCCCTGGAAGTGCTCAAGGCCAGGCTGGATGAGGCTCTGAGTAACCAGGGCTAGCGGAAGGTTCCCTGCCCATGACATGGGGGTTGAAACTAGATGATCTTTAAGGTCCATTCCAACCCAATTCACTCTAGGGTTCTGTATATTCACTTAAAACCACTGCAACAGCGTAAGCACCAGGAGAAAATCCCAGCAAGGGAAAGGAGGTTGTGACAGCCCAAGGCTGACAGCTACTCTCAAACAGGCACAGAAGCCTGGTTGACTGGTATACACGTGGCAACAACTCGACAACACTGTGCCTAGCTTCTTGCCACATGGATCCCCCAGCAAAGGACAGAGAGGTTGCTTTTAGGTTTTGAACTCTACCTGGGAGTCAGACACCTAAGAGCTCAGCTTTGCCATGGTCAAATTTTAAGTCTGTAAGCCCTTTCTTGGTTCCAGCCCTTAGTAAGCATTCAGGGTTTCCGTATTTGAATTTGGAAATGTCACATTTGATAGATTTTTTTTTCCTTGAAGACAAAGTCATTTGCATTTAAAATACCTAGGCCTGGCTCTTTAAAGGTACTTTAATCACCTTTCACTGAAACCAGTGTTAGATGCATAAACATCTTGGAGAATCTGGGTCTTGTTAGCACATGTAGAAACTGCATAAAAGATTAAAACTTATACCCTTAATTTTTCAATATGCCATTTAAATTATTTAAACCACATGAATACACAGTACAAAAATATCAACAGAAGAAAAATAATTCTGATGTATAATGTGGCTTTGCAATTCTTTATTCAAAACTATTTAAGACAGACATAATGATTCTCTGAAAGGTAGCAGCTGATAACAGCAATCATTCATAGAGTTTGTATTTCTACTGTTTCAAACAAATTCAATTAGCCCTTGCACTTCAAAACCCTTAAGGCAAAAATGAGATGATACTAGGCTGCTTTAATCTAATAGTAATAATAAAACTTGTCAGTACAGTTTTTGGATTAATGGTTAGAGAAAAATTAATAATATAATTTTTCATTTTTTAATCAAACAGTTCTATTCTAAACTATCTCTGGATCTTGGAGGGTTCTTAGCTGAACAAGTTCAATCATGCACAATTCCTAAATGCAAAGTACTATTGGTCTCTAAAGGTATTTCAGAGTGACTTCAACAGAAAGCTGGGAACCAGTGTGGTGGAACACTTTAAAGACAGTCTTTTTGGCTGAACCACGTACTCATCTCACAAAACCTCCTGTTTCCCTGCCCCCCAATGCACCTGTCTACCTGAAGAATGCTACTTCATGAAGACATTTAGTTTTGCATGCACAAAGCCATTGATTCCTAAGTTACATCCAGCTTATCTAAACATAATCACTCTTCATGCAGACTTATTTCCCACCTAATGAGAGTTCTACAGATAAGCCTCCTGGTCCTGTCAGGCCAGGCACTGCTGGCCTGAAATATTGCATGGCATAGACCACAAGTCTGGTCATTCATGGCAATTTCTGACACAATCTAACTGACCTGCAGCACTATCCCCACCACTCACTAGTGCGAAGTTAAACTGAAACACGTGAAGTAAATGAAAAATTCTCCCCTACATAGAGATGTAGCAAAACTTTCAAAGCTATTTTTGCTTTTTAAGGAGTAATTAAAATTTGTAATTCTTAGAAATCTGTAGGATCTTTGGGTTCAAGTGGAAAAGTGGAAGATTTTTTAATATACATCCAGTTTCAAAATTTAGTGTGTATGGTTGCCCAAAAGGAAAAGGGCTGAAAAATACCTTTAAAGAAAACACATCACCATTGGCCTGCAAGCTACAGAAGGCTAAGCCATTGTCTCAACCCCGCTGCTAATTGTGTAATAATAGCAACATTCCTCAGACACAGGATTAGTGTTAAAAATGCAATTCTTCAACTGTCCTGTAAGTGATAATTAAAGCTATTTGTGACATGTATAGCTTATAATGATTAACTTGTCTGCAGTCAGATAAACAAATAACCTGCACCTGTAAAGACTTTATTTCCTGAAGGTAAAACAACTGTTTGGGAAAGATCATGCTGGCAAAACAGCTGCTTGCATTCTGGAGAGGGAACAAGGTAGTATCTTTTAACCAACGCCAGCTCTGGTGTTTTATCAGCTCTATCTCATTAACTGGAAACAAGGCTTAAATGCTTTGTTTATAAATTATGATTATTCCTGATTGCAGCAGTTACTGATAGTGCCACTCATTTGCAATGCAACTCTTTGAATTTTTTTAATTACAATTTGAAACAAGGCAGAGAAGATTAATTAACCCACCTGGCTGGCTGGCACATAGTCCTGGCTTGGTTCTGTCATACTCATATACATGTTTTCACCGTCAAACTGCAAAGGAAATAATAGTAAACATTCAGCAAACTTGATTTTTTAGCATTGACTGAAAAAAACAGTAGCTATAAAATAATATTACAGCCTGGTTTTAGAGACTTGTAATTGCATGTGTGCATCTTGTCTTTGATGTTCCTGTTGTCATCCTTATTGACCCTGGATGTCAGTGATTTGGAGTAATTAGCACTCTAGTAATTACAGCTAGCAAAGAAGAAATGAATGGTTTCCTTTCATCTGCAATCTGTTTTAAAACAAAATGGCTCATTTTGTGCACCATGTATACATATTGCTGTTGGTTGCAATGAAGTACTAAGTGAATTGCACACTTACTGAGAAAAGCAAGATGAGAATAGAATCTGCACTAAAATGCATCTTAATGGATTCCAGCTTTAGCTTCTGAGCAGAACAAGAGTTGAAATTTCAAAACAAATTAAACCTCCTCCTATTGAAATGTTCCCATATCAGAAAGTGGGAAGTACATTTCCAGACGGCTTTCAGACATCTGAATGTATGAAACAGTATACCTCCCGTCCGTATGGTGTAAGAGGAGAGTTTGCTTGATGTGTGAATAAAGTAAACATTCATAATCAGAACTGCAAAAATAACCTTCTGTAAATGATAAATACCATTCCTGGAAATATGTAGGATATATAAAAACCTGGTTTCCTTTTTTCCCTTTTTTTTTTTTTTTTTTTTTTTTTCCTTTTTCTTCTCTCAACTGCAGTTAAGAAGTAACGGAAATGTCATAGAAAGGAGTTGATTAAAATCTGAAGGCCTAGATGGAGAAAAACTGTCAGATCTGAAGCCTCATCCTGTACCAGCACAAAGAAGTGTAAAACGACTGATTTCTTACATAGTCTGGAAAATGTCCCTGCAGAGCTCTCGTCACACCCACTCAAGTGGCAGTGCCAACAGGGCGATGATAGTCCCACTGTCTGCTCAGGAACTAGGGAAAATCTTTTAAACCTTTAAAGTAGAAATGAACAACAGCAGGAATTCCTGTCTCCAGACATCAACCACAAATTTCCAGCTGTTACGAGGTCTATTTGAAATAACTTGCACCTGACCCCTTGTGTGAATGCTTAGAGTGACGTATTTTGGACACGAGCCATTGTTTTGCATGATGCAGCAGCATTTTTAAGAAGTCCCTACTACTGAGATTGCTCTGCTCCTACAGAAGGTGCCCATGAAATATCCCATGGACATTTCTTGATCAGTGCTGAGCTTCTGGGGATATTCTACCTGCAAGGTGCAGTATATTCAACTAGCCCAAGGTGGCAAAGTTAAACTGTGGCTTTGGCAGACAGCTCTACCAATTTTTGCTGAGGTGGCTGAAAAGGTTTCGGCTTCCAGCTGTTCATCCACTTTCTCTGCCAGAGGCTACAAGGCTTGTAACAGCAGCAGTAATATGAACAAGTGCCAGCTCCTGGCACAGAAGTTGATGGTCTGCCCTTCCTGGCCAGAGCTATTTAATAGTCACAGACTATCTGTCAGAAGTCCTAGTTTCATGGGAGGGAAAGGATTATGCCACAGACACAGATCTGCCATAAGGAATAGAGTGTTTCCAAATTTTGATAGAAAAGAGATAGTTAGATTAGATAATAAAATAGAGATTGATGCTTGTTCCTTTTTAGTTTCTTGTTGACATGTACCACTTCTTTCAGGCTTCTCATTCAATAATGCTCTTATTTATAAGCATTCAAAGTAGAGTTTTGGAGAAAAAATTTTAGTATCTGGATTGTTTGCACTGGAAAAAAATGCATTGTTTCTTTTACTCATATGGACAGGTGAAATTCTGAAGAGAGATTTCACAGCCAGTAGTTCGAAAGCAAGCATTCCAGTGCAAGGCCTATAGGAGCTCAACTTATTCAGCTTGTCAGACGAAAGGCTGAAAGGTGCCTTGATCACTGTGATTGGTACTTACACCCTGGAAAGATGTCTGATAGCAAGATGTCAGCCTTCCTGACAGTGGTATAATGAGATCTAGTGTTGAGAAATGGGAATTACAGAAATTCAGTCTTGAAATAAGATACAAGTTCCTACTTTAGGAGGTAATTAAGCATTATGTCAACAGCAAACTCATCATTTCTCAGACATTTTAGAATGAAGTTTGAGATCTTTTTCAGAACAGATGCAATCCATATCATATTTATAAGAAATCCTATGGACAGGATAGTTACACTTGCTGGTTATGGGAGTCCTATCTGCCCTGGAAACCATCATTCCTTGAGTCTCCTCTTTTGAATTTCCCTCATTATCTTCATACATTTGTTGTGATATATTTCAAGCTTGGCTATAATTCAAATACTGTGTTGCATGTGTTTAGTTGCAGTGAATATGAAGAAATTTCTTTTCTTTTCTGCACGCTTACTAGCTACAGTCAAGGGTTATTTCAATTTATTTTGCCTTCCATAATGCATGAGACTATGATTTAAGAATATTTATGAAGTATACTAGTCTTCCATATAATCCCTACTGTTGAATGTTTGGTCATCTGTCCTTGCTCCCAAGCTTACAATCATCAAATCTGCATTCTTTGAATAATTTCCCTAAGGTACTTTTCCATGAATACTGAATTTTTTATAATTCTGTGTGTTGTACTTGGATTATCTGCCTACCTAATCAGTGCCTTGCTATTAGTGGTCCCCCTGGCATGGGCCTCTCCTGTTTGTTGTTTGTGGCCCTCTATTTAGTTCTGAAATGTTTTTATTCTGCCATGGTCTGTGGGCTTTATGTGAGCATGTTTAAGAGAAACCAAAACAGAAAAAGTGTACCTAAATTTAAACTTCCTGGCCTTTTAACCTTACATGAGAAATGTAAAGGGATTGATGCTTACATGAGAAATGACCTTCTGCAACATTTTGGATTAATTTGTTGGGGTAAATTTTCAGAAAAATATATCAATGCATAATGTTTGTAAAATCTGAGTGACCTGTTAACACCTAAAAATACCCAAAACTGTCTGATTTATTACTTAATTTCTTCAATATTCAAGCATGGAGTTTAGTCACTGCAGTATTTAGCATCTGCTTGTCAGAAGTATGTGTAAGATGTTGTGTAATAGGTTATTTAGGTCAGCAAGGTTTGAGGGGATGTGTATTTTTTGTAGTATTTATATATGCAGATTGTGGACTGTAATGCGTCAGCTGACACTAACACTCTTGCCATGTTAGTATTTGTACTACATTTACCACTGTTTAAATTATTATCTGCCCTCAGTCCAGTGCAGTGTTGTGCATGGCTTCTTGGAAGTTCCTAAGACTTTGGATACGAGCCTGAAAAACACCCATAAACTCAAAGCATGAAACATATACACATGCACTTCATACAGCAGGTATTGCCAGGAGATATCTTTTTCACATTCTCCATGTTTACTAAAATGTTTATAAAAGAGTGAAATTATGATCTTTGTATACCAGAATAAAACAAAATATTTATTGCAATACTGAATTGTTTATTCATCATCCCGTTTCCCAACTACCAAAGCAGCGTGGAATAGAGATGACCTGTACATCCCACCCCAGCCAAAAAAAAGGGTACACAAGCCTTCAGTAACAAAAAGTTCAGAAAAACAGAGGCACCACAGATACAATGCCCACCTTGCCCAAATGTGACAATCCCACATCAAAACAATAAACTGAGGAAAAAATGCCAACAATTTGATCAACTGGAAAGTTCTATTTATGTTTTTTTCCCACCAGTTTAGAAGCTTAAAACATGACTCTAAACCCCAGAAATGAATATTTAATCATTTCACCTTTAATAGACTGCTTTATGACATACAGGCTCTACAGCATGGCACCTCTCAACAACTCTCCACCTGGACACCTTAATTCATGCTATATCCACCTGGAATTCAGCTTTGCAAGTAAGGTGATGTATGCAACAGCAGGTCAAGCAACATATCTGGATCAGAGTGAGTCAAAAGATGAGCAGATGTGACTCAAAGATGCCTTCAACTACCAGAGTTTTCTTCCAGGTTATACCGTATGCCTCCAAAATTGTCTTACTGTACTCATCATTCTCAGGTCGGCAAGAATCTTATATTCCCTAAACTTTCCTGCCACTCACTGTGCTCAATTTCAAGCAAAGAAACTGCACAAGCATCACTTAACGTGTGGATGACTCATCCCAACAGAACAGATGAAATACAAAGGCAGGCAGTTTTTATGAACCTATGTATGATGTATATATATCATATGACATTTCATATAAAGCTTTCCCAATGTCTCTCCAAGATCTTTCAGTATCATTAAGAGCAGATTTCAAAATCTTTCATTTTAATCTATTAAAAGTGAATGCTAATACAATATTCTGGTGTGTGATAATAACTACTCTTGACAACATTTCTTTTCACATTAAAGTGTAACTGCATGATAAGTTTGGGTGAGAGCAAATGAAGAATATGACTGCATTGTAGTATGAAAAGAAATATAACTCGGAGCTAGTTCTAATATAAATTCAGGATTGCACAATACTCTTTAGTTAAATGATTATTATAAATAAAATACACAGGCAACACTATGGCATGGCCAGTTAGAAGCCCCCTCAGAACGACCCTTTGTAAGACAAGCTGTAATGTTCAGCAACCAATAGGCACAAAATACCCAACTGCTGTTATTAAATACAATTTACTTGTAGAAGTTAGGGATGTAATTACATAAACACTGGCTGACTCTAACTGATGCAAGAGGTATGACAGAGTTCAGCAAATGCCCAGAATGTTTTAAGGGATCCAAGGCTGGCTTCTGTCTTCCATTAACAAGGTATGATACCAGTCACAAAATGTATGGCCAGGAAGCCTGTTTCATGTTCCCATTTAAATTGTGGCAAACTTTATCAGCATTTAAAGAGTGATTATGAAATAGCAAAGCTTGCAAGAACAGTATTTTTTTATTCATTCTTAATGTGCTGTAAGTTAAAAACACCCTACATGGACTATGTCACAAAGATAGTATAAACAGGTTGAATAGACAGCAAAATTCTCATGGTGACACCAACTGAGAGAATGTTTATTTGATTGCCTACATACACAGAAAACTTTGGAATACAAAAAGGAAGGTGCAAGATGGCAGAAAAAGCTAGAAGGGCTTGAGAACCAAAGAGGGTAACTGGAAATAAAATATATTTATGTACTGGTATTTATATTTATATACTGGTAACTGTATGTGCGCATACAGTGATTATAAATGCAGATGAATATCTGCATTGGCTTCATGTAGCTTGTTCAGATGACAGCTACAACACAGACACATGTTAAACAAGTTTTCAGCCTAACTTACTGTTCTCCCCTCCACTTGAGCTACCTTCTTCTATACCAAGTCACTCTGTTTTCATTGCCAGGATCACCTGTGCTATCTGGATTACAGGGAGAATGATATTTCTCCCCTCTACCTCTGTCTTCTTGCTACCTAACACTTCTTTGCCATTGTTGTGAAATGAGGGTTTATTTTTTTTACTCCTTTTTCATCCTATTTTTGACTTCTGAGGTTATTGAATAGTTGCTTTCTCTTTGTATGCATATACATATCTATCTATCTATCTATCTATCTATCTATCTATCTATCTATCTATCTATGTGCCCTAAGTCTTCAGGCACAGTTATATGAGCTATATAAAAGACAAAAAAATCAAGCACATGAATGTTTGAGTTTTTTCCCCTTCACACTGAAGAGCAGCACAATGTGACAGCACTGCATCTCGTCCAGCTGCAGTGTGGGCAGGGAAGCAGGAGGAATATGAGCCCACATGGCTTTTGATGCCAAAACAAGCTTGGGACAGGGGTGCGGAGGGGGAGCAACTTTGGACAACGTTCTGTGCACAAATATATCCCAAGAGTGATATCCTAAAATTTAAAGATTAAAGAAGAAGCAAGGGGACAGATGATATTGGTGAAAGGTATTGTGTTTAATAAGTTCAGCTTCCGGGTAAAGCCACTTGGACTTGACATCCCGATTTCTTCAAAGGACATTACAGATCTTCAAAGCCTGTGTTATTAATCACACAATCTAAACACAAATTTCTCCCATTTTAGATTGGAACTGGAAGACAGATTTAGATTTAAATATAAACTTTAGTTATATCATTAAACCATAGTTTACCTTACTCTGGTGGTGCCCCAGCACAATTTGTTACACTTCATTTTAAGAAGATGTTGCAATAGCATTGTGTAAAACGATTATTTATTTCTACTGATTTAGTGATTTTACTGCTTACAGCTTATATAGATCATTTGTAACTTACATTATCTAAAAGCCACTAATCCTGAAAAACATTTAAAACTAGGTAATTTTGTTTATTTTAAACCAAATGCCAAGAGTGGATATTGTCTCAGGTTGCTTGATGACAAAGAGTGATATTTTATTTTACTCAGAGCTGCTGAAATGAGACTAAAATAATAATGGGATACAACATAAATCATCAAATTGCTATGCTAAAGAAACAGTTGATCTTGTTATGGCAACCATTAAAGATAAAAACAGAGATGCTCTGTAAACATTATACACGATGGAAAATCCCTTTCTTGACACAGTTTGGCAAAGCGGTATGTTTGTATTAAATTGAAACTCCATTTTGTCTCCTGAACTCCATTTTATATGCTGTACTTGAACATGTTTAAATTTGCCCAAGACAGGTTACAGTAATGCATTCCAGACAGGCATCCTTCCCAGGAAAGAGGCTTGACACCTCACTGAAGGACTATCACAGGAAAATTGTGAAAAAACAATCTAGTACTATCAACTTTGATTGTTCTGCTGTCTTCCCTCCCTCCTTCCATAAACCTTGTTTATCAGCAGAGGAGCACACTGGAAGATCATGAGATTGGGTGAAAACGCCTGAACGCAGCACCATGGCAAAAAGAAGCCAAATTCTTTGCAGAGCTGGATGTCCCTCTATGGCCAAAGGAAGGTGATTGATTAGTGCAGATTGGCAGGACCTGGAGGAGTCCTGTCCCATCTGGAACACTAGGAGCCCTCCAGGATACAGAAAGTTTGATGAACCAAGCAATAGAGGGGAGATGGCATGTCTCAAGCTTATTATTATTATTATTAATTATTATTATTATTATTATTATCAATTTTAATTCTGTTACTTGTTTTCAGGAGCAAAGTATTAGGAAAATCCTTTATGTCTCTGGTCCTTTCATTCTCTTCCATGTTGCCAAAGAGTCTGAAGCAGGGATATGGGGTATGTTGTCTTTAATTGATCCGAGTATAGCGATGTGTGGACTAGGCAGATTGGAGTTGGGAAGGAATCTGCCCTGGTCTTAAGGGCAGCCAAAAGGTGTGTGAGCACTGGCAGCAGCCCCAGAGCAGGAAGCAAGGGTGCTGCTTCACAAGGAAATGCTGTCAGACATTTCCTATCTTAGAAGAAGCCAGAAACAGCCAGAAAACTCTCTCTGCCCACAGCACCCAACAGACTTGGATCCATTCAGCGCTTGGATCCAAGTGTGATAGAGCTTGCAGACTAGCACTGCACCGTGCCTTTTCTACCACCTACCTGGCTTTCCAAGACAAAATGTTTCGTAAATATGCTGCTTTATTCTCCTCAAATGAGACCATTTTTGCCTCATTTTCCATTTATAGCACCTGCTATTGCCTGAAAAAAGTACAGACAGTGCTGTCAAAGTTTTCTCTCAGATTTTCATGCTTGTGCCATAAATGCCCAACCCAGACCTTCCACCACTGCATTCCTCTAGCTAACTCACTATTTACCTCTTGCACTGGGAGAAAGGGAGGAGACAGAGCATTTGCTGAGTATATTCTCACAGGTGGAGAGCTGGCTGAATATCTAAATATACACTGGTAGTTAAAACCTGAATAATGGCACTACAGCATTTGTGGTTTTCCTGCACTTAATAGAGGTTAATGTGAAACTGCAGGAAAGGTGAAGGGGAGTGTTTAGCTTCCCGCTTGGAGCCTGCATGTGTCAATGCCTGACAGAGCCTTGAAGTTGTTAGCCTGCATGCAGAGCACTAGCTGAATGAGGTTACAGTGCTGAGCACAGCGGGCTAAAAGAAGTAGGATCAGACTGATAGGAGGAGTGGCAGAGTCCAGGCACAGCAGAGTGTATCAAAGACAGCCCAGGGGAGAGCAGGTACTGTATTAGTCCTTTGTGTACATTTAAATGGAAGACAGTGAACATGCAGAGATGAACTCTGAACTCTCTCAGCTGGCCTCCTGCTCCTTTTAACCTTGGCTCTGTAAATAAAATAAAATAAAATAGAATAAAAATTAAAAAAAAATAAGTAAAATAAGGTAAAAGAAAATAAACCCAAACCAGTGCACTGTAGTCTGGACTACTACGCTCAACTATTTTTTGCATATTGAACACTCATTAAATAAACATACCAAGATCAAAGCAGCAAGTGCTTTTGTTATTATTTTACTCAATTCACACTAAATTATAGATGTAGAAACCCACTGGGAAAATTGGGTGATAAGGTGGAAAGGTTTGAACAACTAAGATAAGACCCTTCTTTTTCTGCCCACAGTAGCTGAGGAAATTTGTTTAACCTGGTAGGCTTGTAACATTTTCCAACACCAACAGACAAGGCCAGTTCCATGAGAAGATCTGATCCTGCATCATGGAAGGTGAAGGGAATTGTGCTATTGCCAGTTGGACAGGAACTGGATTAGGAACCAGTAGACTGGTAAGGGAATAGGGATCTTCTTTGAGATTCAGAGTAATTTTTGTCAATGTTTATCTCTGCTTCATCATGAAAAGTGGTAGATTATGTAATAAAACACAGGAAAGCTTAATAAAAAGGATCTACAGAGAGCAGAGAGATGACTAAAAAGCATTTTTTATATATCCACATGGAGAGCCCCCTGTGCTGGAGTATTGCAGGAGAGAGGTTCCATGGACCATAGCCAACAAGTTTCGCACAAATAGGACAGAACCATTGCCTTGCATGACTGCAGCAGGAATATCACAGGGATCCATGGACAGAGTTCTATCTACTGTGTTATTTATAGTGAATGGGATACATATAGTTCCTATGGGCAAGTACATCTCCTTCTGCATAGCAGACTCTTAGAAATAAAAAGGACCAGAACAACATTAACCAAAAAAGCACAAGCAAAATTCCACTACTATTCTGAAAATCCTATGAAAGAGGGTCTTGAAAAGCAACTAAAGGTGACAACTGCCAGATAAATAAACAACCTTGCCTGAATGCTTGAAAGAGAAAGTGGGAAAAAACACATGGCATATGTAGAAGTATTTTTTTTTACCTATGCCATATTTAGAAATCCAATTTTAAATACTACCACGAAAGAACTTAAGCACTCTAGATCAATGCAGCAGGTCATTTGAATCACGTGCACAACATGTATTAAAATTATCCTGTTGAAAGGAATGACAGCTTGAAAATATTTAAAATCAAGCACCCTTTCAAATATGCAATAAAATAGAATAAAAGAGCTCAGACATTTACAGGAACAGGAATGAAATATTTAGGTATGTACCAATCTCAGATGGAAAAAATCAGTTAAATTTCTGATAAACCAAATTATTTAGCACAGTCTGATGGGATCTCATTAGACAGAACTAATTCAGACCTGGAGAGAGTGATAACATAAATGACTAATTGCAAGGACTTAGGAAAACATGGACGTCTGTTAAATGACAAGGGTGCTGTGGGGCTGATATACAATCATAGTTTACCAAAACAGCTTCTGTGGCAGCCAAGTGGACAATCCTACTTCCATCCACAGTTACTCTGGTATATGAGCATCTTCATTAAAGTCAACAGGATTATTTTCATTAAGAATGACACACAGGTTTATTTCCCTGTCCACATCAAATAAGAACATGGAGCCCTATGAATGTCCATAAAAAGAATCTGAACCAGCATGGATTTTTACACTTAGAGTTGCAACAGATTCAGAACCTTGACAAGGCTTGTAGCTTGACTTACTCCTTTGCTAGGATTGTCTACAGATTAAGCTGAGATACACTGGCAGAGCAATGTAGAGAACTTTGCAGTATTCGATCCTAAAGTCGGTCACTCAGGAGTAGATGTGGTTAGAGATGTTCAAAATATTACTCAAAAGCAGAAGAGGAAAAGTTGTTCTACTTTTTTTTCTTACCAACTTCAGTGAAGACATGTCCTTGATGTGAGATCACTTATCTGTTCTCAAAAATTCTAAGTGTTCTCTCTACACCTTTTAATATAAAATTTGACCTTCAAGTTCACTTTATGACTAAATTATTCCATGACTGTTTTCATCTTTTCTATTTTGTCAAGTTGCACTCATAACAGCTTTTTAAAAGAGTCTGCAGCAGTGTTTCCTCTACACACTTGATATATTTTCTTTTAACAGAAAAAAAGACAAGTCTATGCAAATATATTTCCAATTTTTCTAAGTTTTGAAGGTAAAGAGCTAAAATATAAAGCCACGGTTGTACCTGCCACTGTCTTATCAAAACCCTCTAAAGACAAAAAATGTTCCACCTCCTCCTCCCTCCTGCTTGAAGAACAGGTGCCACCTTCAGCACTGGCTGCTGCTTTTCCCATGAATAAACTATGAATCTATTACCGTTGTACATTCCTCACAGTTGTCCTCAGATAGCGAAAGTTACTCAAACCTGGCGTTATCGGCACCATGGCTGTTGTCTTTCTAAGAGGCCATGCATATCAGCATGAGGCAGTAACATTAGTGCTGGGAGGAAGCTCCTCAAGCAGGCAAATCCATCCCCTGAATAACAGCAGAATAGGTTTCACAGAGCATCCACAAGAGCTTATTGCCAATTCCTGCCTTACAACAAGCAATGGTATTTTCATGCATTTTCCCCTTTTTGTTCAAACTCTTCAGCCATTTTGCTGTTTTATCTTAAGACCTTTTTCCGTCCCTCCAGTCTGCTGAGACTAATGACTTCTACCTTTTACTAACCCTTGTGAACACAAAGATACTCTGTCCTCTTCTTCAGAAAGCCAATTTAAAATTCTTTTACCCTTCTCTGGCAACATGCTTTTTTCCAAGAATTTCTTCATTTGTAATCACTTAAGTGCTTCCCTTTACTGATGTCTATTTCACCATCTCATGTGCTGTCCAAAATAAATATACTGCTCCAGTTAGTAATGGATAATCCTGAACAGGTTTTCTGTTCCAGGGTTCTCCAGACCATGGGTATGCATTAACCTCTTTCTCCCTGTACACTTTATTTAGAAAATGTTTTGCTTTTTGCTAGCCCTTAATAAATGAAATCTTTGAAAGCTTATCCTGATTTATACAGTAGTATGGAAAATTGCCAGATAATTAGGGTATATAGCATGATCTATGAAAAATGGTGAAGACCTAAGCTCTATGGATTTTGGCCCAAGTCAGAGCTCTATGTCTTTTTCAAACAAAGCATTTTCAAGATGAATCTTATGATGAAACTGACTTTTAAACATTTACATAAGAAATGAAAAAGACACTTTCACCAGAAGAACGTGGCAGTTCAAGCACACAGTAGCACTGTGGGAAACCTTGGTTCAGTCCTGCTCTGCCACTCCCTCACACATCAGTTGCACACCTGATGTGTGCAGGCTGGGTCTTCCCATATCAATTCTGTGGCTGTCAACTTCCTAAAAATATCTGTTGATCAAGATGTGAATTCAACTTTCTCACATCTAGTGGAGTGCTCTCACTCACAAGACATTATTTACTGGTATCAGTCTTTCTAGCTTTGAGCAGAAATAATTTCAGGCCCTGAAAAATTCCTCTTAAGAACAGAAAAAAAATTGGCAATTATCGTCTTGTCTAATGAATATTGGCAAGACTCTGTCACTTCAAAATTTCCAGCATGGTGTACTTAAGAAGTCCCTGAACGCAGTGAAACAAGCTGAATTCTGTTACACTGGCCATGCAGAGACATGAGGGAAGTGCTTCATTTTCACCACTCACCATGAAAGGAGCTCCAGGCTGCGCTTGCTGCTGGCCAGACAGGGCTCTGATCCACTGGAAGTGATTCTCCACCTGCTGCTGCCCAGAGGGACACAGGTACTCTGAACCCCATGGCTAGAAGAGGAGTTGTGGACAAGGTGGACACAGCCTTCCCTCATTTTGGCTGGAATTAAACTACTAGCCCTTGCAAAGTGCGTGTCAGCAGTTGAACTGGACCATGACACCAATGTAAAAACAAACCTCTTGAAATACAGATAATCCTATGATTCACACAACACAGGCTGTGCTTCAGTGCACTGAAATAGAAGCAGAACTCAGTATTTGTTAATCCTACTCTAATTATAACAATCTATGTTATAACCCCTGCTAATGAGCTAACATAATTTTTTAAAAAGTGTGTGTTATAACAATGTGATTAAAGCTTGATGGAGCTGTTCTTATGCTTTTATGATGTAAAAATGGTTTCTTATTAGCTTTTGATGTTTCATTTTCCCCACAGCATCACAATATCTGCTTCTGTTTTACCCAATTGTACAATAATTGTTGTTTAACTTCAGCAATCTCATAGCCTAGTCAGACTCTAGCCATTTGATTAATCAGTAAAAATACTCTATAGCAGTAATGCCATGGAAAATATGCCTCATCATTTCAGTGCTCCATATTATATTCTCTCATCGCTCTGTAAAAGCTACTGAAATATTAATATATTGTCCTCAGGATTTGATAAAACTTGTGATGAAAATTATCATAATGTTTTATGCCTAAGACCATTAAATTAGCACACATTAAACTTGAAATAAATGGCTTGAATAATTTCTGTCTAAAAGTGTTCTTTTTTTTGGAAGACTGAAATGCATATTGAAAGTTTTAAAGTTGCGGAGCAACCCACTGAAAATTACAGCTTCAACAGTCATACCTAAGGTTATCTCTCTGCTGTACATACACAGAATAAGCTTTCTTCACACAGTCAAACTCCTTTCCAAACTAAACTTTCCCAATCTAAAATAATTTAATTCTGTGTTTATTAGGTAAAAAAATCCCCCAAACCAAACCAGTAAGAGGGAACAAAGAAAATCAAATGGGCAGATTGTGCTCAGATTTGCAGATATACAACTCCAGCAGAAACACAACAGCTGCATAAATATTTCCAAACCCATATTTGGCTCCTTCCCTCCCACATTAAAAGGCTAACACAGCACCAGTTGAAATAATCATATAGTTGCTGATGGAGCAAAATGTCCTTGATTAGAATGCAATTCAGAATTAAACACCTTTTCACAGATGGGGCTGGTATCAGGACACTGGTCTGGATCTATACTGGTATAATTCAATTGATTTCAAGACTAAAATTGATCAAGATCAGGAAACTCAACTCTTCTTGAGGTGCAGTTTTTTTTTTTTTTCCTCATTTTTAGGAAAGCCATTACATGGGCCCATGCATTCAGCACACAGCCTCTTTTAGTGTCAGCAACGATCTGTTTTGTGAAATTCTTCTAGGAGAAGTATTAAGAGACTCCAGGGTTTTGCAGAGGCTCCTGACTCTTAACAGCTGTATTCATAAATTGCTAGTCATACAGTATCACTGCTTCTTCCTGTGCTTTACAGTTCATGTAATACTCCCCAATTTCCCTTATGTCAGTGCCTACAAGTCAAAAGTTCAGAAATAATAACAGAGTACGGATATGTGCCGTCATTAGATTCATGTTTCGATAGAAAATTAATTTGGTGTTTTATTAATTTGTTTGAAATAGTAACTACTGCCTTGAAAAGTATAAGGTGATTAATTTCCAATATTTTCAGATCATATTAGCAATACACAAGTGTTTTGACATGCCTAGTAGTTTTACTCATAATCAAGATTTTGCAGTTCAGAAATTCTTCTAGCTACATGAGCCAGAACCTTAAAAGCTAAAATTGTCAGAACATTGATTTAAAAGCTGAGGATGTATTTTATGCATTACAGTGCATCACTGAAGATCTTTTGTTAACAGACAGCAATGTGAATTACGTATCTGATTTTATTTCTTACTGTTAAACACAGCTCATTGGAAATGTATAACCAGCTCCTTTTTAAGAATATACAGCAAAAGCAATGTCTCGTATTATGCTACAGCAGGTAATTCAGTTCCTTAGATAGGATTAGCCAACAGATTTATCAAGCAGTCTCTAAGGAAAGCAGAGTTCAAGTCTGGGCTCATCAATAATACATAAATAAACTGAACAATTAGGTACAAAGTGGCTATCTTGTCAGACAACTTATTAACCGATAAATGATAAACTCACTGCAGACAGTGTAAAAAGGGGAGATACGTAAAGATAGGAAAGACCTGAAAAGGGAGAGGAAGGTACTGTACTCCTCAGTGTGTTTGTGGACTTGATAATTCTCTCCAACTCTCCATTTTGAGCTGAGAGCTATGATGTCTAGACAAAGGTGGTTCAGCAGCACTTCACTATGAGGAATCACTTGGGGTTTTTCCTGATAGCTAAACACAAACACATTCTTTTGCTCTTTAATCAGTGGTCTAAATAAAAATATATACCACTTTTCTAGTGATGGCTACTACAGCCTCAACTTCAACTTAATCTGCAAGTTTTACATAATAAAAATTACATAAATACAGTCATCCCCAGCGTGTAATGTCACCACTAGGCATTGCTATGATACAGTCCAACTACTGAGATGCACCAGTTCCTAGAAAAGGGTAGATGAAAGCAGTCAGGCTTACAGTGGTCTTACACAACAACAACAACAACAACAGGCCTTAAAAGGCAGATTACGTTATTGAATATCAAAATATGGGAAATTGATCCTTCTTTACTATCAAAAACCTCAAATTTGATTTTCTTTTCTGTGCTGGCCTGCACTTTTCAGACAAGAAAAAGAGAGGTAGGAAGGGCTGTTGCTTTTTTTTCCTCTCAGCCAAGCAAAACAAAACAAAACAAAGTCTGCATTTCATTTAGGATCAACTAGTAAGCAAGCAAACTTAGTAAAAAAAAATCTTTTCATATGCACATATCTGCCTCAGCTCAGAAATTATGAACATTTGAAGTACAGATTTCAGGATTTAACTCAGAATGAAACTAATATTTACCCAATATGATGTTTTTCATGCTCAAGTACTCCAAAGTGCTTTGCAAATATTGACTAAATTCTGCCTTTTTTCTGTGTTCAGCGCTCCTTGACTCCAGTAGCCATTTTGAGGGGTATGTGGAAAAGAAGAGCTAAGGCCTAACACGCTTTGCTAATGGAAATGTAAATTTTCAGTGAAACACAGCCACTTTTGTAGTGAAAAGGGGACATTACTCAGAATACCCTCCAGAGCAGTATAAATTCAGGAATTTATAAATATCCTTGCCAGACGGAAAAGTAATACAGATGAACTGAAGAAGTCTGCAGTGACTTCACTCCATGGTCGTTGTGCCTCAGTTAAACAACATGGACAATTTTAATAATACTCACTGTCATTTTACTCTAGACTCATTTGAGTGAACAGTCCTTCCATTTTGCATCTGAGTACCTTTGAAAATGCACTTTTATGTCTCTTCCAAAGACAGGCAGAGCCTGAAGAATGACGTTCCCCTGCCACTAACAGGGTAAACTAGTTCTCAGACCTAGAACATCACCCCTGTGGGCTCCTGAACCCCCTCCTGTGTTCATGCTGGGCCTCCCCAAAGTAGGCAGATGACAGCTAATGCAAGCACAGCACCTGCAGGAAGACTGACATACAAGCTGGACTACAGGAGGATGCAAACCTGGTTAGGAAAGACCACATCTTGCCTGGGCAGTGAAACAAAAGATGAAAAGAGAAGGAAGACAGGCCTTAGAGCCAATCTTCCATCTCTGGAAGCAGTTTTCCATGACAGACCAGCTGAAGTGTCTATATGATTTGCATATTTTTCTTCTGCTAACTATAAAAGGACTGTAGGACAGATATTTCAAACTTTAGATGTGTAAAACTTGTGAGCCAGACCCCAAACACTGCACACCACAAAGTGAATGGGATGGTGTCAAATGTGCACTTATTCTCTCTGGGACCAAGGTGTCCTCTGTGCCCTCCATCCCTGAGGAGCTGAAGTGGCATCACTGAGGCATTGTGAAACTGCATCAGAATCCCAGTTCTCTGCTTCTTTTGGAGATTAGGGCTGGGGATTATGAAGAATCCATAGGATGGTTTTGCCTGCTGTATTAAAGGATTCCCTTGTCTGAGGGTAACAGCTTTGTGCATGTGCCACTTTTCCCAAGAGTAGGAAATAATAAAGAGTGGGTCAGATTGTGGGATATGGATGCAGGCATTTTATGCAGCACTACCTGCAGACTCAAACTTGAAAAAGCAGTCATGAAGGGTCTTCCCAGTGAAGAATTTTCATAGCTGCAGTCAATCTATGGACAGGCTGATGGTACTAGAGCATGAAAATATTGCACCCCTGCCCACAAACACAACCCATTATTTATTAGTTCAGACTGTCAGTGAAAGAAGAAACATTTTAGCACAATGCTCAGAAGCAAAATGGACTTCTGAATTGCTATAGGATAATTTGCACCCAATTTATGAGTTTTTGCAGAGCTATGAGATGCTTTGATCTGTTTCATATAAAACTTGGTTGAAAATATGTTTCTTAGAGTGAAGTATGAGGTAATAAAAATGTGATTAAGGTGTGCTAGCAATTTTATTTTGGCAACTTTATGCTGTGCCTTTGAATTCCAGTATATATAAAGTTTGGCTCTTTTTCAGTTGATAGTCTATCAGCTCAAGACTCTACATAGACAAACATTAATAAACTCACAGACAATAAAATAGAAGCAGTCTAAAACTACATGCTATAATCTCTCTCTTTAAAAATAAATGTAGGAAGTCATAATGTATAGTTTATAATTACGATATCCGAAGAATTTCAGTTCAGTGAAGCCAAAGGTAATTGCTTACTCTGGAACTAAGAATGCGATAAAAAGAAAATTAGGCACTGGCCCTGAAGCTCAAGACCGAAGTAAATCACATATTTCCTCAAGCAGAAAGGCAGTCTCATTTTTCAGGGGGAAAAAACTTTCACAATAATGTTAAAACACAGAAGTCCAACAACTAATCAGAAGATACACATTAAAAGTGAACAAAACCAGTTCCAAAATCCCCTAAATTGTAAACATATTTCTTTAGAGCCCTTACAGTGATAAGCCTAAAGTAATTGTGGGAATAATTTTTACATTTTAAACTTGAACCTCTCTTTCCTACACAGAAATTTCATCCCAGTCAGAGTACTGCTTTAAGTAATAGTTGGCATAACACAAGATGTCTTTCAAAGTTTCTTGTCCCTACATCCCTGCAAAATGTAAATGAAAATTAACCTTCACAGGGTTATAGCAAAAAAAAAATGCTCAGTGGAGGCAAAAAAAAAGTTTCCATGTATAACTATCGCTTTCATATCTGTACATGTAAAGATACTTTATCCTCTAACAAAGAGCTAATCCATGAAAAGCTTCACTAAACATTTTCTTGTACTATTCACATTTATGAAAGTGATTTCTGGAGCCTTAAGGAAGGTTAATGCACTCTCTGGCTCTAATCAATGAAAACAGTGTGATTTACACAATCTATGTTCTTTGTCAAATTTAAGCAGTGTATCACCCCAGAAGATCTTTTGCTGACAGGAACTTACCGCATGATGGAGGTGCTGGAACCCTCCTTACAGTGGTTGTACCTGGCATACCATGCTGTGCCTGTGCAATGATAAAAGGAAAACTTGCAGGACAGCCTCAGGCTATCCATCTCTGATGCTCAGACTAGTGGATATAGCTCACTGAAGGCACATAGAAATACTTTTTGGAGAAGAAAAATGGAATTAAACCAGAATTTGACAAGTATGGCTTACATCAGAATTATGCTACCCCCGTCCAAGAATAAAAAATTCAGCCTCTCAGATCTTTACAATTAAATAGAAATTACAGTCAATTGATGAATTCCTGCCTCCTGTCACTCAGTACTTATAGATGAGGACTACTACTGTAAGCACAGTGTATCTAATGACTGACCAAGTTTCCTGATTTGAAAGTGGCATTTAAAAACATTTCATTTCACAGAGCTCACCCATTTTCCATCTCTACGAGGAAAAAAATGAAACTTTTCCATGCAGCTTATGGATAACCTTCTGCAATCACAAACTCCTGCTTGCCCAAACTGCAATATAAATACAGCAGATGTACATTCACAGCCTGACTGGCTTACTTGAAGCTAGTACGTCATTCATACTTCTACCTGCCTGTGCCGGCTGACATACTGAGTCCATAAAGGACATGGAAAACCATACAAACAGAAAAGGTGTATCTTTGGAAAGTCACATGAGGCCAGAGAACTAATTTTCCATTGTTGCTCCGGAACATGCAGAATTACTTATGTAAGAAAATCAATCTGTGCAATCACTTTAGGTATGAGAAAGTCCAGAGTAGGAGATAACTTAGAAATGGTTGCAAAGATACTTACTAAAAAAGATAATATACGCCTTACGATTTTAAGCAATACATTCTGAATGATGGGATAAGGGCTTGTTAGAGAGGAGGTGAAATTCTTCCTCTTCTAATCTGATTAACATTTTCTGGAGAAAGCCACAGGGAGGGAGTACTTATGTTTGGAATTTGCACAATAGGAATTGTGGTATCTGCTACAGCATTCATCCTTGTCTGAACCATTACACATCCTAAATAAAGTAAATGAGTAAGGAATCATTGTGTGGTTTTATGGTGGGAACTGAGAAGTATTTTGCTTGACATATCCAAGCCATTGTTTTTAATCAATTTTTCCTTGACAGGTCTTGATTCTTCATTCCTCAGTGGAAGGCATGTAACTCCTTGCATTTTCTGGGGAAACTGATTTCCACAAGAACACATTCAGAGAAGGAGTTAAAACTGAATATACATTAAGTTATATTTAGCTCTACAAGTCTTAACATAGCACTGAAAATGGACAAATAAACACGAACAAAGTGTCTCCATAAGATCTGTAGAGGCATGAGAAAAAAAACCAAATAAATCTTATGGATAGGGGGGAAGGTTAATAATAAGGCTAACAGTAAGGCAAATTATTTTTATGATATAATTTAATAGGTTCAGAAATTCACTAAGAAAAATACAGAAAAAAAGGAGACCAGACATTGAAATTGATCTTTCACATATCGCACATCTCATGTAAATCTCTGCCATACAGTCATTAAGATTCTACAGTTAGAAAATGACACATTCTAGGGGTACACATTTCAGTGGCTGTTGGATCTGCTGCATTTCTCCCTCTATTCATTACTGTGTAAGCTTAGGGGGTGTGTGTGCACACACATAAATTACAGGAAATATTTTTCACATTGTACTAATAACTCCCATTGATTTTTTCAGCAAATACAACAATATGACACATTTGGGAAGGAGTGTATTCAGTTCTATTTGAAAATGAAGCCCTATCAGTCAAAATAAAATAAAATGAAATTTATAAAGGTCATATCATATTTATGCATTTACTAAATATAAAAGTCACCATATGGTGCAATGTTACCATATGCTTGATTTTGTAAGAGCAGATTTCCAATGTGGTAGGAGAGTTCTCCACATTAACAGATCATTAGCTTTGCATTTCCTTTAAAACACTTTTTGAAGAAAAACAGCCAAAAAGTATCCCAGTATAAGACACATGATCTGTAGGTATACCTACAGTAGATAACAAGATGTAAAATGGACCCTACAACCTGCACTTGCACAATGCGCATATAATGTCTATTTATTACTATTTAATAAGCTCTTATTGCTCACAATACAGCAGAAGTAAATGAGTGAGTATTTTCTGATCTACTAGGTGTGTGAATTTGAAAAGTACATCAAAAGAAACAAAGTTCTGGTACGAAACAAGCTATAGAAAGCCTCTTTCAGAATAAAATCATGAGGAAATAATCTTTTTTCTTGTTGCTTGCTGAGAGATTATAAAAAAGCCCTAGTTTGATATGGTCAATTTTGGTTTGGACCCCTGCCATAAACTACCTCTAATGCAGTTTAGATATTCTGCAATAAATGTAAGTGCACTTTAAATTCAAGAATAAATTACAAGCTGTCAAATATCTTACAGAAAAATGATAGCATATATCAGAAATCTAAATATTTCAGTGGAAACACTGCTGATCTGTTGAGTTACACTGCTGTACACCTGGTTCTGGTTGCTTTAAAAGGCACCTCAGCTCCTTCCTAAAGAGATAAATATTGCCACTGGACAGCCAGTGAAAAATTTGGAAATTCCATTCTTGGTCCTGTTTTTGATTTTCCGGTGTGAACTTAGGTTAAATATTTCTTTATGCCAATGTCAGCAAAATAATATAAAAATACAACATCAATCCCTATTTCGAGTGCTTTGTGGAAGACTTATTTTTAAATGTCTTTTGAAAGCTTTTTGATCTCTGGTGCCAAGCTGTCAGAAAAAGAAGCCAAATAAATGCCAAAAAATACCCTATTACTACTTTTCTTTTGGTGTTAACACTGTCTAAAATGGGTGTATCTATCTATTCTGCTAGTATTTAGCAACATCTGTAAAATATTACTCATGAGTGCACTGGAACTAATGTTTGAGGATCCAGCTTGGTTAATTAAAGTTGGACAAACTCAGTTTTAAGCAGCGAAGACAACATTCATTGAGAGACTGAAATGTATTCTAAAAGACAAAGCAGTATCACCCTCATAGGAAAGCGACTCAAAAGGTGAAACTTGGGCCGTTTCTCAAATTGATGTCTTCCCTCTATGGTACAGAGCAGGCAAACAAGCGATGGAGTCACTCAAGGAAGGACCAGTCCTGACTGGAGCACAGCCAGGGGCTGTGACAGGAGTTGGCTTTACATATAAAATACCATAAGAATTTTTCAAAACAGAAAAAGAAGAGGCCTCCATCACTCCCTATATGTGCTCACACAACACTGAGATTAAGGCCAGCGTCACTTTGGGTTTGTAAGAATAATGTTCTCAAAATTAAACACAGGCAGATAGACTATAGTCTCCAAAGAAGGGAACATTAAGATCAGAATGAAGGTTGGAGAGACTTAACAATGTCAAGGATTGTTTCCTGAAAAAAGGAATAATAATAGCTCCTGAAAAGTAGTTGGCATCATGCCCTTTGACTGATTCCAAAATGGCCCCTGAGCCTTTCTGTTTGTCTTCACTTACCAATAATTTATTCTACAGATTATAGCTAGAAGTGCTCCTTTACATCTTGTGTTTGAAGATGTAACACTAGACGATACCGAGGAAAAGTCCTCTCCAACTTTGTCAAGCATAACTTTGTTGGCATGACTGCAGATAAGGCCCCTTAGATCTGGATCACCCAATCTACAAAAATATTTTAACCTTTTTTTAGCAAGAAGTGTTTAAATCTGCTGCCAAATGCTACCAGGGTACTCTTAGATCATGAATCTGTTCAATGCTACAGCAGTGAGAAGAAAATATCTCTGCATCTTGTGCATATGCTAAATGATTGGAAAGACTCCCACATTTACTTCTATGGACTTAACATAAAGTCTTGAACGTTAAAGAGGTTAACCAGATTTGCAGGGAAAAAAATTAAACTAATACTCATGAAGAATGGACTCTACCAACAATTTGTTCAGATGAAAAGGATGGCATAAGAAACTAAACAGTGAGAATTTATAGTTAAGCAGTGCAGAGCAGGGGAAGTTCACTGGAAAGTTATAATTAAAAGGATACAAAAAATGGAAAATGTTTGTGCTAACTGTAACTCATAAAAACTAAGAAATCAAAATAAATTTACTCTTCCAGTGAGTTCTGCTTATAACGTTTGGCTTCAAATTACAGATTTCAATATTGTCAAATTTAGACAGGATCACGCATTTTACCACCATTCACTTCAGACACAGATTTGAGTGCAATTAACTCAGTCAAAATCTTACAGAGATTCTGTTAATCAGTCAACTGGCCATAAACCAAAAAACCCTTGGCTTTTAAGAGAATAGTCCACAAAGGGCTAATACATACATTATTTGTAGTTTGTGTATATATATATATACACACACACAAATAGCCACTGTAAAAGCTGTATGCAGTTTTCTGTTCTCACTCTCATGTCAAATTTACTCAATTTACCAATCAAAACAGCATCTCTACAATTTCGAGCCTGTAGGGTTAACAGAGTCAATGAAAAGAAATCTGTCTTTTGTCTTCCTGCATCACTGCTAATGACAATGATTCTATATATTTGTTTTTTTGAAAGAGAAATAACAATGTTCAAAATAGATGAGAACTAAAAGGAACAAGAAAGTCTAGTGCCGAAAGTCTAAGCCATTTCCAAGGTTTCTTATGCCTGAAAGAACAATCGGTAGTGTTAAATACTATTTTGCAGCAATGTAAATAGACTACAGTGTTCACATCAACTTCACTGCAGTTCCTCTTCATCTGGAGTAAGAGGAGCTTCGCTTCCCATCCCACCACCTTCCTCTACAATGCACACAACAACAGTGGCGACCACAGCAGGCATCTGAACGACTACTGAGTAGCAGAGACCTTGCTTGCTGCCTGGCCAGGCCATTCTCCACCTCCAAGACAGATATGTCAGATTCTCTTTTGCATAACATTTTGGACTCAAACTGCATACCTGAAACATGTCCATTTCATACAATGCTTTAGCAAAAGTACTCACACTGATCAGCTCTAACAGTTATAAAGAACAAGAAATGATTTGAAGAAAGAATACTAAAATGAAACATTTCTTAAATAAAAAAGCCATACTTAAAAGCCTAACTTATACAGTGTTAAGTTACTAAATAAATTATTCATCTGGGCATAAGTTTTATTTGAAGAATGTCCACAGGAATTATTTAGTCAGCAATTTACTCATGTCATATACTGAATAAGGCTGCAATAGTTTCCTTCAGTAGTTATCACTTTAAAAAGTGTGCAAGGAATCTCTGGATTTCTAGCTGACACTTACCTCTTCAGTTAGACAATCTACTGGCTTGACTATTTGACTGAAGCAAGATATCTGTAAAGACACCTAAATCCAGTGTATTTTGTTGTCAGTAGTCCCAAAAATGTCTGCACAGGCCCTTGGAAATTCTCATGACTATATTTAATTACGAAACATTGAAGGAAACATAAGACTGAATAAGAAGAGAGATGAAGTGGTGGCAATACAAAATATTAGCAGCAAGCTCTCAGAACCTGTACAGACTTGTCTGGGTTCACATCACAGACACATTCAGGTTGGAAGGGACCCCAGCAGGGCACTTGTCCAACCTCCTTCCCCATGTAGGGTCAACACTACTCAGATGAAGTTGCTCAGAACTTTGATCAGCTCAGTCTTGAAAATCTACAGGGATCAAGATTCCACAGTATCTCCAGGTAACTAGTTGCATGGGCTTAAATATCCCCAGGGAGAATTTTCTTTTCTGTCTATCCAATAGGAACATCTCATGTTCCAATTTATAAACACCCTGTCAATCCACTATGCACCTCACTAAGAACATGGCTCTGTCTTCTCAAAAACTCCCTTGTGGATTCTGGGGGGCTGCTCTTAGGTACCTCAAATCCACTTCTTATTTAGGTTAAAAAAATCTTGGTCTCTAAATCTCTCCTTGACAGCCTTGGTGGCTTTTAATTGAAATTGTTCCAGTTGACAAAGTGTTTCTATACTGACGAGCCCAAACCTGGACAAGTTACTAAATTATTTTGTTCTTTAATGAGTATGAAGAAAAATGGAATAACAACACTCTTTGATCTACTGGCAACAGACTTGTTGGTACAGCTCAGTAACCTGTTAGTCTCTCCCACTGCCACAGCTTATTGCTGGCTAGTGTTCAGCACACCGTGCCCATCAGGACCCCCAGGTCATTTTCAACAGCATCCCAGTCAGATCCTTGCCAGTGAGTCCCTAGCCTGTATCAATGCAGGGGTTCGTTCAGCCCAGGTGTAGGACTTTGCATTCTGCTTTTGTTGAAATCCTGAGGTTCTTGTTGGATGATTGTTCCAACCTGTGTAGGTGCCTCTGGGCAGTGATGTTGCCCCCAAGCATATCAACTGGCCTTTTCAATTCTGTGTCATTTCCATACTTGACAAGATTGTGTCAACTGTGAACTCCTCCAGGTCTCTCAAGAAGATGCTGAACAGATCAGGTCCCAGAAGAGACCCATGAAGACCTCTATTTTTAATGAACCTCAAGGCAGCATATGAACGATTAACTGCTACATGTGGAGGGAGTCTGACGAGCTATCCAGTTCCTCACACATCTATCAGTCCACCCATCTAAACTGTATCGTTCCAACTTGAGTACAAGGATGCTGAGGGAGATCATGTCAAAGCCTTCATGTAGTCAAGATCAAAGATCCACTACTCTCCTTTCACCCACAGATTCAGTCATTTCACCACAGATGGCAGAGAGGTCACTGGGCATGATTAGCCCTTAGGAGATCCATGCTGCAATTCCTAAGCACCTTATTCTCCTTCATGTATGCAGAAACAGCTTCTGAGAGGGCACACTCAATTATTCTCTCAGGAACCAAATCAGCTTTTATCAGCCTGTAGCCCCTTAGATGACTTTTCTTGTCGTTTTTGAAGATGGGTGCAACATTTCCTGTCTCCAGTCATTGGGAATCTCTTCCAGCCCCTCAACAGCAAAAGAGAATGGCCTCACAATGCTTTCAGCCAGCTCTCTGTGTCCTGGCTGCTCCCCATCCAATCCTATGGACTTCTATGGGTCAAAATTTCTCAAGAGATCCCTGACTTAATCTTCTCTGCTACTGCTGGTAAATCCTCTCCTCCTTGGATGCTGTCTCTAGCCTCAAAGGCCCATGAGATTTTGTCAGTGGAGACTGAGGTAAAGGTAGCATTGATCTCAGGTTTATCTGCAGCCATTTTCACTCAATCAGGATTCAGCAGCACCCCCACATTTTCCTTGCTTTTGGGTTTCTTATTGCTCTTCTTGCTGTCACTCTTTGCCACTTTTAGGTGTGGTAAAGTTTTCTCAACACCTCACACTTCTCTCTTGAGATTTGCAGCATGAACTCCTAAAAGTATCCACCAAATGCTAGAGATATTCTAGGAAGCATTAAGAAGCAATAAAATAATTATTTTGAAAGTCAATGACTAAAGCTTAGATAGTTCCAAGAGGCTTACCATGAAATTGCTGAATCAAAACTTGTTTTACTGTTTGTCTCTTTAAAAACTCAAATCCTTGAACACAAACAAACTGCTACAATTGAAATAACTGACTGGAGGAAGAATAATTCTTCAACAGGAGCATGTTCTCCAACAAATCGCTCTTGCAAATGCAACACTTGAAGTTTTACAGCTGATCAATACATCCTCCATGCAACAGTTGTACATGGGAGCACAGAGCCAAGATCTGGTGTTAAGCAAAACATTACAAAGGTAGTCTGCAGAAATTCCACCAAAAGCATCAGGAACCCCTCCCAAACCTTTTCAGTGCAAAGAAAGAAGCTGCACAGAATTATGCCATTTCCCTTAGCTCCTATGTCATCTTCATTGCCCTCTCCACAGGCTGGCACTGGATTTGTTTATTTTGGTGTTTAACTCTGATGAGAAGTGTATTTTCATAGCAATTTCTCAGCATAAAGATATTGAGAAGAACACAAACAGATTACTTTTGGATGAAACAAAACTGCCAGGTGCACTGCAACTGTTAATGAGTGTTAGGTCCCGGACCAGCCAAATTTGAGCTGATACAAAGTCACACACGTCCAAAAACAAATGCAACGACAAAATGCAGCAAGCCCATGCCTGGTCCTCAGCACCATCTGTTTCATTCCACAGACCTGTTAACCTGATGCTGCAGGGTTTTTTAAAGCTCTAGTAGCTTAGTCTAGTGCTCTGGAGCAGTAAAGTTCAGACCATCTTGCCACTCCTGATGACTCTCAAGTCATAGGCTATCACAGAAATATGGATTTTCCCTTAAACCATCTCACTGTTCAAGATTATGCCCAGGAAATATGCATCCCGTGCAATTACACGTTTTAAAATGAAGTTTTTGAAGTATGTTTTTGGATGTCAAAAAGCCTAAATCTGCTTTCCACTAAATGCTCTTCTTTAAACTGCATTTTGGCTAATGAAAATGGGCACTTTCATTATTCTGAAACACAGTACTGCTAGGGATGAAAATATTAAAATTTATTTTAAAATATCACATCCTCTTTTTTTGGTGTGAATCATGAAAATACAGGCTTTCCTGTTAAGTTTTAGAAGTAGCAATATGAGAATTGGTGATTCCTAAAAACAGAATAGTACACATAAAATTTAAGAAAATACAGAACCCTGTAAATCAGCTCATCACACAACCCAAAGATTTCATGAATTTGAGATGTTAGGACTCAACAATATAAAATAACTCTTCAATTTGACACTATACCCTCAATCCTATATAAAAAAGTTTTAAACTTTTCAGGTAATTATTCCTATGAAATAGGAATTCCACAAAAATAACACCTTATGGATGTGCTCTCAGCAAATTGTATGGATTTCTAGATTTGCATTAACTACTATAACATTTCCAGTTTCTTTTTTTTGAACAGAAAAATTCTATTTATTCAAATTGAAAAGTATGCAATAACCTTCATCACCTTAAATACATTTTTAATTTAAATTGAAATTAACTGATTATGTACTATAAAATATATAGATTTTGCGTTTGCAGCTCTGTTTTTCTGGAAGAGTGTCAAATGTTTGGGGTTTTTTTTAATAATTAATTATTAAAAAAAACCAAGAATATACAAGTACAGTGTTGAAAAGAGCATTTTCTTTCCATGAAAATCTTTTCACTGCAAGTAGAAATTGGATGCTAAACAAAATGGACTGTCAGGACTAAATTACAGTTTGGCTACATTCAACATGTTCATTCTATCATCAGCTCATATACAGCAATATCTTTGTACTTTTGCCAGTGCCACACATTTGCATTCTAGTTAGAATCAGGTAGAAAGGCCCATGCAATTCCCCAGTTTAACACAGAAGCTTGCTACTACAGCTGCCCTGAATGTGACCCATATAAATGTCTGATCCTCACTTCTAACCAGCCTTTGCAACTGCTGGAATTCATTTATTGGTTTAGATGCACAACAAAGAAAGCTATCCAAAGTTTTGTCAAGGAGGGAGAAAAAAAAATTTGTTGGTGATGGTAATCAGCATGCTGCAGCTGGTTTAAAAGCTGGTATTACAATATCTGTTTAAATTATATGAGAATAATGTCATTGACAAGCCCTGAGAAGGAAACAAATGGTATAGGAAAGAGTATCCATGATGATCCCCTTTTGTAGTCTGTAGTCTTGTTAGGGCACATGTTGGGCATATTCTAGCAGATCCTGAGACAAGATACAGAATTACCATCCTTTCATGAACTTCAGCATTTTTGTTGTGTTCATTGAACAGCTCATCATTGTGCAAGGCAGAGAAATAGTACTCAGTTACTTAGTTATGATACATTAATGAACAAAACTAAGGCAAAGAAGAGGAAAAGATTTATAGCCACCTTTAAGCTCTAATGGTAAAAAAAGCCTTGTCTGAATCTAGAACCACCATTTTTCTCACCATAATAGAAATTTGAAAAACATAGTAAAGTCAAGTGAACTTTTAACTTGCAAAAAAGTAATAGTTCTCATTTTGTATGCTGATCAACCTATAAAATGAAGTGAAATATACATTTTACTTCTTTATATGACTCTCTGCCAAATGCTGAAGACAAGAATTTGTGGGAAGTGGTGAGTCTCAAATTTAGTTTGATCACACTAATGAAAGCTTTGTGAGTATTCTGTGCCTAAGTGGATGAGTTGCAGTCGCAGCTCTGCTAAAAATCAGCTTGCACAAATACTGAATTATGTCATCTGCTGAGATTAAAGTTTTCTGTTTGGTAAAGTAATAATAAACATCATTAAATGTTCAGCTTTGTTAGCAGGAGTCACTGGAAGGTCTCCCCTCTCCTTGGAAAAGAAGAGAGCATGCAAAATTTGAATGTGAACCTATAGTTCTGGCATAGTCTAGTCTGTGACTAAATGGTACCCTTTCAGCTTAATTGGCATGTGGAACAGCTTCCTGAGGATGGAGCCTGATCAGTAAAAAAGGAATATTTAGGATCAGAGTAAATTATTTCCCACTCAGTCTTAAACACTCCCTATTGAGCTTCACTAAAGAATTATTTTCAAATATTTTAAGCATATTTTTATTGGAGTAGTTTTAGTGTGAAACTATAGGAGATTTTTTCATAGAAATACTTCAGGAAAATGAATCATTGTCCAAACTGCCTATTTTTCCATAATAAGAGAATCACAGAATCATAGGCTTGTTTAGGTTGGAAAAGACCTTTAAGATCATCAACCCCAGCCATTAACTGAACACTGCCAAGTCCACCACTAAACAATGTCTGCAAGTGCTTCATTTACACATCTTTTGATTCACCTCCAGGGATGGTGAATCCACCACTTCCCTGGGCAGCCTGTTCCAATGCTTGACTACCCTTTCAGTGATGAAATTTATCCTAATATCCAGTCTAAACCTCCCCTGGTGCCACTTGAGGTCATTTCCTCTTGTCCTGTTTCTTGTTTCTTGGGAGAAGAGACCAACCCTCACTACAATGTCCTTTCAGATAGTTCTAGAGAGTGATAAGGTAAGCCTTGTGTCTTTGCTACCACATGGATTTCCATCCCCTATCTCCAGACAGCAGACCAAAGGACCTCACTAGCACACTGTACCTCAAACACTGGCATGCTGCCTGCAGATTTATTTCCAGTGACCCAGGTTTTATCCCTTTCACCCTTAAAATCTAGTTTAAAGCTCTCTCAATGAGCATTGCTAACTCCTGTGCAAAGACTCTTTCCCCCATTTGTGACAGGTGTACCCTATGTTTTGCCAGAGGCCTGCTGTCATGCAGACCAACCTATGACCTCTCCCTTCAGAAAACTTGAACTATTATAAAAAAAAAAAAATTGCTGACTAGAAAAATCACTATAGTGATTGCCAGAGATGCTGTTTTACAACATCACCACAGAACTGACAATCTTAGCCAAAAGGCATCTTCCAGTATGAGCCAAAGTTGGTAACAACAAAAAGTGTATGATGATAACTTTGGACTCCAGAATCCAAATTAATGCACAAATGAAAAGATGGATTCAAAGTTCATTAACTTTAACTTTCAAATATCCCTAGAGCAACATATTAGGGTTTCCAGGCATTTGGTTTTTTTGCAGACATTTTTGATAAGAAAGGACAAGCTTGTGCTGAAGAAAATTATGTGAATACACTGTTAGTTATGTTTATAAAGGTAATATCGAAATCAGGAAAGAGCTTCTGTGTTATGGCACTGTCATGGTTTAACCCCAGCTGGCAACTAAGTACCACACAGCTGCTCACTCATCCCCCAATCTCCCAGGTGGGGAGAAGAATTGAAAAAGAAACACTAAAGCTTGTGATTTGAGATAAGAACTATTTAACAATTGAAACAATATAAAATATTCTAACAATAGCAATTATTTTTGTTGTTGTTGTTGTTGTTGATGTTGATGTTATGGAAAGAAGAGAGGAATAAAACCCAAGACAGACAAGTGATGCCCAGTACAGTTGCTCACCACCCACTGACCGATGCCCAGCCCATCCCCAAGCAGTGATCGGCCCCTTCTGGCCAGCTCCCCCCAGTTCATATACTGGGCATGATGTTCTATGGTAAGGAATATGCTTTTGCCTAGTTTGGATCACATGTCCTGTCTGTTACGCCACCACCCCAGCTTCTCATGCACCTGCTCACTTGCAGTGCACGGGAAACCAAGAAGTCACTGCTTTGCAGTAAGCACTACTGAGCAACAACTAAAACATCAGTGTGTTATCAACACTACTCTCTTACTAAATCCAAAACAAAGCAGTATATCAGCTGTTAGGAAGAAAATTAACTCTATCCCAGCTGAAACCAGGTCAGGTACTAAAGTTGGGAAACATCAGTTTAGAATCAGAAGAACAATTTTTCAGCTAGGTATTATTTCAGGGCTTGCTGCTGTGTAAGCTCAGCTTGGCCACGATCAAGCCCCAGCTAATGACAGACACCTTAGGCAGACTGGGGAATGCCTAGCATAGCAGAGGAAACAATTTATATGTTCTGCTTGTAGGGGTTTGACACTTTTCTGTGTAAAGTTGAATCACATTTTTGCCCGTCTGTCATGCGCACCATGAAGGCTGCAAGTTCCTCAGGGCAGGAGCCTGTTAAACACTTAGCACAACACAGGAGCTCTGTGCTAATAATTACCACTGCTATTAAATACACTGTGGCATAGCTGCTTCAGTAGCCTTACTCTAACGTATTTCTGTAAGGCTGTCAGTATAATAATGTTACACTGAATTCAGTAGAGAGGTTTGGGGAATGTGAGCAAATGCTCTATCAGTTTTCCTGATCTCCTGCAGTTCTAGGCAGCACTTTTGACACCAATAATCTATGGCCCCACTGCTGTCAAGAACGAAAAAATGTGTTCACACAATTAACATGTGACATCATATGGTAATCACCCATAAGGAAAACTCTTAGCTTCCATGAATATTATGATAATAACTGAAAAGCAAACACATTTGTTCTCAAAATTAAAAGCACCAGATCTTTCCTTGTGCAATTTAGCCACCTTCAGTTCAAACTGAAATCACAATTCCATGCCCCATTTCTCCCTTGTGGAAGACAACTCTTCTCTTTAATAGACTAATAGAGGTAGGAGTCACCAGATGAGATCTAGCCACGAAATTCATCATTTATATTTCAGACTTCATTCTGTATATACAAAGAGGAGAAGCATACTGCCTTTTCCAGAAGCTCTCCACAGCCTGCAAACCCATACATGGTAGCAGAGTGGACTGGCTCAGCAAATACAGTCAAAGCCAAAGGTTGAGGCCCATAACAGCCCTTCTCACGTGTATGAAGTAAGAAACTTACACTCAGTGTAAAGACATTGCTCTGATGGAAGCATGTGATGTGCAAAATGAGAATCCTACTACAGAAAGTCAAGGATCTTTTAAAATCTCAGGCTTTGTTGCCCTTCAACTTAGCCTTTTCTAGATGGCACATATGGAATTAGGAAGATGTAAAAAATGTCATTTTTAAAGGATATTTTCCAATCAAAACTTTGATTGGACAGCACTTGCATATATCAAATCTGTGACATTGTTTTAATACAGAAGTATTAATAAAATTCTAAAAAGGATTTTTCTGTCCTTTGTTTACACACCAGTTCTTATCTATACGGACAGATGTTCCACACAAAGAATTAAAAATGTTAAATGAGGCTAATACTTTCCTATATGGTTTTGTGACTGTGTGACTACATAAATGAACCCCTCCACATATACACATATTGCACATATGCAAGCTAAAGTCTGTGTGGATTTTTTTTTAAGAATAAAATAAAACTTCCAGGATTGTTGATGCTAAATTATTGATAGAATTTCTATTTAAATGCAAATTTGACTTTTGGTTTTAATGGAATAAGTGCTTTTTCCAAAATTTTTCAGTGAGTAACATTCTGAAATACAGGAAAAGGTTGGGAGTATGAGATCTTTCTAGATTTGCTTGGTATAATTCTTAGTAAGATAATGTTGGTGCATTTTCTTTTATCAATTTATCCAAGTTTTTTATCATTCATTTTTGAAAAGAAAATGAAGTGCATTGTACACCTGCTAGGTTAAGTAAAAAAGAAGACAGTTTACTCGTAGATTTTTGTGCTTATGGGGTGGGAAGGAAAGTGGATTTTTCAAAATAATGATTTCCTGGTAGTGTAAAATACAGGGAAAAATAATGAGAGTTCAAGAGTAGCATTATAATGACCAAAATTCACTATGTGTTTTATATTATGTCGGAAAAAACTCTTTTAAGAAATGGAAATCACTACATTCTATTGATTCATGCACAGAATCTTCAGACATAAGTCATCAGTGTTGACACTTTCAAATACATAAAACGTGACATCTGCTCCTACAAACTCACTACACAGGCTGTAAATCATCAAAGAGAAAAACAGTTCAATGTCATTTCAGCCACTGTAAGCTATGGTTTACAACTGAGAGATAAAAATAGTCATACTGTCTCTATGACATCTAAACCACTTTTCTACTGCAGTATTCTATGTTCTGATTTATCTTTCTGGCTGAACAACGCACAATCAATTGTAAGCCACTAGTGTAGTTTGATTCCAGTCAACAGCAATTTTCTCCAGCTTTATCTTTTTTACCCCTCACTGCACGGACTTTAAGTGCTCTCCCAAATGCACCCTTTTCCATGCAGTGTTTGGTGGAGACTCTGAGGACTTAAATTTGTCATTTTAAAGTGTAAAAATACAAGAAAAATGCATAACTTATATTTAATGGTTTCCAAATACTTGTAAAATCCTTTTTGCATTACACCACATCTGCGTTCACACTAATGAAGAATGTATGTATGCATTTTTCAACACCGATATCAGGGATCATTGTACAAGGTATTTTTATCATGCACCATTCCTCACCAAAGAAAACAGTATCAAGTATCTTGATCCTTCCTTGAAAGAAATGCTAAATTGCTTCCTATAGCTACTTTGTCAACCTAATTATTATTCAAACCAATATTCAATTTGCATAAAGTACTAAAACAGTTTTTCAAATCTTCAGTGATTTACTTCATTTAATTATGAAGTGAGAACATGACTATTGCAAGTGGCATATTTTGTTATTATTAGCACCTAAGAGATCACAACATGCATTAGGATTAAAATATTTTTTGAACAAGAAAAAGCCCAAGGAGGTGAATTATCTTAACCACTAGTATTTACTATTAGCGTTTGCGGCAGAAATAAAACATTTATATGGCTAATGAAAATGTAAGGAATAGACCCATCACCTCAACAAGTGACACAGTGATCTTGCAACACACCACACATGGGTAACTGCCAGCAAGCAGAAAGCAACAGAGCAGCACATTAAAGAGCCGAAGCCCAGGATGAGCCAGAAATAGTTTTCTCCATTTCCAGGTTGTAAAATCTTCCTAATGTACACAAAGACAAAATCACATTCTCTTCAATTTTATTTTACTTTACTGAGAGACTTGTATGAAGTTCTCTAGGCACACCTCCTTTTTGGGAAGGACATGAGCCTTACCCTTGGAAGACCAATGTCCAGAATCTCGCCTTTAGACTACCAGGCAGCCACCCCAGAATTGATTTCCACAAGCACGCATTCACCCAAAGTATCAAAGAAGCCTTCTCACATAGAATTTCACCCAAACAACACCACTAATTAAAAAAATAGTTTTACTAGTGAATAAGTTAACAGTTTTCCAACGACAGCTAGAACAACTAGTTCTTAAAACAGTCTAAATGTCAGATACACATATCTGCGAACTTGAAGAACCACAGCCCTCAACAGTTTACTGCAGGAGTGCTCCTGAAAATACACCCAAAAGCCATTACAGTGTGAGCACCACTGCCTACCTCAACCTTTTGTCAGGGCCATGTCCTTTTGTTCACTCAACCTGTGGGATTAACCCCAGGGACACTCGTGTTTTCTGGCTAAATGCACTATCCTTCACACCATATACCTGTGGCCATAAGGCACATTCTGTTGCATTAGTGTTCACTACCTGGTAGCAAACTTGTATGCACTAAAGCACAGTATCACCTGCATGTACTATCATGGGCATATAGTTTGCTGGCTTTGTCTCTCTAACCTGTCTGTAAATTCTACAGCCTTTGCACTTTGGTTTTATAAATCCCAGCTCCCAAAATCAGATTTCAGAGATTTGGCTACAATGGTGTCCAGAACTTATCCCATTTAGTATTTTGTTCTGACTAAATACTTTCTTGCACATTCCCAAAATACAGTCTGCTGTCAGCCATGAAGCCTAGAAAGCTAAATCAGATTTCAGATATTTGCACCAGAGGTTCTTTCCAACTCTCTAACATAGTCATATGGTCTAGCTCATAGCAAGATTAGAAAAGCAACATTTTTTCACACATTTCCACGTAAAATCTTGATTTGTCATGTGCATGCGCACGTAAACGTACATAACCATAAAGTAGATGATGGCACATGTGTGTGCACACGCATGCACATAAAAGCAGATAAGCAGATCTTATCTCTATCCACTGAAGTGTCTCTTTCCAACTGTTCCTCTGCTGAATGCTTCTTGACAACATGCAGTGTTCTCAGTTCTCACTGAAACTCAATAAAAACTGAGGGGACACTCAATGGTTTCAAAATATCTGAGGCACAGACACATGTATAACTACATGGAAGAGAAAGGACTGTATAATTTATGATTGTAGAACAGGATAGGTCTGCACCTGAAAATATTTATTAACCTGATGAATGGTCTGCTTTTTGAAAGCTAATCTAATTATGTAATCCATTCCAAACCCATAAATTATCCCCCCATATACACCTTGCCTCTATGCTAAGAATAAAGAGATGTCTTATATATTGTAATTGGATATTTAAAAACATTAAAATACTAATTTTAACATTATCAGAACTTGTGCGAGTATTGTAAAACTTCTTTTACTTTTGTTGGAAAAATTTACTGTGTGTCTGAACGTTTGTTTCTATGTTTGACTGGATGGCACCAATGCATATTAATAACCCTCTTTCGTGAGGGACAGTCTCAATGGCATTTCAGAGTAAAATACCTATGTTTTTTCAATGTTGTAGTTCCAAAAAGTTTTCCTAGATGGATGAGTTTTGAAAGAGTTTATACGTCTGCTCCAACAATTTCCATAAATATCCAGCATTTCCCAAAATTTAGCTGCTTCAACCTGTAACAGGCTGGTGAATATCTTTGATAGGGGCTGCATGCATTTAGAAACACCAATCTTTGAGATGTCCCAGTGATTTTGGAAATCTCCACCTAACACTGGCTCTGTGAAAACTCAAAAGCATCAAAGAATTCACCTACTTAGGCTACAAAAATAAATCCTGTAACGTCACTGGCTTCCATAGTTGCTTCCTAATATGCAATGCTAAAAATTATTCTAAAAATTACTGTATTCACAGAGTAAGGCAAAGTTACTTTGCATTATCAAGTCCCTCATCACTTGCAAACTTAATTCCATGGCAAATCCTCCTCCCCATAAAGTAGAAGAGAAATTCTTCCATACGTTGTTCTATTTGCAGCTAGTTTTCAACTAAAACTTATTTGCAGGAGGGGGACAGTTGTGTCAGAGAAATACTGAATGAACAGACTCACTACTTTTTCTCCTGCATGAACTCTTGGAGCCCAATCATTGAGGAAAATCTCCCCACCACCTTCATCAGGAGAACCTGGCACCTTGTGACCAAAGGCCCACGGAGCAGCCCTCTCCTATCCATGAAAACTAAACAAAGCAAGCAATCTCATTGTGGCCAATGGGCTTGCTTGCACAAGTAATTTGTTCAATAACAAAATAAAGGCTGAAGAGTGAGCCATCACGTACAGGTGATGGGAAATTGAGGATAAAAAGCAAAAGGTATATCAAATGTCATTTATCTAGCATTACAGGTTATCTTTGTTATTTTCATTTTGTTGCTGCATTGGTAGAACTAGCATATAACTGGAAAAAAAATTACTAGTGACAAATCTATTAGTGTATAAAGGGAGATATTTCTTACAAGTACTTAGAGTAATATACAATCCTCATGCTATACACTAAACTCCCACTGACACAAAGGAAAGCTCTACACAAAGATAAGTACAGAATGCGTTCCTCAGTTTGCATGCAAAAATCTGCAGCTGAGGAAGTATTTTACCTAACACAGGAATATTAGCTGACTGAGACCACCTGGGGAACAGACAACACATCTAAAATACAAGAACTCGTAAGCAAAATAATGGCTATTCTTTCTCCATTCACAATACAAGCATCAACATAGGCACTATGTACACAAAGAAATATTATCAATAGATTGTTCGTAATCTAAAAATGAGTTTCTGTGACTTATTTTTTCACCATTTTTTTCACCCCTTTTTGGATAATACAGAATACTGTTGGTACTGGTTATTTTTTCTCAATAAAAATACTTGGCAAGACCTAGAATGTGGGGTTTTGACTGAAACAGATAAGCTGAAGAAGGTTTGGAGTTTATGTGGCAGTAGTTGTGTTTCCAGAAATATAGTTCTTCCTTCAGAACTTAAGTGTCTCAAATGATATCTCAAACACAGAAAAAAGAAAAGCTTATGTCCTACATCTAACAAGTTTAAGCACTGAATACTTACTTAATCCACTGTCAAAACCACGTGGAAAAATGAAAGTAGTAAAAAGTTATATTAGACACTAAGAACAACTAATAGTAAGAAAACTGGTTTTGTTCTTTATATCCCTGCAACAGGCTCAAAAATTTACACTTACAGGCAGCAATAAGAGAGGATGGTTTCAAGTGAAAGACTCCTGAAAGAACCTCAGCTATTTATCCTTAGCAATTTCTAGCCTATTTTACTCCAAAAATCCTTGGCATCGTCTTATCACATTTCCTCATGAAATCACATATGGCCATGCAAACAGAGCATTTCTCTCCTTGAAATCTGCAATGTTCTGTGACTGTGTGTGCAAAGACCCAGGCGTTTTACCATCCAGCCCAGTTAAACTTCCCTTGGCTCACTTGGAACTGAGGTGTTTCTAAAAGGGCTGTCAGACACTGAGCTAGGCCAGATCATGGTGCCCCAAACTGTACACCTGTTCCGGGCTTCTGGGCAAGGAGTTTCCCTGCTCAGTGGCAGAAGTCTTCAGCGCAGTCTAAGCCTTCTGCTCTTTACCAAGTCTGCATTTTGCTTGGTCCATCAGTAAACTAAGGAACATGGGCATTTTTACATTTCCTGACTACTGTTGGTTGACCTGAAGTATTTCATGCCGAAGTAGATGGGCATGCTGTTGGCTTCTTTGGCAACTGCTGTTTTTTCTCCTTTCCCTACTGGCATCCTGCTGGCACCAATGAGGTGCACGTAGTTTAATAAAAGCATGGTGATAACACATCTGTTTTCGCTTGCTGTAACAGCTCTGCCTAGCTGCCAAGACATCGAAAACCTCCTCTTCCTAATTCATTATCTAAAAATTATACAAACAAATTCAAGTTTCGTATGTATATTGCCACCAGTGATTAGGCTTGTACTCGATTCTGAGGAAAAATCTAAGATCACTTACTAGGGGCTCTCAGTGACACTCCCAGTCTCGTAAAAGGATCATGGTCAGCATATTCCCATCCATGCGTGAAAGCTCGGATTCCATGCAGTAAGGTTACTATGTTGTCAAATTTAGGATTGAGTTTATGGCTCTTGGAGGTGATTACAGATAATTTTTGAGACTTTGGGGTATATTTTCAGAATAACATGATTTGGCTACTGCAAAAGTTTAGTTTAATTCAGTTTAAGACTGCGTTCTCATTGGGGGTTTAATTACCTATTGATTTCAGCAGAACTGCTGCCCATCACCATAGTAGACACCTTTTGTGTAAAATCAATAGCAATATTAAGTCTCTTTTCAGTGTAAGGTCTGGACTACGGGCTAAAGAAGTTTGTTTTCCGTTTCACTGTTCTTACTCAGATTTTTTCAGATTTTTTTTAAGAACTGTACTGGAATCCGGAAGCTGTTATCCATACAAACTGTTCCTATTAAAGACTCATTTAGATCAACAACACTTTTAAATGGGTTAAAATTTCCTACCCTGGACCTGACAGTTTCAGCCACTTCTGGTTTGATCTGTCCTGTGATTTCTACAAAACAAACCTGCAGGAGAGAGGAATTTACCCATGCAGTGCAGTGAATTGTTCCATGCACTTTTAGTGTTTTTATACCATCTGAAGCCAATTCTAAGCAAGAAGCATTCTTTACCTAATCCAATTTATTTAGTCAGACTAAGCAAGAAAAATGAAGTCATCTAGATTATTTTTTGTTTGTTTGGCTTACATGATTAAGGAGAAAGGAATAGAAATGATATTCCTTTTGGGAATAAATTAAATTCACTAGTATTGAACAAGTTCTATGCTTTCAAGGTATCTTTCAGGAAAGCATTCCTTACACATTTTCATTTATCATATTGTGTTTCTCTGAACTCTCTTTTTTTAAGTTACACTGGTACAGAAATTGATTTAAACCAAACCCATAACTTTCATGAGGTTCATTAAATGGTAAAATGCATTTTCCACTTTTGTTTCTAAAACTAAGTTTTTAGTACTGGTACTAAATTTTTCTCAGTGCCCACCAATATTTTACTGGATTTCTTCTGTATATGAGCTATGGAAAAAAACAAGTGAGTTCAGCTATGAGATATTTGTTAGAGAAACTTTACTCCCACAGAACAATTTTGCAAAATTTGTGATATTCTCAAAGTTTAATGTTCAAAGATCTCCTTATGTTACTTCTGACTCTACTTTTTCTCACATCACTGGTACTCTTGAGATTTCCTGGCACACATATAATAATAGTTTTCCTACTCTTAACTTCTTAATCTTTGAGCAGGACAAGAAAGCAAAATCACAGATTAATTTCAAGTAGGCTGAGATCTCAATCCAACTGATGGTACTTGAAAAAGCAATAGGAAAAATACAAACATCTAGATTTCATCAGAAAAGTAATCCTATTTAAACGGAAAGCTTGGGAAGGATCAGCAAAAGACAATGGTGAATAAAAAAGTAAATGACCCTGTGGCAGTTATAACATTTGTACGACGATGAGAAATAGACACCAGTTAATCTAGGCTATACTCCTAAAATTTATTTTACACTGCTTTTAGTTTTTGGGATTACTATTCACTGAATAGCCCAGAAAAAAGCAGCTTGCTATTACACATAACAGTTGCATGGTATGGATGAATGCTGCTACAGCACTTAAAATTACACATGCACAAGCATGATGGAAATTAGTATTACTGTAGATATCAAAAGCAAACAGACCTAATTAAAGAAATAACCGCAACAAACCCAGATGCAACCCAAACCAAAAAAGGACAACTCCAAATCTAATGAATCCTTTGAATATTAATTACAGAATTCCTAACAATACACTGGGAAAGCTCTCTTGGAGAATTCAGTTTACTGTTTAACAGTTTCTGACTAATTTTATTAACCTGTACATGTGAGAGGATCAACCCCCTCTGGGTTTAATTAGAAGAAAATTCAATTTAAATCTAAATGTCAACAGTGGTTACTAATTATGGCAGGGCCCTGGACGAGACATCCAGTCTGTAATCAGGCGGTTCTCTGCTAACAATTAACAGTTTCTTTCTGAGTTATGAGTGCATTAGGATTTTCCTTTTCCTAAATAAATATGATTCAGTATGGGACACGACTAATATTAACAGCACCTACTGTTACGTGCAGACATGCAGAAGAGGCTGCCAAATTAAATTACAGAGATTTCTCAAACATATAGCTGAATAATAAGCAGCTACAAAACTAGGTCAGGGTCGCAAGCAGTCAACCACAGCCCCTCCCCCCAACATGCAAAATAAATATACCCACTATCTCTGAATAGAAATCAGTCTTTTGTTATGCCCTTTGTCAGGAATATGTTACTGCAAAATGATATTTATTTCCACAGTCCACAGCTGTGAGCAGGACTGAATTAATCTTTCAAGAACTGATTTCATCTTCAATTTCATGTTTATGATTATGAAATGTAAATGTATTACTCTAAAGAAAAATTGATAACAAAAGGCATAGATGTAAGAAAGGCAGCTTTATACCTACAGCTTTCACTTGCCCTTTACTAATGAAGCAAACAACCAACTAACTCTTAAATAAAAACAGACATTATAAGAACGCATTGTAGAGAATATGTAGAAGCATAAAAACTGGCGAGATGCCTAAAATGAAATCATCTGAAAATCTAACCTGAGCAGGAAATACATGATCTAAGACAATTACCAGAAACATGACCAAAACTAGGGTGAGGTTAAAGGGCTTAGTCATTTAACTTCTAACCAGCCCCCATACTCTCAATGCTACTGCTAAGGACAATACCGAAAATGGTGATTACAGCTGAGAATTGCAATTTCTCAGCTTGGTAAGAGCTTTTTTCAAAAATGACAATAGTCTTTTCCAAACCATTTCATTTTGATGACCTACTAATTAATTACATCCATATCCATAAAGTAGTAACCATGCTGAGTTTTGTGGAAGCTGTTGACAAATTTGTGTCATTCCATCTTGGGACTTACCAGCCATAGTGCTCAAATATTCCAGGCAAACATATTTTGGGATTTGTTAGTGGTGATTTCTCAAGATGACTATTTATGATAGGGAAAGCAGAAATCAGAGGAAATCTGTATGGAAATACTGAGGCAGTTCTATGAATAGTTTTAGTTCAGATAATATAACCATAACAATCAAACATGCAGGTCTTGGGCTGCTCTTTGCTAAACAGGAAAACTGTTTTCTTTCTATGCTAAAACCAAAACCAGTGTAAAATAATATTAATTTAAAAACCCTCTTTTATAGAGAATATCTTAAAAACATTAATTGAACATTACTTTAGCCATATTTTTTTGGACCATTTTTTGTGCAGAGGCCACCCAGTGGCAAATGAACATGCTAGCATCATTGTTGATAAAAACTTGTATAAAATACTATAATTGCAGCTTCAGATGCATTCTTAGTAGTTAAGACATACCAATCACTTAGGATGATGTGAATGCAGTTCTTTAATTTAATTTAGACTTAAATTTATATATTTCAAATTAAACCCTAAACCTGAAATCCCGTATGCATGTGCTTGATTTTAAATCTGTAAACAGTTTTATGTCCTCCCCAGGACTATTCACAGAAAAAAAATTAAATAAATATGTATATAAGTATGAAACACTTTTAAAGGTGCAAGCAGGTGTTTATTGTTAAGAAATAAGTAAGCATCTCTATTCAAGAAAGCACTTAAGGATATTAAACACTGCATATTTTGTATGTTATGTAAGGCTTTCCTGAGTAACGATAAATCAAGCACATCTCAAAATTAAGCATCTGCTTTCCCCTATTTCTGAACCAATGTCGCATTTTTTTTCTCAATAATGAAAGGATTATTCATATTTTAAAGTATAATGGAGAATATGGCTCTTAAAACCTTATGATGAAGTGAGTGGTTGCTGAACATGTTTTACAAATGCAACACTTGAACCTGACAGGAAAATTACACAACCATGACTACATTTGGATGCTCCAACTCAGATTAACTGCATGCTCTCCACACACACCAAAGCCTGTTGATACTGGCAGCTCTCTATACAAGTGAACTTTTGCAGTCAGATTGAAAGTGGGTGTTTAAAGCCTATTTTTGTCATAACGAACGTTAGATACCTGGCCTCCCTTGCACCACTGGCTCCTCCTCAGCTCTTCTACAAATGGTATGTCTTTCTCCACCAAGAAAAGGGAATCAGGATGCCTCAGCTCCTAATCTCACTCTCTGAATAAATGTGTGAAAAATGGCAGCATTGATAGCATGAAATAATTTGCAGCTGATGTCTGAAATTGTTACTTACTCCTGGGGATGGAGGGAGGAAAAGGGAAAAAAGGATAAGGGACTTTCCTCCCTCACTGCTTAAGCTATGTAAAAAAAAAAAAAGTCTCCAAGATTAATTAGGCCATAGATGGATTGCTAAAGGCTAACTCTGCATCTCACTAGGGCCCAGGTCCCAGTCTCCGACCTCTTTATTTACTTTATACAGTGTCTCCTGCACTCTGGAACAACCCAGGAACTCCAAGCACCAGCACAAATCTAGGATTTATGTGATGTCCTTTTCTCTCCACATTTGTCAGTAAATGGATATTTGTTCTAGGGTAAAAAAATCAGGTTTTTATCATCACTCAGCTTTGCCTTCCTCCCACCTCTGGGTGATTATTACATTTCTCAGGTGGTTAAATTCATGCCTCCTTTAGTTTCATGCCTTGTAATTCTTCCTGAAACATGTATCAGCCATCCAAAAATACTCAGCTGGCTGTGCTTTCTTATTTGGTTGTAAATTTTGTGCAAAATTCTGGCCTCCATAAAGTCAGCAGAAGTTTTGCTCTCAACTAGAACAGGGCAGGGCTTCACACTTCATGTTTCTAAAATACTCTGTTTTCAGTTCCTTTAGTATTTCTATTTTAAACTACTATTGCTAAAATTGAAGACTGTGATAACCAATGATGTACAATATTTTGTATGCTCAAAGTTTCAACATTAAATCAAGTCAAGGAACAAAAAGAAACATTTCTTTTTCTGCCAGGCCTACTACAAAATGTAATTTAGAAAAACTATCAAATCACAACTAACATGATAGTTTTCAGATTTCATTAGGCAAAGGCAAGTGTCTCTATGTATTTTCCCATCCCTGACAGCATCTATTTCTTCTCCATGTTCAACTGAAGTTTTAGTTGAGATCTTTTTGATAGTACCAAAAAGGAAGTTCTTTTAACCACAGCTCAATAATAAGGTGAATGGAAAAACAGTTGGTTTCCTTCTGCTTCAACTGTTTACCTTGATCTGTTTTAAGCAAAGAGAAGAGAGTCTGTATATATTCTTCATTACATAACAACCACAAGCTAAACAAACAGAAAAAAAACCCCCAGCACCATAAAACACTGTTTTGTTTTCATGGTTGAACTCCTACAGTTGTAATTCTTCTAAGCAATTCCGGTTCTACCTCAGAACAAGAGACTGAAAAACTTTAACTTATCATCTAAAATACATGCTAAAAGGCCCCTTTAATACATAGCCATAAGGTGGAGAACTAAAGGAAAATCCTTGTAAACAAATAAAACTAAGGAGAGCTATAAATTGTTCCGTGAGCAACAAAGGGAAATTAAAACTCACAGTTATATGTTGGTGAAATAAAATTTTATAAGATTTGGTAGGACTGAAACCTGGTATGACAATTCACATGACAGAAACTTATCAGTAAAATCTAATAAGAAAGACAGCCAGGCAGAGTGAGAATGTGGGACTCCACATTAAAAGTGTTATTTACATGCTTTAGATCTACAGGCTAATTCAGGATAGCTGTATCTGATTGACAAAAATATCGCGTTGTTTTTAGCTGCCAACACAGATGACAAAATAGAAGAAGCAAGCCTCTAAAAAGTACTTCTAAGTACATGTAAATACGTAGAAAATCACATAGGTTTCTGAAGACATAAGCTACTGATAAAGCATTTTTGAAATGTGTAAAAATTACACATCTATTTCAAACATAAAAAGCAAATCAAGCAACTTAAAATCATTCCTTGCTAGATCTCAGTGTGATAGATAAAAATAACCTGATCATTGCCTAAAACTGGCGATTGCCTGTGTTAGAACATTCACAAATGAATTTCAATTACAATATGCAAGAAGTATGACACAGATTTCTTCCTCTGTAAGAATAAAGTGTTCCCAAATAATTTAAAAGAAATTTAGAAACAAAACTGAGCAAAGTAGTTATTTTAATGCAAAAAGATTCTGAAAATCCAACTATAAAACCTGCACAATTCTGCATCATGAAAGTAGGAATTTTTTTGGTGAAAACCCATCTGAGTTGAGAGGAAAAGTTATTAGAATAATTTTTTTCTTTCATGTATGGCAAAAGTGAAAATGTGGAATCTTACAGAAGTAAATAAAAATCAGCAGTTTACAAACACAGAGCATTGATAATGGAAGCCAGAAGTCTGAAGAAGAAAAATAATTTCTGGTATGAGCAAACAGTGTCAGTAACCAATGAAATCTGGGCAATAACACAGCTCTGGTCCCAAAAGTTTATAATGAGATTAACAGTTGCGGTACAGAAGATAAGTGAATCAAATACATATTTCAGAATGTGATATATTCACCATTTGCAGTGAAAACCAAAGAATTGTGATTTCCTTTCTAGCTATGTAGTATACTAAACACTACAGTAAAGTGAAGTAAAATATATAATGACACTGGATCAGCAGCTTACACCCAAGGGTTTAGAAAGGATAGGCTCAGGAGATCTTGAGCCCTTCCTTGACTCGTTTTTTAACTAGATTTTGAAACACTGGAGAAGTTCCAGTGGACTGGAGACAGAAACCATAATACATCAATATTTCAGAAGCATAAATAGCATAAGGTAAGACAAGACTCGTGTTAGCCTGAATCTGAAATCATTAAAGCCTGTTAAATGATACAACAATAGATAGTAAAACAGCAAGTGAACCCATGACATTTAATTTTATTTTACAAAAAAAGGGTCTTCTCAGAAAATTCTACTTTTTTCATGACACCACAAGCCTGACTAGAAAGGACTGAATTGACATAATGTAGTTGTATTTCTTGTATCATTTAGATTTCAGTCCACATTTTTTTAAATAGTGTACAAACTCAATATAACCCACAATATACAGCGAAACCCTGCTAACTGACAGACCACTAAAAATAACTGCAGTTGTGGAAATATCATTGTGAGAAATGCTTCAAGGCATGAAGTTCTCAACCTGATGCTCTGCAGTATCTCTATCACTCACCCAGTAAAATCTGGAGGAAATGCAAAGAGCTGATGAAGTCACAGATACCAAATGGGGAAGATGAGCTATAGAAAAGCATCTGAGAAGTGCACTCATTTGAACTGCATTTGAACACAGTTTTGTGCATGTTGCATTCATAAATGAACAATGGCAGACTGGAAAACAATTGCCATGTAAAGTCACCTGCACATGAACTGCCGGAGTAATTTAGGTAAGAACCAAGCAGTCAAGAGCAAGCAAATAGTCTACTGTAAGAAAGGGAGTAAAGCATTCTAGCAGCTCTGCAACCAGGCACCAGTAAGACCAGTACTGGAATCCCATGTCCTGACATGTTCTGACATGTCCACTTCAAGTAATATCTCAAAGCATTAAGAAACAACCAGGAGCCAAAAGAATGATGCAGTGTCAGACTACATGAATCCCATTTTCAATAATTTACTGAAAATAAGGTTATGAGATGCTTTCAACACAAACTGCAAATATCAACTCAAGAAATCTGTGCTACTGACGAGTTCTTTATCAATGAACAGAGAAAGAGAAACACTTGAACGTTTGGAACAGGTAATTCATGCCAAACAGAAAACACACATATTTGATTTAACACCTCACAGAAGCAACTTATCTAGGAACATGAAGTATTTTCCATAAATAGAATCTTTAAATTAAAACTATATGTACAAAGCAGAAGTTCTGATGAAGAAGTTTCCCATTGTGATTGTTTTCTTGGCCTCTGTGCGAGCTTGAGGTCAGTCTTCGTATGAGAACAGCACCTTACAATTCTAGAAGTCTATGCCTAAGCCACAGATTAGAGTTGCCAACAAAAGCTGATCTATTATCCAGGATGATATGTAGCAGCTCATCTGTACTGCTGAGCATTACAAATTCAAGATGACAAGAGTTTTGTCAGGTAGACAGAACCTTAGACAAAGTTAGAAAGCCAAGTGTTAAAAGCTGCGATTTGGATCCTTTGAGACTGCACGTAAAAGCCCTGATATTATTTAGCAATGGATCATCTTAAAAAGTTCTAACTTCTGCCTTTCCTCTGCGACATGTGTAGGGGGGAAATCAGTGAGTCTACTAAGTGTCTGATTTAAACACCTATGTCATCATAGGGTAGATAAATATATGACCACTGACAATGCCTCAGTACTTCAACTGTTTGCTCAAAAGTAATGGCAATCTACGTCTCAAATGATCTCCAACCTCTTTCACGGAAGCAGAGCCAAGTACATAGCTCTCCACTAACTACCATCAAACCTATTCTAAAAGAAAATGCCCTATAATGATAGAGTTATCACAATATTTCTAAGTATCCTATTCCAGCATTTTATCTTCATCCTTTTTACAAGCTGAGAGTGGTTATTAACTCTCATCTTCATGAGTTAATAGTCTAGATCTTTCATTCTTGTTGCTTATTTTTCCTGGACCGTGTCAAATTTGTCTTCATCCTTCCCTATACTTCAGATATGTATGGAGTGCTAACTACAGTTGCATAGGTTTTGATGGGAAATATCTAAAGAATTATAGAAATGTGGAGTCTTGAATCCTCAAAAGAGACTTAACATTTACTGAAGCCTCTTGGCACTGGACACTTAATTTGAAGATCGAGGGTATATGACGTGTGGTCTCAAGAAGTAGCAAAAATATTCCTTTTGAGGTCAAGTCCCAGAATTCCATCTGGTCTCAGAAAAGACCAGAGTGCAAAGAAGCAATTTATCTGTAGAGCAGTTGGCTAAATTGCTTCAGCTGTTGAGTAGAACTTACAACAGCTTACACTATAAAGCATACGATACATGCTAAACTCACCACAAATCTCCCAAAGGTTTGACAAGGCCAGTTCACAAGGTCCTCTGTTCATTCAAACTTTAAGTAAAAAATACACTCAGGACAATTATAAGGCCAATACTGGGAACGGTTTTTTACATAGGTACACAGGATAAAAGTCTTTTAAGAAGGTAATTGCTATGCTGTCACTGTGAGCAGGCGAAAAAGTCAGAGAAAATGTCCAGTTAGAGAACCCGAGAAACAAAGGGTTTAGCCCTGCACAACTGACAGATCTAATGTTAATTGTTTTGCTTTGTGCAAGCAATAAATAAATAAATAATAGATCAGACTTGCACAGACTGAGTAGCTTTCAATTGCCTCCTAAGACAAGTGCTGCACAACTACAGAAAAACCATGAATATCAATGCCTATGAACAATCTGGAGCTGGATTAAATACCTGAGATCCCTCTTCAAAATACCAGTGATATCAGGAAAGGTGCTCTCTTCCAAGAACTATTTCACAGTACTTAGGCCTGAGAAGGATGATGGTTTACTCCGCATTAGTAAAAAATGAACCCTTCTGAATGCAAGAATAAGCATCACTTTAGGCACCAGGGAACTAATTTTCCAGAGTATGTTGAAAATTTTGAAAATGGCAGCAGTGTTAAGCTGGGTCCCAGCTTCAGGCACAGGTCTGCAGTGTTAGGGGACAGCACATCAAGCACTCATCCTGCGTAGACCTCCATCCTACTCTGGGCTGAAACCATGTGGTGAAAAGCGTAAAAGATGTTGCTTTACACCGCAGATGTCAACAAACTTGATAGTAGGGAAACCCCTGTGCACTTATCTGAAGGATATATTACTGCACTGCTCCAATATATCCAATTTCTGTTACTCCCTTAGCACATTGTTATTTGTGAGACCACAAACATACTTCCTACTAGAGCTAAAACCATTCTAGGGTTTAAGCACTGTGATATCTCAAACTATTCCAATTTCCTTCAGATTCTGAAATAAGAAACAAAACAGCTTTAATATTTATGTTTTCAAAAGGATGATGATGACTTTGAAATTTTCAGTTAAGGAGCTACCTTGAGACTGTTACAACAGCAAGGGAAAAGAGTAAATTGCACAATCTTGACCTTTTAAAATGTTCTCTAATATATCATGTAAAAAAAAGTACAGTATTAAATAAGGAATTTGTTAGCCTTCAGCACAGAGGCAGCTTTATTAGCAAACAACTAAGTGGAACAAAAAATCTATAACCCTGATCTTATTGAAATAATTACAGAATCTTTAATGTCCCAGTAGGCATATACAGAGAATAAGATGGAGCACACAGAAAGAGCACAGTAATGAAAACAGACAGAAATAGGCCATTCATCCTACCTTTTACTTAGTGCATACAAACAACTGTCAAAAGTAGAAGACAACACAAAAATGATTACTGACCAAAAACCAGTCAAAACCTCTTTTATATTACTAAATTTTAGGAATCTGTGGGATGAAATTACAATGAAAATACACATTCCTGACAAGTAAATATTTTTAAAATTTATTTGCATGCCTAATTGGCACTTTTTAAAAAAAAAAACCAAACAAAAACCTGTAACATTTAAAAGTCAATAATAAATCTATCTGAAAAGTACTTACTTAAAATCAAATGAATCTTGCCATTTAACTATTCTGTATCTTCTTTATAGCATATTCAGTGGAGATTTAAAATACACATTAATAAAATTTTCAAACTTTAATCAGATGAAAACACATAGATATATTCAAATATCACACTGAGAGCAAAAGAGCAGGTATCTGGCTAGGTACAGTATACAGAAGTATATGCCCAAGTTGGCAAACCTTTAGCAAACTTATCTTTTGAATTTCCTTTAACATTTTTTGGCTTTGAGTATAAAACTTAATGGCACAGAGGAGCTTTGTCACAAGCCAAAGCAATGAGGACAATGTTGCTGTGCTTCCGTGGGGTAGACTGGAAAGCAGAATGTGACTTCACCCTCTCTCCTCTACCCCTGGGATGGACTGAGAGATTTGGGGTTGTTCAGGCTGGAGACAAACAGGCTCTGAGGAGACATTTTGCAGCCTTTCAATACATAACAATATATTGTTTAATTAAAACTGTTTAATATCTTTATTGATGAGGGGATTGAGGCTACCATTAGCAAATTAACAGAAGACACCAAATTGGGCTGGAATTTCAAACTGCTGGAGGGTAGGAAGGCTCTGCAGAGGGATCTGGACAGGCTGGATAGATGAGCCAAGGCCAGTTATATGAGGTTTGACAAGACCAAGTGCTGGGTCCTATATTTTGGCAACAATAACCCCTGTAGCACTACAGGCTGAGGGCAGAGTGGCTGGAAATGGCCTGAGTGGAAAAGAACCTGGGAGTGCTGGTTAACAGCCAAATGGATATGAGCCAGTGTGTGCCCAGGTGACCAAGAAGGCCAATGGCATCCTGGCTTGGATCAAAAATTATGTGGCCAGCAGGACCAGGACAGTGATTGTCCCCCTGTACTTGGCACTGGTGAGGCTGCACCTCTAGTCCTGTGTCCAGTTCTGGGCGCATCAATTCAGGGAGGACTTTGAGGTGATGAATCAAGTCCAGAGAAGGGCAACGAAGCTGGTGAAGGGTTTGGAGCACAAGTCTTTTGAGGAGTGGCTGACGGAGTTGGGGCTGTTTAGCCTGGAGAAAAGGAGTCTCAGAGGAGACCTTATCACTCTCTACAACTACCTAAAAGGAAGTTGCATCCAGGTTGGGTTTGGCCTCTTCCCCTAGGCAATCAGCAACAGGACAAGAGGATAGTCTTGCCCCTGTGCAAGGGGAGATTTAGGCTGGACATTAGGAAGCATTTCTTCCCAGAAAGAGTGATGAGACATTGGAATGGGTTACCCAGGAAGGTGGGGGAGTCACCGTCCCTGGAGGTGTTTTAGGAAAGATTGGATGTGGCACTCAGTGCCATGGTCTAGTTGAACACGGTAGCGTTGGGCCATAGGTTGACCTTGATGTCTTTTCTAACCTAATTGATTCAGTGTGATTCTGTGATAAGAGGGCTTATAAGAGAGATGGAGAGAGCTTTTACCATGGCTTCTAGTGCTAGAAGGGGCAACAGTTTTAAACTGAGGAAGGGTAGATTTGGACTGGTTATAAGGAAGAAATTCTTCAATATGGGGGCAGTGAGGCACTGGAACAGGTTGCCCAGAGACGCTGTTGATGCCCCATCCCTAGCAGTGTTCAAGGCCAGGTTGGATGGGGCTCTGAGCAACCTGATCTAGTGGAAGGTTCCCTGCCCATGACAGGGAAGTTGAAACGAGATGGTTTTTAAAGGCCCCTTCCAACCCAAACCATTCCCTGATTCCTGTAGTGCTGAGTTAGATGAAGCTGCTGTGGGTACAGACAGCAACTGCTTCTCTTTAAGAGAGCCAAGATACTAGCTTCTTCTTGCCCCTCCCTTTAACTTGAACATAGAGGGGGTGTGGAGGCTTTGTACAAATTACTTGCCACATGCTGCAAAATACACAATGAGATTTTGGTCTACAGAACAGGAAGTCACCTTCCTCATGCTTCCTTTCTTCCAGGAAACACAAGATACCATTCAACCCTAAAATAAACTCGCTATTTCCCCTTTCCTGTCTTCCCCTATATGTGCCAAAATTAGTTCGGTTTTCTTTTAATCAAACAACCTCAACAATGCTTTGACATAAACCTATGGTAAGCCTTCTTCACCTTCAAAAGGAAATCTGTAAAATGTCTTTCATGAAAGTGAATGAGATAAAGGTAAATTATGTTTCAAACCACACTGCGTATTGTGGGCAGCTACTGAAAGCTATTGAAAGCAACTCCCAGTTTACAGAACTCAGACTCCTAGATGCTATTATAATAGAAATATCTTTCCAACAGATAGGGAAAGTAAATACTGTTGTGAGGGAAAGGCTAAATTATATAGAACGCTTCACAGCATAATGCAATTGTAGAAACACTTCAGAAACACTACAATCTTTTATTTACATCTTCTACATTTCATGCATAGTGGTATCCATTCCCTTCTTTTTCCCTCCAGTTGAGAGGAAATACTAACAATCTCACACACAAAAGGAGACCAAGAATTATTTTCAGGACAGCTGTCATTCCCTTTACTTTTCCTAGAGAGAGGGAAGTATGTCACATTATTGTCATAGCTGGAATAAAGAAATTTTAATTGTGACATAAGTTTGCAAATGGAATGGCTTCATTAGGCTCTCCTAATTCTACCAGTTTGAGATAACAAACATGCCAGAGATATTTTTTAATTGTTTCTCTGCACAGTAAGTAAAGCTTCAATTCCTTACAGGGGTTTATGTCTATGCCAAACGCCAGTTTCAAAGTCCAGCCTGCTTGGTTTAATATTTTTAAGCATTTAGAATTTGGTGCATTTTTTTTAAATATGGAAAGTACTTTTCAAAACAATTCCAACTCCCTATGTATATTGCAGGTTTCAATGATAACAGTTACTTTTTTCTAGAGATTAAAATCTGCTACTTTATACTAAAAAAGTGGGTTTTAAGATCATTATGAGCGGGGTTAGTGCTCTAGCAGCTCATATCCTGCTGTTTCAGGAGCTACCGTACTTCTTGTGAGCTACCAGAGCCACAACCACTTCTCTTGTCCTTATGCACTTGCTGGTTAGGTTGTCATGTGTACTGTGGCTCCTTCACCCTGCACTGGCTGTGCAGCGGCATTCCAAGAAAGGTATGCATCCAACAGTCTTTGCCTGTTCATACTTTTCTTCTGCATGGTATAAACTGCCCCTCCCTAAAGCAAAATACCTGAGGTAACCAAATCACACATCTTGGCATGGAAAAGGGAGGGAGAGTGGTTTGCTATTTATTGTGAAATGCCAAAAAAAAAAAAAAAAAGTAGCAAAAGTTACTTATTTGGAGATGGTACAAAAATGCTGAATGGGAAATGAACATTATATTTAACCTAGCTACATGACAACTTAAAATTACCTTTTCTTTATTTATTGTGATATTACAAATCTTAATGTACTCTGCAGATGTTTTAAAATTTTTGTTAGTGATCAGAACAAGTTTTCACTATAAAATTCTATGGTTCATTCTGAGTGAGCCCTTTAGCAGAAATTAAATGCTAATATACAAGGTATAATTAGAATACAGTATGCATACTGAAGCTTCTTACTACTTATGAACATTATTTTCAAGGTATGTGATTCCCCTCTTTTGACTGTGAGGGCACAAACTAGAACAAACACGTAGTAAAATGCATGAAATTCATTATGCACTTTCTCAACTGCTCACAACATTCCCATTAAAAATGCGTAACAGTGTTCTTACAAAGGGTCAACACTGTGCACTTTGATTTAACAAAGAAAATGCTTTGCTGAATGTTTTAGACATTTCTCTGTGGTGCACAAGGGTAGCAGAATTTCTTCTCTGCTCCTTCATTGTTTTTATTTGGAAGACAGTCCAGTCTCCAGATATGCATTAACAACAAGGCAAATATTTACATGTTAATAAAGGCTTAGCTTACTCTAGGCAGGGAGATTCTGTTCAAACCTGATGGGGACAACCATCTGCCAGGGAAAAGGATTTAAAGTGGTGGTGAATGCTCCACAGAAGCGTGGAATGAACCCACACCTGGTTCCTGTACCACACTCCTTCTTCAGACACAGCTGCTTACCGCAGGCTGCACCATCTACCTGAGGACACACTACAAACAACAGTCTGCTGGGTCCTTGGCCCTCACTACCCTTTCCTACTCCTGCACTTTTCAGGATGCAAGCCTCAAACAGTGTGGTCTATAGTCATTGTCACACAATTAATCATACACAGTTTACTAAGTTTCAGTTAGACCATCTCATGCACACCCAAACCGCATACCTCTTTAGATAAGAGAGCCTCAGAAGAATCAGCAACCAAAATAAATTGCTATAAATTACTACTTTGTTCTAACAGAGGCTGAGACTCATTACGGATAATGTTTGATTTTCTGACCCCTCAGAAAACTATCACAGCTCATAAGCCATCACCCAAAACTAACAGACAACTGGTTTTGACTGGGATAGAGTTAATTTTCTCCACAGTGTCTGGTGTGGGGCTGTGTTTTGGGTTTGTGCTGAATGCAGGGTTGATAATATAGTGATGTTTTCATTGTGGCTGAGCAGGGCTCACACACAGCCAAGGCCGCCTCTGCTTTTCATGCTGCCACGCTGGTGAGGAGGCTGGGGGTGCATGGGAGGGTGGGAGGAGACAGAGCCAGGACAGGTGACCCCAACTAACCAAAGGGATATAAGGGACCATAAGGCATCATATTCAGGATATAAAACCGGGGAAAGAAGAAGGAAGGGTGACGTTTGGACTGATGCTGTTTTTCCCAAGTAACTGTTAGGTGTGATGGGAACCTGCTGTCCTAGAGATGGCCGAACACCTGCCAGCCCATGGGAAGCAGCAAACCAGTTCCTTGTTTTGCTTTGCTTGTATGTATGGCCTTTGCTTTCCCTATTGAACTGTCTTCATCTCAACCCACAAGTTTTCTAGCTTTTACCATTCTGATTCTCTCCCCAGTCCTGCTGGTGGGGAAGTGAGCAAGTGGCTGTATGGCGCTTGGTTGATAGCTGGGGTTAAACCGCAACAGCAGACAAGAATTATTAAGGTTTTCCTGATTTTTCTATGAACTATCTAGTTTCCTTTTACCATTTAACATTGTGTTTGCAAGAGTCAATACAATCAGGACACAGCTACTCATTACAAAAAGTGTAGGTGAAGCCTGAACCTCCACCTCCACCTGTAACTCCACTGGTTTTAGCAGAGCTACTCCAGAATTAGGCTGGAGGGCTGCCACATGCCATACAGCCTAGCTGGAGCTCATTAAGAGACAGATGCCAGCCCAGTTTTTCTTCACTAAGGCAGCGTACAGTGACGTGCCTGCAGCCGCCTCTCCTGCGCAGCCAGGGGTCTTCTCCAGGGCACCCGATGATCCCTGAGACTACCCCTTCTCTCCCTCACTTGCTGAACCAGGGTGGGAAAAAGGACAGTGGTTGTGTGGCAAAGTCAAGAGCTGAATCTTAATCCTAGAGAGTTCATGCACCTCATGCATATTTAGGGCAAGCTAGGTCAGGCCAAGAATCACCAACTGAAACCCAGATGTTCACCCTAACCTGGACTGTTGTCTTGCTTACCAAACTTTTCGGGCCAGTCACTCAGCTGGACTGTGCACTCACCCGTTCCTGTGTAACTTCAGCCTGCCAGACAAAAGGGTGAGCTCCCCAGACTTGCTGTGGGATGGAGCTGGGACCAGTCCCAGAACACAACCAGCTCCGGGAGTCGGAAGTGTTTAGACTCTCCCAGTTGAGATGCCGTCTTTGAGGATCAGGTTCCTAGCCATCAAACATGAATGGGTGGAACAACCAATTATTTTGTATTACTCTGGCTCCCAATACATGCTAAATCAGTCATAAGATCATGTGCAGCCTGTTCTGAGGATTTGACAGCTACTACACACTTTCAAGTTGATTCCTACCAATTTGGAGCTTCTCAGAAACAAACATGGACAACCTGCAGAGAGAGAGATTCACACATTTGGCAGAAATGCCTTCAAAACTGAAGTTTGAAAAGAGAGTGCTAGTATTAAAGCACTATCAAAAGATATGCTGAAATTAAAAAAAAAAAAAAAAAAGTAGAAACTGTTTGATAAATTATAGCCCAAATTCTGAAAGCAAAAAGTTGCTGAAGGTATGTAAGCCTATATGTAAATAAATGTGGGTTTATATGGGTATAGATACAATATGAATGACAGATTGAAACATCTGATCTACATACCAAAAATTTTTGAGCAGATTGTTAATTTATTTTAAACTGCATAGTAACACTTCTAAAATGCACTAATCATAACAATGTAAATACTCTTTAAGATTCATGTAACATACATATTTAGCTGATTTCATGTTTTTAGGGATTAGAAATGCAGATACAAAACCTTTTTATAATCTGATGTGCTATCATCCATGAAAAAGATTGAATGCCATCCGGAGATCCAAGCATCCTTGGCAAAAAAAGTCCTATATGTATTCTTGAAATATGAGATATTAACATCGCATTGTCTAACTGATATGTTATCCCTAAATCAACTTTAGATACTATTTTAATGATGTAATTGTCAACTGTGGAAAAAAAAAAAAGATAGTGAGAAATGAGATTTTGAGGATAAATAGCACAGTTAACGACTGTGCTACATACCCCTTGGGTTTATTTCATTGGCTGGAAAAAAATGTCAAGGATCATGCACTTCATTTAAGTCCAGCAGAAAGCGTTTGCTTCGACTTTTAGCTTTATTTAACCTTGAAATACCACTGTAAATTTGGGGGTAATTAAAAAAGCATTAATTCTACAGAAACCCAGTCTATCTGCTCCCAGTAAAAGCTGCACTTGTTTCTAAAGATTCCTTTTGAGACGCAATGTTTTATTAATTTCTAGATACTGAAACACACATGTAGACCCTCACCCTCATCTTGATGTCATATGCTCTTTCCTCTCAGATTTTCCGTGACTAGGTCTCCATTTTGCTGCTTAAAAAAATCTGAGAAAAACTCTGAGAGCTGGAACATCATGAATCAAGTGTCTAAAATGATACTTACATAGATTTCAAAACAGAGATCCAGTTGAGAAAATGTCTACTCAGTTCATGTCTAACAATGAGAGAGTTTAGGTATCTATTTATTTTCTGATTATAGCCAGATGTGTAGTACTTCATCTTTGAATACAACCAGAAGTTCTTAAGTTGCATAAAAAGAACAGCTTATCTGATAATTCATGTGTAGTTCTAAAAAGTCAACAATCACTAAGTTCCTCTGCTTAACATATTGCATTACTTCACTTTTTTTCCTGGATTAAGCCAAACACTATTTTGTACGAGAAAAAAATCTACTAAACTGCCATTCCTTATTTGTTTAGTAGCACACAGTCATTAATGGACATCCTTATTTGACAAGAGATCTGAGCTTACTACACTAGTCAGTTACAGAGAATCAACAGTTAAAAATATCCTATCTTGACATTTGAACTCAAGGAGTTCATTTTTGCTCTCACATTCTGAAAGAAAAGAAATAGCCTAAATAGGAAGACACTTTCCTGGATGTCACAGGTTGTGCCTAATCTATGTACCTGTTGCATGTACAATAAATAGGGAAAGAAATCTGCAGAACCTTTCATCTATTCAGGTTCAGCTGGATCTTGCCAAAGTTTCAAACAGCTTATCCAAGGTCCAAATGCAATCTTGCTACCACCATGCCTAGTGCTTCCTCCTTGCCAGAGACAGCCCTGAAAACCATATGAAAATGTACAGACATTATAAGACAGAGGCCCTGGAAAACCAAAACTGAAATATGAAACCTGCCTTAATACAGTTCCTTAAACTGAAAATTACAAGGCACAGGACTGTATTTGTCAGCAAGATAGGCTTTAAGGAAAAACTGCTATTCACTTAATGCATTTCACTATACCAAAAATCTTCACCTGAAGTAAAAGATCACTTGAAAGGACTATAAAACCAAAGTACATAATTTGTAAGTATTGATTTGAGAAAAATTAATAAATCCTGTAAAATAAGTATTTGATTTTGAGATAATAACAGTGACTATTAATTTTGTATTTAAAGAAGCAAGACTAATGTTCCAGCTCTGTGTTTGGGAAAATATTTTGATAATCAAATTAACTAATGGCATGAGTATAAAACATTATTCAATTTTCACAGCCAGGAAAATAATCTGTATCAATGATTTGGAACAGTGATTCATATTCATATAAATTTTTTTAATTAGTAGAGATATTGAACATTGTCATGTTTATTTAATTAGATTATTTTATTTAGTTTACAAAGATTGAATTTAATAAGGAAATTGGAACTATATAACAAAAAAATCTGCTTTTAATAAAAGTAAATAATCTAATTATTAATTTTTAAATACATCTATTTCAAGCTTTAATCTTCTCAAATTCATGCTTAGGAAATATAACTCAGTATTGAAAAAGATGGGTATACAGGTCGGTTGTAGTTTAACTCCAGCTGGCACCTAAGCGCCACCCAGCTACTTGTTCACTCCCCCTTCCGTATAGGGAGGAGAGTTGGAAAAGGTAGAACCTGTGGGTTGAGATAAGAGCAGCTTAATAATTGAAACAAAGTAAAATATACTACTACTACTACTACTAACAACAATAATTTTAATGAAAAAAGAGATAATAAAAAGAGATGCATAAAACTCAAGAAAAACAAGTGGTGCCCAAAACACGTGCTCATCATCTGCTGAGTGATGCCCAACCCACTGCCTCTTCCAACCAACTCCCCCCAGTTTATATACTGGGGATGAAATTCTACAGAGGAACATCTCTGGCCAGTTTGGGTCACCCGTCCTGGCTGTGCTCCCTCCCTTCTCGTGCACCTGCTCAGTGGCAGAGCATGGGAACCTGAAAAATTCTTGACTTAGAGTAAGCACTGCTTAGCAACAACTAAACATCAGAGTGTTACCAACATTATTCACACACCGAATCCAAAGCACAGCACTGTACCAGCTACTAGGAATAAAATGAACTCTATTCCAGCCAAACCCAGGACACGGTCCCACAGTGAAAACTCAAGTTTCAATTGAGTAGCCTATTCAGTCCCATCGATGATGAAAGTCAGGAATGAAAGAATGAAATTCAGAAAAAACCAACATTTTGATAGGCTAAATAGTTTTTTTTTAATTCCTGTCTACAGTTTAAAAGTTCCACCTGTGGACAGGCACTCAATTTTTTCTTCTGAGTATATTTAAACTAATGGTGTGGTTATGCCAGCTTTTTGTATCACCCAGTAGAGCTTTCCAAAACAGAAGTCATGATGTACAACAGGAAATAGGATATGACACCCAAAATCATCATTATGAATGCAAAAGTTTCTGTTCTCTTTCCTAATGGTCACAACTGTTAACCAGGAAGGAGTTTTGGACTCTGTCCCTTCAGCCAGGAATAGGTTCCTTATCCTTAAAATTGAATTAATGGGTAAAATATGTCTAGGTTGCAAGCCCTGAGCAACCTTAAGTAGGAACAATTTGAGTTTTTCACAGCAATAATTGCTGTTATGGCTACAAATAGCTCAAGAAGGGAGCATCTCCCTGTGTGAGTGCTTTCAGATGCTAAAGATGTAAAGTGGCTGGGTGGCAATTCAGGGATTCTTAATGAAAAATGTAGTTACTTAAGTCTCTGCATGACTGTAGGATGAGAACTGTATAAAATATATAATTAGCATTTTTACTCTAGTAACCCCTACCAGTAAGCCAAATCAGTTCAGTTATTTGAGGTGTGGTGCAAACAATGAAGAAAGTCTTGGGCTTGAGGATCTGCAGCATCTATGAAGTCCAACTACAAAGCGTTGGTGTTGCAAAATCTCAAAAGAGATTTTGAGGGAGAGCAAAGGGCACTAGTGACAACCACTGATTACAAAAACTATCTGCATATATAATGACGTGTTCTTATTTGTACTTATCCAGGATTTATTGTGATAATAATCTGCATCAAACACAAACAAACCCAAGCCATTTAGAGCAGTCATATAAAAAACAATAGTAGCTTTGAACATTTTCTCAAATCCAAAATACACTTCAGTCTCCAGATCTACCTCTCTATCCTGAGTATCAGCCCTCTCCTGGAAAAGGTGAGAGTCAAGGTTATTAGGGTATTTAAGTATATACATAGAGATCACAAACTCAAGATCTGATTATGTCAAAGGAGGAAAGAGAATTTTAGTCAAATGCACAATGCCTGTAAAAAGTGTTAGCAGAACACTTGAAAATAAAACTTTTGAATTTAGCTTTAAAAAAAAAAAGTTTGGTAGGATGTTTTATTATGCAAAAGCAAGATATTTTGTTTTCCCCCTGTAGCTTCATAAATGATGTATTTGAGAAATGGAATGTTTACATAACTACAATCATGCATATATTGCGCCTTTAGCAATTTCAATAATATAGACAGAAAATGGAGTATCTTCGTTACGAACTTCATACGGACAACTTCATAACTAGCACTGCAGTTAGATAATAAAATGAAATAAAGATAGCACTTTAGGCCATATTCAAACCTTATTTCCATTTGTAGAGATCAAGGCTATAACAGGCTCTTTATTTGTAGACCATACAGTAACTTTACTCACACAACTATACATTTTTCCTCTAGCACAGTTACATGATCCATGAGCTTCCATATAAAAAATGTGTTTAGCTCTTCAAAGTTATTTCTTATGGCTAGTTCCCAAAGGTGAACCACATGATAATATCAAAAGATACTTGTTATTTACTGTGTCTCTCCACCACTAAAACCCCACAAGCCTTGGCAAGAACAGCAGTTGTTAATATAATAGTGAGAATATAAAGTAATTTGACTATACTAAACTGCATGTCAAAAAGAAATGAGTACCATAGTTATCAGCTATTTTCCTAGTTATCACGTGCATTCAATATGATAAGCAAAGAGTATCTTAGTGAACCTTGAACTCTGCAGAGATGTAGATGAATTAGAGCTTTGGAGAACATGCTTTTTTCTTATCAGCATACAAATAGATAATAGCTTGTTTTTGGCAGGGATTCTTTATAGCTAAAGTACTTCCCCCTCAGGGAATCATACTGTCATTTGTTTTTATTTTAAAAATGAAAACAAATGGCTCTGTAACTCCTAAGGGTGAAAATGACTTCAGCCTACTTTTTCCCCTGCACGCCCATCTATTCATTTTCAGTTAGATGGAATATAGATATAGTTTTTTCCCCCTTTGGCTTCCATTGCCACAAAATGTATTCACTAGCTGTACAGTAATTAACAGCTCTTGACTGGAAAACTGCCAACATGTACAACGTGACACTCTTCCTTTGAACACTAACAAAGTGCATAAGTAATTTATGTTGGATTAAATATCCCTAACAGGGACCCTTAAGTAACCCAATCACTTTAAACAGGCTCCACATGTATGCTCCTGTGCAGTGAAAATGTCAGACAGTGATAACCCACTAATAGCACAGTTCTAACTATATTCCAGCCATTAGCATTTTATGACATCAATTCTCATTAAATCTGGCAAGGAAAAAGATACTAATGTTTCCCAATTTTGCAGCCAAGGTGGAAGAGAAATTGAGAAAATGTAGACAGGTGCTGTCTCCCAAAAAGGATTAACATTTTTTAAAATGTAGTTGCAATTTTCTGTTAGTACCTTTGTTTGTATTGAAAGAAAGACAACAAAGAGGTAAGGGCTACAAGGACCTCAGTGGAATCCAGCCAAGAGTGAAAGAAAAGACTGGTATTTCAGCCATTGTGCTCCCTGCTAAAGCACTGTGCCAACTCATCTTCCAACCCATTATATGAAATTTAATTTAACCTGCTATGCAATTAATTCAGATGTTCAGCCTATTTTTCTCATGGCAGAATCCCTCACACAATGCCTTATTTAAATATTAATCAGTCCTCTTTCAATTAGGACTAATTTGCTTCACAGGGTTTCTCTCATCTTCTGATTGCAGGAAAATGGAGGTAACTTGCAACGTTTGAGGATAATTAACATGGTATTTTTATAATACTGATACATCAAATGGGACCTTAATGAACCCCGCTGATTCCATTTAGTAAAGCATGCCTCAAAGTTATAATCAAGAGGAAAGCCATTGCCATCTGTTTAAAATACTAAGGAGCACAATTTAAACACAGAATAGTTATTTCTTTAAACTGTCCATTGTAGGCGCCTGCAAAAGTCATTTTTTTCATGGAAACTAATTGTACAGTATTTAAATTTGAACCTTTTATAACATATGTGTAAACAGTATCTTCCTAAAAAGTAGAGGGCCCTCTTAATTAAACGTTGACAATCTCAGATAGAAGTAATGTTTGTTAATGTTAATTTTCCAAACATGCTGTGCATTTGATACAGAACTGGTCAGATTTTACTCTGTTCTAATGAACATAATATTTTGTGCTCAAAACACAAAATCCCTCCCCACCAAAAAAAAGAGGAAAAAAAAGGGAAAAAAAAAAAAGAGCTGTAGCCTTTGCAAAATAAAGGCATATGTTGTTCATTTGTTGGTTACTAAGAAAGGCAAACAAGTTAACATTTACACATGACCAGTTGTTCACAAAATGTTCCATCTGCTACAAAGAAGGTCAAAGTTCATCTTTCTTATGTTTAGAATTGCTCTACTGTTCCTAGGTAACCTGTAGTCAAAACCCATGTGACTGAGATATCAGATCCTGACTTCATCATGAAAGAAAAGTCCTTAGTGTGAAAAAACAACAGTGAAACACAGAAGATCAGACCCCTTGCTTCATTTTCACTCCCCTGTAAATTTTAAAAGTTCATGATTAAGTATTGACTGAGCCATAAAACTTGTTCTCTCTAAAGTCAAAAATACTAGTACACGCGACCTGTTAAAGATTTCGGTATTTTGCTTTTCTTGTGTAAATATACTCCCCTGAATATGTGACTATGAAAAAGGAAATGTCATCACTCTGTAAATGTCAACAATTTACTATAAAAGAACATGGTACAAACCCAAAAAATTTAGTCACAGCAATTCTGAACTTCTTAAACACGATTTCTGGCAGCTCAGGTCTGTGTGGATTCTCAGGCATCTAAAAGTATATTTGTGCCCCCATCAGCACATTTTTTAGTAGTTGCAGGTCTACCAACAAACCTCTTCACAAAAGCAGTGTGAACTTTCACAAAGCTTTGTAGTAAGTTAACAATTTTGAAATTTCATTATCCTTGAAACAGGCTAAGTCTGACTGGGAAAGACTGTTAATCAGGCTGAGTGTCAACCTGATCTTAAAAGCCATGCATACTTCAGAAATGGATCAAAACCTCAGCTCTGCTCACTGGGCCTCCATAAATTATAGCAGCATTGCTAAAAACTGCCCAAAAAAGAAGCATGGGCAAACTGTTTTTGCTGGTGGTTTTCTACCCACCCAAGGCTAGAAGGAACATCTGGGAGGACATGAATACAAGCTGGAGCAAAGGAAGAATAGTCAGCTTTCTAGCAATCTTTGTCTAAGTAGTGCCATCTCTAGAGGCCCCTTTTGAGCCAAAGCAAACTTGTGTTGTATGTAAATTGAACCATAGCCATCCCTGGGGACTGGGCTTAAGCCAGAAAACTCTCTGATGCAGATACACAGAAACTAAGGTATTTTAAGCAACTTTCATATGCCTATGCTCAAACTTTCACTACCTGGAAACTATACTACAGAACAGATGTTTCTCTGATACATTTGTTTCTTTCTTTTTTTTTTTTTCAAAGGCCACAAATGTGTTAAAGACCACCTAAGGTCTGCTGTTGATAGACGTGATAGAGATTCTGTATGAACTCATGGACAAGGAAAGGCAGAAATACGGAAGTATATGCAATGTAACCTTGACCTGAATGTGAAGGTTCACTAAACCTAAATAAACTCTATGTCCAAGCATACGAAGGATGTTTATTTGCAAAAATCAAGAGACATTTACTTCCATTCTATATTCTCTTTGGGGTTAGTTTTAGCAACTTTTGAGTACTCCAGATCACTATTTGCTTGACTTAGGTGTGTGGATCGGAGTACTTCAAGACATTTAACTTTTTAGACAATGTAAGGAAGCTCTTCTAGTTTGGGAACCATTTCCTAGTAATCAAGAATTACTCAGATTCATCAAAATTATCTTTTCATTCACCACTGCCTTTATCTATCTGAACTTTGGAAAGCTTCTTGTCAAACCAGTTTCTACTTTTTTAAGGTACCTTAAACCCAGCAAATTCTGATGTTGGACCTCAATAATATCAATAGTAGCTTCTTAAGAAGGACATCTGATCCAAAGGACAGTCTTGCAGGTCACATTATCTAGACATTACTGGATATGCTGGACCATTGCATTTTGTTCTCTTCAGAAAATACTTGGCAGTAGAATTATAACTTATAGTTGTGAAAATCTTATGATTTTAGATCTCTCTGAAAGGATGTAGTAAAGCAAATTTGTTATCTACAGCAACCATATGTGGTAGACAGCCAAAAAATAATATATTTCTCTCAGAGCTGAAAGCTCTGTAGGTAGGATGACTATCAGCTCTTTAACATGAACATGAAGAAGGCCCCACTTTGTATAGCTAGTGCCTTTCCCATTGCCTAACCGGAACTAGTCAAAAAAGAGTTCTAAAATGTCAAATTTTCCAAAAAATATTATCTTGAGTGCAGCCTACAGCTAAGATGATTCCAGTGCTCTGCTTTGGAATTATCCTGCATAAATCTTTTTAAGATACATTGCCACTGACTATCCTGTAGATTCTATTGTAAAGAGTAAAGGATCTCTGGGTTGCATCAAAGATGTAACAGACTCATAAAAGAGTTTCTTGTGCTGCTGATAGTTGACATCCCAGTGTGTCTTGTGTCATTCAGTTGGCTGTTTTCTGCCTTCATGCTTCATCTGGCACAACTCATCCCTGTCTATAGAGGCATTCAGAAAAAGGAGGTGACAGGCAGCCACTGCTGTGAAGAATGAAGACTGTAGTGTTTAATCAGATAGTCCATGGGGTGAGTCTATGCTTGGGTGAGATTTATTGCTAGCACTGGACACTCAGGAATTTTGCTGGGTCCATGAAACTTCATCCTCATAGATCTATTTTTCAGAAGGAATAATGAGAAAATTCTCACTTTGTAAAGAAATCATAAAAACAGATCAATGAGTTACACCCTTGAATGATACAGCTAAGGTGAATGCATTCAACTGAAAGACTGAAAACCTGACTGAGATAACTCAAGAGGAAACCTTACTATCCTTTGAGTATATATGCCCATTTATCAGATTTAGTATCCAGATAATTTTTAAATCTTTTATTATGGTGGCTATAGCACCTCTAGTTCCAGATTTAATGGCTTCTCCATAAGCTCCATCTGGAACTTGTTCAGTAATAGGACAGAGTTTTTACCACCCAGTTCCTACAAATGACCTGACTCCACTTCCACTTCTTAGCTGAGACATCTCAAGGAATAATAAAACTGGATGTGCAGAAAGAGGTCTGTATTTATTTTAGATTCAATAAACGCCTTTAACAAAACAGTAGGGCCAGTTAAAAGTGGAGTATTTTTGACTTAATTTTAAACATATTTCCATTTTCAAGTATGAACTGCTGTTTACATGTGTGCTAGTACATTTAAAATGGAGAAATAAATATATTATATAAAAACAACGGCAAAAAAACTCCACTGTAACACTAGAACAAAATCTAAAGCAGGAATAAATATAACTTATTTCAGTTAATTATCAGAGCAGGTTTAAAATTCAAAAAGTGCTCATTTTATCAAAATACACATTTACCAAAATGCCCATGATGGAAATCGTGTGACTTTTTCAAAAGCAGTGGTATTATGGGTTATTTCCAGCCCTTATTCCTGAATGTCTACCTCCTTTCTTCTGTGCCAAACGTGGGACCTGACACCTGTTGGAGTAAGCCATAGTTTACACAACACTACATTGTTTTGAGGGCGTATTATACCACTTCCTCCTCCTTTGTTTCCTGAGTCTACATAAATTTTGTAAATAAACACTCCCTCTCATAAGAGGGAAGAGTTTTAAATTTTTTTCTGTTTTCTATGACTCAGTTGCTCCCAGCACAACCACAGCACTAGCAAACAATTTTTTATACCATAAGGAAATATATAAGTAGCATGTTGGGAAAATAACACAGATTTAACTCTTCTGGTGCAAATTTCAAAGGGCCTATATGAAAAAAAGTGAGTTGAACATATTAAAAATACCATGACACAGCCTTAAACTACAAAAAGCAAGCATCCATTCCTTTTATATAAGTCTTATAAAAAAAGATGGAGTGCAGCCATCAACACTGCCAGAAGTGTCAATAATTAACAGATTTGAAAATATAAGTAGCTTATGCCAATCACACACATTTGGCAAAGGTGGCAGCCACATATTTGGCAGTTGCATGTGCTACCTGGCTACTACATCCTCACTCAGTGTTCCGCTTCAGCCAGAAAAAGCAGCTTTGAACTCTGCTAATGTCATGGATGAATGGCAGGTCAGGGCATCCAGAAAAGCAGCAGGACAACATACATTCCTGTCAAAAGTTTTGTAGGACTAACTGGCAGGTAACTACACATGACGCAGATGCTCACTCACTCCCCTGCCCCAGCAAGATGGGGAGAGATTTGGGGGAAAAAAAATGGGTTGAGATAAAGACAGTCTAATAAGACAGAAATGGATGTGGAAAAAAAATTAATAAGAGAATAATAGAATTGTGAGTCTCAAAAAATTTATGCACAATGCCATTGGCCTCCACTTGCTGACAGATGACTAGCCAGTTCCTAATCATCTGCCCCTGGCCAGCTTTCCCCCCAGCTTATATACTGAGCATAATGTTATATGTATGGAATACCCCTGTGGTCAATTGGGGTCAGCTGTCCTGGCTGCATCTCCTTCTGACTCCTCGTGCCCCCCAACCTCCTTGCTGGTGGAATGATAGGAGATGCTGAAAAGTCCTTGACTTGGGGTAAGCACTGCTCAGCAACAACTAAAACATCAGCATGTTATTAACATTATACTCACCCTACATCCAAAACACAGCACTGTACCAGTAAAGAAGTGAGGGCTTCAGTGGGTCAATGCCGCATCTGTCCCTACTGGGTCTCTCATGGACCGCTCAGGCGGTGCTCTGCCAGCACCCACGCGTGCACACAGTCTCACCTTCGCAGGTGGTTGTGAACAGCTGCTCACACACACAGTCTGTGCACGAACCAGAGACAAAGAGATGAGAGGGGTTCTCTGCCTGCAATTCCAAGGTGTTTAATGGCAACACCCCAAAGGGAACAGAGGCAAGAAAGAGCAACAACCGAAAGCCTGCGCCTGTTTTATCCCAAAAACTCCCAAGGGCGGGTAGAGCATCCAAAACCAATAGTCTGAGGGCTCGGGGGCAGAGGCAAGGTTGAATGGCATAACAGGGGCCAATGGGAAAAGGGATGGGAGGGGGAGAAGGCAAGTGACCAGCAGAATCTAGACAAAGGGAGAACTTTCTAGTTCTCTGACAGTTTTGTAAGGAGAGACCACTTTTAAGGCAACTTGAGGGGTGTAAAGTGGACTTAGCCACCGCAACATACCAGCTACTGGGAAGAAAATTATCTCAGCCAAAACCAGGACAGCTCCTTATACCACCTCTCTTCCTTCCCTAATTACATTGATACTGCTGTCACCACACTGGATGGGATCTGGACCACAAATGAGAACATTCCCTTTTGGGAAAGAAAAGCGTAGACACTTTCCTTAACTAAATATTTAGAAGCTCACTGCTTCTCTTCAGTAAGTGGAGACTAACCAATACTTCATCAATCTACCCATGCAAAGGGTAGCCAAGTCTCCATTTAGACATTGCCTCAGTTTGAAAACATTTGAAAGAAACATGTGCCATCTCTGAAATACAAGGCAAAAGCTCAAAGAACAACATGAAGTGGAGGTAACTACTAAATTCTATTATTTTGAGCCTGCAGTTTACTTTCTGAATTACAGAGGAGAGAAGTTAAATCAGAAAGAAATTTTGTCTCCAGGAGCAGAATGCTAGAAGGGGACTGAAGATAATGTATACTCCATTACCAGAGGGATGGGGATGAGTTCTACAAAGGCTTAGCTTCCACTGGGAATGAATAGCAATTGAAGATACTGTCCTGTTCAATCGCAGGATATGATCTCCAGTTCTGGATTTGCCAGCCTGATGCACAGAGTTGACAGCAAGAGACCCATTATTAGATCACTGGGAATGAGACCTGAACAGCTCATTGGCTCCAACAGCTGGTTGGAGTCATTTGCAGCATTTTGCATCCATGTGCCACTCCTCATCAAAATGCACTACACGAGAAGAAATGAAAGGTACCACTCTATGTTTTTTCACCATACCTTCATTTCTATTTACAGTGGGTGAATCACCCTAAATAACAACCTTTTTCTACTTCATATTTATACCTATTGTGTTGCTGGACAACAAAAATAATGTCTAGAAAGAGTTGCTGGAGACTCAGATTTACAGTCTGAATGAGAGAAACATTCACTTTGCATCTGCAGCTACATTGATGTAGAAATTATTTTAAAATAGGAAACTGAGAATTTTGAAGAACTAGTCACTTCAAGTCTGAGCATTCCAAAATAAACAGATAAAAGTGTCATTGCTAAAAGAAATCACAGCTTGACAGCATGGAAAAAATAAATATAAGTGCTTGCAGCAATACTTTGAATGAAGAACACAAATATCTGACAGATGACACCTTTTTCTTGCCCAGTTCAGGAACTGCCAACAGGTTAAGCTTTAAAGCAAATTCAAAATCATGTATTCTGGCAACTCATATTTCTACTGTAGAAATTTGTCTGAGCTATTTTCAGAAATGTTGCCTGAGTATTCCAGTAATTTCTGCTAAGCAGTTGAAAAGTAATAAATTTACAAGATCATGAATAAGAAGTATTTTCAGCTATAAAGTTTCAGAAAATAAAATGTAAAATGGAGGTCTAAAAGTATTTTGTTAAAAAAGCTTTCTTGATAAATCCACTACAGGGAGAACAAAAAGAAAATAACGAACATTTTTCCCAACATCCCCGGGAACCTGATCTTTGAATTACAATAGAACGTGGTCCAAGATCAGATTTACTATTCTTGGGAAAAAAATAAACCTTGTATGTTTGTCGGTAGTGTTTTTCCATAGCTGGTATTTTTGATGGTGGCGTTTTTCCATTGCTGGTTCTTTACAGCTTTCATCATACAAAAATAGCTTCAACGTATACTACATTACTACCTAAGGACTTAGAAAAGAACCTTGTTTAAGTGGGAACATAGTCTGTGTATTGTGGATGTTACGTTTCAAAACTTCCAATGGTATTAAAATCATTTCGTTTAGGATTAGAAACTTTGATGGGCAAAATTTGCTGCAAATGCTTATATTTGCTTGGATAGAAACTCTCACAAGCTATTTCTTTGCTATGAGATCACCTTTGAAAGGATTTCGGCACCTGCAGACATTTTTCATTTTAGGAGGAAGAGGAAGCCAGTGAGTAAAGGCAGGAACAACGTGTCTCATACTTGATGAAGGTGAATGAAGACATGCCGAGAGCGCATTATAAATCTACTCGGCCAAATATAGCATGGATATGGAACAGCTGGCTATGCCTGCCACTCCCGCTCATATTCTGCTACATCCACTGACATCTAAATACATACTAGTTATTACATGTTAAAGTTTGAAGAATCCATCCATCAATTCCAAATATTAGTCTCAGCATATGGCTCTTTTGCACTCAGATGGATCCAGTTCTAAAGCCTATATTCAGCATAATGATCACAAGTAATATCCTTGGACTTCACTGTGATCTCATGCAACTTTAATTCCACTGACTTGAACAAAATTCCCCTGATTTACAAAACTGTGAAGGAGCTTTGGACTCTCATTTTAGTGACCTCAGTCACACAGGCACTATTTGACAAGAAAATGTTTATGTGATCATAAACTTTAACATACTGAAATATTAAATTGAAGATGAACACTTTATGGGCTGTATTTCTCAAGAAAACTAATGAACTGTTAGCCAGTGAAAACAGCAAAATGTATTTTATTCTGCTCAAAAAACCCCTGACTTCTGATTCTCTACAGAAGTGTTGTTGGTTGGGTGTTGGTTTGGATTTTTTTAAAGTTAACTGTTAAAAAGAAAGGTAAGTCTGGGGGATACAAGGCAATCTAAACAACAGTTAAAGTTTTAAGTTCAGAAATGCAAAGCTTCTTAACATACTCAGGAAAACAAGCTGTATGCACTGATAAAATTGTATGTGCTGATAATTCCCTCGCATCTCCGCTTCACTACAAAGTGCAGGTATTGTTATGTTAAACAGAAAAATATTTTTCAGTAATTCACTGAAATCCTATTTCCCAGGAACTCTTTCAAGATGGGCGATGTTATTGTAGTATTTTCACAATGCATGATTACAGAACTGGTTAATAAGAAAAACTAAATGAACAAAGAACCTGGTAAGAAACGGCAGGCATGCCCATCTCCAGGTCACCAGTCCTGAAAGGTTAACAGATGAAAGGGAAGTTGTACTGTGAATTGACAGAGGAGTAAGAGGCTTTTGCCCCCATTAGCGCTGGCCAGCATGAGCTCTCATATCAAAGCCAGCACTGTGCAACTGTGCTCACACCATTAATGTGGCACCAGACCACCCAGCAGGATCACTGTAGCATCTCAAGGTAGATGTCAAACATGGCTTTTTTTGCCATTCCACGGGGCAGAAACAGATGTGTGAGATGTCCAGAAAAGCTCTGTGCAGAGACAGACACCAAAGTGGCAGAAGCACTCTTGGGCAGCATCTGCTATCTGCTGTAAATGCATGTCAAGGAGCAGTTGGCCAAGGAGATTACTTACGGCCTGTTGCAGAGTTCCTCCAAAGCCACACACCACTGGAAGAAATGTGTTGAATGTGTTCTTGGGCGTTTTTGCCAATGGTCATGCATTTAGCAGCCAAGCAGGGAGACTAAATTTCCATTTTGGTTAATCTAGTATTTTCTATGGGCCCTAAATGTACCTCATCAGAAATGCTGAACATTTGCAATATTTGAACACAGGATGTAATAATGAAGATATTACATGTGGAAAGATCACACTAAGCACATGTTGCTGTTTAACATTTCCTCTGAACCACAGTCTCCTTGTGAGGATTGGACTGTTTAATATGGTTATATACAGAATATAGAAAGTCCAAATGTCTCATGTATTTCAGCTATAGAAAATTAAATGCTTGCGATTAAATTATGAAAACTGTCATTTCTCCTGCAGTGCTTTCAAATGAGAATCAGTCTTATCTGTTGCCTTCATGAATACTGAAATAATTAATTGATTAGTCAAATGTTAACAATTGTTACTCAGGCTGTGCCATAAGATTATGTACTCACACTGAGAATCAATGGTAATTAAGTAGTTGATCAATGTAAGCACCTTTTCAATGTGTACAAAGCTCCAATACCAGTCCATTTGTAAAACTAAACATGACAAGAGAAAACTCTTCATTGAAAGTGAGTTTTCTTCACTGAAAAGATTTCATCTTCAATGTACTGCTCAAAAATGTACTCTTTTCCCTTTCTGACATGGAGTAGAGGACTCCATGATGTTGACAATATTTGCAGTTGAGACTTAAAAATGAACACCTCTATTAGACATTGTACCCTGTCATAGATAAAAACTGAGTAAAGTAACCAAAGCAGTCTGGTATTCAAGCAATTCTGGTGCCAACTGGAAAAAGAAAAGGAAGGCAATGGAACATACTCACTTATCCGTGTCTTTAAGCTATACGTTATTGTAGAGATCACACTGAAGCATTTCTGATGTACACTTCTGTACTGTTCAACAGACTTAATAAGTCTTCAAAAAGTATTTCTAATATGATTCCCATTTAAACTCTCATGCCACAGATGGAACTGATCTGCCTAGTCATGAACATGTCATTATGTGTTGTACTGTCCCAGTTTTATATGTACATGCACACACAAGACCACACACATAAAAGTGCACTAAACTGACTATAAAATGAGATGTAGCTCATTAAATCAAGAAACTTACATTACAATTTTTAAACCTTACATTTATTTCAAAATATTTTACAGTTGGTTTGCTTTGCAATAATTCCCCCTCTTTCACTAGTAAATTGTCAAAATATTTGCAAAATCCGAAGAGGTGTCCAGAATTTCCCATACTTGCAGTGATACTTAATTTAACTTTCCTAAGTTCCAGTGGATACAGTCATAACAAAAAATATTATATAGGTATAAGGGGGTCCCCAGTGAATCTGAATGTTATATATATTTTTTTTTGTATGAGGTGAACATTCGATAACCTGTTCCAAGAATGATGTCAACCTTTCAAAATAAAATCTATACCGGCTGTTTAAATCCAAAATGAAATGCTATCATAACAACTGATATGCTATATTGTTTGGGTTTTTATTTCATCATCACAGAAAATAAAATTTTCCTTTTACATGATTACATGGAAAACTTGAAATAGACAGAAAAGGACAGCTCTAGCAAAAGTTTCAGAGAAAATCTAGGACTTAAAATGTTTCTTATCTATCTTTGCTACATGATCTGAACTCTATGCTTTATATCCCATAAATATATATAAAACACAACCCTGCGAAAACCAACATTTTCTTTTTCAATTAACTGTACTGAATGTTTTACAAGTGCTTCCTCCTCTGAGTATTATGTAAAATATTTCTGCACAAATGTATGTGTAAGGAACATGTTTAAATCTATTTGTATGCAGAAATACAGTATTTCCATATAAATATCAATGTTTTTCTGCATAAAGACCAAACAGGAGTTTAATATTACAAGTTTTGCTCTTGCTACATACACATAGCTGCTATTGATGTTAGGGGAAAAAAAAACCAAAACCAAAAAACAACAACCCAGAAAAGCCTTGAAGAAAAATGCTTTGTAGACTGAAGAGGATTTATCCAGTGTTTAAATTAAAGCACATAATACTCTGACACTGAGTAACTTTAATTCCACTGAAATATAGACACTGTAATATTCAGTCACCTATTCTCATATAAACTGGGGCAATTGCCTGCTCCTCCTCACTTCTTAATGTTTGATTAATAAATATAACAAGGCATCTTTTGTCTGCAAGTTCCCTTCATCGGGCTAACAAACAGGACAAAAAATGATGAAGCACTTGGTATAGGCTTGCATGCACTCTAAAATAACCATTCTCTCAGCCTTACTGCACTGCCTGGAGAATTTCAGCAGGTTTGTCTAAGAAAATATATTGGCCTGTCCTGACTAGAAAAAATATAAACCATAATTTTAGCTGTTGTTTTCATTCCTTTTATACTGACCAATAACTCAGCTTTCTTATATCTGGCAATGCAGCCTTTATAACATAGTTTGGTTTGTACTGGCATTTTTGGACCATTTTTCTTTAAGTGTCATGTATCTCAAACAGCTTTACAGAATGAATTACTGTGTTCGAACAAGCATTTCTGCAGTATGATATGAAGCCCATGGATCAATCTGTAGGTAGTAATAAGAGAAGGAACATGATTGTTTGTAGTTGTGGATTAACCTTTGGAGTTTTCAGATACGGAACTCAACAACCACCAACTGAAAGAAAATCCTGGCATGATGGCTTATATGAAGGATAAAATCTGTAACAATACAACGTCACCTAATCGAGTTTGCTCTGAGACCTCTCTAACTCAAGGCTTAAGAGCATGATGTAAGTCCCAAACATACAGCTTTCACTCACATGCACTACAAGCAATTCTGCAAGTCTGAACTTCTAGATGTTCACAAAGATGGAGTAATAAATGTTCTGGGGCTCAGATATAAGAACTGCTTCAAGACAACAATCACTGCTTTTGAGCATTTTCTAAGAGATGATGAGTGTTACACAGAGGACCCTGAAAGGACAAGTCCAACATTTTAAATCTTATGTCTCCTACTTTAGACATTATTTCTTTATCCTCCTTTGAAATGGGAGTATACAAAATGATAACTCTACTTCCAGAGCCATTGGGTTATTAGAATATTGTGTAATATCTTGATTACAGATCGAAGTATTGAAAAAAGTGTTAAAACAAGTAGACAAAACTACAGATATGCCAGTATTATTTTAAACTGACTATTCAAAAAGGTTATTTTAATAATTAATCAAATAGCTGTATTATAATAGCAATAAATGATCTCAGATGTAATTAACTCAATTATAAACATTTCTTGTGAACATATAAAAGATTGAAATTCATTAGCATATAAAAACCACTACAAGTTTTGGTCTATAAATATACCCAAACAAGACTTTTAACTACTGAAAGCAAAATGCACAGTATCATCCAGAATTCATGAAAGCCAATACAGTGATATCAGGATATTCCTTCTATTTCATTCAGTCTTCCCAACTAGCAATCTTATCGTTATAGCTCATATAATTCCTGCTTTGATGTACTATGAGCTATTTTCAGTCTCAAATTATCTCCAAAAGCCCAGCTACCACTGTCTCAGATAATATTTCTGTTGACTTCAAAGCTTCTCTGGTTTACATAGTGCAACTCAGGCAAGTGTAAGATCAACACATTTATTACAAAGTTTTATTGCCTAAAATTAAAGTTAATTAACTTCTTTATGCTAAGTGGAGGATACCACAAGACCTATTGTTTCAGTAAAAGCCATCAGTAATATTTTCAGGAGAGGGAGGGAAGGAAGGGAATAATTTCTAAGAAACGAAGAAGTTTAAAAAAAATAGTGTGAGAAGCAAATTAACAGTGGAAGAAACACCATGACCACAATACCAAAAAATAGTTTTAAAAAAATGGTAGCGCAAGAAAAAGAGCAGTGTTGGACGGTGCACAGCAAATGAAAAGCATAATGGAAGCTTCTCACTCACATTGTATTTTATTCTAAAAAACATATGGACTTCATGTTTTCAGTCTGTTAGTATTGAACACTATAAATGGCTTTAAATTTTGAAAACCAATAACATCCATGACATTGCTTTCTATGACAAGAATTATGTACAATATTATATATTAAGTATGAGCATGAAAATTTTACTGTTACCAGCTGTGGTATCTAAAAAAAAACCAACTAGTGCATCCCTATGCATTGATTACCACTGGCAGCAGGCAGCTTGCCTGCACAGAAAGAGGGAGAGGTGCTCTTGTAAAATTTAAGCATAGGATTCTGAACTTGTCAGGAGTCTCTACACTGACTTCAAAGTACTGATGATACTTCACCTACCTAATTGTCTTCTCCAGCCTTCCAGAACTAGTGATTCTGTACATAAGACATCTAGCACCTTAAGGAATTAGCATGCATTTAATGGAAAAAAAAGTGTGTCCTTTAAAAATATCCATAATGATTGTAGCCAGAGGAATTAATAGACCTACAGCCATCAACACCCCTGTTCATTACAAAATATAAATACACACCAGAGACATTCTTTTTCTTCAAGTTCACTGAGTATGTTGAATGAATTTAACATTTGCTGCAATTTATGGTTACTGAATTCAAATTAAATCTAGAAATCAACTCAGCCCCTTTCTGCATATGAAGCCTAGCGTAGCTGTGAGATGCCCAGGAAAGAAATGCTTACTCGAGAATTGCAGCTCCTTTCTGCCTCTCCTACAGTTTAAGAGTGGGACAGAAATCAGTGAGAGGCAGACTTGGAATTTTTTATGTTCTCCTTCCCCACAATGGGGCAGCCCCGGTTCCTTCCAACAGGATGGGGAAAAACAATGGCTCCTGGAAGCTTGCTTTCATGAACTTCAGTGGCTTTCACATACAACCTTGTGCAATGGATAAACACTCATGCCAAAAAAGGGGAGGGAATACCCTGTATTTCTTTCATCTTGTATGCAAACCCAATTTGCTCCCAAGCGACAAACATCCTTCTTCACTCTATAAACTATCCCAAAGTGAAGTATCACGTGAACAAAAGAGTAGGCCAAAAACAACAAATGTAAACAGAACACCTTAAATTAAATTAAACTTAAGAACTACTCACTGCAAATTACCTAAATACGTGAGGATCTATTTAGGATACATAGAACTAAATTAGTGTGAGAAATTTTTAGAAACTTAAGCAGAGGAAGAAAACAGAAGCTGAATTACACATAATCACGCCCTCATGTCATCTCTAAGAGTATGTCAAATTAGAGCGCTTAAGAAAACGCAGGAAATCTAAATGTGGTCCTGGACGGGCTGAACCTGGGCTCCATTTCAAAGGACTTTTTCTCCAGTTGTCTGCTGCCTCTTTTAAACCTGATAATGGAGACTTGGGTCTGGTCAGCTTCAGACTGGCATTTGTCTTTGATAACTTATTTCTTCTGTGCCTGCATATCTCCTCAGGCAGCTAGTTTCTGATAAAGTTTACTCTAAAAAAAAGTCTACTATGAACAAGTAATTTGAAACCAATCTAAGTACATTTACCCTTTCCAACATTAAGTTTCAAATCATACAAACTAATCAGGCCTTTGTAATTTGCAAAATCTGGAAAATGCCAGAGTTCCATGAAATAATGATTCAAATAGTGGCAGTCTTCATTTGTGTTCAAGGCATTGTCCTTTATTGATGGTTGCTCTGGTGGCAGGGTAGTGGATTACAAAGGCTCTGCTGCTTGAGTTGGTGATAAGTTTTAACAGCTGAAGGTGATTTGTTTGGGGCCTCAATCTTGCAACCTCTTCTGCAAGCAGGTTTCAAATATTGTTCTAACTAGTGTTTCTGCAAATGAAGTAAACTACAGATATGAGGGAGTCAGAGGCTTGATATTATCTGGGGAAGCTGCTTTTCAAGTCTTGCAGCAGATCCTTGGATTTCTATGTGTTTTGTCAAGATTGAATAATGTGAATGCATATGAATTTTCATATGAATATGAAATTCATCTATATGAATATGAAAAAGAATTTCATCTGCACTTGAAGACATATTGTTCATTTTAGAAATACAGCATACATTTGTCTAAATTCACCAGGACATTGTGATATGATTTTCTGCTCAACAAAGAAAACCACTGAAACATCGCTGCTAAACCGATACTATCAAAGTACAACTTAACAAAGCTCATAATCCAAGGGCTAAATCAGATTCCTTCACGTGAATAATTTTAGTAAAGCAAACAGTCCATACTATTGGAGACAAATTTCAGCTTTGGTACTGCAAACTGTTAGCTTTAAGCACATGACTGCATTTGTGACTTTAGGTGAGAATATTATACAATACCAACTTCATACAAAATGTGACTACAATTCAGTGGTAGTGCACTGATTCCAAGAGGTAATTTCCAGAACAGTTTTGTTTCCCACATAAGAAGCCTGAACTTAAAATGTTCTTTTAGACTGTACTGAACCTAGAACATAGGACTTTTGTCTTCATTTCTGCTGATCTTATCAGCCAAGTCGACCTAACCAAGCACTTGCTCCCCATCAGCACTGGCTTTACTGTAGAAAAAAACCATGATCAACCTTAAAGGAAAAGAGCCAAGATTTGCAACCTAGATAAAAATAAGATGGATAGATGGATAGACAGATACATAGACAGATACATAGACAGATAGATAATGCTGTAGTTTACCTCTACGAGGAAAAAAAAACCAACGCCCATTTCCAGCAAAGGACTTAAATAGGAGAACTCTTGAAGCATAGAAGATACAAGCCTAACTAGGAAGTTAGGGATCTTCTCTAGCTCCAAGCAATCCTAATGAGATCAGGAAGCTTTTTTTACAGAATCCAATAGAATCAGAGCCTTTTCTGGAATTACTGAATAGGCTGGTACAAGCAGTACTAGACAGATAACCTTGAAAAATAATTTCCCAGCTATAACTGATATGAAAATCCAAGTAATATGACTGCTATACATAGGAAAACAATCTTAAATTAAAAAGAAAACACCCTCCCAAAGAGTTCAGTGCTAATTTAAGCATTTTTTTCCTAACCATAGAAATGAACAGGTGCAGGGTTGTGAAAAGTGCTGTTGAAGAAGTGCTCTGTTTGCCAGAATGCAAACAGAAAGAAGAAAAACTTCCATGAATGCAGTCATAAAAATGTCTAAAATTTAACCTTTAATCTTCTTTAGCTAAATAAATGAACTAAATGTAAGATAGAGATTTTAACTCTAACAAGACATATTTAGTGATTGACTTTTACCATCTAGTGAATTTTTGCTTATCAGATAAAATGTCTAAAAAGAATATTATCCAGCATACTTAGTGCTACACCCTCATCAACTTTCATTTGTTCACAGGCACATGAAAGCTGATGAGCAGAATTTTAAGAAAAATTATAAAGGCATGTAGTTGTTTAATGGTTCATGATATTTTTCCAGTTTTGTAACATAAAAGCCAATTACTTGAGATAGGGCATTAGCTGCTAATTGAAAGTATCCATGTTTTCTTTTTTCCCCCAATCATTTAAAAAGTATGAATTACCATCACCAGTTCATCATATCACATAGAGCACTATACAACTCACTATGAAAAATGAACAGATTATCCTACAACTTTTCTTACTCCAAGCTGATTAATAAAACCTTGGAAAACAATAAAATATGGTAGAGTGAGATCAGGCTTTTAAGCACAACCACAAACAATCTAGGTATAAATTGCACAACCCGTGAGTATTCCCATGCAGCATCATGCTCCAGGCAAACTCTGCTGCCTTTGTTGTCCTCATCCTAACACAATGGCTCATCGTAGGGAGCTACAATATTCATTACACTTCACAAAAGCTGTGCTATGTTCTCAGGGATGAAAGGGAAACCTTGCTCACATATAAGATGTTGTGAGTGGTTACTCTCCTCCATGAATTCTCCACCTGTGAAGTTTCCACCAGAGGCAGAAGTTGCTTTCACAAGTCACTGATCAAATACACAAATTGCTGTTGAGCATGAACTGATGTTGTGCACACAGAAGCCCATTTCTTCCCCAAATGCACAGACTCCCTTTGCTCTCCGTGGTTCCTCTCCCTCTGTTCTGCACTGTGGCTCAGTTGCTGCAGCACAGGCACTGAGACCCACTATGACCCACCCTAGGGGGAACTCACATGCTGAAGATAAGACCTAAAATGAAGCTGTCAGTGTCCTTGTCAACGTGTTGTCATACAACTGCAAACTACAGAAGAGTTAGTCTGTCCTTCAGGCATCAGGACACATAGTGTAGGCAATATAAGCCTGGCCATCAAGGCTGTAATAAAAGCCTGTGTATGTACATTTTGCTATTTATATCTACTTTGCAATTATTTTTAATAGAGGGAAACGTGTGAAGGAGAAATGCATAATTGCTCACTGCAATTGACTCCATAGTCTTTGCTATAGTTTACAAGTTTTATTACTAGAAATATTTTTAGTATTATTACCAAAAATTTACAAAATATCTAGAATGGTAAGAGTGATAACGGTTATGCAATACAGAATGCAGACCTGGCCTTTGCAAAGCTGTTACAGCTGTTATCATGAACACCAAATCACTGGACAGCAGTTATCTGCTAGACTTATACTTCAGTTATTTAGATAAGAAAATAACTGTAGTACTGGAGATGCTTACCAAATGGTGTCTCAAGTTATTTTTAAAATAGAATAGGACTAAAAGTCATGAAAAGTCTTGAAAATTACTGCTGTTATCAATTTTTGAAGTTAGTGCCTTAGTGGTACGGATACTGAGCATCCTGCATAAATTAGAAGTATATGATGTGAAAGACAGCTGAACCAGGCCCTTACAGGTAAGTAATGGTAAAAGCAAATTGTAGAAAAGCACAATTCTTCAGTACCTCTTCAGAAGTCTCTAAAAATACCTTCAGGATTTCTTCTTTTGTGGAGGCAGCTTTCTGAGAGCTGAGGTCTCCAGGAGCTGTGGAACTTCTTAAACAAGTAAGAACGAGTTTTTTACAAGCAGAGGGGAAAGCTAAAAATTCTTCACAAGAGGAGATAAGAAAGAGCATAATTTTTTGCTTAGCCACTCTACTACTTAAAAAAAAAAAAAAAGAACTTTAAGGACAACATATGGATAACAAACAAGAGGGTTAAACAAACATAAAAAGACAAAAACAGAGAAGTTGAAAAGGAGGAATAGAAAGAAAATAAAGAAAAACATTAAAGTATTTCTGATCCCTTCTGAGAAGCAGATCAGAAAATTACATGTCAAAGTACTGTAATTCTGTCTATTATTATGTCTTAGGGGACATTGATAGTATTGCAATGGGAGTAATTATTATACATACACAGAAGATGCATTTTGGGGGATGGGAAAATATCACTGCTTTAGGAGCTTTTTACTAATTACGTAACATTATATTCCACTAAAAATTAGAATTATTACCATGTTTATCTTACTCAAAAATGCATTATGCTTTTTACCTTGTTATATTCAAATGTACTTTTACTGTGTATCTTTTCACCAAACTGACCACTCACTAATTACTTAAATTATTCTATCATACTCTGGTAGAAAGATTAATACTGTCAGGAAAGTACAGGGCTCTGAAATGTTGTCAAAACAAAGAATATTGATCTTCTTAAAACACTGCATTTAGTATATAAATCACACAAAAATGATTGACATTAATATGTGCCTTTTGTGCAAATGCACTTTATCATGTACCTTTTTGACAGTAATAGCAATTTATTATACTGCATGGCACCTTAACATACTGTACAGACAATTTTTTCAATTTGAGAGTTTCCATTAAAAGACAAAAAAAAAAGTTGTTGAGCAAAAAAAAAAATTAACTGTCTTTATTCAATTTGATTTAATACCTTGTCAGTTTGGTGCATTTTTTACGATTCTTTGTATAAATAAAAAGTTGAAAAGAGCTATTCTAATGGTAATTTGGATCAACCTTACAAACATATGATTCCAGGTTTCTAAAAGAGGCCCACTTGAGGGGGCTTTAAAACTGAACAAAAAGAGCCCTAGGGCTCTACAACTCACATTTAACCTACTTACATGAAAAAGGAACTGCTTTGGTTAAGAATAAACTTCCACAAGCTCAGGTTCAAACCAAACATGCCAGCATATTAGTGAGGAAATGAAACAGCAAATAGTAACTCCTTTCATATTTGTAAAAGAATACTGTATTTATTTAAACGCTTTGGCAGAAATTCTTATTTTAATTACATTGCATTTAGTGCAATAACATTTTCATAATTAAGAAAAAATAACCAATTCATTTTAAAGATCTATGAAAAGCACAGCAACCTAAAATATATGGAGAAAACGTAATTGTGTGAATAAATCTGTCTGACTAACGTGGGACATGAGTCAGGAAAAAATGATAGTCTGTTTTTTATTCTGGGCAAGCCTATGCAACACAGGCACAGTAACTCAAAGGAATTAACATCTGTCTGTTTGGAAATCATTGTAACCCTTACACACTTTACAACTGTGGTTGTGTTTGATGCGTTATTTTTCCTTCTAAATAAAACTTCTTGCTGCCATCACGCATACTTTTTCTTTATGTCCACCTATCAACAGAAGTGCTGGACTGTTCTTTAGAAACAAAGATTTAATTTATTTCATTCTGCTCTTCAAAGTGATAAAGAGAAAGAAGGGAAAGACACTTTCTTGGAAGATCCATGTCACTGGCCACTACATCATAAAAATCAAAGACTGTCTGTGAAGGTTTTCTCTTAGCACTCTGTAGCAATGAGGTCAGAGACAAGGAAGTGGTTTCACTGTGATCACGAGGGTGAGGACATACATTTAAAATAATAGAAGCAGCTAAAACCAGAACAGAACAAAAAGCTAATTATCCCTCCATGAAATGATCATGATCATTCAATCCATGTGCTGGCAAGCTACCTTAGTTTAAAACCTATGCCTACATTCCTGAGGTCCTCATCATGGGGATAAAATATATCAGATCAATTTTAGGCATGTGTCATTGATTAGTTTTAATACTTATTAAGAACACTTTGGAATGGAAAAAATTACACAGTCTACAGTAACACTTTCTATTTTACATGTTCACCATCCAACTGCTTTATCACTTCAATCTCATCCTTCACTGGGTCATTCAAATATACATTTATTTGGAAACAATAGTGCAGCTGCTGCTTGTTTGCACTGTTTCTAGAGTTACTCAGCAATTTAACTAGTTCACTGCTTGCAGAAAGGAAGAGAAGGCACAGCAAAACTTCAGGAAATGCAGAGGCATAGAAGCCAGTGTCTTCAGTTTCATCTGTCAAGGCCTAGTTAATTTGCTCACCATTACTCCTGCTGGTCAGGCATGGTGGAAAATTCTTGTTCTGATGACTGGAAATTCATTCATCAGCAGTTGATAACCATTTGCCCTTACACAAATATCATCCTTTCGCTTAAATTGCTCTTTTCCCTCTCTACAGTTTTTCTCCCTCAAATAGTTATGACTGAAATAATCTCTTCTCTCATCCTTCTTTTTTAGCAGACTAAACAAACTCAGATGTTTCCTGCATGCCTCATGAGCTCAAGTATCAGGCTCAGACTAGACATGGTAGTGTCTCAGCCACTTTCTGTGCAGGGTACACTGCCTTGCTCAGGAATGCCTTGCTCACGACATGTACCCTGCTCTTGGGAATTGGATCAAAGCACCAATGTTTAACAAAAACACAGCTGTCAATATAAAAATAGACATTGTTTGCTCTTTTTACAATAGGTTGTTCCTTCCCATGATCATCCTAACAGATCTTCCCTATACCTGTTCCATTCAAAACTTGTCTCCCTTGAATACAGGTGATCAGACACAGGTGGTCACACCAGTGTCTAACATAGCACCTTACCCATCTCTACCAGAAATCTTCCCCCAGACAAATCTGTGGATGTTTGCTATAATTATTGTCATGGCTCATGTGGGCAGCTTTTATTCTTCAGCAGCCAGCTCTGCTGTTCAGCTGGGTGTGACTCTGTGCACCCACCCTTTCACAGCATCCTGACACTCCCAGCTTTTAGGGCTGCACACTTTTTCTTGACATGCTATGACTTTTTGTAGCAATGGTGCCTCTCCATTTCTGGTTATGAGCAGAATTAAGGCACTCTTATTTATATGACTCATCATAGCATTCAGTAAGAAAACATTAAATAAGATTTCAAAATCAATCCAACAGGTCCTGTGATTTCTTTCACCAGTCCTTTCAGAATCCTATTGACTTGATTGTTTGTACCTTAACCTCTCTCAAGATTATTTTGCACAGCATTGTCTCTCATTTCCATATCCATACTCCTCTCCCCAACTACTCAACATTCTTTTTCTTTACTGAATATAACATGTTCTATTCAAGTGTTGAGATGCTTATAAACAATTTCTACTCTCTACCTATCTGTACTGCATAGCTGTTATACTTCTTTTCTTGTTCTGTTTTTATTTATAAAGTTGAAAAACCTTGACTGTTGGTCTTCATATGATTTGCAAAGTCTAACATGCTTTATTTTTTAACCATCTTCTCCTCCATTATAAGACTTCAATCGTTATTACTTCTAGAGGCATTAGTCCTCTTGTGAGGATTTGGGAAGGGCCTAGAGGGGAAGCCGTAAAAGGAGTGGCTGAGGTCACTTGGTCTGTTCAGCCTGGAGAAGAGAAGACTGAGGGGAGACCTCACCAATGGTCTACAGCTTCCTTGTAAGGGGAAGTGTAGGGGCAGACACTGATCTCTTCTCTATGGTGACCAGTGACAGGACCTGAGAGTATGGCCTGAAATTGTGTCAGGGAATGTTTAGGCTGGACATCAGGAAAAGGTTCTTTATCCAGAGGGTGTTTGGGCACTGGAACAGGCTTCCCAGGGAAGTGGTCACAGCACCAAGCCTGACGGAGTACAAGAAGTGTTTGGACAATGCTTTCAGGCACATGGTGTGACTCTTGGGGATAGTGCTGTGTGAGGCAGGCACAAGACACCAGAAGTTGGACTTGACAATCCTTGTGGGTCCCTTCCAACTCAGGGTATTCTATGATTCCTCAATCAGGCCCAGAGTTCTCAGAACTTTAAAATTTTTTTCAGCTTTTGTTTTAGAAATAAATCTCAGTGTCTGCATCTTTGACTGCAAAAATGTCCCAGTTTCTTTTACATTTAATTTTTCAATTCACAGGTCTTTATTTTGAGTTGTGTTTTAAAGACACTACAAAAGACTATCTTCCTCATATCAAAAGGGGAAATGAGAACTCCTGTCCCCACATACTTCTCTTATTCAAATAAATCCTTACTTGTAACAACAGAGTATTTCTTTCTTTAGAAAAAAGGCCAAGCAATCCAATTTACCAGCTTATAACTGCTCAACATACTGCTTTGCTTTCTGCTTCTCTGGATTTTCCTTATTGGTACTGGCTGCAATTGTTCCCTAACCATAGTTTGATTTATTATCAATCTTCCCATTTCCAAATTGGAAAAATTAAATTCAGGAATAAGACTTGAAAATAAGTGTACAGAGAGGTACATTTGGTGTATGTACTTGTATACACCTAAGACTAGGTGTACACAAATATAGGCCATTTCTTTGTAGTTTAATCTCATTCTGCAGCAAAATTTCATTGGTTCACTGTTTGAACATTGGTTTCAAAGCTTCCTTAACAAAAAAAGTCTTCTTTTTCTGATCTCTGAGTTTTTTTCCCCAGACCGTGGCAGGGATCTATGGCAGATGACAGCATTACCTGTCTCAAAATGAACCGTAGTCCATAGATTGTTTTTCACTCCTCTGGTGCCAAATGCATTGATTCTTTTCAAGAAGGAACATCCAACTGCATGTCGTGCCTTTCTCAGATGCTGGTGGAGATCATCTAGCAGTCTGTAGCTTACAGTTTCCTATCTTGTGCAATTTCTAACTGCTTCTGGCTCCTAGCCCCTCTATTATCTCAGTCTTGCTTTCTAGAGATAGTATATCAAAAAATTGCTGCAGACCAGCTATCTTTTGACTCTTCATTTCTCTTCTTTATTTCCAGTCCACCAAATCCCTATCTTAGTTTTATTTCTTCCCCATTATTAGATTTCTTCCTCTGCTTTGCTAGGAGGTCATTCTTTGCAGCCAGAAAATCAGGTCCCTCCAGATACTTTTGCCCATTAGACATGTGCAGATCTGGAGATGCTCATGCAACTTAACCCTCTCCCTTTTTTTTTTTGGGCACACCTTCCCATCCTCATCTGAACTGCCATGCACTCAGGCACGCACTTCCATTCCTCATCTCTTTTCTTTCACAGGTTTTACAAATAGGAGTTTTCATTCCTTTGGACCTTACTTTTCAGAATGATATGTTTAATTTATTCACTGTTAAAGTAAAACATTCCTGAATATACAAATGTTCAGACAGAGAAATGTTTTAATTAGCCAATACATCCATCCAATATTTGTCTGACGTGTTTCAGATATTGAAATGTATAGTATAAATTACAAAGAAAATCAAATGACACAAATTCACATAGAGAATGAAATATGATTGCATAAGGTCTCTTAATGCCTGAATGAGCATACGTCAGATTCTCTGTACAGCAAGTTGCCTTCCATTTCTATCCAGAGAAATAATGTGCTCAGTTGCTTCATTTATTTATTTGAATTATGGCTATATTAAAGTAAATAATGCAATGTCCAATGTTTATTTAATATAGAAACCAGAAATAATTTTAAAAATGTGTTTTTCCCCAACAGGTGTGCACTTAGCAAACTAAAATTAAGACTTCGGTTAATTAAATTACCATGTGTTAAAGAAAAAAAAAAGGCTCATATACTGTATGTGAAAGAAAAACAGCATAGGGGAAAATCATTACGGCAACTTCCACATAAAGTCTTTTCCTTTCATTTTTTAAATATTTTCTTTAATGAAATTTTATTCTGAACATTGGCCTGTATGTGGTATCAGATCCTGACTGATTCACTCCAGCATTATTTTGTTTTCAGCTCTGGCAGTCTGCAATTCAATCCCTACTGCTTGGCAAGATGGAGGCTCTCATGTTTTCACAATGTAGAAGCCTGCACTTTGCAGCCAATTACTCAGATGTAACATAGGCTCAAGTGAGCTTTTTTACAGGAAGCACAATAAAAGATAAACAGCCTTCTGCCCTGAGAATGGGTAGTCTCAACTGCTCTTGGGCACTCAGAGACTAAGAGTCATGGGGCATAAGGCACTCCCTGTTCCATGGCAATGTGCTTGGCAGAAGGCCACAGCAGTGTCTCCAGAGCTCCCTGGATATGAAGTGTCCCAGGCGTCTTGCAAGAGGAAGATCCAGAGGCACAGCTGATCCCAGCCTGGACCATCTAGGGCCTCCACACCATTGCTACCACAACAACATAAATTACATCAGGACAGACACCAGCTGACAAGAACTACTATATACTATATTCCTTTTTTCAGGTTGGAGAAAGTGCTGCAAATATTTCATGGCATATTTAGGACATTATTAATTTTTCATTTTCTATCAAGGAATGAGTGAAGAAAATCATTAATTTACAGACAGCAACTGATGTGCTTCTCTTACATATTGCATTTTGAGCCTAGATATAGTGCTGATGGTACAACTGCAATATGAAAGGAATGAGAAGGAAGCATTCATGGAAAAGTTGTTTTTATCAACATTCTGACTTTTTATTACATCCCCCATTTCTGTTAATTGTACCTAGGAAGCAGACTCAAAATTACATGCACTATGATATGTGTGACCCTGAGAACTCAACTACCTTTCTACAGCAACAAGAAATACCTAACTGTGGACATAAATAAGAAAGTATGGTTCAGGAGAAGTGATGCTGAATGAGCCCATCATGGAGAACAAACAGTCCAGAAGAAACTCCCAGATCTGACCAGTTTAATCTGGGGTACACTCAACTGCAAACAGGAGAAGGCCAATTTTTTCTGTATTACAACAAAATACAAAAGAAGGTGTGCTCCAGTACGCATCCTGGTGCAGGCCCTCAAACATGTCCTGACTTCAAGATGGAAAGACAGATGAGAGTGACCAACTCCCAGCTCATGGAATGAACCTGTAGGGAAATCTACAGAAAAGGGGGAGGTGGATCTCCCATCAGGTCCCTAGAGTATGAACCAGGTCTTTGGGCCATCCTTTGATATGCTCCCTTCTTTAGCATGTGAAGGCACAAAACAGCTTGTAATGATTTTGCCACTGGCTCTGCAGTTTATATGCTCAGAATGACCCCTCTCCCAAACTCCAGGCAAACTAAAAACACAAACAAAAAGTGGAAGGACTCAGTATAAGTTTTCACCCTCAAACATTGGTGGCCAGTAAAAGGCATCTAAATGTGTATAGTTTCAGTCAAGATGCAACATTGTTATGAAAAACAGCCATGTCAAAATGTACAGGAAAAAGTAATGAAATAAAGTCTATGAAACATAAATTAAATTCATGCTGTAGTGCAAAACAAGGACAAAATCATTCATAAGCCACCTGCAAACTGGAATAAACTTGGAAAATCACTTCTGCACCAAAAAGCTTGCGGGATGTTTTGAAAAGGATGAAGTCTCTCTCTACAAACCTCTATGTCACTTCCTTAGTCACTTCTAGCCACAACAGGACAACATGAAACTAAAACAGTGTGCTGTATTCCTGAACAAAGAGTAATTTTAAACATAAGTTATTTCAGAAAAAAAAACCTGTGATAAAGAACTGGATATGTTCTGATCTACTTGGTGCTGAAAGAACAAAAGATAAAAAATATAGACTTTATCTTCAATGTGATGCTTTCTCCTACACTATTCAAAGTGACTACATCTACAATATAGAGCTCATACTTAATCCATGAGGCTATGCAGCATAATCTATCCAATACCTTGGGCTATCAACTCTGTCCAGCTGGTCATTAATCCCCAGGAAATAATCTGCACCTCAATTGTTACTGCTTAATTAAATGTAGCGATCCATCTGACATACAGAATAAGGATAGAAAGAAACCCTAATAGAAGGTGACTCCTGCAGAATTGGAACTCTACCTTTCCCTTGTAGACATAATGTAACACAATGTTTGGTTACAGTTTATATGGGTTTCTGTGTATTAAATTACTATGGAGATGCTTCCTATTGAATGCAGTGTAAATATATGTCAGAACACAAACTTAACCAAGAAAACATAAAAAAGGTCAGATGACTCTTTCCTTCTCTTCTATAGCTATTCTGATCTTTAAATTCCTGAAGACAAGAACTGCTTACGCATTCGGACCTGCCCTGTGTGTACGATGCCTAGTCTTGGCAAAACCCTGTGATGACAGTCTTTTAGAACTAACAGCAAAGTTGGTACAACTTGGCAAGACAGCTCAGAGCAGGTTTTCACTTAACAGTGAAAGAAAACAATGTCTTTTTAGATCAGAAAAATATGAGAATATGTACACACTTCACGGAGATGAAGAATTACTTGACCTCTGTACTGCCTCTTTAATATAAAGAAAATAACTTATCTCTACATTAGATCTTTCTCCAAAATTAAAAGAAATTACGATTCATATGTTTCCAGAATTATCAGAACTATGTAAATGACAAAGCTTAGTATATCAAAGCTGATTCTGTAATGATTGTAGATCTTCTGCTAACTTTGCTTGTATCATCACCATAACTCTCAATTCAGTATTTCATTATTCACTCAGCTTAGGAAATAATCTTTGATTGTCAAGCAGCAGCAGAGAAAAGCAAACATTTCGAATTGTAAAACATGACTGAGATAAATGAAAAGAAGTGGGCTCAACCACACATTAAACACAAGCTAAAAGGTACAAAAGGAGACAGGGATCCATTGCTGCTCTGGTGCCTGAAGATAGAGCTGATACGGCACCAAGTTCAGAACTGAATGCAGAAGTCCCTTCTTGAGCCATGTGTCAGAGAGTTGCACAGAGAGAAACAGACTCAGACCTGATGGGGGCCCCGTTAGGTATGAAAAGACAAATCTGTCTGCCAGCCCACACACTCACCAGCCTTGTTTTTAGTAAGACTATTCACAAGGTCTGCAGCAGTGTCAGTGACAGGTTTTAGGATCTGTTCAACTATCTGCCCTGGGGAATTCAAGACCTCCAACTATTGTCATCTGTATTATGGGCGAGATCTACTCTTACTGCTTCCTTACAAACCAGAGTACAATTCAATCTTTGAAGTGCACATCTCAATTCTTTCTCTTCCTCAATTTCTAGAACTACTCACAGTTCTTTCAAATGCATGAAGTATAAGAAATATTTCATGATTGTCCAAAATTCTCTTAGAGAGTTCTTTCATAACAGACCTACTTATATTTTTCATGCAGCCCCTTTCTAGTATTTATTCTGAGTGTTGTTTTCAATGATAATGTTGTTTACACTGTCATTCATAAAGGATGAAGCACTGTAATTATTTCATTTTCTTATGTTATTCTTTGTTAAATAGTCACTAGAAAATTCAAAACTCATTCATTTTGTCAGAAATTATGTATTACTATACTTTGAAAATTACTCAAAGAGAAGTATTTGTATTAATGAGAACTGATACATAGAATTCACCTCAACTGACAGTCCCACATTGGAAAGCATCATTAGGATATAAGTTATTTTCCTAGAGAAAGTGAAAAAATAGTCTGAAGTAGGTTTCAGACTCCTTTTTAAAAGGTTGGAAAGTTATAGTTTAAATAGTTGGCCCTCCTGGCTGCCAGGGCACTGCTGACTCATATTCAACTTGCCATCGACCAGAACCCCCAGGTCACTTTCTGCAGTGCTGCTCTCCAGCCTCTCATTCCCAGTCTGTCTCTACATGCCCCATTTCCAGTGCAGGATCTGATATTTGCCCTTGTTAAATTTCATACAGCTGGTAATAGCCCAGCCCTGTAATTTGTTGAGGTCCCTCTGTAGGGTTTCCCTGGATTTGAGGGGGTCAACAGCTCCTTCCAGTTTTGTATCATCTGTGAACTTGCTTAGTATCCCTTCCAGTCCTGCATCCAAGTTGCTTATGAAAAGGGCCAGACATATCTTGGGATGCTTTAAGCACAGCACTGCCTGCTGGTTGGAGGGAGGTGATTGTCCTGCTCTACTCCACACTGGTGTGGCCTCTCCTCAAGTCCTGCATGCAGTTTTGGGTGCCACAATACTAGAAGGATGTAAAACTATTAGAAAACATCCAAAGGAGGGGTATGAAGATGGTGAAGGGCATAGAAGGGAAGCCATATCAAAAGTGGCCAAGATACCTTGGCTTGTTCAGCCTGCAGAAAAAGACACTGAGGGGAGACCTCACTGCAGTCTACAACTTCCTCATCAGAGGAAAAGGAGGGGCAGGCACTGATCTCATCTCTCTGGTGACCAGTGACAGGACCTGAGTGAATGGCACAAAGCTGTGTCAGGGAGATCTAGATTCAGTATTTGGAAAAGATTTTTCATCCAGAAGGCTCCCCATGGAAGTGGTCACAGAACCAGCCTGCCAGAATTCAAGAAGTGTTTGGACAATGCTCTCAGGCACATGGTGTGATTCTTGAAGTTGTCCCGTGCAGGGCCAGGAGCTGGACTTCCATTATCCTTGTAGGTCTCTTCCAACTTTTACACATTGAATACCAGCTTACCATAATGAAAATGGCTCCTAAGGATGCTTTTTTCCCCTTCATGGGTCCAAAACTCTATGTCAGTAGATTAAGACAATACCAGACCTAATGTAACTTAATATTGCTACTTACTATAACAAAACTGTGATACAATGACTAGTTGAAGGCTGTATTTAAAGTGGGAAATTTATAAATCACTTAAAGGATGAGGTACAATGGTCCAATCTTCTGCAAAAAGTCAGACATCCCAGTTTAATCTATTTGCCTTTCATGCTACATTAAATTTATCTGTGAATAATTTAAGTAGAACATTTTTTCAGGTGATAAATAAATTACACCATGTTTTCATATTCCCAAACTTTCTATCCAGACATCACTCTCTACCAAATGAACTTTTGGACTTATTGCCCAGCTCCTCAATGCATTTTTAAACTGTACACCAACCTGCAGGCCTGAATTCTTCCAAGTTCAGTCACTGACTCAAGCTCCTAATATTTAAATGCCCACTTTGGAGATACAACCTCTCTTCCTTGACTTCCAAGTATTCTTGAAGACAAGATGACGAGATAATGAAAGACAGGTGGCATGAAACATAGGCCAATGGGTAGGCAATCTTCAGTGATGCCCACATACTGTCAGCTCGTCAGTCTCCCCACTAGTCTGGGGGATATCGTGTTTGTTTTTCACATAGCAAAATAAGAGAGAACATAGGTTGGTTTTTTGGTTTCTTTTACTTTAAAGGACAATTTGAAATTTTTCAAAAAAAATTGAAAGTTGTGCTACAAAACAGGTGCACAACCCAAAGCTATACTTGCTTATATTTTCAAAATTAATAGGTGTTAATTAAAATTAAAGCTGGGAATGTCCTTTCATCAGTTCATGATCGTGACTGAATGCTTGACCAGTTCAACATAAATAAATAAATAATACGTTGTTGCCATACTTGTTTGCAAACCCAAAGCAATAACAGCTCTTGCTGAGGTGAAATAAATCTGTGTTACTGAAGTACTGTAAAGCACAACATATTAAAGATCCAATCAATCCACCTCTCACAGCAGCCTGTAGCAGTATTGCAACTGATTTCAATGAGAGCTGTGTCAGTCTCCAAGAAACCTTTGCGCATGCTCTCTGCTAACCCTCCTCCCCACGCAAACGAAAAACACTGAACTCTGCTCTTGTCTTCTGGTTCAACATCATGTCTTTCCCCTCCCTCCTTCTGCTGTAATAAATATTCCCTCTCTATCCCTGTTACTGACAATAATGTAGGTGAACTCTGCACCACATACATCTGTCATTATTAATGACCACAGTGGAGAGAAACGATAGCTCACTCTTAGGAACCAAAAGGGCAAAATGCTTCAGAATTTTCCATTCACATTTTCTTTTTTAAGCATACTTGCTTGGTGACTTTCCAAAGTCATGAGCATGACTCAAACAAGAAAAATACCTCAGTGTTTAACCTTTGCTTAGAAAATTGTTTAAACAGAGGGCACTTGTTACTTGGAAAATCTCATTTGCTTATAATAATGCTATACACAGTATTTTATAGAATACAGTAATACAACAAGATGACTCAGTCCTCATGGTAAATAATTTTGTTCCTATCAGCATTACATTTCTTTCAAACAGAAGGCTTAAAATGGGATTGTTTTCTTTGCCATTCATTCCCCTACCAACATTGCTAAACTAGAAAGTACAAGACAGCATCTGAACTAATTGTGAATTGTGACTGTAGGACCCATACTGTACCCTGAACTCTTTCAGAAAGGCTGTCCTGATAAAAGCTCTTTACTGGGACTGAATGCAAAGACTAGTTACATCAGGCAGCTGATGAAATCTTGAATTTTTTCCTCCTAAAACAGGAAACAAAATTTGAGAACCTACAGCAGTTTAAACTGCATTGCTGCATAAGCCTTTGTCCCTAACATAATGACCTGCTCAGCACACCAGGTGCTTTCCATGTACAGAACACATTGCATAAAGGTGCTGCGTGGGAGGGACAAAACATTTGTCTCGAGTAAATTTAGTGTTTGGAAACACTACATCTCACACAGTGCAGGGGCTTTTTTATAACACAAACTACCTACATTGCTAGGTTTTTTGCTCAACACGTACAGGCCCAGAAGTCTCCTCTTTCCTCTAACATTTACACTGTAAATAGCTCCAGATATTTTCCTATCAGATATTCTAACCTCAAGTGAGACTCTGTAATAACCATTTGTTAGTTATGCTAGGTGTGCCTGAATGGACAAACATACTTAAGAGCAAATGTAGTGTTTGTAATGGCAAACATGCATCAAAAAACCCATGTAAATGCTAGTCGTTATGAGGTGACAAAAATGTTACCTTCTGCTTTTCTAGGTCTGTATTACTTCATGAACACATGATTTTTTTTGCAATGGGTTAAAACTTCTATTTAGATTCCATGTAAGCTATATGCTATACATATCTGTCACTCTTCTTTAGCATCTATGTTGATGAAACTTGTCGTGAAGGTTATTTTGACTTACTAGAAATGGGCCTTTTCAGAACATAAATTTTAAGGCTTAAGCAGACACGTGTTAAAACCACTAATATGTTCTGCTAAGTCTCTCTTGTCTTCACTCAGCCTCCTTACAAGGTTTTAAGCAGTTTTATTGACATTTGAAATTCTGAAAATGTCAGCTCTTGGCAAGTGTCACAGTCTAAAAGTGTTATTAGTAGTTCTCTTAGGAAGTGTAAAAGAGTATTTTATAAGAACAATTTTGTCTTTCAACAAACCTTTTGGAAATAATGTGATAACCACAAATTCTGCACAGGAAAGAAAATAAACTGCAGATTCTTCAAGTCATATTTAAGAAACAATTTTTTAGCAAAGTTATATTACTTGGTGACTCAATAGTCTGCATTCAAGCTGATATAATCACCACTTCCCAAAGTATTGCTAGGGGGAGTAACACTCTGAGAAGGAAACCATTCTCACAATACTCTGCCTCATTTCTCCCACCATCTCCCATCTGCTACTTAAGTATTTGAGGGCTCTGACCCCAGACCTTCTGTAATAACAGTCCCTCCAGTCATTTTATGTTTGCTTGCAGGCAAAGAGGTCTCCTGAGTGTTTTAGTCCTGTAATCCATCTCTAAGGATACCAATCCTTCTAGTATGAATAAGTACAGAAATGCCCTGGACTGCACCTTCTCCCTCCTCGTCACTTGCACACACCATCACTGCTGCTGGAAGCCAAGTTGTGGTGGGGATTAATGTACATCAAAGGTGGCTAGTTCTATTACCCTATGAGCAACATATTAAAGTCATCCCAGGCAGAGAGGGAAGAGATTTGTATCACACATCTCAGAGAGTTAAGCTGCATGTGTGGGTCCCCAGGTAGGAAAATATAATGGCACATTGCAGTTCCAGCGCTCCATCTTTGAACAAGCAAAGACTCTCTAGGGTCAGGGGAAGCCCTGTGACTCTTGCTGGTCACCCCATCTTACTTCATGGTAAGTTATTTACAGCTCAAATGCCTCAACATATCATGGGGGCTGGGGGAAGATATGAGAGGAGAAGAATCTCCCTTACTTTGTATAGCAATATACTTGAATTCCAGTGTGTTCATTCCAAGGCTGAAAGAGTCTTCTAATTTTCAAACCACAAAAAATGCAAAGATCCATCAGTAAATATTACAGGAGCATAAAAATCATTAATTCCACAAAATTGTACTGAAAGATTAGTGTGAATCACTTTATCCTTAAAACTGAGACAACATTGTGGTTTTAAATAGTCAGCATTATCATCCAAGCAAATTGGCCCAGGTCAAATGAGCAAATCTAAAAAATGAGATCACTAAATTTTCTCAGCTTGATAGCTTAGTAATAAATAATGTGCTTCTATTCAATCTGTACATTAAGTCTTTTATGTGGCCTTAAGGCACAAAGTCTTATGGCCATGGCCATTACAGGGTAGCCATAGAAACTGACACATTTATTTCTTGGATTAGTGTGACATTGAAAATATTAATATAATGCAGTAAATGGGGATTTAATCTAATCTACTGATGCTAGACTGAAGTTACTAAAAGGTTGTATGCTCTTCCAGTGGAAGAAGGATTATATTTGTGGAGTACAGCTGATGTTTTGGTTACAAACACCATTTAAACAACGTATCACATTTCACATACTCCACTGATTCAAAAAGGTTATATCAAGCACGTGGGTATATCCACTAAGCAGGTACCAGTTTCATATTGTAAACCTTCTTTCCAAAGCTAAAATGTCAAAAGTGGGAGTCATAAAGGAAGAGGAAACAGAGATGCTCTGCATATTGTGTAAGCAGGGCAAGTGAAACAGCAGCTCACCCTGCAAATATGCAGGGCTGTACTTCATGGACATGCCATTAGCAGCAAAGCCTATACCCATATTGCAGTCAACATTTTAATAGCATTCCATTATTCATATTAAAAAAAAAAAAAAAGAAAGAAAGAAAGAAAAAAAAAGAACAAAAAAATCTTAAATTTTTAAAAATCTTAGTTCTTGGTTTTCTTAATTTGTAGGTCCCTATCAGGTCTCCATAAACATTAGGGGTCCCATTTCAGCAGATCACATTTGACTCCAGTTCCTTGTAATATTTCATAGTGCTCAAATTCTGACTACCCTTTACACTGCAGTATACTACATAAATTCAGAAGATATATTCCGACAGATGAAGCATTGTTGAAAAGCTAAGTACAGCACTTTGTCCTTGAAATGTTAACATGTAATGCCATAAAGTATTCAAATAATAATTTACTCAATCTTTCAGGGTAATTAATTAAAACAGTTTAAGTGTTAGAGAAAATCACCTTCAGCTTATAAAATTGGAATGCCTTCTCTTTTCTTCTCTGCATGCAAGCTGTTCCAATGGACTTACCACATGCTTTCCCAGTTATGGTTTTTGATTTCAGCAGATAATAAATAGCCAGGATCTAATTTTGGCATGTCAAAACCGATTATGTTTCACAAGAAAAGGTGGAATGCTCACCTACCAGATGAAGGTGAAACATAAAACCACTTTTATTTATGTGAAGTGTCCAAATTCAACTCAACCTGGCACTAGGTACTGGGAGTGTGTAGACTTTAACTGTCATATGAATTTATGCAACCCTGGAAAATGTCAAATATAAACATAAATTTAATCAAGGAATGGAAACCTTTATTATCAAAGAAATAAACACAGTTTTTGACAACTAATGTAAATTATCTTAATCCATTTTTCACTTATTTTTCAGAAGGTCAAAGAAAAGAAGAAGAAACACTGAACAGAGACATGGCTGATGAAAATATTTCAGGCAAGTCCCAGTCCAATTATTAATGCTGGTATTCTAAAAGGAATTTGTGCTCTTTAGCAACAGCATTGCGTTCACATGTGAGAGTTCCTTTTCCCATTCATTACAATGGGATAAAACAGAAGGCTTACAACAACAGATAAACAAGCACTCTGTATTATTCTGTAGTTTTCCTCAGTTGAGTAGTCTTTGGACAGCATTTTAATGGCTGAAAAAAACCCTGCACATGATGAATAAGGATGCCATTCTCAATTAACATGGACAAAGGATCATAGCCATATTTGGCAAATGAGGTAGTTGTGGTGTAAGAAAAGCAGGAGTATTCACAGACATTGCCACATACATTACTGTCCGCAAATCAAAACAAGTTAATGACATTTTTGTACATCTGCCCAGCTACATGACTACACATTAGTCTGGCAAGTACTTATTAGACCCAAATTAAATAGCACAATGATTATAGTTCGTATTTACTAAATATAGTGTTATTAATTTATACAGCACTAAATATGGATATAAATATAAATAAATTATGAGTACTGAACCAAAACAGCCAAAGTTACAAAATATATTATCTTCATTAAATATGTCTCAGTGCTACAAATGCCACTATATGCACAGTTTCCACTAAAATATGTACCATGGGGAAGGAAGCATCAAACTGTTATCTGTTCTCCACAAAAAGTGCACCAACAACACACTCAATCCCAGCATCTCCCCTCTCAGGCAGCCTCCGCATTGTGCACTGGTACAAATAAAGCCACCAACACAGAAATACCAGCACCCATGGAACAGATGGGTGTCAGATTAATAGATCCCAATTCTAAAAACACGCCAGGTAAGACCAGCTACCACAAAACTTATTTAGCAAACCCACATACTATCTGAAATATGTTGGATATCTTATATATATATATATATATAAATTCTATACTTTGGCCATGCAAATTCAACAAGATCTCTCACATCACCAAAGCGAGAAGTCCGAAACTCATTGCTGAACAGTGGGGCAAAAAACCCACGGTTTAATCCATATCCAATAAAGAATGGGATGTTACAACAAGAAACCTCAGCCAAGGAAGACCAGTGATGCCTTAGGTTTTAACTTTCATATTTTTCAAATCCTGTACTGCCTGGTGTGAAACTGAAGTTTCTCGTAGCCTGTTAACTTCTGCTCTCTTGTGCTAGGCAGACATAACAAAGCCTCTCCGGGCCTGCTCTTCAAGGACACCCAGACCGTCCTAGGCCCAAAAAGTATAAACCAAAGAGCCACTAAGGGGGGCAAGTGAGGGGAATTACATCATTAAACTGAAGCTTTAATTGGAGAATTAACCCTGATATGCAAATGAACCAAACTTATAAAAGTGTGAAGAACTCGTGACCTGTCATCCATCTTGGGGTCCATTTTGGAAGTAGCCGCTGGACTCCCCAGGGTGTACCTTTGAATGCCTTTCAAATAAATACCTGCTTTTATTCCCATATTCTTGTCTAGTCTCTGTTTTTAGGTGGCCACTTCAGGCATCACCAGTAGCACACACCAGAAATCCCAGATTTTCAACATTAGAAAACTCTGCTACACAGGGATGCCTTCAACACGGAATTTATGTACCAACCGTTATGCACAAGCTTAGCATACCATGCATAAACTTTACCATCTTTTTAATAAGATGTTACATTAATTTTAGATGCTTGGCAGTCACAAACTAAGGCACACTGGCAAGCCAGATGAACAAAAAAAAGAATACTTTGAGGAAACCTATGTTACCTATCTCTACTGCAAAACTGTCCATGCCACTTCTATGGAGGATTCCTGTCCCAAAGCTTTGACTGTAGTTAATCTTTAGAAAGCAGCCAGTACAGACCTTTGTCACAATCACACCTAAGTTTCTAATTTAAATATTAACATTAAGGCAGTTTTTTGAAGATGTTCCGAAGGTTGAGAAAACTGGTATCTCATTTCTTTAACCCAGAAGTCTTGTTTATCCATTGTTAAGAATCTGGATCCTGAAAGATATCACTGCTAAACTTGCATATTTCTTTCTATCATATCATTAATTATTTGTGAAAAGTAGGACTTGGCCACACTTTATTTCTGTTTCATAAAAGATTTGGCTTTCATCTGATTTTTTTTTTTAAAGATCTCACTTTTCACTTTTAGGGGATCAGTTTTCCAAAAAATTGAGCTTATCAGACACATCTACACTGCTAGTAATTCAAAACCTTGGCATATTTATTGATTCCAAAAACCTATTACATGATATCGCTTACATCCTTGTATTTGATTAGACTGAGTTATTGGGGGAACTAACAAAAGATTACTCAGAACTCAGCAGAGAGCTTATATAGACATCGTCTTACCTGACATCTAAACTATTTCCTCTTGCACCTTTATTTATAAGCGTTGCACACACAGAACAAATTTTGCACAAAACAAGTCTCTGAGGCAGCTTTACCTCATTTTTTTTTATTCCACCATTAAAAACCCTAAGAGATGGGTTGTAAGTATAAAACATTTATTGTCTTCTTTCAGAGAATATTGATGAACAACTACAGAAGGTTGTATCGATGAGTAAGATGTATTATGACTGAACATCATCCAAGTTCAATTTAAACCTGAGCTATATACTACCTCTGAATATAGTATGTATAAGATATTTATATATAAATATAAATTATGCACTTCTTTGGACAAAAAAATGCCAATAAGTTTAAACCATGAATATGTTAATTAGATTGAAATTCATCCATTACAGAAAATATTTTGACAAGTATTCTAAGAATAGTGTTTTTAAAACAGTTCAATGCATTAAATACATGCAAATTTTGACAGTCAAAAATGCATACTGCATATCTGAGATACTATCATTCTTCACAATCATTGCAGCCTCTAGCTAGATACAGATTTTTCATGACAGACAGGAACACTTCCTTCTGTGTATCTCATATTCTCAGATTTCTACTTCAAAATTATTCCTGAAGCACTTTTAAAGCCAGACTTAGAACTACTGCAAGCTAGAATGGTTGCTATATACTCCAGTTAGCCAAGCCTGCCAATGCCGAACCACATTCAATCTCACTTTCTAAGTAGAACTGCTTGCCACTAGAATCACATCCACTGGCAAATTTTAGGATGTTTCATCCTTGAATTATCTGCATTAATAGTGCATATATAGGGTATTTCCAAAATATGCCTAAGGTAGACATACACATGGGATTTCCACAAACAAACACATTAGCACCCACATCAATTAGAAGTATATTCTCTATTTTGAAAAATCCCCAAGTAACTTTAGGGTAGAGTTTCAGAACTGGCTAAAACCTATTTAAAGTTGTTACTAAAAGGTGAATTCTGCCCCCTCTGTTCTCGGTACTTGTCCCACAGCCACACGACAAACGAGAGCAGCTCACCAGTTAAGACAAAAACTTGATATGAAAGACTAGAAAGCTGTAATGTCCATTTTCTTTCAAAGCAGAGTATCTTTACACAAAGGCATTCTAGGTGGGCATGGATATATCTGCATGGAATGCTACTCTACAACACACAGAGTAGCATAAATTCACATTATCCAGGCCCACAGCACTCAACCACACCCATGGTATGCTGTAGATCACAGCAACAAAATTGTAACATAGAAGAGGGTCAAGAAACAGAACAAAGGAACAGTGGACAAACTCCCTGCATGAGGAAAATACACTGATTCTTTAATTACATGTATCTACTTATGCAAGGATTTTGAATTTGAAATGGAGATTTAAAGGAAACATTAAGAGGAAATTTTTACAAGTAGTAACAGTTGGTCTTCGAGATGTCCCAGGCAGGCTGCAGCCTGAATCACACTGTGAGAGCATCACAGCTTCTTGTGAGTCACATATTTCTGAAAGATCCGATGAGAACATGTGGATGGAAAGATATGTAATTGTTTTACAACAAAAACAAGTTTTCCGGCATGAGTTTCCCTCAGCTATTGAAGTTAAGTTCCCTTACAGCTACCAACACTCTTTATCCTTACTTACCAGGAAAAGGACCTGCAGGGAATCTTACCGGGGCTGTTGCAGAGAGGCAGTGAGTTTGTGGGTTTGTGCATTTATTTCTTACCCCAGATTCACAGCTTGTGGGCCTGTGTCTTGCTAAAGAAATTCTCTTTGCAATGATCCACTACACAGGGAAAATAAAACTAACTGATTATTTTTTAGGCAAGAGTAACTCAAATGAACCTCAGCCACAGTTTTGCAACTGCAGGAGGGCCAGACAAAATGTGATGTTGTAAGTGTGATAGTTAATACTGGTCATAATTATAGGAAAAACAACGCTCCGTAGAAAATGCATTTAATGCTTTCAGTAAGATTTCTTTAGGGTCAGTAAGTATAAAATGCAATAATCTTGAAAACTAACCCCAGGTGTATCGTTTTGTTAATAGAAGAAATGTGCAGGATAGGCAAACTGCTAAATTTTATGTAATGTTTTATGCAGGGAAAAAGGGTACCTAAGATAGGGCTATATAGCTCACCTGAGGCCAAATCACAGTCCTTGAACAATGCAAAACTCCTCTGGACATCAGTGGCATTTTTCCTAGGGTAAGAGCTGAAAGGCCAAGCCAGTCATTGAAATACTCTGGTACCACAAGGCTCTAAAAGCCAAAGCAGTGATAATGGCAGAAGAGCTGTTATTTCTGTACCATAAAAAGAAATTTTCCAGAGAAGTTATTACATTTAAATGTATTCTGATATTGCATTCTGCTTTTCCATCTCAGCCGACACTGAACAAGATGGACATAACATAGAGCACAGTATTTTCTATTAAATATAGTTATAAGGGAAGAATAACAGCCTTGGAATGACTCACTTGCAGGACCAATTCATAGGTTACACTGAGTATGCAAGGCAATTTCAGAGTAGTGGTGGAAGAAAAGGAGTTTTATAACACAAGTGATGCAAACTAATTTGGTGACTCAGATACACAGAGAACTAATTTGGAGACTTGGATACATAGAGAAGTACACAATGGACTATAAACACTTCAAGGGAGAAAAGAATAGGGACTTTTTCAAATACAGTGGTATCTGCAAAAATAGAGTCCGATTCTGTTCAATAACAAAATCATTACAAATGGTGAAACATATTAAAAATTCAACACTAAAAAGACAGCAGCTTTGTACTTGTGCTGCACTGAGTCTAGACACAAGATACTAAGAATGGGAAACTGTATTAAGGCAGAACTGGTGACAGACACTGGCAGTCCTATACAAGTGGTTCATACAGAATGTAATGAGATATTCAGGAGTGTATTTCAGCCCATATAATGAGGCACCTAGAGGGTAAAGTTTTGCACGCAGTGGCATAACTTCCTAGGATAATGGGAAAAAAGTAGTAAGAAAATACAAGATTTGTTTAATTCTTTCAAAAACGTCTTGTCACAGTTCTGCATTCTAGACGATACAAATCTTTGTCAGGACACATATAATTAAGTTCACCTTTTAAAAGCTAATGTGACAGACCTAGCACTAGTTCTGTGTAAAAACAGCATCTTCTACAAAGGAACTGTACCATAAAAATTGATGCTCATGAAATGTTATTATAATCTAAAGTCTGAAACCACAAAGCAAGAAAATTCTGAGTTAAAACGAAACTTCATCCTTAGCCCACCCAAAAGTGTTTAGATATAGCAGGGCTTGCCAAAAAGTAATAATCCTATATACAAAATATGTTGCCATCACTAGAAATTTCAAACTAAATATGGAATTCCAGCTCTTAATTCTTACCTTTCTCTTCCCTACTTTTATGGGTATAAACAAGTCCTTTCATGACTTTAGCACTTGTGTGGTTAATAACCTTAAGCTAATGCTTTTTAACTATTTCTGTGTGGAATCATTTATTTGCCAGGTTCTCAGCTAAACAATCAACCCCAAGAAGAGGAAAAACCAAAACCCAAACAGTAAAATTATATTTATGGAGTACTGTGGAGTGGCCCTGAAGGAAAAAGAATTCACATAATTGAGCGGTCTGCTCCTTGTACTTCAAACTCATCAGCCCTTTCTTTTTTTTTTAAGAGCTAGAGGCATAAGTTATTGAACCACTAGATAAGGACTGAAATAAGATCTGCTGTTGAGGAAGAACAAGGTTCTCATCCAAGTTACGAGATAACAAATTGTGATGTGGAGAAGAGTGATTTTTTCAGAGATGGGGGAGGATGGGGGGGTGGAATGGGACAGGAGATGACATAGCATCTCACAGTGTTTCTGTAGACCACAGTTCAATATGTGTTGAAGGATCTACATCCATTTTTGGACACTGCTCTTTCTCTCACCAGGATATATTTTTGGTTACATTATTTTTCCCCATTTCTCTTATGTGATGTCATCTTTATAATGGTCAAAAAAAGGATTTTCTGATATTTTTGGATTCTACCTTCTTAAAAGAAAGTTCCTGGTCGGAAATGGTAAATCAGTCTCTGTTGCGGGATGTCAGGACTTTCTAAAGAACATGAGTGAGGAAAGTAGCGATGAATGCAGCAATGGGATAGCTAACGTGATGTTTCACGGACTAAGACAGAAAGCACTTCACAGGAAACCACTGCAGCATGGGGAGTTTGTTCCATGAGCCAGCAAGCATTGCCTAAAGTCTTGCAAGTTCACAGAAAAAGCAATATATGTACCGTAAAGACTTCTGCAAACCCACATTCACATAACTTTTAACATCACCCAGCACTACTTCAGTTGATCTGTCCTGATCCTAATAGCTCTGCTGCCATTTAAATCTGAATTTGGCTATTTTCCTTAAAGCAGATATGTTGTCACACTAGGTCTATGAACCAGAGATTTCTGAGACACCCCAAAGAACTCAGGGTGAAAATTAGTTTGTCTGGGGCACACCCCCCACACTCCATACATGCTTTCTCCACTGGCAGTACAGGTACTTCAGGACCCTCTGGTGGTGTCCCTTCTCATCTAAGAGTCAGCTGGTCAGCTTTTCCCTGGAGATAGTTTAGGTGTCCATACCGGTGGAAATGGTATCCAGCTTTAGCCAAGACCAGTTAGAAAATCTTCTTTCTACAGAATATCTTCATATTTTCTTCTGTTCTAGCACAAACTCCTAATCCCCAAGTGACAGGTACTCTAAGAATGCAATTCACCCATCTTTTCAAAGTTCAGCATCTGTGTATGGCGAATACTCGAAACGTAAAGGGAGAAAGGAATGTCCTGACAGAACAGAAACTGGTGTTCAGTGATGGTAAAATACAAACAGATTCTTGAACCAGCACAAGGGACCACAGACCCAGCTCTTTTGCTTAGATGAGTTCCTTAAACACTCAGTGCTCCCCTTCCCTGCTCTCCTCTCCCCCACTTGACTGAACACTGAGCTACCAGTGTGAGTGAAAAGCTCATGTTTCCTCAAAAAATATCATCCTTACCCAGGATAGTAGGACCTGAAGATCATTACACTCTCCAGTTCAGAATTCTCAGTGATTGTGTGATTCTATTTTTAACTACTCAGTTTTGTATAGGCCCATTACAAGCTCAGTAGTAATAATAAGAAAAGATTCTGATGAGTGAATGGTAGAAAATTAACTTCCAGACCTGGTACATCAATGTGCCCCATTGCTTCAGAATATGCTTACACCTCTAACAAAGAGCTTCCAGCATTGCTAGAATTCCAGGCAAACCTGTAGGAAGCAGCAGGTTAAGGGCTGTCTCTGTTGTAATAAACTTGTTCCTAGAAAGCAGTCCTCTCCTCCAACCAAAACCTTCTAGATTCCTTCTAAATTCAGAACTATTTTACTCTGCAGTAAATATTAGCATTTAAATTTTGTATTTCTGAAGAGAGTTAATAAAACCACAGCCGAGTTTAAGAATGCTACTTTAGTATTTCCACTGTAGTGTTCTGTTTGAGAAAGCATTCTTAAAAGGGCAATGGATTCTGCTGAGTAATATATTTTCCCTTTTCAAAAATATTTTTTCTCTAAGATTTCATTATTAAATACATGGACTCCTCTCTAGCTCCAAAGAAAAATATGATAGGACAAGCCCTAAGGATTTGTAAACTGAATCCCCTGGTTTTACTAGAACTGAAATAATTTATACAAATTTAGAAAGTTTAGTATAAGCATACACTTAACAGATGCCTCTTTAATTAATTCAATAAGCATAGTAACCATATATATGATAATAAATACATGCACAGTAGGCTTTCTCTTACTTCACAATTGTAGGTTTGACTATAGTACATGTGACTGTAATTTTGGTCACAATATCTGTATTTAGAGCTTGGGTATTTTTAGCCTTAAGGAAACTCAACCAGCTCCATTATTTGCAGGATAACTTTCAAATTCAGGAGAAGAAAAGATATTGAGATAGAGAAGTGCCTTTTGTTCAGAGATAAAGTGTTGAAAATACTAAGGCCTTAACTTATGCTTGAGTTCCTCAGCCCAAAATGAGGGCATCAGGACAAAATAGTGACACAGGTATTCTCATATTCAATTCAAAATCCACAAAACGTAATGCATGCATCATGACAGCCTGCATCAAAGTATCAGAAGGAAAGGACTGGTAAGAAGAGAGAGGCCAAGATCTTCCTAGCCACACCAAGACTTGGTCCTCACTTCACTCACCATGACAAAGCTCTCCCTGCTACCAAAAAACGAGTTAATTCAGCAGCAGAAAAATCTGTGCAGCAATGCCGAAGAGACTCAGACACTCCGAACAGACAAGAGCAATGAATGGCATGGATATGATCCAATGAATCAGCAAAACAGACACAAAAAAGAATTATTTTTTAAATATTATTTGGGTTAGAAAGTCATGAGGTCAAAATGTAACAAATGCCAAATTTGAGGCTGCCTGGAAGTTTTACTCTGGTGCAATTTTCAACTGCGTTAATGATAAAGTTGCAATGGCATGATCACTCATTCCACACCCTCTGTTTCACTCCAATTTCTGCCAATGATAACATACTAAAGGGCAAAATCAAGACATCCTTGAATCTGCCATTCCCAGTATTAGTGTCTGACTTTGTAACCTAACAAAATCCTGAAAAAAATGAAGTCCTCATGACATCAATGTTGCAATCTTTTCAACTTTATTTCAAGAGCTACTATGGTGATTTACAAAATTGGCCCTGGTATTTAATGTTACACAATCTAAGTAGATTCTTTCCTCAACATTGATAAAAAAATCTGAAAATTCTTCATTTCATACAGGTTTCAAGTTTCAAAATCTGGAATTTTCCCTGGCTTTGGGAGTCTTGTGGACCTGGTGCTCTATTTTTTACTCAAAAACACTGCAACTCATAGAAGCGCCAGATTCTAATAGGTCCAACCATACATTGATGTCATATATTAAGTCAGAAGTGATCTGTCTCATCAGAAATAAAGCAAATCTTGTTGGTTTTCTTCTGAAGGTATTTACTTATTTTTAAGCACTCCTGAGGGTTTACTGATGTTCAAGATGCAATTGGGTGAGATATACCTTAAGCCAGCACAGCAGCAAACAGGCTCCATATAGGTGCCAGAGTGTTGTCAGACCATTTGATGTGCCTTCAACAAGTGGTGAGCATCCTTCCTTCCTACACTTTTTACAAAAATATAACCTGAAAGTCAGAGTTGGCCTTACACAAAGGGTGAGAGAGCAAAAGGCAGTCAATTTGCTTTTCATTCAAAACAAACTAGGAGAAACCAGGAAAGAAACTTTGTCACTAAGTAACAATTCCTTCCCAGGGGTTCTCACAGAAAAATGCAACTGTCATCCCCCTTTAGATTTTAATATCCCTGTACTGGAACAAAACACTAACTCAGCTAAAAGTTCCTCACAACTGTCTGGTAGCTGTGCTTTCAGTTGCTGATGCTTTATGAGCTTTAAAAAGAATACAGTCAATGACGTGGTTTCTGATGCAAAATGAAACCTGGAATCTAATTTAAGATATCAACATATAATTATTATTCATAATAATGAATATTTGGCTTTGTTACTTTCACCTTCAATGTTCTTGGCTATGGAAAATAATGAGGTCTATTTAGCAGTGTTATTTTGTAGTGATGTATCATTTACTGTTCTTAAGAACAAAAATATTTTGGTTGCATTACAGTTGATATCAAAATTGGTTTTAGTATCAGACTTAAAACTGAGGTCCTTATGGAGATAATCTCCCCCTAAATTAACAGTGTTGCCCAAAAAGTGTGGATCAAATCCAGTATGAACAAGAAACCCCACTAGCTCTCACTAAAAAGGAAGAAACTCCCATCACTTCCCCTTGTCTCTATAAAGGGGAAGACTCAAGGGCAGCTTGCCTCAGTAAATTTTTCCACTCATTTTACTTTTTTTTAAAACTGATTTTGTTCAAAGTACTCTTGGAAAAAAAAAAAGAAAAATTAAAAGAAAAAAGATAAACACACTTCTATTTTAGCAGTCTTTGGCCAATGTAGACTTAATACAAATTTGCATCATCAAAACACCTCTTAATTGTGTTAAAATTTATTGCACTCATTTTTCTTCCAAAATTCACAGGAACCTTTTGCTTTACAGTCCATTCTTTACTTGCATGCCCTTTTTCTCTCTCATTGGAAAATATTTCAATTTCTTATTAAAAGTAGAAGTACTTTGGCATGACTGACCTGTAGAGATACAGAGCTAAGCAGAGTCAGTGAATCCACTCACTCTGATATACACACATGATATGCAATTAAAATCTCCATTCACATTCCTACGGGGTTGTCAATCAAGAGAAAAGCCTTTTTGACAACATCCAGTGAAGCATACCAACTAACTGCTGAACAGGAACTTAAACAGTAACAGCTTTTGTTACTAGCAAGAACGGATTTTACCAAGATTGGGCTCGGTTTCTAAAGAATTATGTTAAAATTTTGGGGGCTTTTCATTAAAATTTAAAATGTGTCACAAAGCTATTGTGTGTGAAGCTATCATATTATGTAATACATGAGGGTTATCAGATTTATGTGAAAAAAATCCCTCTCTAACCTTTCTTGGCTGTAGGAAACAATTTATCCTTTCATATTTAGAACAATGAACAATGATTACAAGCTGGTTTTTAGTGAGAAGAGAACATTATTCTAATTGCATGTTGTCTATTTGGTAGGCATCGAATATCTTTTATAATGTTACATTGTGAGCTGCCCAGACACAAAACTAACACTGAAAAAGATCCACTACTGCCAAAAATGATACTGTGAACAATTTATTACTGATAGAGTGGAAAATAATTTTAAGTAACTCCAACTCCTTGAAAATATCCTAACTTTCAATTTACAGAGGGCAAGAGAGGAAAAGTCTTTGATAAACATTGAAGATGCTAACATTTGCTTTCTAATACCCAGTCACATAATGCACAACTCGTAAGAGCTTTAGGGTACTTTCAAATCCAATCTGTAAAGGTAAAACCATTAAAAATACATAGATTGTTAGTAATCTGATGTTTGTGTTTTGAGCACTAACCTTGAATTACAGTTTTCAAACATGCTAATATTATTAAATATTGAAATATTTGCCCTCTTGCTTATCACACTCCGTAACTGAAGAGAGAGCAGATGCATCCTAACTATTAACAGTCATGACAAATTGCCTTACTAATGAATGTTACACACTGAAAGTGCCATAACTGATTAAACTACAATTTCCCACTACCAGATAGAGAGAGACTTGAGAACTCCAGCAGTGGACAACTCTGATGTTCTGCCAACAGGCCTTCGGGGCACAGTGTGGTATTTAGAAAAACACACTGTAAATTCCATATGAATATATTCTAAAAGACTATGTGTATACAACAGGTTTTAAAGAACATTAGATGAAACAGCTTAGGTTCGTAGCAGATGAGCCATGCAAAATGGATGTGTTTTAACAATTTTAGAAGAATTACAAGACAGCATTGGAGAATATTTCTGTTGGGTTCCTCTGCCCCTCTCCCCACCTCCCCAAACATTGCTTGTGCTTTGCTTTCACATAAAATCTTTCTTTTGTCAGTCTCTTTGTCGGTGCAAAATTGGCAGTGGTTCAAATTCAAAGTACTCCTATTCATTTACTGACCATTAAACCAATGTCATTCTAGTTCACATCAGCCAGAGAGCTAAGCTCTAAAAAACATAAAAGGCTTGCTTCACCACTGACGAATAATGTGTACATTTTTACAGAGCTTAAACCTTAATGCTTTGCCTGAAACTAACAATACAGTATACCTTATCATTCCGTTTTCACAAGCAGGCAGCTGCTGAAACGCTTGCCACTTCAAAATATCAATTGCTTGCCAGAGTTGTCCTCAACACACCCTGTCAAACTCATGTATATTGTGCAATGAAAATGGTGCAGGACTGAAAGCTAGAAATTGTGTCAAATTCTGCTGTAAGGGTATGATGTGCAAAGAACAATGTATGACAACCGTAGAGACTACAAACAATAGCAATGGAGCCAGACACTACATATATCACAACTGTGCCTGTACATATTTTATTGTATGTATTATATATTTTAAAGCATGACAAATGTATCATTGAAGCTATGTGCTACACCAAATAGAAACCCTTCAGTTAGTTAAGCTTTTTCATTTCTCTTGATAGAAATGTAGTGGTATTTTTCTGCCCTCTAAACATTTGTTTGTAAATCACACAGCACAAGAAAAAAAATCAGGTTTTCAAAATGAGTAACAGAAAACAAAAGACAATACTACAAGATGAGAAAATGAGATTTTGTTCAATTAACACTTTTGCTTTTCTCTATGGACACAGAGCCAGGCTACCTTAAAGAATATCTGAGGCTATGCAAGAAAAATACAGTATCACTACACCCATAAATTACAGTGTACCTAATTTTAATGTAGATAAGTGCTGGCCTATCGATTTGCATGTTTCCCTGGCAAAATGGAAATCCCATGTGAGTATGTTCTTTGTCTGTAGAAAATGCATTTTAAAAAAAAAAACCTTTATGAATACAGCAATCTATGCTAAAAAGGAAAACATAAGTAACTAGTATAAAATTATGTGTGGAACCTAGGGGAAGTAGTGCTCGTGTACACACATGTATACATGCATCTCTCGATGCATGAATGTGTCAATGTGTGTTACACAGTCACATAGTGTTTTAGCTCACAGTTAGAATTTCTACAAAGTGTCTTAAGTAATGAAAATTCAGCCTCTAGACAGAATGTTAAATTAGCTGAGGAAAAAAATGGAAACTGACAAACTAAGTACCAAAGCAAGTTAATCATAAGGTGACCATGAAATGCTAGTCTTCAAAAACAACACATAGTTGTGATGAAAAAGAAGTGCTTAGGAGGAAAGATGAGTGCAGCAGCCCACAACAGCATGTAGGTTGCAGAACCTGAACACACAGTATTCCATGAGGGTCACTAACTGATATAATCCTAACCAAAATGAATAGATACACCATTAAGGTGTTAATAAATATTTTGGAAAGAGAATGGGTGTTTTAGGTGCTCAGGGTTGCTGACCTTTGCTGTGTTTATTAGTGGGACAATGATGCATTATTAACACACAGCAGCTGTACCTGAACTGCTGCCATGAACATAATAGCCTTTTATAGCCATCAGGGGAGTGAGATAGGAGGCCTTTATTAACCACTACACATGATTAGCACATTATGTGAACTTTAGTAGGCAAATTATCTCTTATTGAAATATAATGTTGGTTATAACTAATTGTAAACATGATTTTAAAAACTTCTCAATGCAAAATGAAGATTTTTACTGCCATTTAGCTAGTAAGTGGCTAAGCCACTAAAAAAAAAATTCTTTTCCTTTGTTCAACCTGTAAAAACAACTGTGCCTAACAAAAACCTATTGCCCTATGGTAAAAACTCTGAGGTGACTGAATGACTTCCACATCTCAAATATTATTTTTCAGAACAGAAAAAAAAACATAAACAGACATTTCCAACACAATTAAGAAAACTGCTGGTGAAGAAAAAAGAACTTGCCTTATATTTTCCTAAAAAGACTACAAGCAGTTCTTAAAGAATCAATCTGACAATACATTTTCAAGAGTTAACTTGAAAAAACAACACCATGATTTACTTCAAAAAGCTTAATTTTGGGTAAGATTATCCCATTAGCCTTCACAACTGAACACAGCACTGAGAGTCCATTATGAGCAGTCTTTTATGCCCTAGCAGAAAGTCATTAACATAAAATAAATCATTAGCTTTGATATTAAGCCTCTACTATCTGCAGGTTTCTATGACTAATGTTCACAACTTTGTGTGCCAAATGATCAATTATATTATTTGAAAGGTTATCATTCCTTTTCCACATTATTTTTCCTTTTACTATTTATTATTATTTCAGGTTGATGCAAACACAACGATCATATGAGAAACAAATATTTTCTCTTATTCATGAACACAAACCTACCCACTTCTGGCAACTGTGACCAGAATATAACTTCAAAGCCAGTTACTTATAGTAAAGGACAGAAATGATGCATTCTCAGAGTAAGTTCACTTCCTTCGAAGTCAGCAATATATAATGAAGCAGAAATCTACGTGTGTATATACATATAGAGTAGCATAGATACAACAGGAATTTACATGTTTACATAATCTTCTCTTCTGGCAGGAACTGTCTAGATAAATCTTTTACTCCGCATGGCAGACTTTATACTTCCTTTACTGACCCATTTCCCTAAGTACAGGTTATCACTGTCTGATTTCAGAGTTCTGAATTCTTCTTGCATTTAGAACTGGAATTCACTGCAGATTTTCTTAATATAACAAAAATACATACCAGCTACAGTAACTTCCATTTAACCTTTAAGACCATATAATCATCAACAACAATAGCAGGAGACAAAAGTACTACCACAGCAGCTCAATTTCCATGCTTAGCCAGCAGTACCTTTGAAAAAAGCCATTCGTGCCACTTTTGACTGGTAGAGAGTGGTTTAACAGTCAAGAATGTGAATGCTAAAACATTCTGACATTTCCACTAACCTGGATTTGTCAGATGCTCATGTAATTCAAGTATGTTTTGCAACTTAGAAAGCAGCGTGTTCCTTGGGAGGAAACCGTTCAACAGGGGTCTATAGCAAATCAAATAGCAGCCCAGTGAGAAATACTAAATGAACAGTTCAGGAACAGTGTTAGCATATGTGCAATTGAAAGATAAGATATAAATATTATTAGAGCGATATGAAATTCAAATGCTAAAAATAAACTACTTACTGCAAACATAAGAAGCAAAAGAAAACCACAGACATTACAAATGTGGGTTACACCAAGATGTCTGCTGAAAAACAATTTTAAGTTTGAAGGTCTAAATCAAGAGCTAAACATTTTATTTGATGACTTACTAACAGGAAACTGATTGCTACCAATGAACATAAATGGCAGATACTCCAGCAGCAGGGGGGACAAGAGATCCTTATGGGCACTCACCTCTGTGGAGGGGCAGAGTTTGGTGCTGCTGCTAAGGCTACAAAATCTGTGCCTAACCATAGAATAATGCAACGCTGCCATTTTCCAACTGAACGCTGTGGGGAAAAGCGTTATGACCAAGAAAATCTCATTTGGGTTGATGTGAATTCCATGCCTGAAAGTATTTTGGAAGCATTGCCATAATTAAGAGTCATTTGGCGAATCTGCTATAAACCATGTTTTGAAGCGGTTTATAACTCAACGTTTTTAATGAGAAATCATTCTTTGGGCAGAAAATTGGTACATAGTTGCATAGCTAAAACAGCAGAATAGACTATTTCAGTTGGAAGGGATCTACAACTATCACATAGTCCAACTGCAAAAACAAAACACTTAAATTTAGGTTATATTTAAAATAAGTATTTTATTGCATGCAATCCATGCTAGACATTCAAAGAGCATGTGTCCTCTTCAAAAAGATAAACAAAGCTGCCACTAATTGCCTCTGCTGTCAGTTCCAGAAGCCAAGGTCTGCACCGATCCAGGGACTACCCTCTCACCATGCGAAGTGGTGCTTTCAGGTCACTCTTGAGCCGTGCTGAGAGTGCAGTCAAAGGAAGCTTTTTACTTCCAACATCTAAGCTTTGTTACATCTACCATCAATACAGGATTTAAATATCCAAGAATTTTTATCTAGATCCTGCCACGATTAGGACAATTCTCTGCTTAAATATAAATTGTGTTTTATGCACAGTTCATTTCCAAATGCTTGCGTCTTTAGCAAGACGAGAAAGTCCTGCTAACATGGGAATCTGAGGGCTGGAGGGTGCTCAGTTCTTCACAGTAAAGAGTGATCATCCCCAACACACCCTGAACTCAACAGGAGCTGGAACTGCCCAGTCTTGCACAGTACCAGCTTCTCAATGTCAGCTCCAGCTGCTCTTTGGTTTAATGTAAACACCAAAGGTACTGCATGTGCTGTAGTGTTTAGTTAATTCAGCATTCTTAATAATTTACTGTTTTCACTTTTTTTTCATAAGACCTCATGATAGGCTGATTGAAGGTAATGCTCTAGAGATGAAACACATCGTTCTGGTATGAGAATAAAACATAATTCCTCTCAAGGTACTGATGTTTGGCAGAAAGAAAAAAAAATACTGCAAATGCTTTGGTTTATAGACACCTTTGAGAAAGATTTCTCAAAAGCACATACATAAATCATTGTCCGTGTTCCACTAAAACTGGGACCACTTCTTTTCTGAAACACTGGAATTTAAGGAGGCACACTTGAGACTTACTCACAACTCTGAGACTACATACTAAGGTCTAGTAACCCAGGAAAGAAAAGTCCATTTCCATTCTTCATATGTGGTATTTTTGAAACTAAGAGACTTAACACTTGAAAATCAACAGTCAGCCCTAATACAACTGTTTAATCTTTATAAAATGGTAACAAATTTAAGTATGATTCCAATGCGGTAGAGGACAAGGTATTTTTTTAAGGGGGAAAAAATATGTTCAGGATAAAAAATATGAGCATAATCTAAACCACTGTCAAAACAGTAACAGTATTTCAGCTTTAGAGCTGTCCTTCAGAGAGCCTGCTTGCCACACTTCTGAGTTTGAGATAGAGACTGGATGGAAGAAAGCCCCTGGAAATAATGTAAACTTTGCAAACAGCCATGGAATATTTTATTTAGAGTAGTCTCTATGGTAGGGTTAAGTTTACACAATAAATTACTTTAAACGCTGAGTACAAATATATGTCTTTTGCTCCATGGAATTCTGATTACCAGCGGGATTGTTACCTGCTTACAAAGCACTGTATTTTATCTCCTTATCCACTTCTACCCAAGTTCACTCTGCTTTTTTCATTTTGAAAGGTTTTGCTTCCCTCTCCTTCCTTTCTCTTCTTTATTCCTCTTTTTAAAAACAACTACAGTCTATCATTTTACCTCTGCTGTCTGGCTGTATTTTTCCACTGCACTGACAACTACCAGTGAATACAAGAAAGATGAGCTGTAGGCTCCTGTATTTTTGAACAAGGTAGCAAATCACAGAAGAATCCAGTGCATAATTCTGCAAGGCTAACCATTGGGAGCAGTAAAGACCATTCTTTTCTGCCTACTGATGGCAGAGGTCAGCATCCCTGTCATTAGCTGTGTCAAACTACAATTATATAACTGTGCTTTATGTGAGCAGATATCTGAAAACACTGTGAAGTTGCAAGTATGAAAATTAAAATATACCAATCCTTCTTACAGTACTGATCGAAGCGGTCTTTGGAGGTGGCACTTCAATAGGGAAAGCCATGAGGCTGTTATTTACTTCTCTCTACATAAACATTTAAACTTATCATCTGACTTCTTCAGGCAGCATGAAAACACTGGCCATATTCTATCAAATTGAGACACTTGGATTATCAAAGTTATTTCTTTTATATCATTCAACTCAATTACGGAACGTGACGCTTCCTAAAATAAACTTCAACTGAACAGACTACTTGCATTAGCCTGAACATATCTGAACTGCAATTATGCTTCAAGTTTCAAGAGGCGAACAGTACAACCCCAACCCTAAATCTGTCCAGCATAAGAGCTCCACTATGTTATTTCAAAGGCTGACCTATATACCAAAGCATACTGTCCATTCTGTCTGTTTGTATAAGAGATACCTCACACAGTTGTCATAACCAACATTGTTTGCATTGCTCTTTCACTTTTCTCTCTCCATGGGTAATGCAAGAGAAACAAGGAAAAGCCTGCATAACAATATATGCAGAGTATAATGAGCTTTCACAGCAGATAGAGAAATATTAGGTTAAGATGCTTAGAATGCTATTTTAGGTTTATAAAATAAAGATCTAAGCAGTCTTCTGAAACAAAGCCTGCCAACTCAAAATCGTAAGATAAGAGGCGATTGTTTGAATCTACATTATTTTCCTTTGGCTACAGAAAAATGCACCGTCAACACCTCCCATGCATGTGCCTGGGAACTCATATGCTACAAACAACAATCTGATCAGGGAAAAAAATTAGTACTAACAGAACAATTAGAAAACTTAAAAGCCTAAGTATTCGTGGAATACATTCTGAATTACCAGTAGCTCAAGCAGACTTCAAACGTAAAGAATCAAAGTCTGGCAAATTTCTAAAAGGAAAAACACCACCAAAACCTAGGTATGAAAAATAGGGCCAAATCCACTAGTAAGTGCCAAAAGCAAGTTTTAACTAACTTTACAAGAAACAAGATTCCTGAGGGTTTTGAATGAGTTCTGAATGAGTTTTGCAGGTAAACACCTAATGAAGACCCCCATTCTGACCCAGAACATGGATCCATCCCACTCCGGCCATCATCTCCTTTCCTGGGGGAGTTTAAAAGCAAACACTCAACCAAACATATTGAACAGAAAATTCTGCAGGCCTCTTGCCCTTCAAACTCCCTAAATACACACAGCCTGAAAATGAGTGACAGAGCAATACTGTAACATGACGACATGTTTAGAACAAGTCAGATAAGTTTTCACAGCAATGTTAATCATGCTGGGCAAAGGGAGAGAGTGAAGGGGGTGAAAAATGAAATGTTCACTAAATGTATGCCTCCAAGGGGCCTGGCAAATCTACTCTGTCCATTTAATGTTATCAATGGTCAGTGGTAAAGACATGTGAGAAAGACATTTGTTCTATACTAGATATCTTATATTGAAACATTCCTGGTAAGTCTTTTCCAAGCATAAAACATATGTCTTATGACTGTGCACTTTTAAGCACATTATCAGTTCAGGCAAAGTGAAATAGAAGAGTTGCAACTTGTCTACAGAATGAGTGTCTCATTTGCATTTAAAAAGAACAGTTTGCTCCCTCATACATGGCATGACTTGAAAGAAGCTTGAACCAGCTAGTAAAAAAATTCTGAAAATGACTTTCTAAATTAATTTATTCGATTTGGAGTGCAACACACCAAAAATTATTTAAGGAACTTAATTGGAAAATGATTTAATATATTAAAGTAATTCCTGATTTTCCAAAGCATTTAACTTTTAAATTAAATCTGGCCCACTATCTCAAGAATGATGAGTGAAATGTGTATTCAAGTCATTACCTTCTTTCTGAAGCTTTAAATCATTGATAGGTTTAATAATGTTTGTCCAGTTTCACTGCCAAACAGATCTTCAAACACTTTGGTTCTTATGCCATTAATATCAGCCCAAGCTTTTCACATGGCAACACTTCACTGTTACAATTTACAAAACTGACAATAGAGAAAATAACAGCAAACCACAGATGAAAAGTAGCAGTAGTCTCATGATTACTCAGAGCACAAACAGAAAATTAATGAACACATAAATGCTCCTTTGCATTTGAACTCTTCCTGCTGAACCAAGTTCACTCCTGGCACAAACTTCCAATATATAGGGCACGTTTGCCAGATGCTGCAAAACAGTTACTTAAAACAACACTAACAGTCATACCTCTGGGATCTCTCTTGAAATATCCTGAGGCATCCACCACAAAGGGCCAGATTTATCTCTGGATTCTATAATTCCATTGAGTATATGTGAAATGCAGCCAGGATGAATTTGGTCCTTTCTGTTGTGATTGGTAGATGCGACCATGTGGGAAACCTTTCCTGAAAACTGAGAGGGCTTCACCCGGGAGCCGCAGCCTCCGAGCCTCAGCACAGACACACTCTATTTTGCTGTTTATCTCTGAATCGAGGCAGCTGCCCGGGATGAAAGGGACGGCTCGAAACGTTTCTCTGACACGTGAGACCGTCACGACAATAGCCGGGCGCGGGACCGGGCTGTCCGCCGGGCCCGGCCGGGCGGGTACCCCTCCGCGGCAGCGCCCCGCCGGCCACCGCGCCCCGCCGCCGCCCTCCGCACCCGCGGCCGGCCCTGCGGAGCCTGCGCACGGCGGAGTTTGCGCTGCAAAAAGCCATCTGCTGCTGCTGCAGCCCGCCACGGGCTGCCACGGCGGGCTTCCACACAAGCGCCCGAGCGCGCAGGTTTGAACACATCGCTCTCTCCCGGCTTGCTCCCCGTGGCTGGGCTGTGCTCAAAGGAGTGCTCTGGGTAACTCGCACTTTCCGACCATTTCCTACGGCCAGCGTTTTATTCATGTGCAAAGCCCATTCCGTAACAGCAGAGAAAGTGCAGCTCATACATAAAGCACCAGCTGGCTCAGGCCACAGCGGCAGCAACAATGCAGGAACCCCAGCCCCCTTCCTTGGCAGCAAAAGTCACGCAAAGTGCTCCGGGATCGCAGCACCAAACTCTCGGAACCGGACTCAGAATTTGGGCTAGCGCGAGTATCCTCCGCGCTTCCTCCTTCCCCAGGGCTCGGGGACCTAGAACTTAGCTCTCCGCAGGTACTGACCCGATTTACAGAGGTTTAATCAAGTTACAGAGAAATTGGTAAGGCAGTTGCACAGCCGGGACAAAGTGGAGCCAATGTTCTGAACCGACTTGTCAACACTATGCAGACTTACTGTGCACACAGAGAGATGTGTGTGTGTGTGTGTGTGTGTGTGTGTGTGTGTATGTCACATACACACACAAACGTGCTTTCGGCACCGCGAAGTACCTCTTTGACACATGAACTGCGGGGCAGAGTTTCTGCGCATTTGTGGCGGGCGCGATTTTTCTCATTAACAGGAGCCCTGGAAATTCAAGTCCCCCGCATCAACATCCCTGTCCACGCCGTTTCTCCGAAAAGATGTTACGGAAAATGCCTCCCCCACCCACCCCCCCGCTCCAGCCGCCCGCCCCCAGACTACTCCGGGGGTTTTAATTTGGGGTGCCTGAGGGGGAGCGGGTTTGTGTCCCGGCGGCACCGCTCCGCGGCGGGCGGCACTGCGCTCCCCAAACCCCGGCAAGTGCCGCTGCCCTCCCTCCGCCTCGCCGGGGAACTTGGTGCGCGGCTCGCCAGAGCGCAGCGCCCGCTCATGCAACGCGCCGCGACAACAGCACACACCGACAGCACAGATAAAACACCTCGGACGACACAAAACACGAGTCACCTTGTTGCAATAGTAGGGGTCCAGGCAGGGGGAAGGTCCCAAACAAGGCGGATCAGGAGCGGCTGCAGGCTGAGGAGGTGTTGAATAAAATCTTACGTCCATTTCACTAAAACATCAAGTAAACTCCTTTCCTTTTCTTTTGGTCGTTAATGTTGGTGCAAAAAAGGGGTGTGTGAGTGTGTGTGTGTGTGTATGTGTGTGTGAGGGAAGGGGGGGACACACAAGACTGAGAAGAATGAAAAAAGAGGTGCCTGACTTCAGTAGTCAAACACCTTCCCTGCCTCACATCCGTTTGTGGTTTGTAAAGAGAGAGAGAGAGGAGAGGAGAGGAAAAAAAAAATCTCTTCCAAAAAAGCACCGGTCTGCAGATGTCTGCGGGAGAACCCACGAACCCTCCTTCTTCTACGGCAGGGCAGGTAACTTCGAGTACTTATTGTTTCCCCCACGCATCGGCACCGGGGCGCTCGCTCCGTGCGTGCCGCTCTTTATGGGAGTCTCGGAGTTGGTTCGCTTCTCCCTCCCTCCCTCTCGCTCGCTCCCTCTGTTCTTTTCCCGTTCTTTCTTCCCTTTTTTTTTTTTTTGTCCTTTTTTTATTATTATTATTAATATTGTTATTATTTATTTGTTTCAGTTTGGTGGAGGTGTATTTTGGTTGCCCACCACAGCGAGGGCCTTGGGGGGCACTGGGGGGGGAGGTGGCGAGAGCAGCCGGGCCCCCCGCGCACCCTCAGGGGGAGCGGGGCGCCGAGGCGCTGGAATGGCCGCCCCGAGCCGCCCGGCTCTCTCGCGTCGGCTCGGCCCGGCTCGGCCCGGCCCGGCCCGGCTGGGTTGGGCTGGCGGCGGCAGGGGACGCACCGCGCTCCGCCGCGGAGCCGCCGCTCCGAGCGTGCCTCACACAAAGGGGCCGGCGAGGGAAGAAGAGCCATTTGCGGCCGCCGGGGCCGGGCTGGGAGCCGCGGAGAGGGGGCGCTCCCGTGCCCGCCATCCCGCCGCCGTCCCCGCCCTCTCCCAGCGCCCTCCCGCCCGGCCCCCGGCGCCGCCCAGCCCCCGCCCGTTACTATGGCACCCCCTCCGCGCCGCGGGGCCGGGGCGGGCGGCAGGGGGAGGTGGCGGTGGCGGCAGGGAGCGGGGGCTCGGTCCGCTGCTTGGGTTGGGCCGGCCTCAGGCTGCCGATGTGGCCGCGGGCAGGTCCCTTGAGGTGCCTCTGTGAGACCCTCGGGCCGATTTCCGCGGCCGTTTGGTAAAGTTGGGGTCAGGCGACCCCTCTGCCCTGGCAGCCCTCTGAGGTTGATCTGGGTCGAGCTGCCAGCAGAGCCCGTTGTCTCCAGTCCCAGCAGAGTGGAAGCCGTCGCCCAGGGTTTGTGGTGGCACAAATACGCTGTGATCCGTGAGCACGTCCCAGAAAACAGGAAACAAGTTGAAACTAAAGCGCACCCGTGAAATACCTCGTCATCTGGGGGTCTACCCCATTAGATCATGGTGCTCGGGCCTGGCCGCACAAGGTGACACCAGGCACAGGATGGAGGAGGGACATTTGAGGAGATGGGCTAACTGAGAGGGGAGGAAGGAAGGACGAGAGAATGGGGTAGGGAAAATGAAGAGGAACTCAATTAGCAGCAAACAAGGATGCTGACAAAAGAAAGTTGGGAATCCAGTGGGATGCAGGAGAGGGATTGATGAGCAAAACAAGGTTTAACAGGCAAAAACAATGAAAGAAAGAGTGACTTCAAGACACCATGAGCAATCCCACTGGGTTTCCTGCTGAGTTATCCAGTAGCCTTAATCAGGACAGAAAGGATGGAAGAAAAAGGACACAGGAAGGACTCTATGCTGAGCTTAGATAATGCCCAACAGAGGAATTGTGTTATGAAAAGAAAGGAATGCCTTTCCCTCTTTAAATAAAAACAAATTACTGAGTGCCGCACAAATAAGCTGAGATGATGATGATTAACAGGAATGGTTACTCTTATCAATACTCATGAACATTTCCATCACAAACCAGTTGGAATATAAGATTTGTAATGCACGTTGTCACACAAAACTGTCTTCTCATCACTGAAAAAAAAAATCCACTGTAGAGGTTTTAAGGGGACTCAGTATTGAGGGAGAGCAAATCACAAATTTCAGGTGAAGAAATCACTGTTTGTGTGAGGATATGCATATGTATACACAGAGATACATAATCTACACCTCAGATATTTTGATATTTTAGAGTCCTTCAAGATAGTGTTAAGTCATGACTTTCTTCCATGTCTAACAACCTGCTTTCGTTAAAGCTTAATTATCTGGAAAAACGTACATAATTAATGTAAATGAAACTCTAGAGAAAACAGGTTTGAAGCAATATTCCTATTTCAAGATTATTTGATCAAACACATCTCTGAAGATTCTTGGTTGTCAGTTCAACAGAATTTAAGTTTGATGGCAATAAATGTTTTTCTTAAACATGCAATTACAAAAGGATCTCAGTTGCTTTGTTTTTAATAATGTTTGAAACCCTTCTGGCCTTGGAGAAAAGCTTGAAAACATGACCTAGAAAAAGCTCCAGAAAGCAAAGGAAAAGACATTAACATATTTAAAAAAAAAAGAAAAGAAAAAAAACCTCATGATTTTTTGGCATCTGACTCATTATTTTGCATGTTTGGGATTAGACATTTTGAAAGTTAAAAAATCCTAAAAAAGACTTTCCTTTGCAAGAGATGTACTTGACGCCTGACAGATATATCACTGCTGCAAATGGCTGATATGTGGACCATAATTTGACAAAGTGAATGGAAGACAGATTGCAAGCTCCGTATTGAAAAGCTGCTGTTGAGAAACTTGTTATTCATGGACAGTGGATTAGTTTTCAGCCTGTTGTGGAGAGAGGTGGTAGAGATATAGCAATTTGAGATGAGTTGATCTAGGCAACCAGTGTGCAGGCACATACAAGTGTATGCAGGTACAGAAATGCTAATGCAGAGCTGGCGATGTCAACACCAGAATGACTAGAATGTCTGATAATAAAAAGTAAGAGAATTAGCTTTTTATTTATGTGAAATATTACTGACTATTACCTTAGAAAGGGCTTCAGGTTCCTTGGAGTCTGTAGGAGTTTACAACAGTACCATTTGCTTTGCACAGCTCTTCAAGTTATTTTCAGTACTTAATGATGCAGGCCCTGAGAGTTATAAAATTTTTGCTGCTACTTACAGAGATGATTTAATCATCAAGATGGTAAAACACCTGAGATTTGTGGCAGTTATCTGTACAGTTTGTAAAAATTAAAGAGCTATATATATTAATCTGTTAAGCATTCTTTTGTTTTGTAGGGAACATTTTCTCTAGAGTTTTCAGAATAATGCATTTGTGGGGACTGGAACTGAAAATGTTAATAATATTGTAGGCTTTGCCTTTATGGTCTGAGAAAGCAAGGCCTTTTGCAAGATAATTCAATGGGATGTCAAACTTGGCCACTTTAGTTCATAGAAGGGCATTTTCTAGAAAAAAATTTGAAAAAGATTTAAAAGAATGAATCAGTTTTTAGAAGCTTAAAAGGTAGGAACATTTGTTCAGAAGGGCACCAAGTTTTTAAAGCCATTCAACATTCAAGTGAATGTCTCCAAAATAGTCTTGAAAGAGGTTGCTATACCAGCATATGAGAAGTGTCATTGCTTTTCTCATATAAATAGGAACAAATACCTTGAGGAAGATGATCTGTATCTGCCAATATTAAAAAAGTTATTCTTTTAAATGCTGTCTGCTGGAGTTAGACTGTGCAGTGTAAATACTCTCCATGAAATGGAGAACTCGTATGGCATTCCTTGCCAAACAGCATTGTGGACACAAGAGGTTTACACAGAAGACTGGAGACCTAAGGAGGTTCTTGGATAGAGAAACCATAAATGGATCAGTAAGTCCTCTGGGCTGAAAATAGCTGGAGGTAGAGACATGAGGGTAGGGAATGGTGGGAAGTATTGTACATGTTTGCCCTCAGTTCGGGCTGTCACGTCTAGAGCCATCGCTGGAGGCACAGTACTGGTAGGGCAGACCCTCGGTCTGAACCAGTCCAGCCATTTGCACATTCTCATTTGAGTCTCTGCAGTGGTCAGATGAACAGAATTAAATGAAACAAGTAACTATGTCTGATATGACAGGTTATTTTCTTGTGTACTCTACTGTCTGACCCAGCTGGTCTGTCTAGTGTGGTGGGGGGCCATCAGCAGACATAACTCATGTTCTCAGCCAAAGAGAAATAAAGTATCTTAGTTTCCAAAAGACTAGTCCAACATCTTTTTGTTTAAATCTCACACATATATACCCGGGTTTATTTGGGAGCACTAGATATTTGATCATCTATTATAAAGAGCAGACTTCCTGATTTTCCTAGAAAGAAGGAAATGTGAGACTGTGATGATGGCTTAGTGTTTATTATACATAGGCTAGGCACCACAATAATCTTTTCATGAGGCTGGCTCTTCTTTAAAGAAATTTTTTCTCCTGCGTATTTTTAAAAAGAATTGGATCGGAAAATCATTTTGCCTCTTGCTTTGTGCGTTGTACTTTGGTAGCCAGGAGGTACAGATAAGCTAAAAGGGGAGCAATGAGATTTTGCTGAGAAAATTCCTCCTGCTGAAATTTTTGATTTACTTACTAACTCACAGGACTGTTTACCTTTCATAACAAAGGTCAGTGCTCATCAATTTCTAGATAGTAGTTAATTAAATAATAATGGGATGAAGGGTCTGTCGCTTTTGTGTGGATGTCCTGTTTCATGTTCTTAAACTGGATATGACACTTGGATCTGGGAAGATGCAAACGATAATGATATTAAGATTGCAGAATATTTTAAACAATGTAATTAATCTGGTCATTTCATCAGAATGAACTCAAATCCTTTAAGAAATTGATTCATTTTAAGTGTTGACATTCTGTGTGTGCATTTATACGTCAGCATAAATCAATGTGAAAAAGAAAGATCTTCAAATGGTATAAAAGCTTAATAGGGGTAATATATATTTCAGAGTATTTAAACAGTTTGTAAGGATACCTAATAGTGTGTCAAACAAAGTGCTAGCTGTTTTATTATTTTAGCCATTGCTCCTGTCCTGTTTAATTTGTTTGTGGTGAAAATGATGGGCCCCAAATTATCACACTTGTATGAAAATAAATTTTTCTCTATAAGGAAGTACAGATTACTTCTAACAGTTAAAGAAAGCCCCTGGTGTCCCTTTGCTACAAAGCAGAGAGTAAACCTGAGCATTGCCATATCTTCTCAGTTTAAACAAATGATACACAGCCAGTTTAACACCTAGAGGAGGAATTGACACATGGGTTGAAGCTGAACTCTTTTGCATCTCGGAAAAGGTTCTTACAACTCATCTGCCATTGCCCACAGTAGGAATTAAGCGCAAAATATCTCAGAGAATCAAGAACTTAAATAACCATGAGAGAAATATAAAAATGTAAAATTCACCTTGCATATTTGCAGCTTTGATCCATTCCCATATGTTTCAAAGACACTGCCAGCTGGTTCAATTCAAGTTACCAAATTAAATGTGGCCTTGCAGACATAGGAAAGGTAGCTTGGTCTCAAAAGAAAACATTTTACTGGGCTTTAGATTATTTCTCATGGTCAGAGAAACAAAGGGAAACATGAAGTTCCTTTTATTCTCTTCCTTTATTTCCTATCCTATCAAGGATTTTATATGAGATACACTGTCCACATGGTATGCAGGAAGGCTCAAAAATACATCACAATGTGATGTATGCTAGCTCTCAGTTGCGAGATATACCCAAGTGCTTAGGTTGCCAATTTTCCACTCTTCCACTTATCTTGTTAAATCAATCATGAAACATCCAGAAGTATAAGGGATCAGGAATTTTGGTTTCATGCTGTTTTTTTTCTGAAGTGTGCTGGAGGCCTGTACTGGAACTTCAGAAACTTAGACTTTTTAAAGGAAAGTTGTGTTTTCCACAATTTATTTTGCAGTTTAAAAAGCTGTCTAAACGCATTTTGGTTTCTCCTCCAAAAATTGAGGATTCATAGAAGTTGTATAAATGTTATCTGGAGACTTTATCATCTACAGATGTCTTGAGAACGAATCTGTGTTAATGGCTGATACCATTAAAAATAAGCATCTGTATTTGCAGGTGGTTTATAAATGTACCTATGAATGTGTCTGCTGAATAGTCAGGAGAAAGAAAAGACAGAACAAGAGGACTGGTCACAAGCAGAGACAGGAATAGTCTATCACCAGTTTATCCATAGCATTCAACAGGGAATTCTCATCTGCAAGTCAGATACCAAGCAGGGGATTAATCAGTTTTCAATTCAGAACAATGATGTCATCATTCTCCTATTTGATAAACCCCCAAATAGAGCTGAATTGCCCCTGCAAGAGCTCCCCAGACATGGGAGATCATTATGGGTTTATTTGAAACCTCTTCTTTTCTGTTTCAGATATCTTTTGCTAGAGAAAGTTTTCATTGTCGTTTATATTCACAAGGTCTCTGTGAAGAGAGGGATGTTTCTTAAATCTCCAGGCAAGGTAGGTGTTTCAGCAGGAGGCTCCCACCTCAAAGTAGCAGGGTAAAAAGTAGTCTATGTACATTCTTTTATGTGACTTTAATTAGTACTTCAAGCTCAGAATTATAGATGTTAATAGAGAGAGAGGTCCAAACTCTATTCTCTCTGAGTACATATAAGTATAGCGGAGTTCACAAGAGTAAAAAATTATTTTTAGGGCTAGAAGGTATTACAGCTTATCTATTATTTAATTTTATTTTTTAATAAAATAGAAGAAGTAAAGAGAAAGCAAAATGACTTGTTTGAATTTATTTTCCTCCCCTAAGGATTTATGTTTGCTGTCAGAAAAGTACCACACAAGGGGCACAGTTGGCATTTCAAGTGCAAAAGGTTGTGACTGAGGTACAGTAAAAGTATGTTGGGAGTTTCCATTAGAGCTTCCTATTGTAGCGAATAAATCCTGTCCCATTCACACTTGATAGGCTCATACAGATACGTCATCCACATGTCATCTGCAGTCAATCTTTATGGGGCGTGATAAACTGTTGGACTGCTGGCTTGAGAGCAAAATTTCCTTCCTTGCTGACATTTCAGCATTTTTCTGGTGGATCTCTAGGAACTTCAGATCCCCTTCCTTATAACTATAACTATTTTCTCAATGGAGGTGTCACTTTCAAGTCTAACAAAAACTCTGTCTTCCTTTTCTGGGCTTTTTAGTTTCACAGTTTCGTGTCATAGCTTTGTTCCACAATAAAAATAAAAAAGCTCTGGGTGTTAAGGAAGTCCTTGAAAACAGTGAAAGAGTCAGCATTTACAGAACATATCACAACAGGTCTGACTGACCTTGGCAGCAACAGAAGATCACCATTTCTCATGGATGAGCTTTTCTTGAATGTCTGTTTTTTATGCTGTATAAGGCAGAAATACCTTTTCTGGGTCAAGGCTACTGTTTTCTGTTTCTTAACAGAGATTGTCTACTATTGTTAAGTATTATCTGTTTAAGGAATTTCTCTCAATCCCCTGTGTCTTGTTCTATGGTATCTTAAGATAAATCTACATCACTGGTATTATTTTAAAGTCTTACACTATTTTGTTGAGGATTATTTGTTTGAGGATTTTGAATGGTTTACTTTTATCACAGTCGAACTGCAAAGATTAATGTTTGTGGATGTCCTCCAAATCATCTCCCTTTACTCTGGCTACCAGAGTGTAATCAACACTGTTTTCTTATTGGAATGGCCATTGCCCTATTTTTTAGCAGTTTGCAGAAGTACCAGTTGAAGGGAGTGTATAGTCTGTACTGGCTGTTTGTCTTTGAAAATGGGCTCTTCAGTAGCATGTGTAAGTACAACAGAGTTGAATATATGTATTAATCAGATGCTATGAAACTTGTGGAGGGCGAACCCCAGGCCACATTTGAAATGATCAACTTTCTAACAATTTGTTGAATGCATATAGATTTACAGGAGCTGCATGGAGATTTGCCTGGCTGCATAATACACTGACAATCACTAAGTAAAAACAAAGAATATTTTGAAATAAAAGAGAATGAGAAGAAACTCGGACTTGTTCATGGTTGTAGAATGTAGGAAAAAAACCCCACCATCCTCCGAAGATACTCTTCCCCCTCTTGCAGTGAAATTTCCCTGCTTTGAAGTTATCACAGTTTGCAATTTGCCCAAGAGGTCAGCAGGCCCAAACTACTATACCTCAGTGTAGGAGGTGGTTTCAAGGCTGACAGCCCCCTGGAAGCAGGATCTGCAAGCATCTTACTTTCTTTTGAATAAAGTGTGACCTCCACTGGTCATTGTTGTTTGTATTCAGGAGAAGGGAAAAAAGTCCATCATGGAAGAAGGCCCCAAGGCATTTTGTGGTACAAAGTCTTGCAGTGTCAACTGCAAGGTTCCTATTTAGTTCACTGGAGAAATATGTAATAGGTATTTACATATGTATAAGTGAAACTGCATGGGGGGCAGGGAGAGAGCTTAAGCATGTGCTTGCACTTGCTGAGAGTCGTGCGTGTCCTACATCTGCCTGCCTGTCTCTCATGAGCATGGGATTTGTGAGGTATGTGTTAAAAAATAAAAGAATATGCAGTTGCCAAGACTAATTCATACATACTTTTGCTTCATTTTCTCACTTCTATGTTTCTATAAGCACTAAAAAAAAATGAAATTATAAAAAAAAATAAATAAAAACAAACAAAAATCAAAAGAAACAAATAAAAAAGTCCCCCAGACTGTCTAGGGCAGAATTCAACCCACAAAGAGGATGCAAACTGAAAGAACCTTAAAATAGAAAATACCTTTAAGGAGAAATGTACCAGTAAGAAGAGGTTTAAGGAATCTGAGCACAAGTCATTTTTGCTACAATGCCTCGCCACACTGAAGAGAGTAAAGGGTAGGAAGACACAATATTTCTGAATTTCCATGTCTTTGTGAGTTTAAGTCAGACCCTTAACCTTATTTGAATATAGTATTTTTGTAGTTTAATACATTTCATACAGAATGTATAAAGAAGATTTAATAACTGTCTCTTAGCTGTAATTTATCTCTACCTCAGAGAAAGCTAAAATGAGTTTCTAGTGAAATGGCTGAAAGAGCATGCACAGTAAGTCTTCTATCAAATTGTTTCCAGTCTTGCTGATTTGTAAAAGATCTTTCAGAAAGATTCTTTCTATGTAGAATGTTAAAGTTTGATTCGGTGCCCAAAATTTATAAAGCGAGCCACAAATAACCAGTGGAAGTCTAGCTTGCCATGTTCTGTTTTTTAAAACTCCTGAGACTACTTGCTATCACGTGGAATTTGTGCTTGTATTTAACCCAAGTTTTACACTCAAAAAGAAAATTATATTATAGTGTAGTACGTATTTTTGGCTGTAATAGCAATTAAATATCTTGGAAGAAACTAATCAAATCCCCAGGCTTCTCTGCCTTTTTGTTTTTCTCTCTCAGAAGTGTGTCACAGATAAAGGACTAACTTTGTGAACATACTCCTGGGGTAATAAGGACAAAAATGAACAATTCTTATGTAATTAGTCACCAGACACAAGTGTTCCAGGATAAGATGTTCTGAAGTATCATAGCAGAAATATAAATGGAATACTTAGAATTGCTGTTGTCAACTATTAAAACTGGAAGTATTTCTGCAGCATTTCAGGTTCTCTGGATAGTTCTGTGTCAAACTGTGGTGTTCTTGTGACGCTGAATTGCACAAGGGCAGTTAACTGCTTTCCTCCTGTCACAGAAGCAAACTAGCCCACTGGCACAATTGAAGGCAACAAAATCAGGCTGGACCAGGCTTGTGTTTGCCCTGCTTCCCTAGCCTTTTGCCTGTCTTAGGTGGTATAAAGACATCTCTTACATTTGAATGTGCTGCAGTGGTTATTCAAATTTTTAATAGATGCAGTTTCATAACATTCCAACTCAAACACTGAAGTGCAGTAAACTTGAGTTGACTGGGCATCAAAAGGTATAAACCAGCACTGTTAGTGCAATCAGTCTCGTGGGATCACTACTGCTGAAAGCTGGGACTACAGCCCATTCTATTATTGTGTATCTTCCAGCAGCTTTTCAAAGTGCTCCTCATGCGCACCCAAAAAGGCCAGACAATTTCTCCCTTAACCTATTGGAAAGAAATTCGTTGAGGTACACATGTTTTCATACACAGCTTAAAGGATATGCTCCCATAATTACTTGCACTGCTTGTAAGTCAGGAGTTAGTGCAGGCACAGCATCCAGGTGTAGGGTGTTATTACTAGTTCTGCTTTGGAAACATACTCAAATGTGCCTCTGTGCCATCTGGCATTTCTGATTCAGGAGAACCTCTCTATTTTCTTGTCTTCCTTGAACACTTAAAATCAAGGGTCAAGGTTTGCTTTTTTCTTTTGTACAGTTTGGTTCATTTGGGAGTTGTTCCTAGCATAACAAAGCTGTGGTTTTGCAGTAAGCTTCAGCAAATTTAAATCTGTGCTGCTACTGAAAATGGTGGTACAGCTCTCTTTTTCTCCCTGCTCCAGCTGTATATTCTGCTGTCTCCCTAGGGAGAATGAGCATACTTCTGGCTTCAAGGTCAGGTGTGTCAGGAACCATCTGAAAATTAGTGTGTGGCTCAGATCTCAGGTGGATCATTTTGGTATTTTTGATCTGGCTGACTCTGAGGCAGCATGAGAACAGATGATGAAAAAAGAGAGGAATATTTACCTAGGTCTGAGGCAAGGAGAGAAGGGAGGGTGGTGAGAGTGGGCCTGCCTCTTGCCACACTCCATACTTAGGGTAGCTTAAGCCAATAATGAAACAGCACCTAAGAGTCTGCTTGCTAAATTCAGAGGTGAAATGTGCTTCTGGTATTAGGGAAGACCAAACACTGGAAAATTCCAATGCTTTTTTTTTTTTAAAGACTTACTTTCTGTGTAGTGTAATTTTCAGAGAGCTTGAAGCAGAGCCATCATGCAGGAAAAATAAATAGTAGATATTGAGTGGAAACAATAGTAAGAGCTAGACACCTCACGTAGATCCAGTTTTCCAATTTTTTTCCATATAACTCCATGAGTTTTCCCTAGAATGTTCATTTGTGGGGAGAATATTGAAAATACTCTTAAACACACCAAAAATTAAGAAAAAGGTACGCACAATTCATAAGCTTTAACTGGGATGAAAACTCATTGAAATAAATTTGTCACTAACCTGGTTTTTTTAATCAAACCAATTCATCTTCCTGCAATTCCTACCTAGACAGGCCCATGAAACCTGTGGTACTGGAGAGGAAGTGATGCCTCAAAGTTACTCGGCATGTGAGTTGGGAAGGAGCAAAGGGACTGTGAGGGGAAGGGAGGGGGAATGGGGGAAACAGATGGATCTGAGATTATGCTGCAGCTGAGATTGAAATAAAATTTCACCTTAAAATGGGGTGGCTGCTGCTTCTATGAAAATCTTGGGGATATTTTATCTGCCACTTGATAAATTGGCAGGGTTTCTTTCCAGGTTCTCTTTTCTAATCTCCTTCATGTTTTGTGTGTGTACACATGTGTGTGAGGTATGTGTATGTAATTTTTAAGATGTCTGGCCCCTTTTTTCTCCTTGGCTAACTTCTGAAATAGAGCTGTCAGGATGATTCCAGCATTTGGAGCCATATTCTTCCTGACAGAATATAACTCTTCTTCACAGTTTTCCTTTTTTATGGCCTGAAGTCAATGGAAATATTCAATGCAACCTAAGGTCAGGTTCTTGAATTTTAACACAATTTCCCATGAGAACTAGAATAATGAAAATTCCTTTAAGATGGGGAAGAAAAAGTGGAACGGTAATGTAAGGACAAAACACTTGTTATGTGGCTTTAAAAAAAGCAGCTTTCAGATCTAGAGGGGGATGAGCTTCATTTAATCTGTCCAGGAATTTTACAGCAGTCACAGTGTTATCAGTCATTTGTACAAAAGGTTTGAACTCTCACAGCAACTGGCTATGCTAGCAATCTTGAACTGCAGTAGGCCAGCTGCAAGAAAATGCATCAAATTAAATAATTTCAAAAATGTATTGAAACACAGCATATATAAACCTATATGGTGTGGCAGAATTTTAAGCTATACCTTAGTTATATGGCTGTATGTATAGCCGTGGGTTATACAGAAATACAACTACTCATTTCTAGAACATGGACAAAGGGTCAGTGATGAGCAGAACAGGTTTGAATGATTCATTTATATATGCTCAATGATATTATTTAATGCTTTAGGGGCCAGAGATTGTGAACACTTAAGTCAACAAAAAAATTTTGTAATACTGAAAAGAAATGGTGATGTTCATATATTTTCTGCAGAGGAAGAGGTTTCGTGCCTGTGCCCACCTCCACAGAGTGGAAATTCACAGAGACCTAGTTTTTATCTAGGCAAAGTTTCTCATATATCAGTGGAAATTTTAGATGTCTCTAATATCAGTTAATCTTTGAAAAATCTAAATTTTCTTGTTTTACATATTTCTGATGTCAAGTCTTGCATTTTGCATTAGTGAAACAGGATGAGAATGAAGATGTTGCTATTTACAAACTCTTTGAAGATGTAAGGTGCTGTATATATATAAATCATCACTTTCATATGACTTTGGATGTGCTAAAAGTGCAGTACATTTCATTGGTGGTAAAGCATCATGATCAATGAAGAATCTGAATATTAAATTTAGAGGAGATTATTTTACTGTATATGTTCCATTAAGAAAGACAAAATATGCTTTATTCATGTAATATTTCAAGCTCTTTTGCTTCGCCAAATGTCAGCTGTCAAACTTTGTTGCCATCCTTAGTAACAACTAAAAAGTGAGACATTTTTCTGTTTGGAGGTGCTTATCTTCCAATAATAATCCTATCTTATCAATGGTTTAAAAAACAGGTTTTAAAATAAAATATTGGCTAAGAATTATGTCTTAAATATGATGTAGCATTGCAGGGAGTAAGATAAAATCCACAGAGTAAAACATGCTGTAGGTAAGAGAAGTGGAAGCAGTCTGGCCCATGGCAAGATGAACTACAAAAAATCTAGCTTTATAAATGATGAGCAGCCCGATTACATTTAAGCTTTTTATGGAAAATCAACTGTACAGCATATTTAAAGTATTGAATGTGCCTCTGTAGATTTTGCACTCTCTCTCAATTTCTTTAGTCTTTCCATAACAATTATTTCACATTCTGTTTTCAGTCTGCTTCATGTTCCCATGTCTTACCTCTCCCTCCCTCTCCCCCTCGTCCACACCCTTTCTGTCTTTCTCATGTAATCTCAGAGCTGTTAGAAAAAATGCTGGGTTGTTTTTTTTTTTTTCTGTGTAATGTTCTTCAGTTTTAGCAATTTTCCATTCCACTTCTTTCTTGTTACACTTTTTCCATTTAATATTTCAGGAGAAAAATCATTCTATTTTAGGTTGAGCCAAATACACCATCACAATGTTTTGGCCCATGTTAGTTTTTTCAAATATAAAGTTTATTTGCAATTTCCTCTTCTCTCCGTTTGACTGCTATTAAGGGAGGAGGAGGGGAAAAAAAGGCCTTAACTTTTACCATCAGCAGCAGGTGTATTTTTACAACTGTCACTGTTACTCGTCCCTCATCTGGTTTGTAGTAGCATGGAAGCTCTGCAGAATTGTTTACACAGCCTGGGTCTCACAATAACCCAACTTGTTTGTAGGAAGACATTGGTCTGGATCTAAAATGATCACAGTATGTTTTAGGGGATGATGCACTCTGAGTGAATTCCAAGGAGGGAAATAAGTTGAATTATGTACTACAAAAAATTGTTAGGACAGTGCAGTGTTGTGTGGGCAGGTGTGGGTTATAAGAGCTGGTTTGGACGTGAAATGCAAGTGATTTTAAGTAGAGCCCAGGATTTTTGAAGTCAGAGAAGCCTTTCAACAACAGAGCACCTTCTACTAGTAGAAGCTTTATTTTCAGAGTAAATGAAGACTGAAGGAAACAGTAAGGACGATTAATTTTACTACTGATTTGTGTGTATTAGTACAGAAAACATCTCTTTCCATTTAATCCATGACTGTTCTGTCCTAGCTAATATTTCCTTTGAGTTTATATAAAAAGGCTATATAAAAGTGGACAAAAATGATGATACCACTTATGATACAAGAAAGCTGGCAAATACTACGGTACCACAGCATTTAGGCACCATGGTGATAGATGCCTTAGAGACACATGTAAGAGAGACAAACAGAATGAATCAATGCATTGCTCAATTTGCATAATTTTTTTCATAAAATAACTTGCAGTGTTTGAGAAAGAAATATTTGGTGTTTAGGTTGCTATGGTGTTGTGGTAGTGAAAAAAGCAAAACTATGAACAAACAGTCTATGCTACATCATGAGTTTACTAAGCAGACAGTCTTCTAAGTAACAAAGCGAATATGAAAAAAGGCTTTAATTATGTAGAGGCTAGTTGTGATACCAGCTAGTGTAATGACTGCCTTCCCGTCCTCTTCACTTAGGAAGATTTTAATCACTGATTTTAAGAAACTCTGAAGAGGGTTGTGCAGCAAGTCTGTAAATTTCTGTATTTACTCCTTACTTTGACTTGCTTCTTTGGACTTGGTGATAGAAAAAACAGGTTTTGTCAGACTCTGGGAGCATTTCCTGCTTTTGCTTTCAGTTGGGATGAACATTTACTCTGTTTTACTGTGCTTCTTTTTGATTCAGAAGCATTTTTAATAGATTCTTCAATCCAAGGGGGATGAGTGCTCTCCTTTGCATGCTCTTCTAGACTAACATCTGGTTTCAGCAGACCTCTTAAACATATGCCTAAGTGCATCCTTAAATATTTGGTTGGTCATATGCCTAAGGGAGTACGGGAGGCACATTAAAGAGTAGGATATTCTTAAGTGCTTTTTTGAATAGGGGACTAAATGGGAATGAAAATACAATTATGTACCCTATTTTAATTGCATGCATTAATTAGCCAAGTATATGTTCCATTTACTAATATTATCTTTTGTAGTTACGTAACTTTAAAGATTACAGAAAAATGCTTCATCCAAATTTTGTTCAATGTTTGTGTTTTAATAAGTATTCTTACCCTCAGTATAATTTAGCTGCAAAGGTATTGATAAAGAGTAAGTGGTTGCTTCCATTCAGCAGACATATTTTGCTAGTAAATGAACTTGAAATACTGAGAAAAGGGTTTAGAGGGGATAAAGAAAAAAGAAAATCGAGAACTTCATGGTAACTTTTTGGAAGGTGCATCAAGGTTAAAGAATTTTGTGCCTTTGCTACAGTGTAATTATTTTTCAATTGTTGCTTCTGACTGAGAAGGCAATAACCTAGTTTTTCTGTTAGGCATGAATGAATGAGCAAATTTAAGAATTAAGTACACAAACAGAATAAACATGTCATTTTGTAGTTTATGAAACATTTCGCTCTGATAATGCTGCTCAAGGAAGTTGTACTCTTTTCTAATGAGTGAATGGCTTGAAAAGTGTTCTGTATCACAGTCTGACAAAAGTAGTTACTTTATCTAATTTGCAGTCAATTTGCTAGGGGCAAGGGTAAGAAATTTAAGTATAAGTTAACATATCCAGCCCTCTTATGAAACTGCATGGTACTCTTGTAAGGTTCCTTAAGAGGTGAGGGGAAAATCCTGAGCAGAAATGGTAGCAAAATTAGACATCAGCATTACACTAGAGCTACTCAAATTAGAGCTCAATGGAATAGGCCCCTGGAATATATTGTTTGAACTCTGCTTAACTTTTTCTGAAAACTCTCTCAAGAATGGTATATTTTGCCAATATTTTTCCTTGCAGATAACTTTAAATAAAAGGAAGCTATTCCCCAAATGCATACTTACGCAAGCATTTGGAATGCAGTAAGTGTGTTTTCATTATGACTGAGCAACTTCAGCTGTGAGCAACTATACAGCAAAAAGTAGGAAAAAAATGCATCTTTGGAGGTAAATTAAATTGCAGTACCCAAAGAATTGTGATCTGCCTTTTATAATTTGGACATGAGAAAACTAAAATAAAAATAAAGGCTCAAACTAGATTCTCCACTGCTTTCAAATGCCTTCATAAAAAATGAAATTGAAATGGAGTATAGGGACTGACAGAACTTACAAATATTTTTCTCTTCTAATTCAACATACTCATCAATGTGTACTCTGTAAAGATTCTGTCTACAACTCAAAAAGCCTTTCTAAATGAAATTCAGCAAAAACCAATGTTCTGTCTAAGCAGAAGTGATCTGATCCAGGACAGTCATTTGGATAGTGCATGGCAGTGTATTTGTGCACATTTGTCTGTGGAGACAATTTAGGGAAGAGGTAGGGAAAAGAGAATCCTGGTAATATTATTTGGAAAGTATCTCTACCCTGAATGATGTTGCACCATCTAAAGGACTAATTAGATTGCATGATTGCCTGACTCTCCAGAGTTTTGCATCTCAGCAACAAAATCCCCATAGAGTCATTTATCATGTCAAAGGGTAAGTGGTATTTTTTTGGGGTATTCATCTGGATAGATGTAAAAAAACCACTGCAGTTTGGGAATTTATAGATATATAGACATGACCGGTGAATCAGTGATCTGCAAGATTACACACTGAATGTGCTTCAAATGGCAACATGAAAGGCATTTCTGTGCATAAATATTAAATGTCTCTTTTAAAGTTTGAGATACTTTTAGTTACAATGAGCCCTCAAACACTTCTGCATGCTTCCAAACACCGTATCACAATGGCAGTCAAAAAAACATGGAGTGAGTCCTCAAAGGTATAAGGAAGTGGATTTTGCTGTTTGGATGGTTTGGTTCTATTAGCCCAAAGCAATCTGTGTTGCAGGCAGGCCAACCTGTCTCTGCTAGTGCTATAGTCATGTTCAGCAGTCTTCTTGGCTGAAGTCCAGTGAATATATCTTTGGAGGATCATAATTTTTCTAAATGGTATGATTTTTTCAGTGGGGACTTCAGTCTTGAGTCTGCAAAAATCAATGCTTTTGACTGACTTTAAAAATACAAATAGTGCAGTCCTTTGGGAAAGAACTTTAATTTCCAAAAACATGTCAGGCTGGACTCTACAGACAGACTTTTATGCTCAGTACTGTAAGAACTTATCTTGCCTGATTTCTAAATACCCCAGATCAGCTGCAGGATAAGGCCAGGAGCATTTGCATCCTGAGTTGTCAATGTCTGCAGTACAGAGACATGTCTTTTTTGGATAATGCCAGGAGAAATGCAATCTTAACCATGCATTAACCATGCAGAGCAGCATGGTCTTTTACATCCTATTCAAGCCCTACTGGAATTCACAAAGTAAGCATTCTTTTCCTCAACTAACCTACATAACTTAACTGGTAGCTGTTAGTGGTCTGTCAATTATATGTGTGGAAGTTTTGCCCTCCAGCATTCCCACTGCAAAAGTTTCCCAACTAACAGTTTCCTGAGTATCCAGGGATAAGGGACTGCTAAGGGTTTAGTAACTAGTGCCTTCTCTTACAGAAATGGAGACTTAGTTGTCTTGTGGGTATAAGGCATTTAATTTTGAAAAATTTACTGTGTTTTATTTTTTTAATCAAGTGATGAATCCTGTGTCTCTCCTGCTGCAGGCTGTAATCCACATTGCTCACCTTGCTACCATCTTACTTTCTCTGTCTCTCCTAATGAAATTTTTTGGCAGGACAGGAGCTGGAAAATGCTTCTGCATCCAGCTATCTTTGGGAGAAAAGACTGTGTGAGGTGTGAGGAAAGACTCATTCCCCTTTGGATTATGAAAACAGTGGTTATAATAAGATTGTGTGTTGCGACTCTTTGGTGGACAGAGGTCTGTTCCCTTATGCATGCTAAATGTAACATAACTGTGTAGACTAAAGACTTTGAATAGTCCTTTCCCTTTGATATTTCCAGTTTCTCCTAAATGCACTGACATTCCTAGGTCATTTCTGTCATGTGCCATTCCTAGGTCTCCCCAGGACTTTTTAAGAAATTTTGCTAGCTAAGCTGGATGCCAGAAATTCTATTAAGTGGTAGATTGTCTCCTTCCCTCTCCCTCCCCCCACCCACCAAAAAAAGAAATTTATATTCAAAAAGTTATTATATAGTGCATTACTGGAGTAGGGAAAGACTGTAATTGCTCCTTACGCTCATTCTTCATTATGTGGGAGGACTTTGGTAATGCAAAATGATTCAAAAGTACTGTTACCAAGAACTTGGCAATAGGGAATCCTGAGGGCAGGGGAATGTCTTAAACCCTTTATTCTTCAGAATTTAAGTTTCCCTTATATTCAGTTGGGATTCCCTTTTTTTTTCCTGGGTTTGTCTTTAATTTGTTTTAAAATACAGATCACAAGAGAGAGGGTGGGAGGTCGAGCAAAAAACATTGGTCAGAAAGATGGTCTTCCATATTTTGAAGATACATCCAAAAGAACTTATTTTTAGTCTGTAAGATCTGATGCATCTCACCTAATTTCGGGTGCGTAGGTAAGGGGCATGAAGGGAGTCACTCTAAATTTTTCCAACTGATTATGGAAAATGATGGTCAACTCCAAATTGCTCACCCCACCTCGAGTTTTCTTGGTCCTTAACCACTGATTGTAATGCAGAACAAATTAGCTTGCCACTTAGGAAATAGGTATTTTAATGAGATTAAAACTCTGGCCTTAAAGATCGTATTTCCTATGAGGTTTTAATGCTAAAGAATGGAAAGAAAAAGGACTGGGATTTTCAGAAGATGTTTAACTTCCATTGATTTTAATGGGACTATATGAATTCTTTGAAATCTAATGAGGTTCCTGAGTACCTTTAGGAACTATGTCTGCAAAGCTGAGTTTCACTGAAAACAAATAAAATTAAATATATTAAAAGCCATGTCATACAAGAAAATCAAAATTTGATGTTTTAGGCAGTTCAGTAGCTTTCAAAATATTAACCTTTTTCCCACTCGTTTTTAGTAATTGGATCTTCAGTTTGTTTAGGACGGTCTGGATGCACCACAGGATTTTATAAAGAAAAAAAATTTATAAAAATAAACAAATTCAGTCAAGAATTGCTGGTAGTGAGAAAAGCTAAAAATGTAACTTAATTTTTGCCCACCTGCCTATATCTTTTTTTCAGACACGAGAGATTAGGACTGGATTTTTATTTAATGAAGTATGCCTGCTGTAGTGTTGCTGCTATTTCTAAGTGGGATGTCTCATTCCTCCTGATATGGAGCTCCACAATTCCATTTTATTGGGCAAGCAAGGCAATCCTTCATTTGCTCATAGCTCTGCTGACTTCAAGAGTGTGTAGTACCAAGGTGTAAAGTCTTCCATGTAGAATTTTCCATGAAAAATTTTGCAGGATTCAGCCTGAACTTGCCTGTATTTGTCTTTCTTACATCTGGAATCTGCTATCCTGTAATAACAGCATCAGTAATCTTTTAGTAGGGTATTACAGAAAGTGAACAGCTCTATGTTTATGCTAAACAGGAAGTTATATACTATTAGAGTTACTAATTAACATGCAAGGACATGTACATAGAAAACTTATGAACTAAAGTGGAGAGTGTGTTCTGATACAGTGAATTTTAGCTGGTTATATTACAACACTTGTATTATTATGCAAATAAGCAAATATTTGTATAAATCTGTATTTATGACTTAGAATTGTTAGATAATTTCAGAGGAATATCTGGCATCTCCTTTCTTATAAAAACACGTGTAGAGTTAGAAATCACTGGAGTGAGAACTGAAATTTTTTAAAGACTCATGAATATATTTATTTTTACTCTAGTTTTTCCCCTCTGTCATTTTTTAACAGCAATATGGAGCGATTTGCAGTATCTGTTTCAGTAGAATATTTCAACAAGAACACAAATCTGTGGCAAAAGTTACTACCTGAAAAAGTTCTTGTACCTTATAAAGTGCTACCTATGAATGCAGCTGTTGCATAAATGGCAGAAATATGCCAATAAATCTGACTCGTCTGTATAGGTGACATACCTATCTGTAAAATACATCAGAAATAAAGCTCAGGTGCATCATGGACCTGAAATTAAATAAGTTCTTTAGTGAGGTCTTTGATAAAACTTTATTTTGTTAATTATAGTAGGGGGAAATAAAATAAATACTAGCTTCTGCATTGAATGAAATAATTTTTTCCAAATACAATAACCATAAATTTTGCATACCTAATAAATGTCTTGTTTCTATATTCAGGCATGATCATTAAATTTTTAACTAGCTTACTACTGAATTCATTAATTCCAGAAATATCATTACTGACATGTTACTTGGCTAAAGCAGGCATCCCTCTACCCCTTAAAAATATTTTTGGTACATTTACAAAAAACAGTAACTTTACATATTGCTTCCTACTACTGTGATAAAGTGTTGATAAATTTAAGTAGCCTGTGTTTGCTAAGCATTTTTTGGTTTTCTTTTTTTCAGAATAAAAGAAAAAATCCCTATTGAATGTGCAATGGAAGCAAGTGTTTTTCCAGTTCAGCAGTTTCTGTTGAACTGTAAACAATCAGGTTGTTCCAAAAGGAGAGTATCATGGTCCGTAACTCCGACAGCTAGTAGTAGTTTAGTTTACTGCTTCTACCACCTGCCTTCTGATTTAATATTGGAAGCAAGAAGCATGCAATTAAGTATGAGGAAATGAAAATAAATGACACTGTTCATTGCACATTACAAAGTGCCTGGCAGAAAGAATGCAGCTTGCCTGGACCTGATGACCCCAAGGGAAAACATGTCTCATTCCTGGGAAAGTGCCAGCGAATCAGACACTGAGCCTGGTTTTATCCACTATCAAATGCATTGGTTTCCTTCTCAACATTTAGAAACTTTTTTTTTTTAAATTCTAATTGAGTTCTGAAAAGCAGGGAAATATGAAATGAAATGTACTGAGTGTATGGTAGAAGCTACAGGACACCAAACATGCAGGGATATTTTCTTTACAATTTCTTGAGAAAAGTTATTTGGATTACATCCTGAATTGGACCAATTTGGTCTGGTTATTAAATTCTAAGTCTTCTAGAAGTGAAGAGGTTTTTGAAAGATTAATTCCATCTAAGCAGCAATATTACATTCAATGCAATATGACTGGGTATATAACTCGAACCCTCCCCTCATTCCAGAATCTGAATGCTTAAAACCTGTTTCATTTTAAAATGTCTGTTCTGTGAATGCTATACCCTTTTTCCTATATATGGTTCATACAGTGGTTAGAACATAAAAGTAATAATTGTTTTTAATTTGTCCTAAATTGTCTAAGTATCTTTACAGAGGTAAGTAAATGCTATCCTGATATTACAGAATGGGAAGAAAGTGCACCATAGAGAAATCTGACGGCTTGCTCAGAATACATAACACATCAAAGAGTAGTTGAAAGTGAGAATAAGCAATTTTGTGAGAAAATAAAGGTTTTAACATAAGTCATGTTATTTTACTACAGAAGTCAAATTCGTCTTTTTTTAGATGAATGTAGGTGCCTTACAGATGAATTAACACATCACAGATTACCGTAATGCATTAGTTCAGCACTACTGTCTATTTTAGATGGCCATGCATAAATGGTGGGGAAACTTTCATAATGAAAGCAGAAGCAAGTAGAGACTTTCATGCATTCATGATCTGGTACAAAACTAGAACTCAGATGAGATATGCCAAAATTTGTAAATTTTTCAGTGAAGCTAAATAGGCAGAGAATATTATAGAACAGATAATTTCAGGTAGAAATGCTGCCAAGTCTTAGTGGTTTTTAATGATTTCATCTTGAAGAAAGGAGCATCTTGGTAGCTTGATAGGTATTGTTTTGAGTATAATTTTTTTCACCCCATAACCCAAAGTAAAACTCAAGGGTGCAAACTCAGAAGGAATTGAAACCTTTCAGGGAGTCACAGACCCTCCATTCCAAAACCACCAACTTTCACATTTCTGGCTGTATGCAAGTACATTGATCTTCTCTTTCTTTAATATTGCATGCACACTCCATAGAAGGATTTTTCATATTTCAATCGCATTTTAGGTAAGTTCCTCGCATTCTATGAAAGGTAGTCTTCTTTACTGCACTTCTTCACAGGGCTTTTTAGACCCCAGTAGGAAAAAAAAAAAAAAGTATTTGGATGTCAGTCATTCAGTCTCTGCTTTAAAAATCACGTCTTTCAGAGATGCTTTCTATCCATAGTCCTGCACAACATGAAATATGGTTGACAGCTATATTACCACACTGCAGATTGCAAGGCAATTCACATTCACACTTCTAAGTGCTTCTCCTTTCAAGAATTATGGATGTATGCCAAATTACTTGCATTGGGGTATATGGCCTTCTATATGTACTTTACAGAATAGGTCTCTGGTTTCCATTAAAATCAATGAAGTAGAGACCAAAAGAGCTTTTCTGAAGTGTTTACTAGATGTCAGACAAGGTTAATACTAAAATACTTCATGTATAATATGCATCTTCAATATATTTCAGTGTTTGAGAAGATATTTTCTGAATTTGGGATGGAAATTCCCTAGCTAAATTTAAATGTTGAGTAGTGTTAAGTTCAGCTGTCATTGTTTGCTCCCCGTTAGTGTCTCTGTAAAAAATGAATATATGATTTCATACCCTATTTAGGAAGTGCTTCCAAATGTAATGGATCAGTAGCCATTTAAGGAACCTAAGGTCTTGTGTTAAAAAAAAGTCATGGTTATCTCAAATAAAGTGGGAAAGATACAAGATACCCTCCAACACCATTTCATCTAGACAAACTAGTGGCTATGCCATGTCATAAAACCTCATTCTTAGTCACTACGTTCACATATTTCTTTACAGGGGTTCCTTGTCAGACAAGTTAAAGTGGATGATCAGCAGGGATAGTATAATAATACAATTAACTTATTAATAATTAGTAAAATATCAGGATGATTCTTTTCAGGCATATTACTATGGTAAATGAGGCAAACTGGTGGATTTTAAAAATAAAGACTTGTGACAAACATTATAGCGACAAACTTAATTTTTGGGGAGAGGAAAAAAGAGAGAGATGCTCTAAAAATATCTGAGTGAAATATGGACTAAAGTGAATTTAGTCAGTGTGATGAAAGAATGACTTAAAGGGGGAGGAAAGGCATAAGAATGAGCGTAGGATGGTGGAGGGTACATTTCACCTTTCTATTTATTTATTTACTTTTTCAGTTATTAAAGTTTCCCTTAGGACTACGTTACCTAGAAGAAAGCAGCAATACAGTTTTGAAATTGTCTTGAAATTTAGAGGAAAAAGAAGAAATACCTGGAAATCACTATCACTGGCTTTTGTCAGTAATCCTAAATCCATGAGGGTTTTGTTCTTGTTAAACGGATGTGTTTTACTGCAGTGGGGTAGGTATAAGTTGGGCTAGTGACTTGTTTTTCCATATAACATTGTGTTTTTGTAGCCCAGAGTTGCACTGTGTTCTCCAAAGGATAGATTTATTATATGCAGTGTTTTTCACTTGAACTGTACCATATGTGAATACTCTTGGTCTGTATCTCAAAGATGTTCTGTAAAATCATCTACTGTGGCTAGGAAACATCAGTATGTCCATTTATCAAAATAACTTGAAAGAAAATATAGTGAACAGGGACTTAAATGTACTGGAGCGGTTGCTTTAGGTGATTCTCCATAAGTAAACTTGAAAGCAAAGCAAACTAATGCCCTTTAGAAGAATACTGGCCTAATTAGTAAGACAGAAAGTTTGCTGGCTAATTTCAAAATACAGAAAAGAAATTTCTGGATATTAAATTTAGTTTTTAAGAATTCTTGTGCTGGAAAACACTTCCTCTTGTCTCTGAAAATAACCCATGGAGGGTACAAGTAGATTACAGCAAACAGTGTGAGTACAGCATGGTCTTTCATTTGATATGCCCACGTACGCTCGGTAGTTCCTTCTGGTAGAGCTAACCTCCATGAGCTCATCTAATCTCTTGCAACATCTATCAAGTGTCACAGCAAGAACGTTTGTCCACTGAAGTGGTGGAATGGAAAAACAGAATCTCAAAAGTGAGAACTATTTATGCTTCCTTCACCAAGCTGTAAAGAGTCAGCCACGGTTACATAAGACTTTCCTGCCGGGTTTCAGCAGCTCTAAACATCCTCAAGTAAGGTGACAAAAATCAACAAAAGTATCCCAAAAGAGGCTGTAAGCAGCATGAAAACAAACAAAGGCAGAAAAATTAAACTTATGAAAAAAGTTGCAGCCATCCTTTATGGTAAAATAACTCAAATTTAGAAAACATTTCAGAGGTGTTGTTAGCTTTTTGCTCAGGCTTCCTCTTACATTTCAACCAGATGCTGGAGATGAGGAAAATGTGGACAAATAAGATGCCTGAAGTGGTTTAGAATGAACATTAATGCAAGGCGCATTTTTGTGTCTATAGGAAATTTCTTGTTAATAGCAGAGTGTGGTGAACAGAGAAAAATAAATTTCATCTGAGAACTACTGATGCTAAAGTTGAATTCTGCACAGATTGCTGGAGAAACCCTTTCTAGAAAATAGAGGAAAATTATGGCATAACAGTGACTGCCACCTGCTGCAGTCCTGAGATAAAATGTGGGTGTCAGGGTATTATTTCCCAGCTATTATTAGCTCATTGGTGGTTTCTGTAAATGTGCTCCAAGAGAACTGCTCTGGAGGCAGCTCACCAGATTTTCAGCTGCTGACAAAAAAAGACATTATGAGTGTAAGGAAAACATCAAATTTTCAATTTACGTCCCTGGTCTCTTGTGCAAGGACCTCCTGCCAGAATATTTTCGACTAGCTCTTTAACTTGTCTATTTTTGTCCTTTACTGTTAGCCCAAAATACCACAGCAAGTCCAGAACTATGGTATAAGAAAATCCAGGTTTTTTAAAAAGATACTGAAAGCAAGCTTATATACTTATCCAACAGAAACATTGGAGACAGCTTTCTGCATTTTTGTTTTAGCTTGAAAGTGGAGACCAAAGTCATGGCTGCTGGACCAGAGCCGCAAAATATAGCAAAGCCAGCATTCAAATGTGGTTGGTATTTCTTCACAGTGCACATGTAAGTGTGGTCTAGTATGATGTCAAGTCTACCTTGGAATACATCTTGTCTTTTTGGCCCCAGAATTGTGTGGAAAATGAATAACCTGCTATTGGCAAATGTGTATAGAACAGTGTTGAAAAAATAATGGGAGATGGTAATTTTTTACAGTGGAAAGGAAAAATCTCTTCAGAAGACAAAAAATATGATCTATTAGCATAATAATGTCATCAAAGATCAAGTGTTATAGTATTTTATATTTTTACACTGGTGTTCCATAAACATACAACAATAGCAAGTTAATATATCAAATGTATACATAAAGTCTTCCCACTGTGCATAACTGTTCCATATATTACTGTTATATCTTCTGAGATTAAGTAAACACAGAATGTAATGTACTGTACATAAATATAGCACTACTGAATCATAATAAAAATTTTAAAATACCTTTTTACCATAAGAACTGTGTCAGAATCTCTCAGTGAAAGTGTTGGTTAGCTGAAATGAGAAGGCTTTTTTCTTTTCCCAGAAATATACCAATTTCAGCAAAATTTCAGTTTCAAGAAGGATTTTCTGGTTAAGCCTGAATAAAACCTAACATAGACAACCAGCCAATGGATGTCTTTGAACTAAGAGGGAACAAAGGTCAGTATGTTCTTCTGTCTGTTTTACATAAGAGGCTTGAACCTGGATTTTGCACTTAGGTGAATGCCCTCCCTCTTGCTGGTAGTTTCAGTTTCCCCCACCAAATGTGCTCCCATTGTTTTAAATATGTAAGTGACCTTTTGAAAGATGGAGCCTCAGACCTGTTCTAGCACAGGAACATGGGAACTCAAGGGGAGGAAATTATGTTCATGTTCTCAGGAAACTTTTGCATATTTCCAAAATCAGAGTTCTGACAAATTTGAAGGTAACAAGGATTTGACAGTAAAAAAAAAAGGAAATTTGAAATATATTAATGCATTCTTGAAATAACAATATGTCAATAGGTAAACACTGCAACTAAGCAACCTCTTTATTTACTGTAGGGGAAGGAGCAGTGCATTTCAGAATTCACATGGCAGGGGGAGAAATGTTGCCCATGTTTGTAATCTGTGAAGACAGTGACAACTTCTTGTTATGGCTAAGAAGAGTATGAATTCGATTCTTTCTACAGACTTCTGGAAAAGCACACCCCACTTAGCCAGCTGTGGCAGGTCTGCCCGTGCAGCAGGCAGCCAAATGTTGGAGCCAACCGCTAATCCACCAAAGTGACAATGAGTTCAGGGCTGCATGGGCTGAAGACAGCATGAAAGAGAAAAAAGTGAAGCCACCACATTCACTTCTGTGGTCTTGTATGAGTTCATCATATTACCTTCTTACCCTGCATCTCATTTCACTATGAGGCAATCTCCTGAAACATAATTCCTTTGCTTGTCCCCTTGATAGAACATTTTATTTTATTTAGAATATTTGACTCTATTTGCAAAGGCAGGATAAAAAAGAATTTTATTTGTGCTATGAAATGAGAGAGTGAAGCAAGCTCCTGTAAGCAGGCTGCTTTGTTGAGTCAAATTTATACTCTCATTTTGAGTGTGGAGCTTATACCATTCTTCACTTCACAGGAAAAGATACGCTTTACGCTAATGCATAGTAATCTCTGTACAATCCCAACTCACTTTCTCTGCTTTCAGCCACGCCCTAGTGGGAAATTTCTCTGAGAAATTAACATGGGAATCAGCTCTTAACTGCATTTTCAAACACATTTACTGGTTAAATTTTTTTTTACTGTTATGACAAAGAGATTTTACTAATTAATACAAATAGATCTGTGATAACAGATAAAAGCCAGACACTGAAAGCTCCTACTTGTGGACTATTTACTTTCCTGGCACATTTTGAACATGAAATAAGTTAAATTACTGTTATTTTCAAAACACATTATAAATTGGAAAAGTGGTGAGTGAAAAAATAAGGCATTCACCAAGTATTAACTATTAAGCGTGAAGTTGGTTATAGATGGTCTTGCACTGTTTTTTTCTGTGATCAGTATAATAGAGTGATTGTATATAATAGATAATACCAGCTATTTCAGTATGGGTGTCTTGCAAAAGCTAAATAAATAAAAAGTGACTTAGCTTTTATTTACCTTGCAGCAGGTGAACAAATATGGTGACAGAGAAATAAATTATTTTTTCCTGCCAGCTAAGCATGTCGTCAATCCTTCTTACTAAAGTAATGAAGCAGGGAAACAATATTTTTTTTCTTTTCACTGTGGTGGAGGAGTTTTATATCAAAAAGGAAGATAACATTTCAAATTTGAGGATAGCTGTGGTGTGGTATTACTGTCTGCCTCCTAAGTCATGTACTGCTTTCTGTTTTAAAACAATCTGAAATGGCTCTAAACTATCCTGTCATTTCCTCATAGAAAGTTCTTGCATAACTTGTAAAGAACACATGTGGACAATTTATTTGGGTCTCAGAGTCACTCTGTTGTGGAAATTTTGTCTGTGTACTGAACAGGATATCTTAAAGGATATACTTGTGTCTTTTCCATAATCGGATGCTCAGAATTTCTTGTAAAAGTGGGACTGTCAAGTGCTAGTGCAAACGAAAAGAATCTTCATTTATTTCTTTCTAATTCATTCTTTCACTTGGGAGTCCAGGCTTCAGTTTAAATTTCAGGGATGCCATTCAGCACAAAGTATTTGTAGAATTTTAAAAATGGCCTTTTATAAAGGCAGCAGTGAAAATGGTGATCTGTTGTTTACTTTCCCTGAAAAAATTGTAGGGTGGCTTTTCTCCTTGGGCCCTTTGATATTAGACTATTAAATTCCTCTTTCACAACCAGTCCTGGACTTCTGAAAACTTCTAGACTACATACATATGACAGCTTTGAGAAGCAGTGGGAGGAGAGTGAAAGACGGTGCAAAACTGAATTCTGTGGCAACTGGGCAAATTGCCAGTAAATTCAATGAAGTTTTTCATTAAATTCTGTGTGTTTTACATTAAAGCTGAATTTGGCCCACTGTCTACAGCTATTAAAATTATACAGCTTTAAAAAGTTACATGAAATTTTACCTACTTGAAAAAATTCACTATAATGTTGAATCTATTTTAAACACACTTGAAAAATACTTTTAAATTATCTGTTAAGGACTCATATGGTGTGTGGCTTCTCTCTTTATTTTCTGTCTGGATAGATCTGGTGATTGGTTCCCAGAGTTTTCTGTACACACTTGGCAGCATCAAATGAAAATATGTATACATTTGTTTGTAAGAAAATTCTTCTGTTGTTGTGGGGGTTTTTTTAATGACTGTCATAGAGTGATAGATAATTAAGATTGTTCTCTTTTCCCCTTTAAATTTGTCTTAGATTGATGTTACAATAATGGCCAGCTCCTTTCATCAGTAAATGTCAAGGAGTTATGGACTTTAGGAGCTCTACAAAGAAAGACTTACTTTTATGTACTAAAGGATGTGGAAAAAGGCATTCTTTTCCTGCCCATCCTAAGGAGGTATGAATAGAGAAGTTCGAATAAGACAGATTAAATAAGACAGTGAGAGCTGCTTGAAGGATTGTGGCCCTATTTAGGATCCATGCTTCTAGTTTTGAAACTACTAGCTAAGCAATAGGAGATATTTGCAGACAAGGAGTGTTTTTAGTGATTTTTTGGATGGAAAGTCTTTGGGAATAGTCTGGACAGCAAATCATATGGTGATATGTAAGGAGATACAGGGAATAGATCAAAGCTATATTTTCTCTTTGCATGCAAATAGCAGCAAGTTTTGCAGTATATTATTTTGCTTGGTTGAGAAAGTTATCTTCATTAGCTCCTAATTCTCCAGCCAAACCCAGAGGGGAATGCAGCTGAATGCACCAGGTAGGTTCAAGGAGATTACGTGAATGGAAACATGTTTTCATAGTGAACACTTCACAGATACAAAGCCTTAGGTCACACATTTCAATTCCACACTATGCAGTTCCCAGGTCAGAAGGCAAAATTCCTGACCAAAGACTGTGTGCTGACCCTTTTGAAATAAGCAAATGTCATCAATTTATTCCCTTGTGTCTGGATGCCATTTGCACTATCTGGGAATGTTTGGACCAAGAGGGTACTACAGGTCCCTTGGTACAGAAGACAAAATTATATTCACTGATATTAGATCACTGCTGTATCCCACAAATTCATTCAGGGACACCAGTTTTGAGCATTTCCAAGTTACCTTCTATTAACAACACATCTGTAAAATGAAGACCATTAACAGGATTTGGCTCATAACTAGATAGGTACTGAGTTATCCCAAAACACAAAAAGAGTTGGCAGTTACTTAGGGTGGAAGTCAGCACACGATGCTCAAAGTGCTGCCCAGGGGAGTTCAGCTTTGAACAGACCTTCCCACCTCCTACCTCACTGTTTTTGTGTGTGCAACAGGGTGGTTAGTCCTACATGAGGCATGAAGTGGCTGTTTTTCCAGCAGCATTCACAATCTTCAACCCCAAGAGCAGCAAAAGCAGCAATGTTTTCTGTAAGTCTTCTCCTTTTCCCTGACATAAGTTTTTCTCTCCATGTTTCGGTCAAACTCCAATTATTTTCTTTCTAAAACATAATTTTAAAATATATCCAGTTACTTAATTTTTCCTCCCTGAATTTTCATTCTGTTCATTTTAAGCACCCCTTTTCATTGCTGGCATTGCTGACAAGAAAGTTACTTCCATCCTGTATTGGTTATGCTGCATCAAAGTCCTATTCAGTCTTAAAAATGTCCTCTGGCAATTACTATTTTAATTTACCCCTGATTATTTAACTAATGCAGTAACTTCAAAAACTCTAGAAGAGACAGGCAAGAACCTGCAAATCTTGATAGTTTTTATTGTTATGTTCCCCTGTCACCACGAAGAGTATCCCTTAATTATGTATTTGAATTATTGATGTTTCTCAGTTGTAGAGAAGCCTATCATCTGGGTGTCTTTTGTTTGAATTTCTATCATTTTACTCTGCCAAATCTAGATAGAAAAATATGTCATTTACTGTAGTTTACTGTAGGTTGTCAATAACCTTGCCCAAACAAATGAAGTAGGACGGCATCTTTCAGTGACATGAAACACAGTTGAAAGATGAAAAAGAAATTACACAATGGCAAGAAGAACTGTGAGCCAATAGAAATATAAAACGTGTTCACCTTCTTGTTATCTCACAACATTCAGATGATCATAACAGTTTAGAAAGCATACCGCCCACACCACAGGATCTTGCTCCTCTTTAATTTTCTCTAATTTGTGTAGTGAATAACCAAATACTCATAATGCAATTAGAAGATAATCAGGCTTGTAATTATGTTAATTGCTGGAGACTTACATCAATCCTCCAGCAAAGTGATAGGATTTCAGGGGAACTATTAACATGGGAAGAGAGAAGAAGCACACATGAGAGAGAAAGAGATTGGAGGAGTGGGTAAATTGATGAACAGCTTAGGCTTGTATCATTGAGCAACAATGAGAATACAATGGTGCAACAAATGAAAAGGGCCTCAAGGGGAGAAGCTCAGAAAATGAGGTTTTAGGTACCAGCAACTCAACCTCTTTTGTCTGTTTTCTTCCCATAAATAATCATGTTGTGCATCTATATTTATTGTAATAAGCCCAATTCAGAGAAATCGGATCCATAGCTGAACAGAGAACAAAGGGGAACTGTTCAGCTATGCAGCAGTTTGCCATGTCTCCCACACCACTGAAAGAGCCACTGTATTACCTTCTGTCCTCGACTCCTGGGGGTATTCTTTTCTCATGGTGATGTCCGATATTACATTTAAAGCCATAATACTGCAACTGCAATGGGCTGCCTCAGAAATGTCATGGATCAGTCATAATCTCTGAAGAACATACAATACATAGTGGACTGACAGAATTTATTAAGTAATCCACAGTGGAAATGTTTTTTGGTGTTTTTATTTACCTTTTTTTTCAGTACCTCATCGAGGTTGTAATGATTGTGTAAGCCTTTTGAAAGTAAGTTTTGTCAGATGAAGTCTGATATAAGTTGTAGATGATGACTGTATTCTATTAGGGTGGCTATTTCTCAGTTTACAGAACAGCTTTCTGTGTTTACACTACCTGTCAGAAATTGACTAGCTGGCTTAAAATAAAAATAGATTTTTTAAAAGAGCATAGTTATTATTACTAAGTTACTTTTTTGTAGTTTTAAAGTTAGTTTTGACATGGGAAATGAAACTAGTAAGGATCAAGAAAGACTGCCCTTAGACTAGTATGATCTTTTTGCCCACAGCTGTCATGATAAAGATATTGAATAAACTCAGTGTATTTCTCTTTTGATCTGTGTGTTTGTACATGCAATTAAAGCAAAGAGCATTTTGCTACATTTGATTTACTCTAAGAATGTACCTGGATGTAAAAATACATTAGCTTTTGCAACTCCATGGAAAAGCACATTTTCACATATGTATTTAAGTGGACATTACACTATTATTTATGAATAATGATCTAAAGAGCTGAGGGTTTAAGAGAAAATATTTAAATATATAGAAGTGCCTTGTTTTGAATATTTCCTACAAAGGACTTGTTTTGTGCATTTGATTCGGATTCAACTGTCAAGTGTCATCGGTCATTCCTACCATATCACGTCTTTAAATTCCAATTAAGGTTGATTTCTCAGTTCTAAAAAGCCTAGGAAGAGTTAAAAGAAACTCTCTCAAGGGCTTCATCTACTAGAGATTTCTCCTTCATTGTTTCTTCGAACAGATGAGTGCTACATAGCTTGACTCCAGCCATGACAACACAATTCCCATGAAGCAGCCCTTAAAAATCACTCTGGAGCTCACACAGCAGGAGACTGAAGAGCATAAACCCAGTGTAAGCCCAAGCTTCCTTACACAGAATTCCTCAGCTCTGTGGGGCTGCGTGCCCTGGTTTGGCCCACCCTGGTGCACCCTTGTTGCAGGAGTGTGGCAAATATGGGGGCTCTGAGTTGATCCCGGTCTATTCTGGGCCTCTGCAAGTATCTGAAGGAACTGTGTCTGTCTGACAAAAAAATTGAGCATATAATATGCACAGAGGACATCTTCAAATCTAAGCAATCCAGGTGCAAGACCAACAAAGGGAGCAGCACCACCTTCTTTCTGTGCCCTGCCCACATAGCTATACACAACAGCCAATGCAGTGGGGAGTGGATGTGCTGTTCAGCAGTCCTCTCCATCACGGACATAGCAATGCTCACTTTACTTTATACAGCCTGACACATTTAGGCCTTCATGGAGCTGTAAAATTTCATTTTACTTCCAATATTCTGAACGTGAAGTTTTGAATGCCAGAAACTGACTTCCCAGAAAATTTCAGTAAAACAGAACAAAACACAACCCTATATCTTTGCATTTGCTTCTTTTGACTTCTTACATGAAAGGTATTTACTGACACCTCTCTTCCTTGTTGGTAAGCTTCACTGTGTTTTGTGTACCTAATAATAATCTTCACATAAATGGAGTTGTAAAGACATCACAAACTTATTTTTACTAAATTTTGATAGATATTGTAATCAGTAATATAGTATAGTTTATTATAATTGAGTATTCTTGTAGATGTGCATAGATTTTTAAATCACTTTCACATCAAGCTTAAGTATGATCTAATTTTACTGTCTTTTGTTGGCCTATGCTACAGACTCCCAGCTAGTCTTAGGAGAAGAAGGACTAGGAAGGATAATGCAGGCAGAGAAGCTCTTAAGCAAGGAAAATACAAGTTTAGAAAGTGTATTTCAAGTTAAAATTTGAAAGAAAGGAAGTTTTGTTCAGTTATTACTTATTTTCATGCTTCTTTTGGAATCTTCCTTGGATTGTACCTGTCAGCCACAAGCTCTTTAAAATTGGCCTTATTTGTGTTTGGAATTTGGGCTTGCTTGTGCAGGTGGGGTAAGGGTTTGACTTATAAATCCCAGGGGTAGTATCAAGTGAAAAGTCCCTTCAGGGCATCTTGGCACTTTCTGTTGGTAGCACAGTAACTATGTTTCATGACATTGTCCAGCATATGGACCCCAAGCAATAGAGAAGGCTTTATTATCCACAACCCCCCTATGCTGGTTCAAAACCCTATTTCTTTTCACCACAAAATGTCTATTCTCCTGGCTGTCAAATCTCAGGATTTTCCTACAAGTTAAATTCTAGATTTCAGAGATTCTTGCTGGCTCCTTACCACTACTCCTATAGCTGTCTTTTCTCAGTCATTCATTCACAGTGTGTCTGTATAACTAAAGGCCTTGGAAATTGCTGCCTGACCAGCTCAAGGTTCTCCAGCTTATTTAACACTTCAAGGAGCATCTCAAGCCTGAAATAACTAAAATATAACCAGTGGAACAGAATAAGGCTCATTGTCTTGACACCCAGTGTCCCCAAATGCAGCAGGTCCCAATCTCTTTAAAATTAGTTTCATCTACCATACTTGAGAAGTTATACAGGAATGAAATAGAGGTGCATGAAATGAAAAAAAAGTATCAATGACTGCCTTTGTCAAGATGAAGAACTCAGGGAGGAAATTTTCTTTCTTCTGTGGAAGAAGTGACTATACCTTTGGTAGGACATTCTGTCCCAGCCCATAATGTAAAGCAATAGCAATCCACACAGAAAGAAATATAAGAGTCACAGAAATATGTGGAAGGTATCTTTTCAGCTTTATACCGGCTAGCGCTCGTATTTCAATGCCTTAGAAAGCCTCGAGCAGCCTTGAGAGGTAGCACGGGCGATCTAGCACTTTAGTAGCTCTAAAATCGGTACCTGAATCAGCTGCAGAGCAAATACCATCAGCAGAAGCAAAGAGGGAGAAATATAGCTCCCTGCTCGCTCAATTCCCTGCAGTTAGAAGCTTTCCAATGAGACAGACAACCAGAGATGTTCACAGGAAGGTAGCTGAGCTAAGAGAGGGCGGGGCCTCCCTCGACCATCTTTTATTAGGAGAAGGGGAAAGGGGAGGACTGGGGGCGGACCCAGGGTGACCGGCCAATCAGACACTGCTAAAGAGTTCGAGTTACATTTGGTTTTGCCCACGCTTAGAACAAAGGAGCTCGGAGCACATGGGCAGGAGCAGGTGTCTTTGGGAGGGGGAGGGGAAGCTCGGAACAGGCAGCAACAGAAATATTCTGTGACTTGAATGAAGTTCAGACCACACATCTATGTACCAGAATCAGCAGCAGAAAAAGCAGAAGAAAATTATTGTCCCCCTCTATTCCTCTTGGGACTCCAGTTGGAGAACTGCATTCAGCTCTGGGATCTTCAACTAAGAAAGGCATGGATTTGCTGGACAAAGCCCAGAGGAGGCCACAAAGGGAGGTACCACCTTTCTTATGAAGACAGGATGAGAGGATTTGTGTTGTTAAGCCTAGAAAAGAGAAGGCTCTGGGGAGACCTTAGAGCACTTTTCAGTACCTAAAGGACAGGACAGCTGGAGAGGCACTTTTTACAAGGACATGTAATGACAGGACAGGGGAAAATGGCTTTAAAGTGACTGAGGGCAGGCTTAGATTAGATATTAAGAAGAAATACTTTGAAGTTTTCAAGGCCAGGTTGGAATGGGCTTTGAGAAACGTGGTCTAGTGAAAAGTCTCCCTGCCTGTGACAGGGGTGTTGGAACTAGATCATCTGTGTGATGATCATCATCAGCCTTCTAATCCAAGCTAGTCTATGATTCCATGATGTCATTGAAAACCTGTAAATTTTAAAGAGATTTGTCTCCAAATAATTTCAAGCACACCATGTAATGGTGAAACAGCACAGTGTAATTTTGCCCCATCGGAACATCACACATCTCCATGCCCATGACTGTATTGTTCATTAAAAGAAATGTACATTGTTCTTATTTTCTGCCTTGAACCTAACCCCACCAATGAGAAGGTTGCTTTCTTTTTATTTATTTATTTTCTTTAATATGGAGAAAGTGCACTAAATTCAGCACTCAAAATTAAATCACATCAACAATTGTCTTCAAGCTTCTGTTATCTCAATATTGACAGTTTCCTTGTTAGTATAGAATTTGTCAGCTACTGCCTTGTAGTGGTTTGGAAGAGCTTGCTTTTAGATGTCAGCAGTCCCTAGCTTGTGAGTAGGTGCACATATCCTTAAGTATTCCTGTGCCAGTATGGCAGAGGGTCAGAGCCAGCTGTTCACACAACTTCATTAAAATTGTCTCACAGCAGTTTTGGAAGTTATCTTATTACTGTTTATTAGTAAAAATGATGTTGTGATATCATCAGGCTGTTAATTGTCCTGCCAAAACCTTTTCCTAGCATTTCCTCTATTTCCTAGAATAGAGAAAACGCAGAGATTGCAATACACTCGGATTTCTCAGTGCTTAGTTTTTAAGAGAGCCATAGTCCTTGCAAAGGGTCTGTACTGGAATATCTTCCCGTCTGTCCCACATCCTTTTTCTTCCACATATTTATCTGCTCCTGTGCACTTTTGCCCCACGATGGATCCACGCCGTGGCATTCTTATCCTAGAATTGTCTCATGATAGTGAGATATACATGCACGCCCGAGGACAAATCCCGTGCTTTATATCCTCAGTACATGTAAGTAAATACAGCACCACATTTCCTCTGTAACAGAAGCTGATGAGGTGCACACGTGGACACACATCTACCATGTGTGGGACCAACTGTGCTAGCTGCTGTAATTACTGCCAGTGTAGGATCAATACAGTACAACACAATTCTCTTTCAGTGATAGCAGTACCTGAGAAAATTAAGTTTGGAGTTTATACTATTGCTTTTGTAGAAAGGACATCAGCTTCTTCTAGAGTAGAGTGTGAAAAATGATGCTCTAATCATCCTGCTAAAGATGTTAATTACTAGTGCAGGATACCACATTGTTTTAGGAGGAAAATACATGGGTACAAATCAAGCTGGTATACAGTGTGGATGTTCAATTGTGCCATTATAAAATTAAAACTACTTATCACTGAGCACCTTGGTCTAGGTAAGCTTTGCAATGAAGAAAGGGTTATTTTTTCTAAATATATTTTCTTATTCTAGGAGTTATATGAAAATCCTAGTAAGGCCAAGCTATGGTAGATCCACTAGTCAGTCAGAAAAAATTAATTAATTTTCTGGGGGAGTGGGAAGTAGATTACACAATACAAAGCCTTTCCCAAAACTCTGGCCATACTCAGGAAGGTGAAATGTATGAGGAGAGTTTGGGATGAGAGATATGTGTGTAATTTCTTTTCTTTTTTCTGAAGGAGTATTGTGCAGAGAGGAAAAAGAAAAAAGCAACAAGGAAGAAGGCGGAAGAAGTCCAAGGACAGACAGAAAGGGGTGATCTTCAAAAAGAGCTAAGAGAGAGTGTCTTTGGGTAAAACACTGTGCCAGATAAATCTGAAGTGTGGGTACTTTGTTTTGGTTTTATTTTGAAACAAAATATTGCACACATTGTTTGGGTAGACAAATAATTATATGAAAGAGCTGTCTGACTCCCTCAGCAATTCTCCAATGTGCTTTATTAAAAATTAACACTATTTTCCATTTGTTTTGTGAGACCATTTACTGAATTTGGTAAGACTTTACTTTGCCTTTACTTTGTTAATAATATATCCTCAGATATTCTAACTCATATTATTTGCATTCCATACAAAGATGCTTGTAAAATTAGTTTCAGAGCCATGTTTTGAAACAAAGAGCTTAGAGATAAATAAATGGAAAGTTCTTTTTGTGCTTTTCTGCAGAATGTTGTCTTGGCACACAGCAGAATAGCTTGCTTACTTATTTGAATTTACGGCCTAGAATGAAAATGAATGGAAGGCTATGTAGAATAGAAAGCTGAAAAGAATTACCTTCAACAAAACTGGAATGAAACTCCTGTAGATTTTGCCAGGTCTATTGTCTCAGCTGCCAGGTTTCTTCATCTTGTGCCAGGTTCTCTCTCTAGATCCTGGTTAAATTTTCCATACATCAAATGCTTCACACCTGATTAGATTGGCTTTTACACCGCTAGAAGGACAGGACGTTGCTAACCTGCTATGACTAGAAGCCAGACTGTCTTTGGAAACACTGGCTCGGTTTGGAGGCTCTCTTAGGGACACCTTGTGGAGGGTAATCAATTTCCATCAGGACACGAGTTCAGCCTCTCTCTTGTGACCATCATAATATAATTGAAATTATCCTCAAGAAATTTTACTGTGTATTTCCACCAGCTGTGCCTGACTCCTTTCATTCTGCTCTTTTGACAGCAGTAGTTTTGCCCATCTCGGATGGTCTCCAGTGAGCTCCCGTATTCAGGACTGTGTTGTCTTTTGTTTTAAGTGGCCTACCAAAACCTTTCTGTCAGTGTCCTAGTTTGTTCTCCATGCACTCACACATTTATTAGATCAGCTTCATCATGAATCATTAATTACCAAGGAGTTGTTTATACCATGAAGAGGTTTCTTATTCACTCTTCCCATAATGAAATAAAATCTAAAAGTTGTGTGAAAAATTTATGCTTGAAGGGAAGCCACTGTGTCAGAGTGGTGACCATGTTTTACACAGTTGCTTTGTGCTTTCAGTCCTTACTTTAGAAAGGGAGATGCAAGAGTTTATTTATCCTTGCCCCTCCCTTGGAAAGTTGTCCTGCTGGAATTCAAATCTTATGCTTTTTCCTGGACCATCAGGAAGGCAGTAGAGGTGAAAAAATGGTCTCCTACCTCTCTTCAGTCCAAATGGAAGACCTTCAACCAAAATTGAGGAATTTGTTCCAAAATTTCAAGGTCCAAGAACCCAGTTAGACTGCAGAGGGAATGTACTGCTAAACCAACAGTAAAGGCACCATTGGGATACAGTCTATATTTTAAGCAGATGAAGTAAGAAATATCAGCATATGCTGCAGAATTTGATACAAGAAAGATTGCACCATTGCTGCCACGCTATGAAGTTACATAAGTGGATTTTTCCAGGAAAATAAGGTGTGGTGCTCGGTATGAGTCCCAATTTTATACACCAGCATTAGTTCAGAGTTTCAGAGAGATGCCTACTCTGCAAGATTTCAGACTCACTCATCCAGTCACTGCCATTTCCTTTTGATTGGATGAGGCATCTGGTGTAAATAGGTGAATACCATCCCTTGACACCAAACCATCCTTATCTAGCCAGGAAGAAATGTGAGTACCCTACAAGCTCAGCAGCCTCCTCTGCAGGCAGGAGTCTGGCTGCCAGTGTGAGGACCAGCTCCACTCCTGGACTTGTGACTGCATCAGCCTACTGGGAGACAGCCTTCAAAAACCCTCAGGCCCTCCCCTGCTTTGCTCAGGAGCTGCATTTTAACTGCATTTTAACTCAGGCTGCAGACCATGGTACTCACCTGAGCTTTGCTGTGGTCATGTCTCTGCATAGCCACAGATCTCTGAACCCAGGCTCTGTTGCCAGGGTGATTTCCTGTCTCCACTTTGGACCTGCCTCATCACTGTGGACCTGTCTGGTTATCTCCTTATCTGAATCATCTTCCCTGGCCCTGCTCCACTCTTTTCAATGGGAACATCTGTATGTTCCCCACTATATTCACTTTCTTTTCCTTTCAATTTACCATAAAGCTTTTGTTTTATTGTAGAAAATACATGAGATTTGGTGTTGAATTTAGCATGCTTTTTCTTCCTTTCAGTACATTACTTTCTTTTTTAAATTCATAAAGGCATGGAATGTTTAATAAGCTGATGTGCATTAAGAAAGAAATGCAATTATATGCTTAGAAATTAAACTCATGGAATGAAAGTCTGAAACATGGTGAGATGTTCAATGCCTCTAAAGCACTGATATGGTTATTACGTTAATATAAATAATGTAGAAATTTATCTGTCTTTCTTTGTATATCTGTACCCTTTTACCATGATTCCATGATTGCATGGTGTGATGTAAGCCCTTGTCCAAGAAAGACCTCAAGCATGTCTTCAGGTTCATTCCAATCAGGAAATCACTTCAACGTAAGTTTCAAGGATTCAAGGATATCCTTTAATACCTCTTCTGCTTTGTTTGCTTTAGTGGGCCTGTTGTGAAAAGTTTTAGTAGCCTGACTCTGAAAAAGAGGGTCACTCCTAAGAACTTACATTGCTGGTAGATTATTAAGGTTCAATACTATGTATCCATAGTATTGAAATAAACACAACACTCATTCTGTAATATATGAGGGTTTTTTCCTACAAATTGACACTTTGAAAGCATTCAGGTGTTTCAAAATAGTTCGTTCAATTTTGTTTTCTTGCTACAAAAGTCAAGAGCCTGTCAGTTGCTCTTTCCTGGAACACCCAACACTCACAACTCCCTTCTGAGTCAAGCATCAGACAAGGGTAAATGGAGATTAGGAGAAAAATTAGTTACATAGTCCAGAATTTTTCAAGAAGCAGCTTGAAACTGTTGAAAAGATATTCTTAGGGCTTACTTTACTTTTGAAAAGTAAAGAATGTGCCTTCACATTGAAGTTTTGGTGTAAAGTGTTGGGTATAATATACTCTTCTGCAAAAATTTTAGACAGAAATCCAAGAAGGTTAAAATATATATATATAAAATTAATATTTCATTAGCAGATTATATGCATAAGCTTCAGCAGGAACTACATCTAGTATTCCAATATAAATCAATTTTCTTAGAACTTTTTAGTAACTGCAAAAGGAATACAAGAAACCTTTTATACTCTCTATTCCTAAACCATGTACTGTGTATATGGTTTGAAATGGAGAGCAGAGCAAAATCTTAATCTAATATTATTGATCCACTGAATGTGTTTAATTTTAAGTGGGATCTGGCAGTTACAAGTGACTTCTGTGTGTTTCTCAATGTGTTTTTTGTTCATCTATGCTCACAGTCACACATAATTCACCATGCTCAAGGGAGCCAGAACCTTGCTAAAATGAGATTTAAAAGAGAAATAGTTTCACTCTGACCTCCAGTTTCCTTTTTCCTAGCAAGAACTGTTGTACACTGCTCTGCCCTGGTAGCTGTGGTTACTTTCTGTGAAGTGGATGTGGCCCAGTCCAAGTGCAATTCCCTGACTTAGACTGTATAATATGCATACAATGCAGACCTCCCTGTGTAGAGGTGTCTGTGCAGCACAATTTTTCCCTGCACAGGGCAGCCTGAGGCTGAGAGTGGCACTAGTTGCCTCTCTCTCTTGAATTTTGAGATTATTTAAATACATTAGATGGCTCTGGTACATTTGTGAGCTTTGACAAGTGACTGGTAGAGTCAGGAGGACTGATGAACATTGCCATAGATCAGTCCTGACAAAAATTCATATTTTAGAGGCCTTCCAGCTCTAGTACTTCTCCTGTGTCTAATATTTTGCTCAAATACTTAAATGGGCTTTAGGAAAGAGAATTTGGCTCCACTTGTGTTCAGTGTGGGATACAGGCATGGTTGCAGAGAACCAAACCCACCGTGGTCTCGACCATGGCCTTTAAGCCCTTCCCTGTTACTAATACCCCCAGCAGTTTTGTCAGACATGGTCCAGGGAAATGCTTTCACTGTGTCTGCCAACCTGTAGGACATTACACATTCAGCAGTGCACAGAAAGCACTGTAATTTTCATGTGAAGAAAAACAGTAAATCTGGCTGGACACTAAATAGAAACAAGAAGAGAAGCAACAGACAGTCAGACTTAAACTACAGTTGTCCTAAGTACACAGAAAATTGCTTTATGAGCCCAGCACATACAGCCAATTTTCTACTGTGCATTGAGAAAAAAAGCTGGCAAATATGGGATTTCAAAATGGAAACTTGTCTAATATAGCAGGTCAGATACATGTGAGAAGTTGTTTTATCTGCATATTGGTGCATGATGGCAGATTACTTTTCTTAACTTTATATAATTTTATTACAACATTACTGAGGTATAGCTTTTGAGGGTGAAAGGTATAACCTAATATCCTGTGAGGAGGGAAAGGCAGACCCAATCTAACCCATGGCTGACTGGTTTTCTGGATTACATGATTTAATATGCTATTGTTTCTGTTCCAGGAAGGTACTGTAAATGCTGCCAAATTTCTTTGTGTACCTATGTGGATGTAGTACTGATCAATCAATAAAGGGAGTAAAGCAAAAGGGCAGTTCTGACCAGCTGTGGTAAGTTTAGGCCACTTGTGATACCAAATTTGGTAGTTATGTCAAAGGTGCATTATCAGTGATCTAGAAAAATTATATTTCATTCCTCTTTGTAAGCATTTCCTTCTGAGTGAATTCCTACATAGGTTCACATCAATTTCTATCAATAAATGTAGTTCCTCTCACATGGTGTCACGAACACTCACCTTGATATCAACTTGTCCTAAGTAAAAGTGTAGCCCTGTGATCCATATGCCTCTTAGAATTAATGATCTTCATTGTCTGGTAAGAATGGTCATCTTAAATATAGTGTGTTTTCAAGATCCAGTGACACATTTCAGAACTATTTGTCACGTGCCTGACCCCCAGCCTAATCCTAGTCTTATACTGCATGATCTTTGCTCTGTTTTAGATAAGCTACACAGCCTTACTAAGCTCAGCCCTCTTCCTAGTCCACAAGAGACCTAGAAAAACCTAAAAAACCCAAGGACTTCAACTTTTTTTTGGCATCCTAATCAAATTCTACTTTGATCTAGAAAATCCTTCCTGCTGCAGATATTGTAGGAATATATTTTCCTCAGTCCTCATCAGAAATATTTGTAGCTCTATTGAAAGAGTCAAACTATAAAGTCAGTTCTTCTATCCATATTGCCAAACCCCCTCACTTAATGTAACTACTTAACAAGCTTAAGCCACATCTATCAAAGCTCTCATCAATAAACCTTTTTGTCAAGTGATTCTAGCCTGTTTTGGTCTTTTAAAAACCTAATGGCACACCCAGATCTTTCATCTCTGGTCTCCTGAAAACTAACCACAGCCCCAGTCCCAGACCATCCATCCACCAGTCAACCAAAATCACTGGTGTCTGATATTCTGAACAAGAAACCCAACTGATAGGGGGCCCTTGCTCACAATCTGCGGTTTGGATCATTGTCTATAGTTGTGCTAGATTCATCTTCCAGGAAAACAAGAGATTTATTTCCTTGCATTCATAAGGCAAGAAACTAGAATGAGAGCTGGAGCCAGCTAGCTGTTAAGAGCTAGAATTATTTAAGGCCCATTTTTGTCACTGTGATGTGACCAAGTGACTGTAATCTCTGCTCTGTCAAACCCTTGTCGTCATTGCATCCTGGCCCCACAAGCAAGATGTTTGTGCCAGAAAACTTATAAAGGGAGAAGCACCTATCTAGAAATGAAGATTTCTTAGGATTTTTCCACACATCGCATTGTATTTGGTGCTCTCATCACCACAGACTGAGCTGTAGGATTTTTTAATACTCATTGATCCAAAAGAGCCACAGAAATTCAAGGAGTATTTCACTCTGCTGGCAGTTATATCTGTGGCTTTGAGGATTACAATTCAATATAACTCTTGAACCCCAACTCTCCCTAACGCTTGGCTTAACTGTAGCTATTTGATACATGTCCATGAGGAGCTGTCTGTTTAAGCATTTGGATCTATTGATGAGAGAATGACCATGAAACCATGTGTATCTGGTATAATGATGCTTTTGTGTGGTCCTACACTGGATTATCTGAGTGCATGTTCTCAGATCAGGATTAGTTCTGGAATCCCTATACGGCAGGCTGAATAGGCCTGCTCATTTTGAGCAAATCACTTAGCATTTCTGATCCTTAAATTGTTTGGGTGGGGACAGATGGCTGTGACAGACCTTGTATATTCTCCTCTTCACAGCTTCTCCAATAGTCCGTAAACCCGATCTCCAACACCCTAGAATTTCAGTTCTTGGCTTTGTGTCACCAAAAATTGCTACTGAGCCAAATTTGGGAAGAAGAGTGGGTTTTGAAATATGGAAAAGTATCCAGTAGGGACCAAGATAAAGCTATCATATTCATTGAACAGATTATAAACCATATTTAAAACTATTTCTCAATGGGTTAAAATCTGGTTCATTAACAATGGATTTAAATGTTCACCATACCTTTGTCTTGGTACAGCAGAAAAAATTCTAAAAATGTGATAGCTCCGTGATGTGTTGAACAGAATCAAATCCTTCATATAAGTCAAACTTCAGTTCTCTACTAATAAAATCCTACATGCCCCTTTATAGCACATGTTTATTCTGTAGTGGAAATGACACAAATCCTTAATACAGCATCAGTGCTGCCTATGGAGCTTTGTATTCTTATAAATGTTCCCATGGGAAATCTGAAGGTTGGCACTGGTAGACTGTATTTTTAAAATATCACAGATGGGGTGGAACCCAGCATCATGTTGCTTATTACGCTGGTGATCTATTTAAATGGTATTCTTTGCTGCTGAAATCTAATAAAAAATAACATTTTTGAACTATTAGATATTAGATTAAAGCTCCTAATTGTCTCTTTCATAACCAAGGAAGGTCCATATTAATAATTCTTTCCAGAGCCATTGTAAAGAAGACATCTGTTTCAGCATACATTGTGAAACTCAAATCTGTCCAGCGCAGTTTTATTCATTTGTTACTTTCCATGAACAAATGTGACTGCACATTTATTTAAATCTTTAGAAATGTAGATGAACAAACAGAAGACAAAGTAAAGTTAAACCTGAATTAGAGACATGCTGTTACAGAAGAAACAGTTCCACCCACAGTAGGTGGTTTCTGCCCTTGCAGTAACCCAATGCAGTAATTCTGATATGGTCAAACTGTGCCTCTCATATTCATTGTCTCAAATGGATGGACCGTTCCAAAAAGATTGCAAAAACCCCACTTACTTAGTAAATGTCATAGGAAAAAGAGAAGAAATGCCAGGCAGAGAGACTGACCTATTCAGAATATAATCACACCTTTCTTTAATATACATTACAAATGGTAGAGATCTTACTGCATACTCCCTGATTTTCCAATGCAGTTGCCATGAGGAAGACTTTCAGAAGTGAAGAGGGTGTGGCATCAAGTTTTATTTTTCTACCACTGTTTCTATTTAAATTATTAACGGCGTTCTGTAGTATAAGGGATTTTTATTTTCAATGTACTCAGGCAGCAGTTTTCTAGGTTTGACCTATTGCTAGGATGAAATGAAAGCTATGAGGGTGACAGTCACAAAAGTGCTGCCCTCTGCTTGCTATAGCTCCTACAGAATCTGAGCATTTTCCATATTCTCAAGCAAGGATTTGGCAACATTACATCTTTATGATTGAAAAAACTAAGTTAATTCTGACCCACAACCCCACTACCCACCCCCCCCCAAAAAACCCCAAACAAACCAAACAAAATGACTGACTGGAGGAGAGGAAGTGGATCCATACACGCAAAGAAAAAGGTGACAAAGTTGGGAAAAAAAAAGAGGAAAGAATGTGTGTAAGTCTGGAATGCATGCTCATCTTTGCTTCACAGGCAGTGGTAGGAGAGTAGGGGCTCTGCTTATGTTTTATTAGGGAGCATATATTTTCTCAGCTGTGAATACAGAAAAATTTCTGTGCTGTTGATTTCCTGATGTGTGTGTGTCGCGGGTTGGGTTTGTAACCGGGTGGAAACACCAATTTAGTGTAGTGGTTTGGTCCAAAATACTCATTACTGTTTATCTTCTGTGAGATAAGAATTAGGAGAAATGCAAAGCAGGCACCAAACTTGAAAGAATATAAAGAAGTTTATTAACAGACCTAAAAGAGGGAAAAAAACAATTATACCACCTTCAGAACTCTCCTCCTCCCCCCACCTTCCTCCCTTCTCCCACTGACAATGTAAAAAGACAACCCTTAAGATGTTCAGTCTTTTTACCACTTCCATAATAACCTTGTTCAGTCCATTTAGAAAGAGAAGTCTCTTCTTGCTCGTGCTATGAAATCATTATCACAACGAGACAGCCGCCCACTTCCAAATATTGTTCAGTCCATTTAGGAAGAGGAGTCTCTCTGCTCACATGTGAGTCCCTTCCCTTGACTTGCAGCTTTTCCTGCAACTGCTTTCGAGGGTCCACTCCTGAAGTTTTTTGGGGTACAATTTTAAGGTTGAGCCGTTCAGAAACAAAAACAGAGGCCCTTCTCCTTCCCTGGGAGCAAAGGGTCTTCATCATCTTCATCGTTAGGACTATCTCCAGGAGTATCTCTAGGAACTGAGGTTTTCTCCTTTCCCGTTTGGAGCAAAAGTCCTCATCAGGTTCATCTCTACGGACTGAGGTTTTCTCCTTTCCCGTTTGGAGCAAAAGTCCTCATCTGGTTCATCTCTCCCTGTCCAAACTTCTCATGAAATTACAGCTGCATCAGCATCTGCCTATCTCAGTGCAGGTGCTTTTGCTTACGAGTTGAACACTCCACCCCCCATATCTTCATGAAATTACAACAGGATACTCTGATATATCATAGCTTCACAACAGAATTTCAGCTTTAAGCATCTCCTCTCTCTCTTCCCTCAGGTTTTCAGCTCTTCACAGCAGTAAAAGGATAAATCTCACCTCGGCCTTGCAGCTTTGCAGCTGGAATGTTGAATTTTTCTTATCGCAGTGGAGAGGGGGGAGCCGAGCTGCTCCGGCTGCCCACGGCAAGGCAGTGGGGGGGGTTCCACAGCTGGAACAGGTCCATGGCTCCAGGATGGCCGTGGCCTGGCCCCCGCTCGGGCACCGCAGCCACCTGTCCCAGCACCGGAAATGAGAGAGAGCTTGGGGGGGAGTTTGCCTATTCTTAAATGTGGATCACAGAGGCGGTCACAACTTTAAGTGGCTTAGAGAATTGTCCATATTCAAACAGGCCAGCTGATAGGCTCTATCAGGTCCCAGAGGAAACTGTAAGCACCCCTCAGCAAGGACATCCCTTCTGGGACTATGCTTGCTAACCTATGACAGTGTGCCACTGAGAGGCAAATTTGTGAGCAAAATAAACCTTAATTTAAGTGTAAAGCTGTATGTCTTGTTGCTGCACCAGCAGAACTGAAGTCCAAAACAATTAGAGATTTTTTTCTACAAATGATCTATTTATATTAGAAAGAAAGAGTAGCAGCCTTTGTGGAGTAAAGAAGAGTTTGATGCTTTCAGGAGCTTCTGCTAGGTAGACTGCATATTGGTGATGATCCTTATTTTCACTTAATAAGTGAAAATTTACAACGAGTTTACAAAGAGAGCCATTCTTGGGACAACAAATCTCCAGAGAAGTGCATCTTCATAGCACAGCAAAAAAATATGGTAATACTCTTTTAATTAGGTAGCAATTGTCAGCAGCCACTACCATGAAACTAATCAGTATTTTGTACCAAAAACCTGGCACTCAGAGTTGGTGTCTTCAAAACTATAATAATCCTTTACAATTTTGCAGTGTTTTCCACCCCCAGACAGCTTTTGCATTTTGTATGTACACAACATCGGACCTGGTAGGCTGTCTGGAGGAGGCACTTAGCAGGCAGCTGACCTGAAAGACCCTGCATGGTGTGCAGAGAAGAAAAATGAAAGCCAGTGTTGCCTCTTGGGGTTCCCTACTATATCTACAGTGTTACCAGAAGGTTCAGGAAGTTGCATCTGTCAAGTGTGAAATTCTTAAGCTCAGAAAATGCCCACTTAGAGAATTAGGAAACACCTGGACATTTTCATCCGCCAGAATGCTCTCATCTCTTCATCATTTGCAATATATGTAGCCTATACAAGCATTTTTTAGAAGCATTTTATTGCCCATTTGTTTAAATCCACATTTCATGTTTATAACCCTTCGAAGGTGTGAAAGCAATACTTTTTCTATATTAACAATATGTCTATTTATTACAAATGGTATGATTTTTGGCCTTTTAATGCCAATGCTCTGCTCTAGAATGTTATGAAGTCGCATACACTCTATCCCGTGTTTTTATAAATCTCAAAACAAGATGAAAGTGAGGGGTTAAAGGTAGCTTAAAAAATTATTAAATAACTTGTTTCTCTCATGGTTTAATTTGCAGCCCTGACTATCATCAGGAGAGTAAATAAATTTGTTACAGCCATGGATGAGTATTCAGGGCTGAGACCTGAGTTTTGTATTCAAAGAGATGTGTTGAAAGTTAAACAAACTCGTCAAGAGTCACCTTAAGTACATGAACATTTCTGCATTTTGCAGTTATACAGCTTTGCTCCAAAAACAACACCATGAGGTTATACAATGAGACACTGAAACAGCCAAGGGACACAAAAACACTGTCAGAATCACTAGAGTGCAGTTACAGAGCGCTTTATAAAGTAATATGAGTAATTGCATGTAACAATTGCCAATATCCACAAGCACTAACCATGTCTGTAGTGCAGTAGGAGAGGAATGCTGTGGCAGACTTTTAACTGATGATCGTCCTCTACAATTCCAAGTTTGACATTTCCCCACAGATATTTCTCCTGCATCTGACTTGCACTACTGGAAGTGATTTAGTAGTGACAAATTTTGCAAAATTGAAGTATTTTGAATCCTTATTGTTCTAGCTAATGTTCTGTTGATTTTATTCTGATTTACAAATATTTACACAGACTTCTTTTAGCTGACAGGTCCCCAGGTACTGTGGAGATGGGGTAAGGAGCTTGGGGGTTTATATATAAGAAACAAACCCAAGACAACGTTGGAATCAGGAAGTCATGGATTTTCCTGTGGTATTTGTAAGAAAAATGTTTTGGAATAACCTCATGTCCTGGGTTGCAGTGTATTCTATCACCATCCTCATGAGCTGTTGAAATCAGGTGGGGCAGTGTTTCCTTGCCTCCTCCCCCCAGACTATCTTTCTGTTAATTGCCCATCATTGTCCTGCCGCCTGACTCAGAGATAACTCCCTCCGGACTATCTTCTGTTAATGAGCCTAATCAACACTTTGCCTCAGGACTCATTACCCCATTGTGAGATGCTCCACCCAGAGGGAGGAACCAAGCATCCCATCGTGGATATAATCTGGGACTCTGAACACCAGAGACAGCCCTTCCACTGGATTTCCAGAGGACAGGAGCTACACAGCCACCATTGGACTTTCTGAGGAAGAGCAGACTGTTTTACTACAGGATCACCACTTCAGAGGACTGCAGCCACCATTCTACCAGACTGCTACCACCACCCTGCCTAACAGGGACTCAGGTTGTACCTTGACTCTGTCAGTTTGACAGTGTTTTCTTTTACTTTTTTTTTTCCCTTTTCTTTAATTTCCATTAAATGGTTATTCTGACTTGGTGCCTCCCACTGGTTTGTTTTCAAACTAGTACACCTCGGTATCTAGAGCTGCAACAAAGGTCTACCATCATCTCTTCAAAGGAGTTTCTCAGAGTCACAAGCTGTAAATTGCAGAGAAAAACAAAGATGATGCTTTTACTCAATTAATTAGACTGCAGCTTCTATAAAACAAACAAAAAAAATTCAGTGAGAAAGTATTTGATGCAACAGAAAGAGCCTTAAAATACTTGCTGTAACCTTCCTCTAACTTGAAAAATGGCTTACTCTTTCTCTAAACATCGTGCTTTATTCCCAGAGGAGTATAGAAAATCATAACAAGAATACTTAAGCCTTTTGCTAACTAGAAATAAAACTATTTATTGTCACTGTCAGATAGTCAAAAGGATAAGCAGTTCCAAACAGAGTAGTGGTTGTGTGCTTAATCCCAAAGATGGAAGAGTTGGTGCCAGGAAACCAAACTATGAAGTCAAACTTTTAGTGCCGTAGTGACTCCTGAATTGTAATGACAATCACTTTGGTCAGTGATCTCCAGAGTGGAGGAGAACTGGAGAGGAATTAACTATCAGCTTCAGAACAAGCTAATATCTGAGGACTGGTGGTGCACATGGAAAATTTAGATTCGTGTATCAGTGACCAAACTAAGAAGCCAAGCATTCCATTGCAGAATTTCCCAACTAAATGTCTGGTAACTGGTGCATTTCACCACTAATTCTTCATTTTGCATAAAATCACATTCTCTACCTGGATACCATTCATTAAGAAAAAAGAAAAACAAAACCAAAACAAAACCACACAAAAATTGCAGCCAGCTTTACGTGGAATAAAGAGGCAAACTTTATTATGAATACACATAGGAAAAAAGAAAACATGTCTATACATGCTGCTGCTTGAAAAATTTTCATGTCAAGTGAGGACACTGGAAAAAAATTTTCCTTACATAGTGAAGGGTTAAAACCAAAAGATTAACTGATGTTGTTCATAGTCCGTTTTTTTTTTCTTCCGGGGATAATAGATAAAACTGTAAATAATGGTACAAATGAGAATAGAACTTTATGCTGTTTGACATAAAATACACAATGGAAAACTAATATAGTTGCAACAATAAATCTTTTAAATGTAGAGAATTCCCTCACTTCAGTGTAGTATTATGAATTCAGTAGCATAACACTTTATTTGACAGCTGGTAGCAAAACTTGAACTCAGATTATTAATAACCTTTCCACAGCCTATCATTAGTGTCAGTGGGTGCGGTTTAGGAGTTTTATTTTGGCAAGTGTAATATGTTAACATATTAACTGACTGCTCGTATAGTAGGAGCAGGGATGTTAACCAGGGAAGGCATTTCATGCCACTTCTGAAGGCACTAAAAATAAACTGCTACTTCCCAACTCAGACAACTTGGTAAACGTCTGATTTCTGCAGCCTCTGAAGTGCTACATCAGCACTCAGTCTAGAGTTTAAGACATTTCTTTCAGTAAGCATTACATAGAAGAGGACAGTTTGGCTACAGGACATTCGCAGCACACAAATCATGTCAGTGATATCTTGTCAAGTTTAACATCTTATGAAGGCAACTGGTGTCAGTATGTTCTGCTGAAAGAAGAAGCAGCTGAGATTGGTCTGTGGAGCTGCTGCCTGTTGACCCAGACTGTGGGGCACAGATTCAGATATTGGTATCTTATGTTAGGCAGTGGGGGACTGCGTGTTAGTGATTCTGTTACATGTAATACCTTTGCTGCTGAAACAGTTGGTACCATATGAGGCCACTGCATGGGCATGGAGTGGCGTATAAATGTAACTTTCTGCATGAAAAACTGGATGAGCCCTTCACAATTTGCTCTGAATTAAGAAGTGAGCATAGAAGTAGACTGGTAGAGGTCAATTACATTTTCCATTGCCATTCTTCGTTCTGGAAAGAATTAAGCTACTTTGCCCTCTTCGGTGTACAGGTACCACAGGGTAGTCATTATTCAAGGCTGCCCAAGACTCTCCTAATTCATACGAGACTTTGCCAAGAGAGGGTGTATGCTCACTCTTTTGGTATTGATGAATCTGGAGTTAGAGAGAATGTAAAAAACTGTGCATGGAAGTTACCTTGAAGAGATCTTGTTTCTTCTCCTCCTACTAGGCTGGGAATGCAAACCTAGACCATTGCTGACAGATGCTTACATACACAATTTTTTTGAAAAACAGGGTGTCCCTTAAAATCACTGTGTTTTACTGCTAAATGCTGGTCAACTATTTTAACACTAGATGGAACATTTCTTTTTCTCTCCTAATAGCTGCCATAAATATCTCGTGTTACAAATTAAGATGATTACTTCTACAACTCTCACTGGATACAAAGAATGTTGATCACTGTCTTTTTTATATTTATTAAAAGAAAAGTCACTTTTCAGGCTAAGCAATTTTTTTTTTTTTCAATGTTTCTTTATGCTATGCTTTCTACTTCTCTTATAATTCTTGGTTGCTGTGTTCATATTTTTATTAATTTTCTTTTCTAAAGGGTGATGAGATTGCTGAATTATCCTTGGTAAGTCCCCCCAGTTTAATTTGTTTAGTCAAATTTTTTATTACTTTCTATCTTGTGGTCTTTTCATCTGGGTTGTGTGTTTATTATTGTATTGTTTAGACAGTTTTAAAAGCTTTACTAATACCAAAGTAATTTAGATCTATTGCTTTCCACCAACAAAAAGAACAATTTTTGTCTCACAGAAGAAAATTATACAGTCTTGACATATCCTTTGAGTATGTCCTCAAAATCTGTGTTTCTTGTCAACTTATCCTTTCAACACTTATTTTTGGATAGATTGTTTAAGAATAATGACAGCAACAATGATTGTTGTATGTTCTAATGACTCTAGCATTAGTTTATCTTGTGTGCAACACCCTAAAACTGCTTTCATTGCCTTTTCAAGATGACTGCTGTATTTTTCTGAGCACATTTTCTCCCAGCCTGCATCTCTAATAGCTGTTTTGGGGTTTTTTGTAATTCTAGCATTCTAAGTATAGAACTTCAGTGCATTTAATTAACTTTTTTTTTTAAGTCTACTAATTTCCTTTTCTGTCCTGATACCTTTTCTCTTGTTGAAACTTTGTTAAACCTTGTTTAACCTCTTGTTTGGGCAAAATGGCACTGGATGGTACAGTCTGCACTACTTCATATGGTTAATTTTCTATTAAACAGTGGACCTGATTTGCCTGTAGTTTTCTTTGAGTTCTAAAAGACTTTAAAATCTCATTGGAGATGCAAAAGTGTGTGAAAGAAGATCCAGCAGAAATCATATTTGATGATTCTCTTCTTTTTAACATTTTGTCTGAATTCAGAGATAAGGGATAGCTATAACAGAATAGCGTAATTAGTTTGCAGTGCAGAAGGTTTCCTTAAGATATATAATGGAGGTTTCATGGTACTGATGACAAATTTCACTTTTCCTCTGTACAAGTATTACTGGACCTTGAACATGTAATTCATTTCATAGGACTTTTTTTCCCCCCCAATATCAATGTAAAGACAGCACAAAAATAAGACCTGATATTAAAGACTTTCTTTACAGTTAATATGATCATACTGCACTGTTAATGTTAGTAGGTTAACTTGATGGAGTGAAATGACAATAAATAATTTCTTGCAATAAAAGATGTATATTGTGACAAATTATTTTCATAATAAAATACAACTAAATGGCAGGTAATTTTCTCAATTTTCACACCACACCAAATGCTTTCACTATCCTTAGGTCTGATTTCAAAATGTACTTCAGTTTTGAACTTTCTTTTGAAACTTAAAACTTCAAATTCTCAAATGTTAAATGAAATGGGCTATTTTCTTACATTGTGTCCCCACTTGAAAGTGCATTAAAGCACTAAAGTATATTTAAATTATTTGTTTCCAGATCAAATAATTAGATTTTTGGTTTTGGTTTTGGTTTTTTTTTGGGAACAACAAAGTGACAGACCAAGATTTGATTCCAATTGCAAACACTTCCCATATTCCATACAGAATTTCTGTACATCTGGAACATATGTGTATTACTGTCAGTGGTACAAATTACCCAAGGCAATTAAAGGCAGAGAGATAGTTGAGAATCAAGAAATAAATATGAACTTAAGGGCGATAAATAACTTCCTCTTACCTTAATGCCACTGGACATTTAATGACAATGTTCTGATAACATGGAAGTTTTGTAATTTTTTTTTTTAATGTCCTCCTTAGAGATACTTGTCTGCCATCATATGATGAAGTTTCTGAGTCTTAGATGCAAAAACCCTTCCCTTCCTTTTCCCTGCTGATAGCTGGTGAGAAAACTGACAGAAATCCCTGATTTGTTTCCCGTCTCAAAGCCACACCTCTGCAATACACTTAAACAATATTAGGATTCCTCAAGTTTTGAGCCAGTGGGACATGAAAGATGTTTTTTCTCAATGTTATTCCTGGAGTATAAGACATAAGTATACAAAATTATATAGTAGGCGTCTCAAAAATAATTTTGATCTGTAGGACATATATCCCTCATGTCATGCTGCCTCAGTGCCAGGCAGGTTGCAGTGTGCATCCAGAGCACTCCCCTTGTAGGCCCTATAGAAATCCTGAAGAAATTATAAAAATCTTTTCGTTTGACACAGAAAAGCTGCAGGGTACAAAGCATAAGCAGCTAAATGGAAAGAGACAGGTAGGCTGTGTGGGCTCTTTTGTCTTTCATCCCTCTGAATAATATAACTAGCAGTAGATGTGTAGACATGCCAAATGAAATAATAATATAGTTATTTTGGAATTAGAGAAAGCTCCAGTTCTTAAGACTGGGAACTGACAGAAAGACAAGAAACAGCAGTGGTTGTATTATTCTTGCATATAATGTTCACTTAAAAGCACAAAGAGTTAATCTTATCGTCCTACACATGGCTGCATTTATAAAAGATAAAAATCACAAACAAGTAATGCACAGTTACTTGTTACATATTCTTCCCATTACAGTTGACAGGTTCATTAATCATACACTGTATTTTACTATTAGAAGCTGTAAAGAAGATCAAATCTCTTGTAATTTTTCTTCTTCTTTTCCATTTGATAAGTGTGTTGTTTCAATGTGCAGATAAAATATAATGTCAGTCTCAAACTGTCCCAAGGGAATTGCAACTCTCCAGTTAGAAAATTCATCTTTATTTGCAATGTAAAATTCCAAGGAAAATGCATCATTTCCTTTTAAACCTGACCATCAGATTGAGTAAAATGCATGTGCCTGGGTATTCACAAAAGAAGTAACCTAGAATGAAGTGCCTATGGATATGAGCAATGTTTAACTAACAAATATTGCTTACTGCATGTTGAAAGCATTAACTATGAATACCCCTATTCATAACATCACATTGATTCATAATTAAAGCCCTGTGAAAATTACAGAGAAAGTTGACATGTTTCACGAGCTGTTCATGGTAAATGTAGCAAATTTTACAGTTTGTTGTGATTTGCCAATAAAGAAATCTCAGGAAGAAAGATAAAAAAGTGATTCTACAATACTGAATCTCAGCAAGTATGACTAAAACAAATGATGACCTATGTAAAAGCATTAGACCCATTTTTTAAAAGAAAATTATGAAAGCTTCTACTTTAGAATAAGCAGTCTAACATATCTAATGAGAAACATTTTGGTGGATGTACAGCAGTAAATTCTCACCTATGTAAGAAGCAGGAAAGCCTCAAGAAATAAAAATAACTCAACTCGCTTAACCAATGAAAGTGAAACCAAGGACTGCAAAGCTGTATGCAACTGTGAAGGTACTGAATTCTCACTCTTATTTCCTTTTTAAAGAGGAACAATAGTTGTTCTTAGCCCTTCTGATATGTGTGACATTGTAATGTATACATGGTCTGCCTCATGTTAAGATTTCCACATCAGTTGTCCCACTAAATAGTTAGAAAGAAATGGTTTGAGCTAGACTGTAGTAAATATCATGAAGTGAGTGGGCATCAAGATGCTTTTCCGCAAAACTTTTCAGAAGAATCAGGAAATGTTTGAAGACCTCTGTTTTAAATGTCTTCATAAAGGGAGAAAACATACCATATGGCGTGGAATATCCCTTTGTTCAGTTGGGGTCAGCTGTCCCAGCTGTGCCCTCTCAGCTCCTTGTGCACCCCCAGTCTCCTGGCAGCACGAAAAGCAGAAAAAGTTTTGGCTCTGTGTGAGCCCTGCTCAGAAAAAAAAAAAATCTCTGAATTATCAACACTGTTTTCAGCTCAAATCCACAACAGAGACCCACACCAGCTACTATGAAGAAAATTAGCTTAATCACAGCCAAAACCAGCACAGGGAGACCTAAGCTTGCTAAGGTAATTTATTAGGTGAGTGAATGGTTTGAAGTAGTTAAGGAAGAATGTGGGGCTGCTGTACTTTAGAAAAGGACATGAAATGACTGCTAGTCACTTCTACTTCATGATGAGACATGCAAAAGGGCTGTAAAACCACCTCCTAGAGCAGTTCTGAAACTGGAGGAAGCTCAGTAATATTAGGAAGTCAAGATTATTAACAAACATTAAGTGTAAAATTGCTGGTATCCCTTGATTTTTTTGTCCCCTTGGATTTGCAATTTTTAAAAAATATATCCCTGAAAGAAATTGACATTTCAAAGTCAATTGAAAAATTGGCAGTGCTTAAAAGAAAAGACATATTTGGGTAAGACATGAGAACACATGGATAATTGTTAATTGTTAATTACTAGTTGAGGAGGTAAGGCCAAATCCAGTGCTTTTTAAGGAGACATATTTATATGTAAAGCTATAATCTTAAACTGGTAGTGACAGTCTTTTTAAATTAAAACTGAAGTCTTACATGTGTATAAGAATGTATTTCATTTGCACTCAATACAAATGAGTATGTGCCATGTGTTCATGAAAAATCAAATCGGCAGGCTTCTCAGCTGGTGACATAGGAATTTAGCTGTTGGAAGCTTTATCTGTGGAAGGCAAACCAGCCAATGATGCTTGAATGAGGGAAGGTGGGAAAATGCAGCCAGGCTGAAAAAGTGGTAAAAAATTACTTCAGCAGATGTGAGCAAAGTGGCATCTACAAATGTTAAGCAGAGAAGTGAAAAGTATCCAGAGGGGACATTTCATGAAAGCGATGTTACTTTTTTCTTTTATTATTTTTTGTGTACCAGTAATGATACCATTGATTTCAAACAAAAAGCAAGCTGTGACAAACATCATGAGAGATATTCGTGTAAGAGAAAGATGCAAGCAGTTGAATCTACAGTAGGAAAGATGCCTTAAGTACAAAAAATGGTGAATGATTTTCTGTGAGAAGAATAAATGCATCACAGAAACGCTTAGAGATTTAATAGAGGCTTTTTGCACTGCTAATGTTTCACTTCATATTCTGCACAGTCCTGCTATGAAAATCTATTGAAAGGTTCTTGGGGAAAACATACCATATGCTGGTGCCATACCTGGTTTAGATCAACTGTGGAAAAAAACTACTTACCAAACCTTTTTGAAAGTCATATGAGACTGCTTCTGCACTGTTTCCATTCAAAGACTGCTTGACCTTTTTGGAAAAAAAATCCACATGCCCAATCTATTTCTCTCAGGATGTTTCTCATGTACAATCAAATAAAAATTAAGTTAAAGTTAGAATGCTACTTATTTTACATACTTTGTGGTTATGTGTGCAGAAAAAATATAAGTGCATTTTCTAGGTTTATTCCCTGAATCATTTTGAGGAACATCTGTTGATAGTTGTGGCATAAAGGAATTGAAAGAACTATTTGGGGGACTGTCATGGTTTTTGCGTATGGAAAACTGATGCACAAGTGCTGATGCCCTTGTGTAATCAACACCTTTCATAGCAGCACCATCTTAGTCTGGTGGAAAAAAAGAGTTACAACTTTGGCAATGGACTCTAGCTTTTGAATCTTTTAGTCTGTTTTGCTTTTTCAGAAAATATCAGTTGGGGGAAGGGGGTGAACATTACATAGCTATAAGAGACCTCTCCTGAAATTTGAGACTTTTTTGCATTGGCTGAATGTTTTGTTATTCCAGTGTTAACTTACTGAGGTAGGGTACTGTGAACACAGCCAAGCCAAATATGCTTTGTATCAATTAGGTTTTGGAATATGATTCCCATTTTTGAGGACAAGTTATTCATAAGCATGAAGTCCAATTTCTGATGAGATACTCAAAACCAAATTGTTTTCCAGTGCTATTATTGCTTTAAGCAGTCTACTCGTGCGTACTAGGAATGTAGTAATTCTTTTACTTACAAGTATGTTTTTAAGAATGACACAGCAAAGAATCAGGAAAGGCAAACTCAGCAAAGTTTCATTTCAGACCAAAGTGCCTGTTGGAAGGGACCCACAAAGATCACCAAGTCCGATTCCTGGCCCTGCACAGCATCATCCCCTGGAGTCACACCATGTGCCTGAGAGCATTGTCCAAACGCTTCTTGAACTCTGTCAGGCTTGGTGCTGTGACCACTTCCCTGGGGAGCCTGTTCTAGTACCCAATCACCCTCTGAGTGAAGAACCTTTTCCTGATGTCCAACCTAAACCTCCCCTGACACAACTTCAGGCCATACCCTCGGGTCCTGTCACTGCTCACCACAGAGAAGAGATCAGTGTCTGCCCTTCCACTTCCCCTCACAAGGAAGTTGTAGACTGTGATGAGGTCTCTCCTCAGTCTCCTCTTTTCCAGGCTGAACAGACCAGCTCTTCCTCATATGGCTTCCCCTCAAGGCCCTTCACCATCCTCATTGCCCTCCTTTGGACACCCCCTTTGAGAAAATGTGTTGAAACAAATATCCTGGATAGTTCTGTTTTTCTTGGCTACAACGACTTTCTAGGAAAAATAGTACTACTGTCTTTGTGAGATTCAGAGGAATCCAAGAAAAGTGTTAAACTGTACTTTATTTCTCAATATATGAAATAAACTATATACTGAACGTATACCTATATATTTATATAGGTATATATCCTGAGGACATGTTCAGAAAATCCTCAAATAATTGATGCAAATATAAGGAACTATCATTTCCTTTAGTACACTTAAAGACATTTGAAAGCACTACAGTGCCATGAAATATTTTGACATAAACACAATAAATTAAATACAATAATAATCACTCTTTGTATTGACAGAGTTCACTGGGCTGTTGTACTTTCTCTGGTGTCAGTTAGCTTCTTGGAGTCAAGGATACCACCTCAGGACAAAATATTTATTGTGAGGAATACACATTACATATTATGCCAGCAAGAAGTTATTATACTGCAAGGTTAGCCAGAATAAAAAATCTGGTAGTGAGATGCTTTTGATTATCTTCAGAGATTCTAGTTGTCCACGAAAAATTCTGCTTGTATTTCTCTTCTTTTCTCTGAGTTATTTACTGTTTCCTCCACTATGTGGTCTAAAAAGACATCTTATAAAACCTGACTGAGTTCTGCAGTCTCCTCAGGGTTGACCACATTGTGTGTGCTCCAGTGTCTCATTATTTATGAAACAGATAATAGGGGAACTAGAATATTACACTCAATATGTGTTTTGGGCACTTTTCTGTCTAATTAGATTATTTTTCCAATAATTACCTTTTCAACTCTATAGCCACAATGGTTCCCCATGTTTTTCTTATGAAGGAAATTAAGTTTCCACTTAATGCTTCATATCTGATCACCCTGATAACTCTTAATCAAGCACAACTACTTCTTAAAAAAACCCACTCAAATATTTCACTTCAACGAGAAGGGGGAACCCTTTGTAAATACCACCAGATACCAAAGTACCTTCTAATATCTGCCCCCAAAGAACATAAAATATCAATGTCACTTATGAAATGTTACCTTTCAGGTAAGAGTCACTCAAGTTATTTATTTCAAACGTCATAAGTATCACTTATATCACTAATTTAAGAAGAAGAAGAGACAGGACTTGTATGGCAGGATATTTTCTTGGTAATCCCTGCCTCCCTCTCTCCGGTAGGCACTGAAATAATTTTCTGCCAATAATGATGACAGTATATTAATGGACTAAGAATTTGTTTTTCCTAAAACCAAGAGATTTTCCAGAAACCCCTGCTGTTAATTGTGCTTAGTGAGAGAGGAGGGAAGTACCTCTTACCAGTGCTTTCACAATAGCTGCCTTAATTTGTCATAGTACAGCAGTAATTTTTATTGGGTTTTTTTTTTCTTCCTTTAGGATAGGATATGTAGCATAGGATACCTTCCTCTTGGGAGTTAATGAATGTTGTCAAATTTTTTTTGTTGTTGTTGTTGAAGTGGGTATAATCTCCAAAATCCATTTTGTTAACTGTCTTTTACTGATATTATTAATTTTTAAGAAATTTGGAAAATGACAGTAAGTTTAAGTGGAAGGTATCCTACAAGGCTATGTTCTACTCTGACATATGCATGTCTATTTAAACTAATGGATTTTCATAGATATAACTCAGAGAAGAACTTGGTGGTTATGTTTCATCTTCTAGCAGGGGGAGAGAAACTTGGACACCTTAGCTGTGTGGAAGTAGATATGTATCCTGAACATATAGAAACATGTACTGGATTAATTTTGAACACTGCAATGTATATGTAATTTCAGAGCCAAGTTATTCTTTATTATTATAAATTAACAACAAGCTACATTATATATACAGCCTATTCAGTATTAAAGGTAAAAAAACCTGTGACTGTACATATATTATACACAGTATATAAATATATTATAGATAATAATATATAGCATGAGATATTTTCTAGAAAATGTGTATTGTAGAAGCTGGGGGATCTTTAACTCTGCTACAAGTGCATCAAACACTGTCCTACTCTATGTGCTGTTCTAGCAGAAATTAAAATTCCAAGATCATATTAGCAAATTTCTCTTAAAAGAATCCAAAAGAGAAATCCAACAGTCAGAGATGTACAAAATGTTAGCACATTGATTTTAACTTGATGATATCCTGCAGAAAGGTTGTTTTTTTCCAAATGGGAAGAACTATTTTAACTGCAGGATAGTTCAGGCCTAAGAATAAGCATAAAATTACTCAAGAGTTAATATAGGTTCAAAATCAAATGAAAGTCTTTTGGAGGAATCAGTTTTGGGGGGAAGAAACCAAATTTTAAGGCAAAATTATTAGGCTGAATTTAATTTCTGAGTATATGACTGATTGATCCTCATCTTTTTTTTGTTGTAGTCCTTTGTTCCTAAACACTGTTAAAATTATCCAATTCTTATACTGTTATAAGCTGAGTCTCAAGAACAACTTGTGGTTCAATAATCCTGTGAGACGAAATAGGAGAAAAAACAAGAATGTAGATTAACCACCAAAAGACAAAGCTTGTGTTTGTGAATTGAAATAATTTACTTCCAGTGAATGGAGGTGGACAGTTAATTTGTAATGCGCAGTAAATATTACCATATCCCGCAGCCGTAGGGAGGAGGAGAGAAGATCCAACAGGCAGGAATTATGCAGCAAGATTGATTTATTTAAGTATTTTACAAACTCTTTTATAGACTTTTTTCTTCACAGTCTAATTGGACAAAGGATCAGCCACCCCTTGGGTGTGATTGGCTAAAATCCTAAAACATCCATTGTCAAAATATTTTTCTACTGTACTATAAACAAAATTCTCCAAGGCCTCAGGTGTTCATGGTTTACAGAAGTCTGTGAATATCTTCTGTGAGAGAGAAGAAGCAGGAAAATTCCTTGCTAATGGCATTTTTGTATCCACAAATTTGCAATTTTTCCCCACAACTTTGGAAATTTTCCTTCTTAGAAACTCTTACACATCTGTAATGGAACTGCAGGTATCAATTCAGTATTACATTATTTAGAGGATTCACAATTTTATTGGCATACCTCCTCCTGCTTTAAAAATAAATTCTTTCTTGATCCATTGTGATTTTTCTTGAATCAGAATTACATCATCAGCAAAACTTTTTAGTTATCGTTCTTTTAGCCGAATAGACAGGCACTTTCGTCTGGCATCCCAATGACTGATGGGAAAATTTCCAATCTCTATCATTAATGAAGAGGGCACTTTTAAGGAGAAAAATAATATTAGAGAGAAAACAAAGTGAGACAATTTTGTTGTGCTTTGCTACTTTACAGCTGTAGGGGCCTTGCCTTCAGGGGCCTCTTTTGCTCTGACTGACTTGTGTGAGACTCAGTCTGGAAGCACAGTAGCCATCAACAAGTGAGGAGAATGCTTTTATTAACCAAGTATCAGTCTTGGAGTTTGCAAAGCCACTTGAAGCTACTGTACTTGCCTGATAACCATGTGTTCCAACAGCTCACAAAAAAACCTGTGTCTGATGAGAACATGCAACAGACCATCTGTTTCAATTGTCCTGGAACAGACTGTATGGAAATGACCCTGAATTAGAAACATTTGGATCTATTTCATTGTCTAAAATTTCCCCTTGGAATGAGACAACATAAAACAGCTAGCACTTTCAGGTTACCTGTTACCTTGCACAGTCAGCTGTTGTCTCCTCCTTTGTCACACTGTGAATTTTATTCTATTTAAAGGTCTGGTTGTTATGTAATTTTTGGATTTACCTGTGTGACTTTTGAAATTTAACATTATAATAGCATGCATGCAGAATATTTTTTAGAATAGAGATGTAATTCTGGGTTAATGTATTCAGCATTACATGTTCTCATGCTATTTTAAATTGCACCGATGAAATTGTCCTAAGCCCACAGATTGAATTGCCCGAATCCTATTTCTCTTATTTGAAGTAAAATAGCTCAGAAATTTTTACCCAGTGATACATAAGGTTCCTATAACTGCTGAGAGGATATTCTAAAATGATTGAGAGTTGAAAATAATGTGTTGCAGTATAATATTTATGAAGTTCAACTTGCTTAGACTATCAGAAAGAAGATCAAGAAATGATTTGATTATGCTGTGCAAGTATCTATGTGAGGAAGAATAACTGATACTAAAGGCTCTTCAATCTGGGACAGAAAAGACCCAGCATAATAAGAGCCAATTGGTAGTTCTTAAAGATATGCAAATTCAGGAAAAAAAATTTGCACTCTATTTTAAAAGGAAATATAACTAAATATTGGAATAAACTACCAAGGAATATTTTAAGTACTTCCACTTCTGAAGCCTTTATAAATCAAAACTTGGTGTCTTTCTGAGAAGAATGCTTTCATAAACACAAGCTTTTGCATTCACTTTGGTGTAAGTATGCAATCTGATTGCTCATGTTGCATGTGATGTCAAGCTACTGGTACAATTGACTGTTTGTCCTTAAACTCTGTGTATCCATGAATAATTTAGCAATACATCTTTTTTGTTTTGTAAATTCACCAACAGTTTGTGTCATAATGATTTCCTCTCAAAAATGCTTGTTGATTTGTTATATGTCCAACTGTTTTCCCATTCTTCCTTTTCTACTAATATAAGAAAATATTTGCTTGTATTTTCCTGCTTGACTTTGTATGCAGACAGAAATTTAGTTCTATTAAGACAAATAATGTCTTGAAAATAATACTGATAAAATTACTTCAGGTCATGTATTCCTTCATTTACAATGCTCTTGTTTACTGCAACTTTCTCAAGGCTACATCTTATTACTGTTATCCAATCAAGCCTGATAAATATTGCACTAACTTATCTGATCTAGACATCACTCAGTTCCGTTTAATTTCTGTTTGTTTCTTGGTTTTTCAGTTCTTTCCTTATCATGTCACCATAATGGTTATACAAAAAGTCTTGGAAGTATATTTTTCCTTGGCTCCTAAGTGCTGCTCCCTATGGTAATTTACCACTATAACTTGGCTGCTTTGGTGTAGTTGTCCCTTGCTTTGCACTCTGTACAATCATTTATGCCACACCAAGTACATGCAGGCATTACTGTCTTTATAATATCCAATAACTCTGATTTATATATAAAAAAATAACATTTTATACCTTTGACTAGACGTTAGGCATTGGATTTACAAAGATGGACTGTTTGAATATCAAGTTTAAGTTAAATTCTCTGCTTTGCTTTCAAACCTTAAAATAAACTTGTCAAAATTTGAGTCTTACTAAAAACAGACTATTAAAGTCTCTCGCTCTTGCTAAAACATGATCTCTAAAATCCATCTGTAAAACACTCTGTTACAGAATAATACCAGAGAGAGTTTAATTAACTTTCACAAATGTCACATTTTTACTTTCACATTAGTCACATTGCAAAAGACAATACTGGGAATGTATGGATACTATTAATGGAGATAGATATAAGAGACATGTACTGTCCAGACCTAAAGATGTGTGAAACTTTAGCCTGAAGATTGAGGGTCTATCTTAAAAGAATCCAAAGGCAAAGAAGAAGCTTCGCACCTTAAATGAGCATTGCATTCTTTAATTTTATTTTTCCCTTTGTCATTAAAAGTATTATTTTATTATATACTTTATACTCTACTGCATACTAGCACTGAAAAAGTAGCACTTCTTAGTCTTCTCCAGAACAATACTCAGTAATGGTATTAATGTGAATTGTAAATTTAGTTCCCTTTTGTTTTGGACAACTACTGTTACAGCTGTCTTCAGGGTAAGCCAAGAAAAATGTGTATTGAAAGACTTGCATTGTACCTTTTTCTTTTAGAAAACAGTCACCTTTTATAGACCAGATTTGATGAAACCACATATCCTGAGAGAACAGATTTAACTGTGATTGTTTTGTTTTAAGGATAGGGCATGAATTCTCTCTAAGAGAGCAGTTCTTGACTGCACAATCCAAGAAGGGTGAAGTGATTACCATCTAAAAATGGCAAGTCTAGAATGAGTTGTTTGTATTATTTTTCTTTTTTTGTTACAGCTGCTGTCATGAGAACGGAATCATGTTGTGGCAGTTGATATTCTCCTTGCAGATGCTGTCACAAGAGAAAAACATGAAAATATGAGTAGCTACCCATGCCCATGAAGACATCTGAATGCTGGTCTTCTTTAACCTTTTATAGACTTAGCATTGTGACTGACGAGGCATTCCAGTAGGCATTCCTCCTCCCTCCCCAAAGTTGTGGGGCCTGTACAGGGGAATCAAAGAATGACAGATAATCAAATGGCAAAGCACAGTAAAGGGCAAAGGTAGTGAAATTCATTCCAGTCTTTTGCTGCAAGTATGGGACTTTTCACATTTCCAGCCTAACAAGGCAAAGGTTGCAGAGCTAAAAACATATCAGAACATGAATATATTAAACCAATTATGATTATAATGGAAATAGTGAAAATTATCATGAGCCCCAAGCACCTGTTTAAAGTGTCTGTTTTTAATAGAGTAAGCTCAGTGATGCTTCCTTCATGCTATATTTCAGGGTAGAACCTGTCCAGCAAAGCTGTTGAAATATTACTTCTACATAATCACAATTTTTAATATCACCATCTTAATGAATGTCTTGTTCTCTGTGCTCTAACATACTTATGCTTTTGTAACATTTTTGAAAATATTTTCCATGCTTCCATGACACTGGTCTAGAATTAAGTTTGAACTCTCTTCCTCCCAACTTAATTATTTTGCTCAAATGTTGCCTGTTGAATTCAGTTCAAGGTGATTGGATAGCTTGCCCACTGTCGTGGTTGGGGTTTTTTCTTGGCTTTATAATCCATGACTTTACATACTTAATTGCAAAACTCTAGAATATACTCCAAGTAGAAAACTGTGCAGGAGCAATGACACTCAGTTGCTTACTGCGTATTGCAGTAGGAATTGTAAGGATTTTTAGTATTGCAGAATACTGCACTAGAAATCATGAGGAATTACAAGAGGCATGGTTACCTGGGCGCTGCTACTTCCAAATATTTTTTTTACTCATAAGAACTGCACAGTTCAGGCTCTTGGGAAGCTCCAGCTAGGTCAGATATCATAGACCATTGTCAAACAGAATGTGTTAGAGATTATAAAATGTATCCATATATGAAATTTGGATACATTACCCAACAATAGAAATAATTATTTAATTTACCTCTTGTCCCTTTAAAGAGATGGAAGTGTCTGGAGGTTCTATCAGACAGGAGTAACTTAAGAATTTGTCATTTTTTTTCTGTTCTAATGGAGGGTGGTAGCTGAGGAAAGCCTCATTGCATGAGTTCTTGGGGAAGAAAACAGTATGCCTCCTTGGAAAATAAAAGTAAGTTTCTGGTAAAATGAACAAGAAGCACTCTTTAAAGGCAATAAAATTATATTTTTTAGCAATTCAGACACTTATCACTAAGGTCTGATGCTGTAAATACTTATGACTGCTCATTACTGCAAACTTGGAAGTAAACCTGAGTTCAGATTCTACAAGGACAAAGTTATACATGTGATATATATATATATACTAGATGACCTTTAAAGGTCCCTCCCAGCCCAAACCATCCTATGATTCTACATGAATAAGTATTTCAAGCATAAAAAGTGTCATTCCAAAAATATGTGAAAGATCAAACTTCTGTTGCCTAGAATAAAACACAAAACTTTTCTAAACATTGTTAAAATGAAAATAAAAAGCAAATCTTTAATTGAAAGCCTTCAAAGTGCACAATATGGCAATATGTACATGTGATACAGTATTTCTACAATTTTTATAAGGTTAGTTGATTAGTATACTTATCAAATATTGTCCAATCAGAAGAGCAGTTGGTTAGGTAATTTTCCCCCAGATATTGACCCATTGGAATTGGTCCAGGGGCTTCTTTGCCCCATTTCTTGTTATGTCTTCTCAGATTCTGGTTGGAAAATAAAACGTCCTTGTTGTAGGTTCTCTTCTTGAAAATAAGACTAAACAGCATTTCAGGAACTTTTAGAAGGTTATCATATTGTTCTAAAATGTAAGGAAAAAGGGTAAGAAAAGTAATAGAAGCTGCAGCCATGTAATAGCAGTCTACAAAGCTACAAATATATGGAAAATATATAAAACCTAAAAATCTTTAATCATCATATTCACTGTTCCTCTTCTTTGTATTTATTCTTCAACTGAGAGATTTTTTTGCCACATTAATCTCTAGAAATGAGAAAGATTGATATTTTATAAAATACTGCCAATATATAAAATTTCCTAAGAAAGAGAATAGTATCACTGATTAGGTTCAGACGACACTGCAAAATGGACACGAGCACCACAATGTGACTGGGAAAAAGTCTGCAATACTTGCCATGTACTAAATCAAAATGCCCATCCTAAAAGTAAAAGACTGAATGAATTGTACTCAGAAGACATCTTTTCTTTAGTAAAGAAGTTATCTGTTTGTTTTTCCTGTCTAATTTAATGTAAATATATCATGAATGACCTTTCTTGCTTTCCTTTTTTTCCCCCTGAAATGCTTTCTCTGAAATATAATATCAAAACATCTGGTTTACACTATAGCCTTTTTTGTGTTGGCTTTCTGCTCTAGGGAGATATTTGTTATGTAATACAATCATAATGTAGTAACCAATTCTTTTCATATTGGCACAACAACATAATACCATTGGTGACATTCAATAGATTTGCCTTGGTAGGGATGGGAGTGAGATAAAGCAATAAAAACCTCAAAATGCAATTGTAAATTTACTATTTTACATACTGTCCATTTATTTTTGCGATTATATTGAAATAACTAAGCATAATCTTCACTCATAAAAAGTCTTCTCAGCTGGTCTACACGTCAATCTAATTATTTAGAATAATGTTCTCTTTTCTGCATGCTTCTGGAAAAACATTAGCTAAATATTTTGCAATTCTTGAAATGTGATTTTCTAGGAGGATATCAGAAAAAAGAATGTGGAAATACTCATGCTTAAAGATGCTATATTTTGTGATTTTGAACATCTCCCCTCAATAATGTTGTCTAAATCCCTGAAACCAAACTTTTATTGCTTCTAACTTAAAAAAAAAAATCTGTTATATTTGAGATTGTGGCTTTTTCTTTAAAGACACTCAATTGCCTCAGCTTTACAAATCTGCAAAAAGGGACTCAGAGGCAGAGGGGAATACAATGGCCGACACCTTGTAACTGTCTCGGGAGCTCACCCTTGACACTGTGTTTTCTCTCCACAAGGCTGAGTATTATCATCAGTCTCAATGATTGCCAGGAGCTTGGGTTAGATCTTACTTCTTCTATTATGAACATATAGCAGTAAGCACGTATTGAAAAGAAAGCAGTAAGAACAAGAACCTTACCCAACCAGAATATGCTACTGAATGCCTTTGTCTTGGCAAGGGAACAACAGGGAGAGTGACATTCACAGGCAGTACTGCCCTGGAATGCATCTCCTGCAAAGTGATAAAGCACTCTAATCACAGAATATTCTGAGTCGGAAGGGACTCACAAGGATCATTGAATACAACTCTGAAGTGAATGGCCCATACAGGGATTGAACCCATAGCTTTGGCATTATTAGCACCATGCTCTGACCAGCTGAGCTAATATCAGGGCCATAATATTAAAACACACATGGAAGAAAGTGATTTCACTGAGTTTTTCATTGTAACCATCATTACCATCATGTACCACTACATTAGATGGTACGACTGAAACAAGTAATAGACTTTGCTGGGCATGGTTCTTATTCCAAGACATTATTTTCCTGAAAAATATTCCAGTGTCTTCTGCTTTTAGCACCCAAATATGTACCGACAAAGATTTTGTACTAGCAGATTTTGCACAAAATCGATCACATTTTTACAAACCATCCAGATGCATACTATGGCATGGTAGTACTCATAAACATACCCTGCATTTTCTTCAGTAGGACTGTAAGCATTGATAAATATTTATCTGCTACTACTTACTTTGAAGAAAACGTCATAGGAAATTTCTTGCACAAACTTATTTTCTTTCTTTGGCCTAACAAAAGGCAATGTAAGCTCTGCATCTTGTACATTATTTATATTTCTGGGTTTCCCCCTCTTCCTTCCTCCGTCCCTCCCTCCCTCCCTTTCTCCCTTCCTCCCTTCCTTCTTCCCTTTTTCTTGATTTCTAAAACTTCAAAGCAAATATCATGCTTTATACTTATGGTACCAAAAAAGTACCAAAACAAAAAAAAAAATCTCTTTAATAGAAATTTGTTTCTCTACCAACTTCTGCTAGCCAGCCTGTAAAATTATTTAAACCCATAAACTTTTCCCAGCTTTTTGGAGAAAATATTAAAGTGACTTCTAGTAAACAGCATGTTATGAAGAATGTGATATTTCAGTCTTTTCTTACCCAACCAGAACAGAATACATTTTTAGGACGTTAGGACTGCCAGTGTCCTGGTCTCATCATGTGACCTGTTAGTGTGACCCAATGACCTCATCTACAGCCTTATAAAACTTGAAAATTCTCTGCCTTTGAGTTCCACGGAGCTCTAGCAAATGTTTTGGAAATCTGAGGGTCAAACTCTGTGTTCTTTCCTAACACAGGTAGGAGAATTACCATGTTTAGTAAGTTTTTTTTTTTAGTTTTAGTTTTTAGTTTTGCTTATTTGAGGATTGAGAAGGTAACAGCAATATACTATTAACTTGCAGATGAAAGAAGATGAAGAAGAAATTTCACTAGTGTTTTGAAATAAAGAAGGAATATCTTGAAGAAGAGATTTAGAACAGTAAAATAAGATTATTTGGAAGTTCCCTGTTATGAAAGAAAAAATTTTTTAAATTCAGTCAGGAGTCAAAAGGATACATATTTGTTGTGTTATTTTATTTCAGTAGTTTCAAAGAATTATAATGAAGTGAGGAAACTTAAATTATCTAGTTCAGCAGTTTCCCATTGACGTTCTTCCCTTCCAGTACTTTGATTTCAATGAAACTACATTTTCATAGAAAAGGTACTGTTCCTCTCACCTTACTTTGTTCTAAAATAGCCCAGATTTGTAGTCTTCCAGGTCATGCTGTGTAGTCTTTTTTTCCCTTGGGTGTTTGAAAATGAGTTGGAATAGAAAGGATAAGAAGTTATTGGAAGAAGAAGAAATTTGTTCTATTAAAATGCATGTGTAATGGTTATATTGAAATTGCATTACTATACTTAAGGCTTTACTTGTGATGTGTTTTTAACTGAAATCTAATGTGCACAGCCATAGGAATTGTGAATCCTTTCCAGTATTTGTATAACTATAATGTCTAAACTAACAGATAACACTTGTTGGTTGCAGTCACATCCCACCTTCTGGATCTATGCTGCACCATCTCAATAAACAGGGGTCAGGTGCTGAATTTCTGCAGCTTTATGTAACCCTGAAGCCGTGGAAAAGTGGCCTAACACTTGGGCTGGCAGAAGTGCAATTATTTTACCATGATCCACAATTCCCTATGATATTCTCTAACTCATTAAGCCAGATTGTCATTAGTTGTCAGGAAAGGCCTGGGTTACTTTGTAGTGATGACAATGCCAGCCCAGAGGCAAAACCAGAACCTGCTCTCACCAGTAATAGGATGTGTTTCAAAGGTATAGGCTACATGGAGAATATTCTTCGCTAGGAAATAGTTTGATAGACCTAAGTATGATGAAATGAAAGCAGAAAAGCGATGCCTGTGGTGGCAGCATGCTTTGCACGTTAAGAGTTGTTGTGCCTGTGGAGTGCCAGCTGCTGCTGAGCCAGAGCACCTCTCCGTCTTCTGATCTCATGGCCTGTGGCTCACAAACCACACAGAAGCCTCATGATCTTTACATGACAAGGCAGAAGTGTGAAACAATCTATATTTCTGCCAAAATATGCTCTGCTAAACATATTGACCAGGCTTAAAAAAATCATAAGAACTGTGAGTAATATCTATTAGGTAATACCAGAATTTGAAGCTTTGCTAGAGCAGTCCAACAGCTAAGAGCATCATTATTAATAAATCACTGGAAGTACTTAAAGGGAAAATCAAAAAGATGAAAGCTCGTTATAGAAAATGAACAGCCATTTTCCACTGTTTCTGCAGCAGGACCTTGTTATCTATTTACATACTATTTCTAATATTAATATCACTGTGGTAAAATAAATCACTCCCCACACTTTTACATTTTTAATTACATTTTACTGTACTTGTTCTTTTGTTTACAGTTAACAATAAAATATTTATTTTATCTTATATATAGGTTGAGATTTCTGTATTTTAATCAGATTTTCCACATAATCTTCCCTCCCCCACCTTCCTTTACTGTCTTTTTTATGACCCTAAACACCACAGGATGTTTTTTCATAGAAAATCTCATTATTTTTTAATGCATGGCTACTTATTAATGTATTGTGTATATAACACACTATGCATTTCTTTGCATTGATGAATACATTTACATCCACTTGAGAATAAGAATTCCCTTAAGGGCCAATCTCACATTTCTCTGACTATGCTGCCAAAATACTGTGCGTCTGATGTTTTTCTGGTATTTTGTGGTTTTATTGTGGATTTTTTTAAGGCACAATGGGGTCTGTTCTGATTTGCTGAGAAGATCTTTCTACCAGTGGACAACAATCATTATTCATTTTCTTAATGTAGACCTGCATGTTCTGTGACAGACATTACCGAAAAAGGTAGTCATATCTCAGCTGTGTTCTAATAAAAATGCTCTGGACTGTTCTTTCTCACTGTGAAGGGGGTAAACTGCTCTCTCATCACTGTGATGCCAACACTGTTATTTTGCAGTGGCAAGTAAGCATATTTTTGTGATAACAGCTAACAAAATATTAAAGAAAATATTTGTCTGAAGTCGTGCCTTAATAGCATAAGGCCTTAAAAAAATCCCACCAAAGCCCACATGAAGTCATCACATGAATTCATTATATGGGAACCAGGTGGAAGACATCAGTTTGTGGCAATACAAGGCATTCAGTAATTTTCTCCATTTAAGATAACATGCATTGGGTACAGTTACTGGTGAGCTTTTTTGTACCTCAGTGACTTTAATCAGAATTGAGAAAATTAATCTTGATTTTTTATTTTTATATTTGGACTTAGTTTTTTTCTCACATTTCATTCTTTGTCTTTGCTAAAAAGTGATCTAACTTCAATTTTTCTGGCACTTAACTGTGCCAGAAAATATTATTTAAAAATAATATTTAAAATTTATTTAAAAATATTATTTACCCAACTCTGCAGACAATTTCTATTTCTTTTAATTTTCAGTGAGTAGTTTGGTGTGAATATTTAATAGCTGAAATATATTGTCAGCTCTCTTAACAGTCCTCTATAGGAACTTTTCCCCCCAAGAGAGTCAAGCACAGACAGCCCTGCATCTCATGGAACCTTTTGAACAGTACCTAATGAATCATCAAGTCTTCAACACTCACTGCAAACTCTGCAGAAATTCATACTTAAGGCTAGTGAGCCAAAGTAAGTACTTAAGGCAGGGGCCAAAAGAAAGATAGTAGTTCTGGAGGGTTTTTGTCTCTATGACTCAAAATGGTCTTAATTTTTGGGGTATAAGTCAACAGCATAAATGAAGAATAACATTTTCTCCTCACTAAATGCAGAACTCCCATAAGCATGTGGTGGGATAATTTAGCACAGTCTGCTTTGTTGTTTTGAGGTAGGTACAAAGGGTAAGGAAAAATGGTTTCCCTATTACTGTTTAAAAACCAAACCAATGTGCACGTGTAAATTTTTTTTTAATCATCTAATGCACTCAGATGACTCCAAACTAGATTTATCCAAGACATTATTATGTCCTGGATCTCTGTAACTGCTCTGCATGGAGCCTTTATGGTCTATTGGGTAAATAATACACATTTTTTAAATGATGCAAATACTTACATACATGAGAAATCCTGATGTTTCCAATGGAGTGGTTATGTTGTGTAAATAACATGCAAACTTAAAATTGTCGTATTACAAATTTATGTATAGTGTATCATGTGTTTGTGGGAGAGATTAAAAAATAAGCTGATCTGTTCCTGATACATTCCGCTATTTTTCAGATGCTTTTAATTTGATTTAGCTGCTAAACACATCCTTTTTCCTTCTAGATATATTTATGTATTCCAGAAATCTTGATACTATGAATGAAAGAAGCCTACAGAAAGTTAGTTTATGACCTAAACCTATACTAATTTCAATTTTTCAAACCCTTGCAGGTGAAAATATATATAACACCACCTTCTCATACAAAGGTATAAAAATAAGTCCAATATTTTAATGTGGTTCTCTTATCAATTTATGCATCCCAGAGAATTTTGGGTGAATAGACTTCATTTATACTGGCTCATGCTGAAAAGTAACAAAAGTAGATGGAGTAGCATTTGCATGATTTTTTTCTGTTCCTTTTCCTGTAAAATAGCAGGGAATTACTGTCATCAGCTTAAAGGGGAAAAAACCAAGACTTTGCCTATGCATGACTTTGATCCATCCTCTGCATTTTGCAGGACTGCCTTACTACGGTAAGGTCACTAATGACTTACCTAAACAAGGTTGCAATGCTTCAGCACATGTGCCCCATTCCTGCTTTTATCATCAGAACATTTTCTCTATTCCTCTTCAATATTTTTCTTTCCTACTGCCAGTCCATTAGCTCTTATTTGAGTAATTTGTTTCCTTTGTTCATAATGTTATCTCATTGTCATTTGAGGCCTATTATTCTCTCTTGAATCTTCACTTCTCTAAGTAAGGCTCATCAAATTCCTCCAAATTCCTCCAGCACTGGCAGCAGCAAACTCTTCAATAGCTTTTGCCCTTGAAGTCAAACAGGTTTGGTGAAGATGTGGGTCAAGTGAACCCAAAATCTTTTACATGAAATTATAATTGTAATCCACCAAAAGAGGGATGGTAGCATCCCACCGGTCCGAAGTGAGTTTTTAAGACTGGTTTAGTTCTCCCCTTGCAGGGTCATCTCTAAATCTGTAACATGAGAACCACATGACGCAACACATGGGCATCACAGATCCATGAGGCTGCTCCTTTTCTTCCTTTCCCTTTTCATAAAATAAGCATAATTCGGTGTTTTTACAATTTATTAGTATGGTGGGTTTTTCCATTTATTATCAGGATGTTTCTTTTTAAGCCAGTATTTATTGTGGCTAAAAACTGATTTATTAGAGCTTCTGTGGGCTAGATATTTTATCAGGATGATTAAATAACAAATAAGAAACTACACACTGGTAACACCCAGCTTTAAAAGATTTGCAGAGATTATTGTTGGGTAAATAAATATTAACAGCAAACATGTCAACATCTCCTAAACATTTGGGGAAAGTTTACCTGAGATAAAAATGCATTGTGACATAAACTATCTTCTTAGGAAGAACAGTATTGCTTAGACTATGATCTGAAAATTATTTTTATAATCAGGGCACTAAGAAGCAACAAACAGAAGGAAGGGACTAGAGAAGATGGACACATATGAGAGTTTTCAAAATGAACAATCTGGAACCAACATTCCTCTTCCTGTCAACAGCACAGTAATTTCAGGAAATACAATTTGTGCATGTGTTTCTGTAGTTAAATTTCTAATTTTTACAGATTATTTTTTAATTATATCCTTAGTCTGATTTCACAATTATTCTGCATGAGCATTTCCTATTGAGTTCAATCAGAGTGTGTATGATGGGTCAATAAGAGTATAGGGATTATTAGTCAGTATTACACATACACATGGACACATTTGCCCATGCAAATAATTTGATATATACAAATAACTAGTGAGGTTGAAAATTATTGCCATTTGCTTAGTCTGAATGTCATGGCATTAGAGTGCATTGTTCCAAACAATATGTGAATTCTGCCAAATGAATAACAAAACCTTGCTCCAAGACAAATTGAAAGGCACAAGCAGGTAACTATAAAGTACACTAGAGAACAAAATAGCATCCTGTCTTAATTGTGGCAGTGCCTTGAGAATGGGTAGAGTCTAGAAATTTTTCAAGCAGAGGAAGAGAACTTTGCATACTTTAATCAAAAACCTGGTACATATTTTCATGCCTGTAATAATAATAGTGAAGTAAGAGTTCTTCAAGAAAACTCTCATAATCATGGATACAAGTTGAACAGAATAAAACCATTTCCTTAAAGATGCAGCATCACCCCTTCTCCAAGGCAATCTCAAAAAATTATAAATTCTAACCATTATGACCATGGTTACAGGATAGTCTTTAAACTGGAAGATGGATTGGACATAATTAAGTAGACATAGGAAAAATATTTACATTTGATAAGTTGTCTGATCTAAACTTCTGCTTCTTGATGTGTGTAGAGCAGTAAGACTTTCAACAGTAAAACTTGACACTTACCATAAAAATTCACAATTGAAACAAAGCTGACTTTAGACAGACGTAGTAAGTGCAATTAACTACCTGAAGTCCCATAATCCAGAGGTCCCCACAGGATGTGAGTAGGTTTATATCTTAGCAACTCACTAGTGCCACATGGAAATGCATGAACCCAGAATATCTTCATAGGTGAGAGAGACAAACAAGATAGTTTAGGGCATGCTTACTTTCATCTATACAGAACATCGAGCTGAAGATGAAATAAATTACTCTGTAGAGTAGCCTATCTTCTACATTGTTGGCAAAAGGATTCTGAAATATCTGGAGTTGTCTTTACTGCCCATGTCTATAGTTATGCCTTGGTTTGGTCAGCTAAATCCAGTCCTAAGTATTTTTTTTCATGGTCCAGCTGACTTTGTTAGCCATTATTATTTCATCTAATTTACTCAGACTTATCCAGTTTTTCCTTTTAAAGAGCAGCTCACTCTGATTCATCAGTGATAAAACAGGCACAGCCAGGGCAGGAGGAGCTGCTGTCTGATTCTTGAAGACTTGAATCTCCTACAACTTCTTCCGTACAGTACAGTAGTGAAACTGTATTAAGGAAAAAACAGACTTCCTTCTGTTATTTTCAATGATAATAAATTATTTAGGAACTTAATCTCGAACTTTTCACGCTTTCCTTCCATCTCTCACTGGAACCACTTAGAACCTGATCCAAAGCTCTTCTGAAGTTTATGTTTCTAAAGAGTTCAACGCAAAGAGAATTTTATTTTTGCATACATAATTTCCTTTAAAAATTCAGAGGAATTAAAATTAATATTTCTATATAAGGGTGAAAAGGAAAATGAGGATCAGATGACAAAATGTGCAGCAATTTTAATTCAGCAATAGTACACTTTAATAGCTCTGGTCTTTCAACTGATAATTAGAAAAGTTTATGGACTGTTCTTTAAGTATCTTAATCCCACTTGCAGATGGATAATTAGAGAAAAATTATTTCTGGATATCAATTCTCATCTCCAAAGTCCAAATTTCAACCTTCAATTTTGAAATGTGAAGAATTTTGAAAAAAACAAGTTTTTCATATATGAAACATGAGAAAATGTCTAAATTCCTTCCCCAGACCAAGAAAAATGTAGCTTGCCTGTTTCTCCAGCTAGTAAAATGATCATAATTTCTCTCTCAGAAAGGGAGGATTTTATCTTAGCTGCCCAAGCTGTGACAAAATACTGGATTATACCAAACACAAGTAAAATACTAAGCATTACTTAATAAGCAGTGAATGTGTATGACCCACTGTATACAGCACAATGTGTAGATACTGTGAAGTGCTTTGTGTACAAAACCAAAAACAGATAAGCTTTCAGTTTTCAGGCAAATGCCCATGTGCTCATGATTCACCATTTTAGGTGGAGTTATCCGCCTAAAGATGTACCATAGGTTATGTCACCTGACTGAAAAATAATGCCTCTTCTAGTGCACCATTCATATTTCACAAAACCTGCAACGATGTTACAAAAAACCCGATTAGCTCAAGGGCAGTTTGTAAATATTTTCGCTTCTGGTAAAAACTCAAATCTTAAAATGGTGTTATATGCACTTTTTCTCAGATATTGCTGGCTGTGGTTGGAAGTGTTTATGCTCCCATATGACAACTTCCAAGCATGCCTTAGAGATTTTTCACCAGGCCACCACACTGAGGTCTAACTAGCACACTATTTGACACAAACTGTATAATTACATTTTGTGTCCCTAATGATGCATAAGGACTTACAAATATATTGGTGTTTGAGTGTTGGGGTCCCTCCCCCGCCGTGTAGCCCTGGGAGAGGGGCCCTGAGGGCACAGACACGGGGTTTCCTGTCCCTGCTCAGCCTCGTTCCCATTGGTTGGTTTGTGTTCCCTGCGCGGGCAGAAGGACCCTTGGTCCCGTGACTGGAACAGTTCCTGGGCAGAGCTCCGGCCATGCGGCTGGAGAAATAAACATCTCTGAAACAGCTAGCAAGAATCTGTCTGTCCATATATATTTCCTTTCCACGGGACTCCTGGTTTGATATATGCGTGTTGCAGGATCCCCACTGCAACAAATGGTGGAGAATTGAGAGCAGAACGATCCCCGATCCCTAAGCGACTGATTTGTGTGAGTAAACCCTGGAAACTTTGGATTCCTCTTCTTGGTTTTGCTTTGCTATTCCGTATCTAAACTATGGAGGAACCGTGGGAAGACTCTTGGCTCTCAGAGCCGCATATGGACATTTATCTTAAACTTAAAATGATTCTTGAACAACGATTTGTAAATTTTAGCTTGATTCAAGCTCAAAAAGAACTGAAACACTTCCTGGCATGGTTGTTTAAGAACTTTTTCTATGTTTCTTGGGATTTAATTCTTACCAAGTGCTTTTGGAAAACCATTTGGACACAGTTAATACTGGAGTCAAAATATATGCCGATGGAAGAATATTTTCGTGAATATTATTTAGTTACCGAGACTGTTGAGCAATGTCAGCTGTGTCCTGGCGAAGGGAAGCCTGGCGCAGGGACCGTGCGGCCCAGGCCACGTGCACCGAGCGCTCTGCGAGCAGCAGCGAGGCAGTTCCCGCGCGCAGGCGGAGCCACGCGAGCCGCAGTGTCGGTGGCGGAGCGGGGAGCGGCGGGACCCGGCGGTGCCCGCCCGGCCCCGTGCAGCGCGTGGTAGAGCGAGCCCCGGGAACGCCCGACCGAGAGGGGCGGCGCGCGGGCAGCGGCTGGCGGCGATGGCGGTGGAACGGAGCCGCGCCCAGCCGAGACGCGCGCTGGAGCGGGGCGCGGGGGAGTCATCGCTCGGGGGCCCGGCCGAGACGTGGGTGCAGCGCCCGACAGCGGCAGCGAAGCTGCGACCAGAGGAGGCGACGCACGGAGAACTGAGCGGCACGGCCCGGCCCGGCCCGCGCAGCCCCGAACGCGACCCCGGGAAGAGCGCGCAGGCACCAGCAGCCCCGACAATTCCAACACGGGAGCGATCGAAAGAGACAGCAAAGACGCAGCGAGACAGAAAACAGCAGCCACTCGGAAAAAGGAAAAGATCATAGCAACTAAGACCTTAGGGATAGTAAAATGGTATAATGTTAAGCAAAATTATGGTTTTATAACAAGGTGTGACAACCAGCAAGACATATTCGTGCATAGAACTGCTATTAAAAAGAATAACCCTGAAAAATGCATCCCAAGCTTGGGAGATGGAGAGGTGGTGGAATTTAATATTGTACTAGGGAGAAAAGGGTTACAAGCATCGCAGGTCACTGGGCCTGATGGTGTTTCTGTGAAAGGCAGTATATATGCAAAAAATCGCAGTCATGTTAGACAATATCTCCATTGTAAGCCCTCCCTACAGTCTCCCTTTCCTAATCCCACCTTTCCCTTTTACCCTATGTCCTATTACCCCCAGTGTATTCCCAATCCGTTTTTTCATCCATGGTTTCCCTCACAAAACCATGCTTTTGCCAATTGTTTCCCCAAAAATCCCTTTCCAATGCCGAGTGGGGGATGAAAAGGGGGAGGGAAGAAGTTAAACCCTCTCCTGCCTCAGTTTCCCCACAAAGCATGCTCAGAGTTCTGTCTCCCTTCTGTCAGCCCTAAGATGTTCCACAGAATCTGTTTGGACATTTAAAGACTCAGGAGGGTGGCTTGTTTTGTCTTCAAACTGTTCTTGTTATGTTTATCCAGTTGTTTTCATTCTCCTTTTATTAAAATAAAACGGGTGAGGTGTTGGGGTCCCTCCCCCGCCGTGTAGCCCTGGGAGAGGGGCCCTGAGGGCACAGACACGGGGTTTCCTGTCCCTGCTCAGCCTCGTTCCCATTGGTTGGTTTGTGTTCCCTGCGCGGGCAGAAGGACCCTTGGTCCCGTGACTGGAACAGTTCCTCGGCAGAGCCCCGGCCTTGCGGCTGGAGAAATAAACATCTCTCTGAAACAGCTATCAAGAATCTGTCTGTCCATATATATTTCCTTTCCACGGGACTCCTGGTTTGATATATGCGTGTTGCAGGATCCCCACTGCAACATTTGAGCACAGTGACAAACTCTTGTATCTACTGCATTTTGGCTTTATTGCATTGCTCCATGTATTGTTTTGTGTTCTGAAATAGGGAATATATCCCTACTCAAAGTTGAAAGGAGGAAGTGAAAAGTGCTTTGTTATCAATGATATATGCTAAAATAACAGGTGGAGAAATATGAGGAAATTTTATTCTCATTATCCTTATGATGCAGATGATTCTCTTGACAAAACCTTTTCATTTGATGCAAAATTAAAAATGTATAACCCGTGAAACTTGTAAAGATTTTTCAGGAGGAGAAAAAACCACCACAAAACACTGAAGAGTATTTTATGTTATGTACAATCACTCTTGTTTGTGCAGTTCTAGAAAAACAATAAAAAAAACCCCTTTATAAAAATTCTTTGACCCTGCTTTTTGCCAACTGAATGGTCATGGTTGATTGGAAAATCAATGAAGTGCTGTGAGAATTGCACCTCACTGTTGCAGAAAAGCCACACAAAAATCCAACTTTTCACATGAAATGAAGATTGCCTTTGGTTCATTTACTCTCTTAAGACACATTAAAATCAAATCTATCACCCCATTTGGCCATCTGTCAATTCTCACTACACAGTAAATGAGTAGACTTTGTTCCTTGATCACCAGAAATGGAGGATGTTTTGTTGTTGTAATAAATGGTCTTAGGCCTCAGAGACAGAAATAAATCAATGCAATTTATAAAGTTGGGGTGAAAATGTTAGATGCAGTTTTCTAAACTACATAGAATTATGTATGGATGACTTGCAATAAATAAAGCATAGCTTTAGAAGCTTACAAAAATAAATAATAAAGATGAAAGAAATTAATGTGTAGTCCTTTATTTTGAAACCTTTTAAAGCATAAAATAAATACAAGAATAAGTTGCACATCAAAGGTACAACTGTCTATACATTTCATTTTATCTGGTCAGGCAATAAATAAGAGAGTTCATTTTCTTCTTCTCTTAACATAAACTTAGTTTTCAAATTGCAAAATACACTAGCAACTAAAAGTACATCTCCTTCATGCTCAATAATTGTATATATCCACAATAATTATTTTCTGGAACAAATTTAACTTTTGAGGAGTAGTTTCTTTTGAATTGGAGTGCTTCTGGAACTGATGAGTTGTGTTGGTGTTATCGGCTGATGCTCCAAGAGTCCAGGTGCTCCATTCACTAAAAGCTTGGTCTCAAGCTCCAATCAACACAGTATCTTTTGCCATACCATCATTTGCACTCTATTCTTTTTTTGTTGTCAGCAGTCTTGTAAAACTGAACTATCTTGTAGGTAATTAGCTCCAAAACAAAATGTATGAAAATACAGGGACTAAACATCTGGCAACAGCCATTAACGAAGCCATCAATTCCATATCCCAGCAGACTACATTAGTACAACAAAGTTATTTTCAGGAGACTAAACCATCAGTTCCCAAATGATGGTCTGTAGCAACAAATGGTCTTCAGTGGTTTGCAGAACAATACCACCTTTGTATTGTTCTGAATTAAAAGTATGACGGCAAACATGTATAGTTCAGAGATCGAGAATCACTGAAATAAACTATCGAAGTCGCAGGTCCAAAACAAACTGCTGCAATAGCAGATGCAGAGTTTTTTTCTTTAATCTGTGAATTTGCAGGAAGAAAAAAAAGAAGTCTAATTGTTTAGTAATACATGCGAGTAAGTACTTCCATGTAATTTCTTTCTTTCTTTTTTTTTTTTTTTAATGTAAATGGAAATTTAGCAATTGTATTGGATGGAGCAGTCAGTTTGCAAATACCATTCTGCAACAGTACAGATTTTTTAAAGTTGCTAAATATACAGATACTGATGAGTCCAGTGACTTATTATGCTAAAATTTAATTATCTTATATTGCTTATATGTACCTCTCTTATAAAATTATACCTGTGCAAGTACTGACTCAAAATACTTTCTGCAGAAGTTGCAGTGGTTGAAGTGTAATATAGAAGTTTATCAGTTTCAGCTTTAGAGATAATTAACATTCTTGCTTCAATCTAGTTGACATATTCCGTGTTCAGCAGAGGCAGCTTTTCAAAGTATTTAAATATTCTTGGAAAGATTTTGCACATGATACCAACTTCCAGGTATTTGCATTTGCACATGATACCAGGTTCCAAGGTGGTCAGATTGTGGCTGGCCTGCCACCCATATGCAAACTAGCAAGTTAAAAGCAAGCTGTGACTTAAGTGTAAGTCTATACTACCCAGTTAATCCAAATTGAATGGGTTTTTCAGTCCAGCCCCATTTTACATAGACAGAGGAACTGCTATAGGTATTTAGAGTCATTTTAAGCGTGGTTTTATTTTCACATAGCTGAACTACATTCTAGTCATGACTGTGACAGTCCTCACAGTAAAAAATTACTTAGGTGCTGGTAGTCTCCCAAAAATTTTATTGTGTTTTTCATGGTAGGGGAACAGCTTTGCAGAGTGAATTTATTATTAGGAATTCTTGAGCATCTCTGTGTAAGGAGCTGAGAAACATGTCCCCAGACACATGAGTAAATGTAAAAACGAGTGCACAACAATGTAGATTGAACTCCTTTGGAGACAATGTTCCTTAGAAAAGCTGCTGATTACTTGCGCTAGGCAGGTGGTCTGTAACTAGCTTTCAATGTGAGACTTAAAAATGAAAGGCAGCACTAGCCCTTGGTAAAAACCATTTTGAAAATCTTTATACCACCCTACTGTTCAGTACATCCACATGTGATAGAAAAGGGTCCTTGTAATGAAGAAGCAGAAATGTGACATCAAAGCTAAAGAGCAGCAGCTCAGAGCTTGTTTGGCAATGATGAACTTTACACTGTTTGCTGGCCTTCTTTTGTATCACTTAAACTGTTTCTTTTATTCCTTAGAGACATCATATTTAAAAAAAAAAAAGTTTGACAAACATTCTCCAAGAAATAGATTTTGTTCAGGTTCTCAGAGCATTTTATTGACAGTTCAGTCAAAAGGAAGACCGATAAAAGAAATAATAAACTACTGACTTCATTTTATCAAACTACCAGCTATTTTTCTTCTCTCACTTGGGCTCAGATTTTTAACATGGCCAGTCTTCCTATTAGTCTAGCACAGATGTGGCTACTTTTTCTATTGCTGCTCTGACGGCTAGGATAGGACAGGGCAAAAGCTATGATCTTATCACTGAATCTACTTTTACTGTCTAGCCAAACATAGTAAAACCTTCATTCTCTAATTTTTTGGTGCACCAAAGATAGCTAGGAATGGTAAAAAGGCATTATGTTAAAGAGGACTCCCCTCCATTTTATTATAGAACTGGGTTTTTTTGTTTGTAATGAACCTTCATTACAATACCAGAATGGTTGTAAACAAGAGTCTCTGATTGCTCCCAGCATTTCTCTGAAGTTTTTATTTTGTTCCTGATTTCTTCTTCTGTTGATTTTACTTCCTACACAGAGTCTGAAAATCCATATTGTGACACTAGTCCCTGGGAGAAAGCAATGAGTTGCTCATGAGAACTTACTTTTAATGGTGTTAATGTCATGAAAGAGACAGGCATTACATTTATCAATGCCATCCCCCGATGGTAGTCCAGGAAAACAAGGAAAGCAGAAAATCAAAGCAGCCAGTAAAAGCAACACAGAAACACACAGAGGAATCCTTTCTACTGAAAACTGTTGTTTAGCTGAAAATGGCATGATTTTTTCAAGGCAGCATTAAAAAAGCTTACACTGAAAGCTTAGCAAAATGGTGAGCATTATGCACAATAAGGAACTCAACTGTGAAGACAAAACACCCAGTTCTGTATTTCGTGGTAGGAAACTCCACTTGCGTCAGTACTTGTATTAACTTATTCCTGTGGTTGCAGCCCTGCAGATGTGAAGCAGGACAATTCATTGTGAAGAGTTATCAAGAGTACAAATGGATCAGAACCATCAGAAGAACTAAACAGCTGCATGGCTTGCAATAGCTGTCCTGTGTGCGTTAAATAGGACTTTTGTGAAAGTGGCACACAATTGGTGCTCATGAGCGCGTGGACTTTTACAATGGGACTTTATGGACAAAAACTGATTGTCTTGGAAGAAGACAAATATTCAGAGCAAAGTGAGGTGATGAAGTAGAACAGCAGAACAGCAAAGCTTTGATGGTTAATGCTAACACCATCAAACTTTAAGAGATAACAATAAGCATACATGCTTGTGTGCCCTGACATTTTCAGAGGTTTCCAATGACTCTCATTCATACAGAAGTACTACTGGAAGCCACACAGAGCCTTTATAAATTCTTAGACCTGTTTCAAATTATTATTCTAACTCATGACAATGACAATTGCAGGAGACTGTAAAGAAGGTGTGCCATAGTTTTTCCTTTTGTCAGAGTACCTGGAAACTGTTCTTTGTCTGTGCTGTGAACAGACCGCTATAAACACACACAGGCCCATTGCAGTGATCATAAAAGCAGGAGTTAGGATAAACATAACAGTACCTCTGCTACAGTTCTACTTGCTCAGATTACCTTTGCAATGTTTTTAAAATATATATTTTTTGCTTTCTTTTTGCATGCAGGAGAGGAAAAGAGATGTAAAGGGGCCATTTTTACATCGCTGACATATTCCACAGGAAATGTGTAGGTCTCAGCTGAATACTAAGACATCATTAGATTTACTTTTCTCTTGTTGTGTGTTATGGATGTGATATTTCAGACACTTTCTGTGCCACGTCCTCAGCTGGTGTCAAAATCTCCAGAAATTAGGTATGGTGATGCATGCATTCAACACAGAAAATCCTTGGTTAGATATTGGGTTCAATATTACAGTGGTAGATTTCTCGCTTGAAATCTGTTTGGAAAAAGATTTCTTTAACTTTGGCAGAAAATTTCCATTAGGTGAGTGGCTAAGGCTAATCATCAAGTTATTAACAGGATGAGACACAGCTTTACAGGCATTATTTGTAATAATAATAGGTGGTTTTCAACCTAAGTGATTCTATGATACTAATTGTGTCACAGAACAACATGGCATAAAGCTGGGACATTGGTGTGCAATTTCCCATAATACTGTGATAAAAGTAATGTTGGCAAGGTACTTCTTCAGTAAACCACAGATGGTCTTCATCCAGAGCACAAGCATTAAAATCTTCACTAAGTGCTGAGTTGTTCTTCCCAGGGGAACCTGGCAAATAGCTGCTATTTCAGTATGAACTAAATATTTTTAAAGAAACCTAGAGATATTGAAAACCGACAATATTAAGTATTAGCTATGATTATGGTAATAGAATTAACTAAGGTTGTTTAATTTGAAAGTCAGCAAGGCAGGATGTGTTAAACCAACATAGTGAAAACAAGAATTGTCTGTTATAAATTCTCACTTTAAAATCAGAGCCAAATGATGGAGATGGAAAGTAAAAAAGTAATTGTAGTGACTACTGAAAAGAAGTTTTGTGTTTCAATATTATGTCATTACATATAATAAATTGTTCAGCACTATGAGAGAGTGGTACAGAAACAGTTGTCATAAAATTGTTATTTTCCACTTGACACAACCACTTGGTTACATATTGGGCATTTAATGCAACACGGCTTTCCAGAAGAAATACTTTTTGCTCATCTAGCCAAAAGTTTGGGGTAGCTGCTGGGAGTACCAGGTGTTTGAAGTGATAAACAAAAAGAAGTGAAATGTTCACAGTACTCATTTCTGGGTTTATGAAGTAATTCTATATCTTTATGCCTTAGTTTTCCTCCATGTGTAATGGAGTAATATAATCACATCTGCCCTTTTCCAAGCATATTAAACCAATTCGTATATTTTTGAGCACTGGTGCCCAGTCTTTCACAGACAAAAATCCTCCGAGAATTTCCTTTCAAGCAGCAAATACAAAATATGCTCTTCTTACTGGCCAAATGGCTAAGCAGCATGGTGATTTGATTCTTTGCAACTGTTAGTACTGATACAGGAAGAGGAGAATGGAGTTTTGCAAAACTGTAATTGAGCTCCTTGTCTTGCAAATCTATGCTGAGTATCAGAATCGAACACCAAACATGGAACTCAACACAACTAGAAATCGTTTCATCATAGAGTATCTCGAGTTGGAAGGTACCCATAAATCATGCTACAGACATGATGTGAACATAGCACTGACTGTGTCTAATTGTCTACACGACAACTTTTAACTGAATATGTGAGCTGCAGTAGCTTGTCTCACTCAAAGTGTAACTTGAGAACATAGAGTGTTGTTAGTACTTGTGTAGAGGATAATGTTATTTTTCAGCCTTACCAGATCTGGACTAACACATTTATATATATGTAAATATATATATATATATATACACACATATATATATATACATATATATATATATATATCCAATTAGATATTTTGCATTAAAAAAGCCTTTTTATTGGAAATTAATAATGGGTTAAATCTGGTTTTTTGAGCATCCAATTTTTAAAATTGCATTAATTTTTCCAGGTTTCTGGTTACTTAAAGCAGGTGAGGAAAAACTTCTTCTAACCACTGCAACATAAATTTTAACTTAAGATGAACAGCTAACATGGGTCTTTTATAGTTCTGTTGGAAGGAAGAACCTTGAATTCTGAAGGAAATATTCTTTAATTTTTTCATCCACTTTCCTGTAACTTTTATTGGCTTATGAGTGTGTCTTCCTAACTTCTTACTTTTATTATTACATCTTATACATCTTATGTTCAACCCTTTTGTAGGACTAGAGGAAAGGTCTTTGCTTGGAATTTCCTAGATGGCTCAATTACAGGCAGATATAAATGGCAGAGGACACATGAACTCACCCGTGGGTGTTAGGTAGCCTTATTTGAAATAGATTACAGGCAGCCAAAATCCCAAAACTTAAAAAAACAGAAGTACTGTTCTTCAGAGCTGGTTACCACAACATTACTGTATATGTAGGAATTGTATATGTCATATAGTCATACTTGGAAACTGCTACAGGAGTGGACAAGTTGACATGGTTTTATTTCTCAAAATTAAAATATACAAAGGACTCTGGTGCCTTTTTTTTTTTTTTTTTTATCTTCTTAAATTATTGAGTGTATTGACAACTGTAAAAAAATGAAAATGTGCTGAAAAATCATTTGCAGGGCTGTCAGCTTTAAAAATAATTATCAGTTTTTGGAATGTGGAAATATTTTCAATTGATGCAGAGTTAATGCAGCTGCCAGGGCACTACATAGCAGCTGTGTGCCAAGAACTGCCTTCCCCTCAGTCTTGGTTTGAAAGACAGGTGTCTGCTAAGGAAGGCAGGAGCCCCCCTTGGAATGGCAGACGTGATCCCCATTCCCTCCAAGTTATTATAATTTTGAAATCAAGGGGCTTTTAGGCAAAGATGTGGGAAATAGGAATAACAGTTCTTTATTATATATCTATATGTATATATCCAGTCAAACAAACAGCAATAACTCTGGCAGTAACAGCAAACAATCACAAACCCAGTCCCAGCCTTCTCGGCTGTCAGGCCCTTTCCCCTCGGGTGCAGTTCCGCTCGCAGCCGGCAGGGGCGCTGGCGGCTCCCGGTGAGCAGGGCAGGTGCGATGGTTCCCCCGCGGCTGCAGGGGGCGCTCCGGAGCGAGCTCGGGGAACCCGCGGCTCTGGTGCCCTGGGATCCCGGGAAGGATGGAACAAAGGCTTCACAAACCGCTGGGCAGCCGATCCCGGTGTCCAGCTGGACCCTCGGGAACAACAGGCTGGAGCGGCAGGCTGGAACGGCAGGGACGAGCACAAATCCCAGGTGGCAGACGCGATGTATCCAAATGGGGAACCCCCTGGAGGTCTGGGCAGGCAGGGCGAGCAGGGCTACAACGCAGCGAAGGCTCGAAGCAACGGCGGGGGCAGGGCAGCCACAGCCCGGCTCCCAGAGGGGCAGGGAAGGCAGGCTTTGGGATCCCAGGGCTTTTCCAGCAGAAGGAATAAAGCAGTGGAAGAAAGCAGCCTCCCTCTCTGTCCAAACGCTGGAGACCGATTGACCTCACACCCAGGTGAAACAAAAGAGTAGCCAGATGCACCCTACCTTTAGTGGCTAGCTCTTTTGTTTTTCTTAACTACCCAGCAATCTGTCCCCGTAGCAACACGTACGGGGAAAATTCCTTTAACAGAAAAAAACCTAGAACTCCTAAAACCCCAACACCCTCTGTGGCTCTGTTACCTGGGCTGTATCTACAGTAAGGGCACTGTCAGTCAAAGCTGATAAAAGACACCAATAACCCTTGAGGGACAGAGTCTTCCCTGAGGAGATGGGTGGGTAAGATATAAGTCACAATTTCCCTGTAAGAAAACACTCCCATTTTGTTTCACTTTGGGCAAGATAGATATTTTGAGAGAGGATTTCCATCCAGCTTCACCAGGATGAAAGTTTTCACCTGGTGAACCAGTGTGTGTAAGGACAACAGTCTGTGTGAGTGGGAACCACTGTAATAACCCGACCATTCATAGAATCACAGAATCATTAAGGTTGGAAAAGACCTCCAAGATCATAAAGTCCAACTGTTAACCCAGCACCCCCATGTTCACCACTACACCATGTCCCCAAGGGCCACATCCACATGCCTTTTGACTACTTCCAGGGATGGCGATTCCATGAAGGGACGCCCAAGCTGCAAATGGGGGCCCAACAAGGTGGTGCTGGTGTGTCAGTCAGCTGCTGACTAGGGTGCACTGCACCTCCATGCAGTAAGAGACAAACATAAGAATCTTCATTTCCAAGGTGAGATTAGATGATGGGAAAAGGAAGAGCTAGTTTTTCTCAGCAGCTGTTTAGGACTGGAAAAAACCACTACAGTAGCAGCAGAAGGTGATAGTAAGAGTTCCTGCTGGTGACACCATGAGGCCATTACAACTTTTCAGGTAGGCAGTGCTAAGGAAGTGGCAGCCTTCTTCCCTCTCACACATTAGTGAGGCTGAAGTAGCAGCTTTCATTCCTCCCTTCTGTGACTTGGCAAGCTGGCATTACAGCTGATGAAAAATGAACCAGGTCCTGGGGATGCGATGAGAATTGACTGTGCCGCACACTTGTTAGTATTTGTGCTTTGCTGCTTGGATACTTTTATTGATGAAGTGAAGTACTGCATACTATTAAATTATCATTTCATGCTACTTATGATAATAGGCAGAAGAGCATGGCAGATTATTATTACTTTCATTTGTAACTGATTAATGTGTATTGTTGATAGCATGCTTTCCTTTCTTAAGGAGGGTGGAGAGGTGTGAGATTTCAATTTGAAAGATTTTGTTATGTTCCTCTATAGAGTTAGATTCTGTAAAAAGAAAAAGGAGGAAAGCAGAGAAAAGAGGACAGAGTGAAAGGACAGGGATAGCTGTGTTAAACAAGCTGAGATGATGTTGTAATAATAACTGTTCTATGTCTCTATGCATATGGTGCTGAGCAGAATGCATTGATTCCCCTTAACAGTTATGTCTTTATGTGTGCAGTCCCCCTACAGTTAACAATCTATTATACCTGCTCTTCAAGACACCTTGCTATTGAATGAATTACTAAATAGCACAATGTGTGGCCATTTAATGAGGCTGAGTAATTCTATTATCTCTTCATACTATTTATTCACCAGCTGCATATTTTCCACCTCCACCACAGATAAAGGTAACAAAATTAATTCTGCCATCAGTTTGATAATCCTGTCATCTGTGCGTCTGTGACATGCATGTGATGGAGGTCCACATGTCCCCATCTTGTGGTTTGTATATGTCCTACTGTACTTGAGGTAATCAGAAGACAAAATATTTACTATAGGAGTACTATACAGAATACAGAGTACTATAGAGGATAGCCACAAAATTCCATTTTACTTGCCATAATATTGATAATATTTTCACAAAGAGTGAAGGGAGTTTATTTCCTTTTGACCACTTGCCAAAACAAAAGTTAGGTCCTGTTGTACACAAGGTGAAGACTGTCGTATCTTGGTAGAAGGGAAAGTGAGAAGCACTGAAGACAGACCAAGTAATTTGCACAGGTGCTGCAGCCATGCCACAGATCCACACTGAATGAACCTCCTAATTGTTGAAATTAGTATGTTAGACTAAATGAAGCATATAAATCCTTTTTGCTGCCTTTCACACTCTTTGAACCCTTGCAGTGTAGTTCTTCTCCACCAGCCCATGAAACTCAAAGTTCAAAACTGAAATAATTTTTTTGCATTGTGTTGAATAACTACGGCAGACATACTCAACTGCCACATGTATAGCATAAACACACACATCAGTACAAGAATAGTCCCACAATTTTATCCTCATATATGGATGGAACACACATGATGAAAGAGGAAAGCTGAAGATCTGTTGAGGATGAAAATGAGAATGGCAGTCTGATTGTCTTTCTACCAAAGTGTTGCTCAAGGCAACTGAATTTAGTAAACCAGAGCAAGATAAAAAATTATAAAATACTAAATTACTGTCGAGGGTATTTTTATGGTGTTTCACTGAACTGGCCTTTTGCCATCAGATTTCCATAGTGGGCACAAAGGATACTGTGAATGGACAGAAAAGTAGGAAAAGATAAGTAATTTGTGAAAGTGGCAGAGAAATATTTGATGTAAAACCCTGTTGTTGGCTCTGTTTAAATTCAGACTTCTGCTACTGATTTGCCCTCCTAGCCATAGCTTTAATACAATTTAAGTTGCTCATCACACAGATATGGTACTGTCCCTTATCTCCTTCCCCTCGTGGATTGAGTTTGGGTGCCAACAAATTGCTGTATGTAGTCTTAAGATTTACTTAGGGTTTTACTCAATAGGATGCAACACTGGCATCCTTTGACCTCTGCCGTATGTTCATGAGCACAGACTCTCTTCCTGAAGTCTGTTATAAAATGGGGAACTCAGCTGCTTCAGGCCCACAGAACAGTGCTGATGGACCGGAGTTTAAAACCTCCCCCATCCCCTCTAAAAAATACACAAGCCTAAAAACATCACTCATGGCATCAAGATTATTGGCAATCCCATGATACACTCTGTTGCTCAAGGAAAACTAAAACTCGGGGATGCTGGAGCTTTAAAAGTATCATTGAAAAGTATCCTTCTGCTTTAGCTAACTGAAAAATTACATTGAAGTAGAAAAATACCAGCCTGCAAAGCCAACCATCTGAGTACCTTTTTCTCCTCCACTTATCTGTGTCTTTCTCTTGATTTTACAGTTTCCATTTTGTTTGGCTAGTCTTCAAATTTAAATGAGATATCGAGCTCAAAAATCATCTCTCTCTATCTCTCCTCACTATCTGTCCCTGAGAGTGATATTCTCCTTTCCAGTGTGTGAGAAGCCAAGAGCTGGATCCCTTCATAACTCAATGAGCAGGTCAGTGCTGCCCATGCTTGGCTGCAGCAGTAGGGAAGGAATGGATGGAAACCATCCTTTGAAATGTGAGTTTCTACCAGGGAGCATGTTCCTAACAGCAAGACAATTGCACAAAGCACTAGGTTCAGCTGGATTTCAGACCCTAGAGCATGGTGGCATGTGGTGCTGTAGAGCAAAAGAGATTTCTGTTATAGTGCTATAGATGAATGACAGATCTATATACTAGAGGGGAAAATGTGAGGACTTGCTCTGTCTTACAAAACCTTCATTAATTACATGTGTTAATCTAGTCCTCCTGATAAGAGAGTTTCAGGTCAGTTCCCCACAGAAAGATTTGGAGAATTTGGTCTTACCTCCAGCATGACCATCCCACATTCACACTCAAATAGAAACCCTCACGATTTAATGGCCTTGTGTTTTCTGTGACGTAGGATAAGGGAGGTACAGGCATGGACAGAGGTGTGCTCCATATCACCATTTTGGTTGAATTTAATAGGATTCATATATTGTCCTATGAGAAATTTTGGAAGAAGTAGATGCTGTTGCTTCCCTCTCCCTACACCCACAGTAACTATTTTATCAAGAAGTCTGGTTGTTCGTGACCAACCTCTAGCTGTCCATAAACCATTGCAGCTAAATCCTAATTCAGCCTATTCATGCTGCTTTTACACTACATCAATTAACCTTTTAAGGAAATAAAAGTAGGAAATTATATTGTGGAGTCAAGAAATGGAGCATAACAAACCTAATACTGCCCAGCAGTTTAATATTATATATGCAAGTGGCTAACCTCAGTTCCTGTTAGAGGTTTTGCCATTTTGGTTCTCTCACACAAAACAGCACCACTAGTAAAACAATCCTGGCACCATGTGAAACAGTGGACCAAATGTTTCAGTACCACAAATCATGTGAAAATACACCAAGAAAAAAAAAAAAAACTTGATCTAATTATAGACATATGGACATAAGCAGTCTTGAATTGTGCATTCTGACACCTGTCCAGTTATAACATTTTCAAGGAAATGAACCCAGATTTAGTGAGTTACCTAAACATTATGCATAATTTTAGGCCCTTTATTAATCTTTGTGGTCTGGCTGAGTTATGAATGAATTTGAATTTAGGAGCAAATTAAAGTTAATTTTTAAAACTTAGGGGTTTTCTTCTCTCAAATGCTACTCATCCAACCATAACTGTCCTTAGAAAAATAAAGTACCCATTGTGAAGTACTGAAAAAGACTAGTCCTTGACTAGAAAGATGATTGTGTAAAGAAGTTAAAAAGGAACAACTTCTAGACTGAGTCAGAGGTCAGGAGGACTCTGTGAAAAAGTGTTTCTCACCACAGTAACTTTGAGAAAATTGCACTAAAAGAGGAGCACGTGGTTTTCCTTTAAGCTAAAGAGACAATTATCATGTCTCTCTTGTTTAAATTAAGTGAAAATCTGAGATATGTGTAGCATAAATGAGGAAAGCATATGGCCCTTGCTTGGTAATTTAAAGGGTAATTTGGTTAAGAAATTGAGAGTAGTTCAGACCAGAGTACTATTATGTAATATCAATGCAAAGCAGAAGCCTCCCCAGATAATCAGGTCCTATTTTTCTGACACATTTTTATACTTCATGATTAATTTCCCTTATTTCTCACACTTCTTATTTGTGGTTTTAAAATATGCTCAGATTTTTTAACATAGGAAACAGTGCTTTATTAAAAAAAAAATAAAAGAGATATAAGAGTTAGCCTATACAAATGAAAGATAGGGAAACTTTTTCTGTTCAGTTTCAATCAAGCAAGGAAGAAATAGTCCTCCTATTCTGAAAAATATTTTGAGTTTTAGTATTTTGTACATATCCATAAGAGAAAAAGCTTCCACATAGGATTTTTGCCTGTGAAAAGCTAGAGTTGGAGCCCCTCCAAAATGGTCAATAAGAGTGCACTGGGATATCTTTAAAAATCTTCTCCAAAATGGGCAGAGCATGGACTTTTTAGTAATAATTGAAAAAATGTGCAAGTTGATTCTACTCTGAGCCTGCTTCCTCAAAGGGTTTAACCAGAAATATATACTTGACTTCCCATTAAAAATTTATTCAAAACTGGTAAGAATCTGTGTGTTTCCCCATGAGCAACTGTTAAAATTAATAACATTTTGACCTCAGAGATAACCATAGTCCACCCACAAAGATATTACCTTCTTACCTGGGTCAGTGTCACTTGTATTTTTATTTTTTTTATTATATGCTTACAATCATAATAAGCAAAGGGAAATTAATGTTTATTGGTGTTGTAGACATAAGGATATACATCTGATTCCACAAAATCTCTAAGTACTTGACTAACTGCAAGATCCTAAGTATTTCCAAGGGAATCATGTATTTAAATGTTGAATTCAGTCAAGAAACCTGTATCACCTAAAAGTTTTTTGTACTCTGCTGGAGAATCCATGATTTAGTAAAATATATGAGTGTGTGCTTAAACATTTATCTTTGTGCAAAATTGTGCAAACATACTTAATTTAAGAACACATATTAATGACTTACTGAATTTAGGTCCAAAATTTGCAGGTTTATGCAAGTATTATTGACTTCTGACAGGGCTATTCTGCAGCCTTCAGAGAAAGCCAAAGCTTTATGAAAGCTGCATTTATGCTTCACTGATGTGACTAGGCACTGCTAGGGAAATCAGGGATTTTACTTTAGTGGTATGCTACCATTAAGTCAGAATCAGCCCAAAAAGATTTTTGACAATGGCATGTGTATATTCAGAGAAGCAAATATGCACGGTAGGAACCCCACAAGGTATTCCCTTAAGGGGAATATTTCCAGTCCAGAAATAGGAAGAATATTTTCCATATGCAGATATAATGCAAATTCCCTTTCATTTTTTAAAGACAAACAAAGAGTCGATTTTATTACTTGGGAATTGAAACCCTCCAGAATTTTTTCACTGTAAAAATTGTAAGCTGGTTAAGAGTTAAAAGGCGTGGGTCGTAACCTTTTGAAACTTTCCCCAAAGCTGCACAACTACTGATGGGGTGACATGAAAAGCCATTTCCCTTATAATGAGATACCAAGCAGATCTGTCTTCTTTTAAAACCTGGCATTTAAAAATACATTTACCTCTATTATGTACTGGCCTAACCTGCACAGGCTATTTCTTGTGACATATTACCAGAGCAGATGTTTTAGACAACCTGCTGGCAGAATGGCAAAGAATGAACAATGTTTTTTGTTTTTCTTTTTTAATTTTGACAAACTTTGCAAAAGTTTATTTTCCAGTATTTTAACACAGGTTTATCCAAGGATTTCTTATGTAAATTGCCTATTATTTTTCCCCTACTGTGCAACTGAGTAGTGTAATATGAAGAAATGGGAAAAAATGGACACCCTGATGACTTTTTTTCACAGGACATCTGCTCACCTTACCCAGATCTTTTGCAGCCAATTTGTCTAAGACCATATGGATGAAATCAAATTGAAGAGAACTGGGGGAGGGGAGAATGCAGAGGAAAAAATGGGCTAGAAAGGAAGAATAGAGGAAAAGATAAGAAAGAGATGAATTTGAGAACACAATATTTTAAAGAAACAACACCCCACGCACACATTCCCCCATTGAGAAAAACATTGCCTGCAGAAAATACGAAAGAAGAAAGATACGATTTTATGATTTTTAGTTACTGCATATCAGCTCTAGGTTAAAACTTCATGTTATTACTGAATAGCAAGATACTTTGTTCAGAGCAGCTATTGCAGTCTTTCTACTGTCATGACCTTTCCTATAGCTTAATAACAGGATCTCAAACTGAATCTGTTTAATATTTCATTAAAATGTTTAAAATATAAATACAGAGCATTATGCTACAGAATATATTTGTACTTTTTACCAAGAGATGGTATATTTCTGTATTCATGAAGAAATGACCTTCAGGATTTGGAAGAAGGTCTTCTCTGTTTCATAGCTCCCTATTCCATTTTATTAGTTTTTTTTCAGGCTGTACAGAAATATGAAATTCATCTCATCATCTCTAATAAATGTATGATCAATCAGGGAGATGCAAAATCATCTAATGTTTATATTAGGTTCCTGGCACAAGCAATCACCCCTAATGACTTAGTAATGCCACAGTAAGCTGTGCATATGCTCAAGTATTTTCATTTGTGTTTCTGATATTTATCTTTACATGGTTATGGACCCAATCCTTTGGATAGTTATGTGGGTTCTTAAACTGAAACAACTTGGAATTCTGTGGCCAACTTGCAAACTTAAAGTTAAGTATGTGCTTCACTGTCTGTAGAATAAGAACATGCCTTTGTTTAAGATGTATCATAGATATAACCGCTGTGTAAAGGAAAAGAATCAAGCAATATTTTTGCAAAAGAGGAAGGGGTTACCAGGCAAGAATAATGAAAAAATCAATGCAGAGTTTTCAGATTCCCATTGAAGTCAGGATCCAGTTCTTGGTAGGGCATGAAAAATGCTTTTAACATTATTTTGCAGATAATTAAGGAGTGCAAAAGTGTGTTACATCAGTTTGTGTTTGCTGTTGTGTTAAAGCCAATCTAACAGTTACCAATACTCAGCTGCTTCACAGCCCTGTGTTCAGCTGCAGTAATGTCTTTGTGTGTCTCATGCCTGAAACACAGCTCTCGGGTTTTGAAAGAATAAAATCTAGGGTTCTCAAAGGAAAAACTACCTATCAAAGTATGCAGCTTTATTACATAAGCACACTCTTGCCATTATCAGCTGTCACCTATTACATCAGTTGGACAACTGGAAAATGTAATATTGGGAGACTGGCCAATAGAACTACCCAATACACTGTCTAATTAAATGAATCCACTGGAAGATTTCTCATTAACAAGTGTGATGATGTCCTGGCCTAGTAAGCAAGATGGGTGAGGAGCACTGTTTTCAGCTGCATAATTTGCTGATCTGGTTTTTTGATTCATGCTATTTTATGAAGAAAAGCAGAAAATTGTCAAAGTGATGTTTCGGGCTTCTCACTTTTGTACTTATTTCAAATATTTTCCAGCCATTCTCACTGATTTGTGTTTTCATTTATTAAAATCACCAGAAACTGATAGCAGAGGGAAATATGTCCAATGCAGGTCTGCTCCTTTATAAAAATGATTGAAGATAGGACTCTTTTGACAAAGAAAAGCTCCTTTTCCAGGTTTTGTATTCAAGGCTCTTTTGGCCAATATCCCCTTTTTGTTGGAAGTTCAGTGTAATGACACCATCTACATTGGGGCTGGCTCAGGCCAAACTTCCACAGACTTCAGCAGCAGCACAAACTTAACCTTTTTCTGTCCACGTTTGTCCCCCCACCTCTCATCCTCTGTTCCTGAACTGCCCCCTCTGTTAGGGGAGCATAGCTGGGAGACCACATGGTGAGACAATCACATTGGTGAAAAGGTCAAAAGTCACCTGTTATTTTTAACAGACACCAGTTCTCTGGTCTGGTTCACCGTGGAACCTCTTGAGATGGGGGTCTGTATCTTCTCCCAAGTACAAGAAATAGGACAAAAGGAAAACACTTCAAGTTGCTCCAGGGGACATTTAGATTGCATAGTAGTAAAAATTTCTTCCCCAAAAAGAATATGCAAGCATTGTAACGAATTCCCAGGGAAAATGTCAAGTCACTGTCCCTGGAGGTACTTAAAAGACGTGTAGGAGTGGCACTTAGGGACATGGTTTAGTGGTGGACCTGGCAGCATTAGGTTAATGCTTGAACTCTATCATCTTACAGGTCTTTTCCAACCCAAGTGATTCTATGATTCAATGATCAGAGGAGGCATCTGGGAGTAGGAAAAAGCAGCTGAAAGTATGGAGTGAACCAGAATCCACTGAGCAGGTGTTGATGCTAATAGAAATGACCCTTGAAAAAGGCTTTCTTCTCTGCCTGTCTCTGTCTCTCCACCCCAGTTCTCATAGTCAAAGCAGTACTCAGGGAAAAAAAAAAAAACTTTTACAGGGCACCTGTATTTCTGAGTGACATTGCATTTGCCTTTGTTCTTTAGTAAAAACAGCTGCTTAACTGTCTTTTAGAGCTTAAAAGGGTTGTGAAGAAACCTTCTAAATTAATCTTATATGAGAATGCTTCAAGAGAATCAAATAACAATTAGAATTATGTCAGGGCTGTCTGTGAATTTCTGTTTAGCTTAATAGAGTTTTTTAACGTACATGAAATACTTGAAAAAAAAAAAAACTGTTTTCTTATCTAAGCTCCATAAATGTCCATGATATGTAATGCAAACATAGGTTTAGATGACTGTATAGTCAACACATTTGAAAGTGCATGATATAAGAAATTACGCTTTTTCTAATAGCAGAAAAGTTTCCTTAACCAAATACAGTGTATTATACACACTGTACATGATCAAATGAGCAAATAGGGAATATGATCCAAAAAGTGGGATGCCTGCTAGAAAAACAATCAGACATGAGAATAACACAAGGAACCAGTCTAGCTGTAGGGAAGAAAGGGTAAACAGTGTTTTGGGCAACAGTGACAGCTGAGGGGATTGTTACAGCTGTGTTCAGATTGGAAAAGTTTTCTTTATCATGTGATAAATTCACAAGTGAAATGTCCTAAAGCTTATGGCAACTTTGACTCTGTTTCATAAATGCACACTAACAATTAAAAGAGAATTTAGGGAACAAAATAGCACATTAGTTAATTAGCTGGGGGTGTTTTTCCCATCTTCCACAAATAGTAATCTCTGAGAGTTGCAAACTTCATTACTACATGCTATATTCACATTCTTAAGAGAGAGTGGTAGTGGATGCAATATACTTATATAGAACAAATAAATTGTGAGAAAATCACCGCCAGACATTCTGTGCAAAATAGATACACTGGTGGACTGGTGTGTTCAATAGGTCTTTTGAACACAGAATTAATTTCACTGCATTAATAGGTATGATGGTACAAAACAGAAATTCATTTTTGTCAGCCCAAATGCTCATTTAATAGTCCAAAAATAGCCTAATGAAAAAGGTTTTGAGTCAAATATTGCTTCCTTTAGATCTTCAGCACTAAATAATTATACATTTTAGAAATACCAAAGAAGTTAGTAATAAAAACTTGCTGATGTGAGTGGGAGCTCCTCTATTTGTTTGAAAAGACTCAAGACAACCAGATACTTAACATTTTTAAAGTGCGAGCTGCAGCTCCCACACACCTTCACTCCTTTGTGGACAACATGCTTTTGAAGAACATTACCTTCACCTTCTTTCATCTTACAGATACCAGTTTTGTCTCCTCCACCCCCTCGACCCCACCTGCCATCTTCAATTTTTTTGTACTAAAAGGATCAGTTGTTTAAACCAATATTTTCTGTAATGTGTTTAAAGCTGTTAAAACCAAAATGTCCTAGTTCACTCCACGGCTCGCTAGTCATGCTTTTTATACTGTTAAGGTGAATCCACTGATGCAATGCCTGAAAGAGGTTGGAATGGCTCAAAACATTGTCATTGAGAACGTATTCTGTCAAGCATTCACTTCATCGACCAAGATGTGGACAGACTTTGACAGATCTGCATAAAATTACGTTGGAAAGTATCTGCCCATTCTGTGCTGGAAGGAACTGCAGCTCAACAAGGTGTTAGGGATAAACACATGACTGCCAACAAAAGAGCTGCTGCTGTTGGACACCAAGAAGGCATAAGAAGAATGACAAGAGCTGTTGTTGAAATACAATTTACTGAAATATTCTGAAATTCAGTATAAATTCTATTTAATTAAAAAGAGATAATTTGACAGTACAAGAAAGAGACGAGGTCGAGCACTACTTTCTGAGTATTTGTGAGGGTTTAGATCAGTGTTTTTCCATAATGATAACTTTTTGCCCTCTCATACTGTTTTAGGAAATAATTCAAACTACAAAATTACTTCTGAAGCTGCCATCCAAATTTTCTGGCTAGAAATATATATTGCCAGCTAACATTTTTCAGGTCCTTCCAAGCTTTTTCTCCCTTCTGATTGCTAGTATTGGAATATTTTTTCATTAAATGATTTTTTGTAACAGTAGAAATTGTTACTGTGTTGAGAAGGTAGAGGAAAGATAGGTAAGTAGATAGATAATAGTGCTATTGGTTAAGGATATAAAGTGTTTGTGTCATGTCTTGGTTCCTGCTTCTCCATTTCTTGTTTCCTGCTTCTCTACAGCCAGAGACTGATTATTAATACTGCACAGGGAAAAGCTGCTGAATGTTTAAATCTACCCGATCTGATATGGAGACTTTAAAACTGGACGTTTTAAACTCCAGCTAAATAGCAGTAAGCTGCCTTAGCTGTACAGTGGTACAACTGGGTTAATATCAGAAGACTTTAAACTCTTGCAGGCTTCTACACCTGTACCCAAGTATACAAGTGTCAGACTTCCTCAGCTGTTTTGAGTCTTCTTTGTTTAGGTTTGGGTTGATTTGTTGTTTGGCATTTGCTTGTTTTCCTTTCCTTTTTTTTTTTTTTTTTCGTGGCGGGAGAAATATCTGGCTTCTCTGGAATTTGTCAAAACAGAAATAGCACGATAAAGATTCGTCTTGTTTTCTGTAGTCAGGAGAGCTGCCAAAATGAGCTGACACAAGTACAGCACTCTCTTCTCCCTACATATGTCTTGGATCATGAGGCATAGCAGCATTTAAGCTTCAGAATGGTGCTTGAAGAGCATGCTTCACGGGGACACGAGCATGTAAGTAGGATGACTTAATTTTAGTGCATATGCATGCGTATCTTTCCTCCCTTGTGAGCAGTTTTTCATTAAAGGGAATGATTAGGTTCTTATTATTTATACATTGTTTTCCATCGCTTGGGGAGATTTTTCTGTAATCTGCCTCACACTCTGAAGGACTGTAAAATAACTTTCTGTCCATTAAGTAATTGGCTTAATGCGAGAAACAGAGAATGAAAGAAATCGTGTGTACAGGAGACTCTCTGCTGATTTTTATTCTCTTTAAATTCAGACAACAATCTCTTCTGGCCTCGTTGTTGTTTAAAAGCTTTGAAGATTTTTGGCTGGAAAACAAAAGAAAAGCAGCAACAGGAAAAAAAGAGGCAGGCAGTATGTTTTAAGCTAATGGAGCACCCCAGGGAGCTTGTTCTAGAGAGACTCTCCATAAAGGCAGCAGCAGGGATGGGGAGAATCTCTGTCCATCTCCCCATATCCAGTTGGGTTTTCATGATAGGTGGTTTGATGATAAGCTGAAGAAGGATGCTTTTGACCAATTATGTGGTATTAATTTTACATATGACCGTAAGGACTTGGATTTATTCCAAAGAAAATGGCAGAGTGCAGAATACTTTTTTTCTAAATTCAGAGCAGACACAATCTTACCACTTATTCATGTTCAGTAGCACCTAACTCCTGCAAACCAGTGGAATTTTATGTTGAGATAATAGTCAAAAGATTGCAAAATAGGAAACTAGCTCTTACTGAAAGAGGCATTTCTGCCATCGCCCTATCCTAATGTACCTCCCTTACTGTCCAAAGTGTCACTGAACATTGGGAAAATCCTACATAGGGGAGGTGTTATGCCACAGACAGCTCATGTCTTTGTGCAACTATCTTATTTCCACATTATACAGTATCTCCCTGGTCATGATATGAGTTCCAGTCATCAGCAATCACTTGCATGAAACATATTCAGTTTTTTCAATCAACTCATTGTGTCTTAATTGTATTAGGACCATAAATGCACTAAAATGTCTTGCAGAATTTTACCCCAGTATGTTCAATCTGGATGCCATATTTGAAGGTCATTCTATATAGTAGTAATTAAAATGCCTTTACTACAAACAAAAAGACATTACAATATTGGCTCATGAACACTGGGATAGAGCTCTAGAGTGTGCAAAATACAGAGTACAATGGGTTGTTGTTTTACATGTTCTAAAAGAAAACAGGAAAACAGGATGTATTGACAATAAAAGTCATTTGGGAATTTTCCAATGGAATATTTTTATCTGCAAATGCAGATTTAATGGGGTTAAGGAACATGTCGTTTCAATGATAATTTCATCAAATACTCAGATACTCTCATTTACATTTAAAATGAATGTGATCTTAAGAAACAAAAACAAAGGTAATAATTTAGTCTTAGGAGTCTGCTTTCCATAAAATGTCATTAGAAATGGACTTCTAAAAAGGGTAAGTCAGAGCAACAGCTCAACATATGTGCTTTAAAGACCTCAGCATCTCTTTCCCAAGAGCAGAATAATTAACAAACCAGAGAAAAAAGCAAGGCTGGAGTCATAGTCAGAAGCCTTCAGTCCTCCTATGCAATAGGCAAGTATCCTAACCCCACTTATGGGCTCAGTTCCATTCTGTTAGCTAGTTAGCTATTCAAATTATTTTACTGGATTAAGTTGTTAGACAACCATTTCCAGAACGGTTCAATAGGTTGCAGTTAAGTCAGTTACTTGCCAAATGAAAGGCTAAGGGTCAAGCCTTTAGTTTCAACAAGGAAAAGCAGTGTGACATCAGTAATTTTGGCTGGTTGTTCAAGCCTTTCACCTTCTGAAATGAATTTTGAAACCCTTTAATTTTCTGCTCAGTAGGAAAATATTGAAATTTGTAGAAAATATTTTTTTGTATCCTTGCTTACCTCTCCTTCCTACCCTTAGTGTTCACTAAGAAAATAATGTGAAAACTTAATACCTCCTATGTAGGGATAGAGCAGACTTAAGAAAGTTTATTTCTTTAGCTTGATAACTGCAAGTACAGTGCATGTCTCTGTATGTGTGTTTGTGTGTATGTGTGTATCTGTAGAACTGAAGCATGTAGGAACTGAAAGGATTATTTTCATTAACAGTTTCTCACATTTACTGTTCCTCACAAAACAACCAGACATTGAAATACCATGAAAAGAAAGAGTGGACCGAATAAAACTTCCATTGTGTTCAATAACAAAAAGTTTAGAGTAAGAATAGTCACAGGATAAAGTCATGTCAAAGAATGTAAGAGACACAATAGATGAAGTAGTGAATTGTACTGATAAGAAAAAATGAAATATTATTTTTCTTGTAGTAAGCAGGAAGCAAGACTGAGACCAAAATCTTGCATGTATTAAGACTCTGGAATAGATCCTTCCAGCTTTTGGAGACTAATTCTACCATTTAAAAGTCTAATTAAATTCTGAAATCCATAAAATATTAGAAAGTTAAAACCAGTAGCAAATTAGAGCCTGGAAAGTCTTCCACAAGGGATCTCTGTGCTTTAAAAGAATTAAAAAAAAAATAGAATATAATGTTACACAGTGTGAAAATCTTTGATCTCTGTGTACAATGAGTGCAAGACACTGCCAGTGGACAATCTAGTCACTGTGTAACACTGCACAATTGTGGTCGCAGTGTCCGAGTGTCTGTGGGCACTACAAAATTATCTGTGAAATGCACAGAGAATCTTTAAAAGATTTTTCCAGACAAAAATTATTTCAATTCCTTAGATGAAAATTGGTTAATATGCTGAAAGTTAGCATCCTGTTCAAATTATATTTTTTTTTACCAGAGCAACTGTGTATGTTCTCATTACTCAAATAAAATGTCATCTCTTTTTAAAAGGCTCTTAAACTCTTGAGCACACTGATATTTCATGACAGCCAGTTCCACAGGTTAATTGCAAACCGTGCAAAAGTATATTGCTTTTCTAGTTCATCAGAACTTTTTGTTCTTGCATTGTTGGAGGATGAATAGAAGCTCCTTATTGACCTTCTGAATAACATTTGTTTTTTTAGCTGAATCAAATATATTTTCTCTGATGTGTTTGTTTGGGGGGGTTTTTTGCTGGGTTTTGTTTTGGTTTTGGTTTTTTTGTTTGTTTTTTTTTTTTAATTAAGCACACCATCTTGGTTTCTTCAGTCACTTGGAAATTGCATGTAGTCTGTAACCATCATCTGTCTTTGACTATATTTTATTTCTTCTAGAAACATAACACAGTGACCAAGATTCTGGTACCATTAAACTCAAATTCTTGACACTTCATCTCTAAGGCCAGATTTTTGCCAGTGGTGCAAGTAAGGAGACACTATTTGCTATTGCTGTTAAAGCATCTTCTAGGACTTCCTTTTGTCTCATCTCTTAGGCCTCTATTCCTTTTCAGGTGTAAGGTGTAATTGTCATTAAGCTTCACCATCTCTTTTAGGATATTTTAGAACCAGTAAGTACAAATAAGGTAAAAAATCCCCTCCACTAAATATTATTTTACATTTCTCAAAATTTACATGAGTTAATACTTGCTGCCCCAATATTAGTATATTTTTGTAAAGTTTTCTCTGTTTATTTGGGGACTGTGACCCCACCTTTTTTTTGGCCTTTCTTTTTTCACTCAGAAATGTGTTTAAAATGTTCCAAATATTTATGCCAACTTTTGTGGTACATCCTTTAGCCAAAGCAAAATTTACCTAATTACCTAATGGTTGTTTTCATTAAAAACCTAATTCATGCTTAGAGGTCTCCACTTTAATATGCAAACATTTTTAAAATAATAATTTAATAATAAAATAATCTGTATTGTCAACTTTAACTGAAAATTCATGACATTTATTTTCAAATACTGAGTGGATTTGTACTCAGGTAATTATACAAACATGTGGCATTTAATTCTTTTTGGATAAGTGTACTAGCTTTGGCTGTGGCAGAGATAATTTTTTTCATAGTAGCTCCTACTACCAGGAGGAGTTTTGCCAGGTTGCTGTTGTTCAGGGTGGGTGTTGATCTACTGGTGGTGAGCAACTGATTTTTCTGCCCCTTGTTTCTTTCTGTTTTGTTTTGTCTTTTCCTCTTTTGAGTATTAAAACATCTTAACACAACCCATGAGTTTTCTCACTTTTGCCCTTCCTATTCTCTCTCATCCCACTGCAGAGGGAGAGAGATAGAAGCTGTGTGGTGTTTGTCTGCCTACAGGGTTAATCCACAAAGGTAAGTATTTCAGAAAACCCCATGAACATCAGACTTGTAAACAATAAGTTACAGGAAAAAAATGTGGGTGCACTGCCTATCACTTGTCAAGCAGGGTTGCTTCTTGTTTATGAAATTTTTAGCACCTTCAAGGCATTAGGCAATCCTCAGAATAACCTGATCAAATAACTGCTGCTTTTGTTTTACAGAAGGAAAGGAGGCAGCAAAGATTTTCAAGGGTGAATCAAAGCATCAATTATTACTGTATCTGAGTATTAAATCTCTCTGAAATTTACTTTCTTTAAAGGATGGAGCTTAAGATCTGTCCTCAAAGCCTTAGCCATCCAATATTCACTAATAACTGGAATTTTGGGGCAACTGGCCTGCAAACCTGTCACGGGAGTTCTGATCTCATTGTCCTTGGTTGCATGATACTGCATGCCATCACAGTGACGTGGCTGCCATTTATCAAAAGACTTCTCAATTTCAAGTGGCTGTCCAGAGAGCTCCTGACTCACTGGAAAAGCAGTGAGTGTTACCTGGCCAGCCCATAACACTTCCTTCATCTTCATACCCACACCTCCTCCCACTCTTCTTTTTTCCCCCCTCTCTTCTTTTTTCCCCCCTCTCTTTTTGTCTTTCCTGCTCCTGAGTCTTAATTAGGATGAGCAGGTCATCAAAGCAAGTGTGGCAACAGCTGCATGTGTATCTATTTAGATAATTACTTAAAAAGCAGAGTCATGCCATGGGTGCTTTCTGTCTGTTTATAATGTATATATTGGCAAAATGTAACACTATTTTAAATAGCATAAGGTATAATTTCATACGAAAGTTAATAGTCAAAACTGTGCTGATTTTTTTCACAAGACTTTACACACCACCACCAAGTTGCCAATTGTACTTTAAAATAGGAACTGTGTAAGACTATCAGATATTTGAGAAAATATCCTCTGAAATCAATAATCAGGTCCTGAAAAGCAAAGGCAGCATATTGACCTCAGGGTAAATCTTCACCTGATAACAATAGTCCCGTTACCACTGGCTGCAGCTCTGCTCAAAACTGATTGGGTAGTTCCTATACCAATGAGATGAATTCCACATATTTGTATCTTTCAGGAAGATATTTCACATATAACTGAGCTATTGAGCCCTCTCCCTGCATTGTAGACAGCACATACAGTATTGAAAACATAACCTAGCATTCACATTCCAGAAGAAATTGTAGTAATGAAGTTTTCGGGAAAAATTGCAACTTAATTTATTTGGTATACTATAATGTATTCCGAGATCAAGAGATTTCCTGAGTAATTCATTATATAAGGAGCAGTCACCCAGAACCATATGAAGACAATTGGTTATGGATTTCTGGTAACTGAATTGCAATCTCAAAATTTTAAAAGTGCCTATAACACTAAAGTTATATTAGTCTGATCATATTAATTATTTGCACAGTGTTTTAACAACATAACCCCAATTCTCAAAAGGTTGCAAAAAGCTTACATTATTAAAGAATTGTATGAATTTAATGAAAAATGAGAAGCTAGAAAAAAAATTTGAATTACTTGATTTAATTAAAAGCAAAATCACAGGTAGGTTATGCATCTGAAACTTCTATTAGTTGAATATGTTGAATAATAGGACCATAAAACCTATGCAACTGCAATGCAAGCAATAAAATATGAGCATAAGTTTAGTGTTCACTGTTCTGTAGTAAAAATTATTGTTCGCCAAATACATACATGGTGGAAGGAAAGGAGTTCACTCTTCCAAGAAAGCATTCTGCTCATTGTCTGAAGCTTCTCATACTTCATAATGTCAGAGTTTATGTATATTGCACAGTTAGAACAGAGGATCGAGGACAAAATGGTCCAGGCTTAGCTGTGCCATTGGTATACTTCTCCAAATCAACTAAAAGTTTCTACAACCTGGCAATGATTTTTGGTGACCCATATACTAGGCAGAGTGGTGGAGAAAAAAAAAATGACAGCATGAGTCCTAGGGTCTTTTGTTAAGTTTTGAACTTGTTTTGGTAACTCAGCAGGAAATGCTTAAGTACTGTGAAAGGCAAGAGTGCTTATGTTGCACTCTTGCCACTACAATTTTAATGTATGAATTGTGACCTATTGCAGGACTACAAGAGAAGAAGGCAGATGGCCTCTGTTTAAGCTGTACCGGAGATGGGTGACTGAGCATGCACATCTTGATCATTCAGGAGCTGGACTTGTATGATCATCTAGACTGAGAATTTGACTGGATTGAAGTGTTTTGTCCCTATCCAGACAATCAAAGCTCAGGGAAAGGGTGATGTATATGACTCAACCACAAAAAGGAGCAGGAGTGGAGCTGAAGCTCGAATATGTAGAGACCCAAAAGATGGGAAGCAGTTCTGGGTCCTTCAGCTAACATAAGGACATTATGTATTTAAACATGGCATTTTGAAAAAGAACAGATTTCAGTTATTGAATCATCCTGTTCAGGTGGTGATGAAATGAAGGAATAGGATGGTCACATTCCCATGTTGTCCCACACAAAATGTATATGAAGAAACCAGTTCTCTTCCTCGGGTTATAGGGCTCTCTCATGACTACGGCAATTTTATTTAGGAAGTTCCAGCTAGACCTTATGCTGATGAAAAAATCTGGAGAAAAATATGTCCTCTGAAAAATTACTCACCCGATCCTTGATAGTCATACAACAGAGAAATACCATGTACAGTGATGGAGAACAATACAAAAGCAGATATGCTGATGTTCATTCAATTTCCTTGAAGAGGGTTAAGATAATTATCTGCGAAGGGAAGAAGTGACTGTGAGGTTGAGTCATCAGTGTCAGCTCCTGAACAGACAGTGTGCCAAGACAGAATTCACCAGAAATATGTTGTACCATATTCACTTGAAAGCAGATCAAACAGGCTTGTTGCCTTTGAGGGTGATGGTGAATCTATTGTATCTAGAAAAGGTATGCTGCTGAGAAGCATTCTCAGAACTATTGAAGTTGGAATGGAATGACAAGAGTTAAAACCGACTTGATTATTTTTTGAATGATCCTTCTCATAAGGCTGAAAACCAGAATAATGTGGTTAATAAAACTAATTTGGTATATACATTTTTTAGGAAAACTACAGTGTGTTAAAGCAAGATGGTAAACAGCGCCCACTATTCCTAAACAACTGTCATTCACTGAATCTTTGTGAAGCAGATTCAGCTGAAAATGGTACCAAAGCTGTTGCTTGTGCTGGCATAGTGAAGACTGTTTACAGTTTGCTTTGTAGCATTCCAAAAAGCCAAGACACCCTGCAGCATCACACTGGAAATTCCCTTCAAGGGCTCTCTGGTGCAGGATAGACAGATTGTGTTAATGGTGACTGATCCTTCACAGCTTGTTTACCAGGCATCAACACAAATTTAGAAAAGCATTTAGAAAAATCTAAAATTAAAAATGACTAGGACATGGAATGAAGTAAATGAAGCTGTAACACAATACTCTTGCATGTACAGCATGCTGGTAGCCATTAACTGAAGGAACTGAATAATTCAAGAAAAACTGATGATGCAGAAGTGGAAATTTTGCAAAACTTGATATATGAACTGGAAATCATATCCAACAGTTTTCTGTTGAGTATTCTGAGCAATGATCAACCCAAAAAAAGAGGAAATAAGTTTCAGATTAACGCTATAGCTGACAGAGGAATCACAGCTTATTTCATTTACACATTAATTAACATCTTATATCAGTCCTTCTTAGACTGTCAGACAACCTTTTAGCTGTTTGTGGAAGTATTTTGGGGTTTTCGAGAATATATGTTTAAGGCCTGTATTGGAATTTTACTTCTACAGAACAATTTGTATATGTTTGAGCTGAGTGAGGAAGTTCTTCACCTGCAGACAAGCAAAGTCAATTTTGAAGTGTGTTCTCATGTCTTTGCATGTAGTTACACTGTGTGGGATTTTAAAAAATAATTTATACAGATAACAGTATTTTTTCCTGCATTGAGAGCCACAGCTGCATCACCTGAACAATGGCTGAGTAAATTCAAGATCATCAAAATCTTACACTTGCAAGTTAGTTCAGGACAGATTGCATTATACTAATAAAATATTTTTCATCAAGACTGACATAAAGACTGAAGTAAAAGATAGAATATATGGCCTGAATATTTCCTTTGCTCAGACAGTCGTGGAGACCAAAAAAGTGATGATGATAGTAGAGCACAAAGGCATATGGGATCATTTGGATTTTATCATGCTAAATGTGATATTATTAGGTGAATTTAGGGTCTGTAATGTTGAAACTTTGAGACAAATGATGAACGTAGATGGGTCCAAACATGGCTGTGTCCTTGAAAATCTACAAAAGATTGACATAAAGAAAAGAGAATAAGTTTGGACTCACACAGGAAATAAATCAACTTTGGTAGTTTTTTTTAGTAGGAGCCGTAATGTAGACAAGGAAGGCGAGGGAAGTTTTCTGTGCATATACAATGGTGAAAATGCAGGAGGGGCTCTGCCACCCCAGGAAATTTGAAGAGCTTGGAAATATAAACCAAGATGTTTGTCTACTATTTTTTTGTTCCTTAAATTAGGATTCTAAGTACTTCTTGATTCCTTCCTTGTTACACTATTTCTTTTTACCTCCCATCATGTTCTTCCAATAATTTTATTTTTAACTGGCTTATTTCAATATTTTGGCCTTTGGACTAGGTTTGAGTCTTCTGGACATTTCGTCTGACCTGAGCCTGCTTCCATCTGTTGAATACTTGAACATGTCTTGGCCAATCTGCATGCACACAGAGTACAACCCGTGCATCTCTGTGTGCATCCCAGCTCTGGGGCTGGTAGGTATCAGGCATGCTCCTCCTCATGCAATGCTTGCAAATTGTTGTTTCCATGGCTCATGACCCTCACGTATCATTTAAAAAACCCAAGTGGTTTGTTTGCTGGTAATATTCAGCAGGAGTGTCCTAACTTCCTTCTTGATTCTGTCTATAGCTTTTAGTGATTGCCTGGTTACTTTCACCATTTCTACTTTTTTTCCCAAAACCTCAAAGAAATGCAATCCTCATGCTTTTTGATTGAGAAATACATGAGTCGTATGTTTTTTTCATCAACAAAGATGTTGTTGCCATGATGACCAATAGCACCCAGAAGCCCACTTGCACTGCATTTGGGACACATAATTACTTTTATTTGTCTTTCTTATACATAGATGCATCTTTGACACATGAATTCATTCTATTTATAGCTTCCTAGTCTTTATGATATTGGCATTACTCCTAGTTCCTTTGTAATAAAGATATATCAGAAGAAAACCTACTTCTCCTCCAGGAAACAGATTTCTGATTGACTGAGCTACAAGAGTCAGGTCTTTCATTTGATGAGCATTTTGATCTGCACACTTTCCATTCCACTTGAGTAGAGATACCCTTGAAGGCAAACAGAGAAGGTTCCCCTAGTAGGTGGTGGCAGCTGCAATTTCTAACTGGCTTTCAAAGTTGCTTTATGCTCTGGATCCTATTTAAACATCAACCAGTGAATGTTCTGCGGCAAAACCTGGGGTTCGGTCTTTTCCTCTACCAATAAAGATACTCATAATAAGTAAGGTAAAGACCCCTGTCCTTTAACTTGGTCTACTGCCTCATTCAGAGGCTTCCCTTAATTATCTCAGCCATGACCTGGCTTCCTGCTCAGAAGTCAAAAAACCACATCCTCACTGCAGGCCCTAATAATTCTGTGCCAAAATGTGTACAGAGAATAGATTGCAGTAAGGACTCATAGTCCTTTTTGTTGTTAAAGTATTGGGTACAGTCATAAGACATTGCTTATTTATTTGCCAATTTCTATGCATTCTGGTTAATATTCTTCATGACAGGTACCCCTTAGGTGTTTTTCTTAATCTACAGCCCCTTAGGTGTTTTTCTTAATCTACAGCTTAAACCATTGTTCCATTCCTGAAGCTGTGACTGGGGAAAAAACATTACTTTTCACTGCTGTCAAGGCTTTCTCTGGCAACTGAGGGCCTGGGACAGTGCTCGACATGGCAACAGAGCCACACATTAAAAAAAAAGGCAAAGGGAATTGAATAGCTCCTTAGTCAGACAGCATTATCTCTTCTGTGAGAAATATGACAGGTGATCTTGTAATTAAATACTATGTTATAGACAGAAGAGAGCTAAGTGAAAGCTTTGTACTCAGCTGAGAGCTGTAACTACCTTATTTGAAAAAATGTTTTTAATATAATTATGTGTGATACATTTTTATGTGAATGACACATGCAATTAATCTATTAAATCCTCATTAATTCTTTAAAATGCATATACTGAAGAAAATTAAATATTTATTTTAGACTTGCAAAAACTTACCAGCCTACTTTTAAAAGCCACTAAAGACTTGTAGTTTTCAGTTAATAGGAAAGGTGAACGGTCAATGCCCATCAGCTTTTCTTGTTTTCTATAAAAAAAAGCTATGTTTACATGGATAAGAAATGCCATAGTTATTGGATGCTTCTAACTGACTGTAGATGTAGCCTAGAGCACTAGAGGAAATTACTCTGCCTGGAGATGAGTTAAAGTTTGCTTTGAAGACTAATCTAAATTTCACAACCAAATTGTCCATGGAACTGGTTAAAAAAAATCTCAGTGCAAATACCTATTTATTTAGCTAAAGTTATTGTGAGGCACAGAGCAATACAACTTGTGATCTTGTCCACTTCTAGTTATCCAGATGCAAAAGGCCTTGTAATGCAGAGAGAAAAACCACACTTGAACTCTTATCAAATAGTTAATAAAAATATATATACTTCATAACATACATATATTTGTATCTATTTTACTGTGCAGTGGTTTCTGTTGTCAATTAAAGGATACTAAAAAATTGAATAATACATTTAAATCTCAGATAACTGAGACTTGTGCAGACCACCAAAATCTGCAACTTCCAATCTTTATAAGTTTGGCTGGAGACTAGTTAGGTTTATTATTCACAGCACGTATTTCTTTACGAGTCCTCAATAATCAGAAATGCAATGACAGCAAATGCCTGGAACCCAACCCATAAATGATGATGAATATTCTTTCAGAGATGAGGTGCTGTTAATCTGAGAGGAGCTATCATGGGTTACAACCTGCCTATAAGCAATACCTCAGTTCCTTTTTGAGTTTATGTGTAGTGATTTCCAGATGAAATTATTTAGATTACAATATCTAATTTTAATCTATTTGATTTTATGAATTTGAGATTCTTATTTTTCAGTGCATGAAGATAGCTGTGTTTTAGAGCATACAGCTCAACATTTCACATTAAGGCTAACATCTTTTTTACCTTAAACACAAACCTAAAATGGTCTCTCAGGGTTTGCTTAGCAATGATGACAGAAAGCCAGTAGTTAGGCTAGTGATTTTCTGCTTGAGGCAGTGCAAGCACTTGTCAGTGAAATGTTCTAAGGGGACCTTTTCACAACCTGACTCCACTGGTTCACAGGCTCTCACAGGCGCAAGGCCAACTCTCCACCATTTGATCATGAGCTTACAGTGCGTGTGACTGGGGAACAAATTCAAAGAGCTCTTTCAGTGAACATTTGGGTCAGAACTTTTATTATATAAATAGGCACCTGCTGCACAGAGCTGTGGCAGTGAGCATGTAGGCATATGCTGCTATTCCAGCATCTCTTCTAGGGGAATCTCTGATCTGGCCCCATACCTGGCTGTGTGTCTTCATGGAAGACACTGCCACTATTTTAAACTTCACATGCTTCTTTCTTCCTCCTAAACAAATTTAGTCAACTTTTTCTTCCTAGAGCTGGAACATCTAATACAAATTACAAAGGCAAAGATCCTGCAAACCCTTTGGTGAAAATGATGGCAGCATTCCAGGTAAATATTTAAAAGACAGAAATATAATGAAAAACTTCAGACATTTCTATTCACACTTGACTAATTTCTTGTGCTGTGCATAAGGTCTTGCCACATTGCAGCTTGTGTTGGTGTTTACAGCCTACCCTGTCAGGGTTTATTTTAATTCTCCATAATTCATGGACAATTGACCAGACAGGTAATAATGTGACATTATTTAGTGAATACTATTGAGAAATACTTCAATTTGTGTATTATTGATTCAATCAAAAATTTTGACTCTTTATAATGACTATGGTCAGTTGAATCAAGATTGCTAGTGGGGAAATGCATGACCATTAGTATCCAAAAATGTCTGCAGAATGTTTTAAAGTATTTTACCATGCCTATAAAGTAACCATTATTCTAGAATAATTAATTTGGTCTCGAACCACTGAACAACAATCAGAGATGTAAAACAGGCAAAGTAAAGGGCCATTTAGCAAATTAATGTTTCCTGCTTCTCTTCAGGATTTAACTCCCTGAAATCTAGTGCACATGAAAAATCTAGCAGAAAATTTAGTCTGTCCATGCTCCATCACTAACAGAGCATCTTCCTCAGGGACACTTCTTGGCTACCTCTCTCTATTGTGTCCTCATCATGTCCAGGTGAGCACACCCATGAGTCTGCATGAGCAGCCTTTAATTCAGAATTAGCTTTGCAAGATAGAGGCATGGCAGCATGTTGTACTTTGCAATGCTGTACTTCTTTTGGCTTGGCACATCCATGGGGAAGAGTAACACTTCAGACAAACATGTCTCTGGATATGAAGATAGAGTTAACAAATTAATCATTGCCTGCTCTCCATTTGATCATTTTAGCGGCTGTGGTTTTTATTTAACTTGGATATCCTCCATTCAATGAAATGGAGAGTCATGGGTTCATATTTTTCAGTTTTCTTAACAAAGATATAAAGATACTTGAGACTGATGCTGCCTGAGACCTATGCAGCAGCAGCACCCCTCCAGAGCTAAACCTGGATCACGGTTTCTGATTTTCTAGGGCTGATTTCGTTATTCAAAGCTGGGGACTGAGCACTTTGGCCCATAACCACCATTGCTGCTCCCACACTTTTTGAAGCCATTTCTGATGCCCTCCACACAAACTCACAAAGCCTGACTTTGCTGTATCCCCACCTTACTAAGTAAACAAGTGTCTCCCACTCAGCTGCCCTTTAATCAGCAGGCAGATAGAGACTAAAGGTGTGAATTCTTTTTAATCAAGAACCAGGATATCAGGAAGCAGTTAATAATCAAAAACCCATCAGTTAGCAAGCAGGTAACAAAAACTGCTCACCAGAGGTACCCCTAGAAACTACCAAAAGCAGCTAAAATTCTCACAAGGAAATCTATTTTATTAACAGCCATCAGGCTAAGGCAGTTTCATTACATTTAAGAAATAACTCAGTCCTTAGTTCAAATATAGCAATAGGAAAGAGATGCACAGAAGTAACAATATATATATTTTATTGAAGAAGAGAATAAATTCAGGAGTATATTGAAGAAGAGAATAAATTCAGGAGTAATCAATGTATCATGTATGCTCAGCTAACCTTTTTCTACTCCAGAACAATCACCAGTAAGAACAGAAAAACATCACATGATGAAATACATTAGTGAAATTTATAACTGGCTTCTTCAGCAAAGTGCAGCTTGACCTTGCACTAACCTTGAAATCTTGAGAGCAGGAGCAAACTCATTAAACTATGAACAGCTTGCGTAATATTTAAGTAGCAAATATTCCCATGAAAATTAATTGAAGTATGAGGATTATGAACACAGTTACATATTTTTAGTTTTGCCAAAGGTAAATGGGAGACTTCTTCTGACTATTCACACAAAAGGCAGGAGGAAAAGAACAGTAATCTCCCTAACATACTTACATTTGACTAAAGATTTTAAAAAGAAAAACCATCTTTGTAGGTCAGATTTCCAGAGATGTGTGTACCAGTATCAAGTTCCTTGTGTGGATTTATTTTTGCACCTTGGTATTTTTGTACATATATGCTGCTCTAGACCTGTTGTGTGTGCAGTCTTCACAACAGCATGCAAAGGTACAGAAATGCTGACTAGCCATGAGCCCTAGATGACATTCATGCAGCCCATGGGCACTAGATAGCAGCAGCTTTGAAAACAGTCTCTGATGATTCTGAGGTTCTTGACAGACTAGCTAGTAAATACTAAATCACTGTGTGTTTTTAGTAATCTCATATAAACCAAATAATATTACATCAATATAAAACTGCAGTAAAGGACTGGCTAATTAAACCCTTTGAATGATTAAGCCGTATTTATAGATCTTCCAACTCAAACAGATCATACCTGGAAGATCAATACAAGTGTTAAATAAGTCATTAGCCTCTTCAAAGATTGCACACAAGGTCAGTGAATTGTGATGGTGGAACATTTTAATTAGCTGAACACTTGACCTATGAGAAGAGAACCAAGAACAATTCACTTGGGTGGAGAAGCTCTGCATGTCTGAAAAACATCACATTATCTTTCTAGACCTTGATTTCTCAATCAATAAAATGGAAGCAATAATTCTGTAACACAAAAAACTCCACTGAAGTTAAGTAATAGCACATGTTTGTAATGTTGTTATAGCACATACTAAATGTGTTATTAAGGTTATATTTTGTTCTCACATTATTACACCAAGAATTTATTTTACAACTATCCTCACCTTACAGTATACTATGGTTAAAAGAAATACTAGGAAAAAAAAAGAATTATGTTACTGCTCAAGTGAACCTGGCACACTTCCAAAAGTTGATGAGAATTTTTTTTCAGATCCTTCCTGGAGTTTTTTAGGGTCTCAAATCTTGCCGTCCCTTCCTACCTGTTTCACATTCAACATGACAATATTGTTTATCATTTATTTGGCATTGATGGTGAATGATAAATCTCTGTGATAAGATATATGGCCTTTTATTCATAAGAAAAACAAATCCAACTCTGAAAAAAGAAACTGAAATCTTTGCAGCCCAGGACAGTATCCTCAGTGGGAATGTTTCACTGATATTTAAACCTGAATTGGAGGTACCTTCTCCAGTTCATTGGTTCTAAAATATCTGTCATCTATCTTCTAAAACTTATAACAAAAAGTCTAATTGCATTTTCAACTTCATTATTGGACCCCTGACTTTAAATTATCGAGGTGGAACCATTCCTCACTTCACGCATGGGATGTAACATCTGTTAGAAGATGACATCAAACATGCCTTCCGTATCATGGATTAGGCTTGATCGGCTCTTTGATTTTCTTATTTCAAACCCTAGAGCTATTATATTAACAAAATCTAGCTTTTGTGCTTTTCTGTCACTGCCTGATTTTTCTTAAATTTTCTATAATATGGTTTGTTGAGAGAAAAGCTTAGCTAACCATTCATACTTGAATTGAGAATTCAGCGTGATTGCCCTGTGAGTGTGTGCCTGGAGGGAAGCAAAAATAAGGTTTCTACATGGAAAGATGAAGTGATTGAATTCAGTGCCTGAGGCCACAAACCTCATTTTCATGACTGTTAATACGTAGAACTAACTGAAAGCGAACTTGTGAGCTAGTGCATGCTTTTTCTCTTGTTCCATAAAAACTAACATTATACGTTCTACCTGGGAGATTTATTTTTGCTATTGCAAAAAAGAATGTCACTGATCTAAGCCTACAGTCTGGAACATGATCAAATGATCTACTGCTACAAGAAGCTACTGAACCACTAGTTTGAAATTTTATCTAATGTACTTCTCAATGCCATGGATATCTGTTAAGGGCACGTTGCTCAGACCCTTGAAGTACTGTTTGGGATCCCAGCACTAATGGCACAATGGTTGAGGACGTTCGTAGACCCAAAGAGTAATTGTATGTGGTCTCATCATGAACATAGCTCAAAATTGTGTTCTGCCGTGATATTGTCACAGTAAGTCCTGTTATGGATGAACCTCTGTAAATATTAAGTTAGAGATAAGCATTGTCAGGGCATTCAAGCACCATTGAATTGTATAGAGTTCTCATTTATAGACTTTGATTTTGAAGTATTTCTAATAAGTAATGTAAACTCTAAGCTCCTGCTAGTGATACTTATCACACACAAAAAAGTTCATCACATGTTGTTTGATGACGCATCAGTGCTTTGTTCAAAAATTGAATCTACCTCTGCCTTTCAAAAGAGGTTGGCCACATCACAACAGTGATCCCATTTTTCCAGGCTTCAGTATGTAACTGGTGACTGACCTCTGGGCTCAAGTTTCTTTTGTGAGTCAGTTTGACAATGGGCTCTTAACAACACAGTGGGAGGTCTTCAATGAGACAGTTTCCTAGACACTCCTACATCAATAGGTGTCATCTTCTCAAGTCCTGACTATAAAACATGATAGATGTCATGAGCAATAATAGATCATGCAGGCCTGAGCCATGGCAGCATGTCAAGTGACTTGAACAAGATACAGCTAAAAGTAAATATGTGCTCAACAATGCTCAAAAGCTTTCTTGTTTTGTCACTTTCTAAGAAACATAGGAAGGAAAAAAGCCTTTATCTACTGGTCCAAATGAGCTGAGAACTTGTAGAGCAAAACCTAGCTATTTTGATTTGTATTTGGAAATTTCAAGAATTGTTGGTTTCAGGGAGATCGATTTGTCATGTCTAGGGGCCCAGGAGAGCTATGATTCATTTAGAATAGGAAACATTGGCTACTTTTAAAATATCTCTTAAGCATCACCTCATTACCACAGATCTCTGCCAATGGAGAAGATTGTTTGGCCTTGTTTTGTTTTTTGCCTTCTGTGTTGCTGCAGTGATAGGGTAGTCCAGAAGTTAACAAAAGTTAATTTCTCCACCTCCAGGGAGGTTTTGGGCTCACCATCTCTGAAAACATTCAAGAGGTATCTAGATGTCGCACTTGGGGATATGGTTTAGGGGTGCTTATGTTGACACTGATTTGATGGTTGGACTAAATGATCTTGAAGGTCTCTTCCAACCTTGATGATTCTGTCGTAAGTACCTACAAAAGAAGAAAATGTGAGTGATAACCTACAGACAGTTCAGTAATGAAACCTGTTTGTGCCAGTGTATTCCCACCTTGATTCTACAATCCTATTTTTAAATTATCCATCTGTTGTGGAACTATTGTGTTTACAAACTAGTGGAGAAGTGATAATTTTATATCAGCAAGTAATATGAGTCTCTGTCAGTGCACACAGCAGATCATAGATAGGAAGCACCACTGGAAGAATGGTGTTGTTCTGCAGCAGCCAGTTTTCATTTACAAATACTGAGAAGTAAAGCAGAGGAATTTTTGTACTTAAAAAAAATAACCTTCAAAAAATCATATCATACTATTGGTTCTGTTTTCTTTTATCTGAAAACAAAGTTTATCAAAACTAGGATTTTACCTCATTGCACTCAGTACAAATCCTGTCGTATGATCATGGCAGCTGTTCTACCATCACTATGGAGAAGTCTCATCTAGTTTAGCAGCTGATTTTAATCTCAACATGAAGTATGGATTAATAAGTGACTTATGGAATGGAATGATTGACACACCAAGCAATATGGTATTAGAAAGTGGGATTTGAAAGCATTATTAAAGAATGCAATGAATAAGTGTGAGCATGATGATTAATAGTATAATGTAGCAGAGGAGAAAAAAAATGTTAGCATAGTAGGAAGGGAAAACCCTGACCGGATTCTCAGCTGGTGTACACTGCCCAAACCCAAAGGAAATTAGGGAAGCTCTGACAGTTTATGGCAGCCAGGAATCTGGCCCCAGGAGAAACAAACTGAAGTTAGGAAAAAAATTAAACTTTAGCTAAATATCTGAAGAAGAATCCTGACAGCATTAGCCCTTTAACTGAGAAACAGTCTCCAATGGGAAATGCTGAATATTTGGAATTAGATTAGGCAAAGCATTGAAAAAATATACCATGGGGACAAATTTGTATTGGAGGGGAGATGAATTAGACAGCCAAATAGGTAATTTTCACACATTCTATTAATTAATTAAAACTGATTGTATAAAGAAAAGAAAGAGCTCAGCTTTTGCCGATATAATTGTTCACTGGCCCTGAGACAGTGTTTAGTGGGTGTCATACCCAGAGAGAAACATTCCATTGCTCAGGATATGGCATATATCTTCTTCAGCTGGATGTAATATTTATTATGAATAGCTTCTTTTTTTTTCTGCATATAATGGGAAATAATGAGAATTCAAAGGCATTAAATGGGGATGTTTCTGTGGATGTCAATGGGATTTGAAAGTTGGCCATGAAATAGATAATTTTTTGTTTCCCTATGATGGTGTTGTCATACTGTCAGGCATGAGAAACAGAAGGCATGCTCATCTTAAGTTGTAACTGAGAATGTCCCTTCTTTAAATTAAAAAGGGAAGTCTAGACTTTAAATGAGAAAAATACAACATCAGGCTCCAAAAAGCCACTTTCATTTTCATATAAATATGTAACCATCATTTGTTTAACTCACACCAAGCTATCAAATTTTGTGGTGGGCTATAAACTTGTTGAGTCATTAGCCTGGCTGCTTAATGGAGGAAAACTAAATTTCTGTTCCCGCATAATGACACTTATTCACTGTAGACATTTGCATCACTTGGAAGCGATAAAACCTCATCCTTCATAATGAAGTTCTGAGCTGACAAAGAGGGAAATATAGTGTTGTGGGACAACTATGAATATAAAACAAGCTTAATAAAGAAGTAGTGACAAATTATATTATGCAAAATGCAATGCAATAAAAAAATGTTACTAACTCATTGGAAATGTCATAAATAATCTAAATACTTTTTAACTGTCAAAGCCTTGAAAAATATATTCCTTAAAAAAATGAGGTAGAGAATAGATGCCAGTTTAATTGCCACCATATTTTGACAAGCATGGAGAACCTTGTACACAGTTTATTTGCTAAATTTAGCTCACTTGCCTAGGATGAAATTATGGGGGGAGCAATACTACTCTGCTTTTTCAACTCAGTGATGCCCCATCAAAAACAAACTACCTCAGCCATTTTTAAGTATTGATGTTTTCCATTTCAGATCAACATTTACAGTTTGCATTACAATCTCAGGACAACTGATCCTTATAATGCAAAGAGAATTTCTAATATGTATGTTCAGTAAAATCATGTACTGCCTTCTTAAAACCAGCATTCTTTTTGAACAAGTAAATACACTGTCTGCTATATCTCTGTGGGTCAGCACGTATGTGAAATCCCACTAGGACAGGTCCTTGTAACATAAAAGTCTTTGTCCAATTTGTGTGTCCAAATTACTCACTTTCCACTCTTCCAAAAATTTCATTTTACAGAAAGAAAAAAGACACTAGCATTTCAAGAATTGCTGGCAGCTCAAATAATAATGACTTAGATTCTATTTCTGCTGAAGTTTCATTGATTCCAATAGCCCCAGTGACTTGAATAGAAGCAGCTTTGAGGCTTGCATAACCAGAAGCATTTCTATTCATGAAAACACTTGCAAAATTAACTGCTAGTGTGATCAGATCTTCACTTCAATGGAGATTTCCCTGCTGACATAGGCACTTGTTTAATTATATGCTGCTCATACTTTCAATGTAAAATGTTCAAGATGCTTGTACCAGTTACTATGTATTCTAGAGTATGAGGCTGGTAGCGACAAATAATACATTTAATGTACTGCTAAGAGATCTGCAGAAAATCATATTGCCTTGAAAATGCAAAACTTGACACGTTTTGTTAAAGATTTTGATTTATTAATTTTTTATATGAATGACAGGAATCAAAAGTTGGAAATCCTACTTTGTCTTTTGGAAGTGAGACATTTTCTCCTGGGGCAAATGTACTTTAAATTTGCCTTTTGTTTTTCAGAGAAAATAGTACTTGTATCTTTACACAAACACAGAGGAGTTTCGTCCTAGATAAATACACATAAGCAATCTGAGCTATTTTCGAAGTATTTTCAAAGGAATGTGGGGATTTTTACCCTGTGGTTGTAATTATAGTCAACAGTTCAGTGCTTCATTTCAGAAACACAAAACTCAAAGTAAGCAGGTTGCTTTTAACATGCTCGTGAGCCTAGTGTAACTTTTTCTTTTACCCTTTCACAGTTGGAACTGGCTATACAATATTTTCCATTATGCAAGAGGATTTGGAGTCACTCCGTCTGCTATGCTCTCTTTGGTCATGTCCAATAACTGATGTTTCCAATAACTCATTTGAATTTCCAGCTCTCCTGGGCAAGGCACCAGTCATTGTGATTATCTCTAAGGCTTGTAAATCTTCTCTTATTTTGAAAGTGCTTCATTTAGCACATTTAAGGCACAAATAAGCATTTACAAAACAAAAATTAAGTGATTTTTAAGCCTGAAATGTGACTGCAGAGATTCCATCAGAGAAGAAGAGGATCCAAATTGGCCGCAGTTTGGCTGCTGGCAAATGAGGAAAACTTTCCTGCCCTGCTGTTTTTTGTCTCTTAATAATATGAAGATGAACCTAGTGTTTGCTAGATTTTTGTAATTCATTTTATAACATCAAATTTCACTTCTATCTAGGGACTCTCCGTCCATCCAATGCCAAAAAAGCAAACTACTCCAATCTGATAAGAGCTATGCTAGAGAACAGAAGGATTAATTGCATTTTTCCCGGATCATACTCTTGGACCTTTTGTGGAGGCCATAATCAGCACAGTCTGCAGACACACTCCATGGCCAAATAGGATACATGACAGTATTTAGATGGCTGTAAAATCATCTTTCATAGCTGTTGCCTGGTCAAGCATCTATCATAAAACTTTAAATGAGAAAAAAAGCTTGAAGACACTTCCCAAAATGCCAAATGAAGGGAAAGGAGATTAGCTGTGCCAAACTACCCTGTCATTTACTAGACATGCAGGATAAGATCTGCTTGATCTAAGTCAAATGTGTGAGACTGGTTGCCTACAGGCACAAAAGACTTCTGTCACTCTTTGCAGGTCACAGTTTTTACTCTTGCCTTTTGATGTTGTATAATTCACCGGTGGAAAGAGCAACAGATTGAGAGAGTGGCAAGCCATTTAGTTAAGAGCACTCAGACATTGCAGTTTAGCACTGATTCAGGAGATGGCTTCAGTACAGGATCCACACTGACCCTCAGAAACTTTTCCTTACTCAATTCTGATTGTCTTCCCACAAAGAGATTTTAATCTGTTGAATGGATATTTTTGGCAGAAATAAGTTAAATTTCTAGATGCCAGAAGAGGCAGCTCCAAAAATGTAGTTAAGAAGAGGCCTGGTTTGCTTTTCCTTAACTTACTCTACTCTTGCCTGTGCTGCAGAGATCTCCCAGTCTGGCTTATTTCAGGACTTCAGGGTCAGTGAACCACAGCTGTAGAAGCTGATACCAAGCGTCTTGTGCCAGAAATTTTGGTATATTTTTATTATTTTTATTTCCTACTTTTTGTGCATCATAGAGGTTATTGGTTAGAGACTGAAATATTGGAGAGTCTCCTTGTAGCTGGGAATACTTTGTGCTCATAGGTTCTAGGGGACCTGTCTCAAATTTCCTTCTCAATCCTGAAGTTGCCTTGGATCCCTTCAAAATGGAAACAAGAGTAAGAATATCAGTGTGACTGCCAGACTCTCTCATTATTCAGCAAGAAAATAATTTTTGGAAACCAGTCATCTGAAGAGGTCTTCTTTTTGTGTGCATTAACCTTTATGTCATATTAATATCACATCATTCATTATGTTATATAATTTGTTTGTTTTTCAGTCATCTGGAAAGGCCTATGATGATGTTCCTCTATCCCAGAATGATGAAAGTACAAACTGTACCAACTGTGCTGGCAAGAAGGTGTCAGTTTTGTGTTTCTAGGAACACTCTCGACTTAAGCCTTTATATCTGCTGATCATCCTCATCTCCCATTTCATTTTGTAATTTACTGTCTCTTTACAGAATGTTTAATCTATATAAAGGCACAGATTTTATGCCAGCATTTGACATGTCAGTCTTTTTTTTATGCCTCTTCTTTTCTCTCAGTCTAAAATCTACTTGATTTGGCTTTTCTCTGTATAATGAATATATTTTCACAAATTGGAAAAAAAAACCACTAAAAAGACTAATTTCTGAATAAATCCTGCTGTGAGAAGGAAGTTATATTCATTTGAGCATTACTTGGTGATAGCCATCAGTTTGGTTATAAGAGGACCCTCTCAGTGTACAACACCAATTCAAGGCTGTTTTTCTTTGAATAAGCACTGAAGTAGATCTCACTGGGTTCTGTGCATTGCTTCTACCCTTCAGTTATGATTAGAAAGACAGTAGTAATTTATACTGCTGTGACTGCTATTCAAGTGCACAGATTATCTTCACTTCTCTCCGGATCAATGTATGTAATGGCTCTTCTCTTTGACTGAGCTTCTGGACTGCAGTTCTGTTGCCCACATGTCATACTAAAACAGTAAACCCATAATGTCTGTGGGTAACCTTGTTGTTCCATGTCCTCAATATAATGAATTCAGAGGAGAAAATAAACAATGAAGAAACATGCCTGCATGTACACACTGTGGTACTTCTCCCTGGGCTGATAAGTAGCATCTGCTTAGCTCAAGCACCCTTAAGTCTGTTGATGAGTGAGAGAAGACTGCAGCACCTCCTTCACTTGGGCTTGCCTTGTCAAGAGCTGTGGATAATACACTTGGGCTGTCCCCACAACACCAACATAGCTTGAGCCTACCATCCATTGGCAATAGACTGATGAACATCACAGGATTAAGTAAATAAAACGTAGATGTGAAGTGCATATGTAAGGCTTCATTAACAACACTCACACACTCCTTTAGGATAGGCTTGTATAAACAATGCCTTCACAAGCTTATAGAACCAGATTATGCCAAAAAAGAAGACAAAAAACTGACTTATAGTTCAAGTTTAAAGAAAAAGAAAAAAAGGCAGAAGTTGTATCTCCTTCCTTTTTCCTCAGACTATATGCCAGTGGATCCTTTCATCCCTCTATGTCTTAATGCAATCTGCCATAGTATGTCTTGGTATTATTGCTAATTTTTATGCACTGTACAGGCGATATTTTACTATTTCTCATGTTCATGTTCATGACTTCAGACATAACCTGTGAAATGTAGAATAGCCAGGTTAGTCAGCATGTTACCATTCAGGTGCTACAGTTTTTGCAAAAGAATATGCAATCAAAGAGCATCAACAAAGCATAATTGACATCACCCATTGCATCTCATTGAATGCAGAATTATACTCTGATTGATGCACAGTGATGTGCAATCACTTGTAATTGATTGGAATTCACTCTGTATAGAATGACACGTTGAGTAGCTGTTACTGAGAAATAATGACTGGTTAAAGCAAAGAGGATGGGCTTCAGCCAGTCCATATATTCTGGACTTCTTGTCTCCTTCAAAAATTTATGAACATCTTAGTTTACATCTTATTGTTTCTGCACACTGGACTTCAAAAGTTGTATACCAGCCTTGTTTTCAAAATTTAAAAATTCATTACATAGAAGTTTATTATATCTTGATGTTGGTAAATGAACAAGATAGGTGAGATGTTGTTCTAAATGCTTTGAATCTTGAATAGTCAGAGAGCATAAAATATTGATGCCTGTCCTTAGAAAAACCTTTTTGGTGTGTTCACAATAAATAAGGCAGAATTTTCTGATAGGTAGAGTATATTTACATAATTATTTTATTCTTGTTTTCAGCAGAAAAGTATTAATTCACTGAAATAAATGAGTTTACTCTTTCTTAACATAATATTTTGGATCACCTGCAGTTTCATAGAAAGTTTGAGAGAGCTAGATACTGTAGATAAGCGCCAAACCCTTTGTTAGTGTCTTTGGTGAATTCATTTTCTCTTCATATGACTTATAACAGTCAAATCTCAACAGGTTTCAGACAACATATGGCAAAGTACTGAGCCAAAAGATAGAAATTTAATTTGTTTTTACTTCATTTTGCATAATATGACATATATACTATCATATTTGCTTCTTTTTTTTCTACCACAATCAATTTGTAGCAAATTTCCGTTTAAGATACCCTTACTACATGTGTATGAGGCAATTTCACCACAAAATCTCACAAAACTGTACTGCATTTTTTGATGTATGTTTAGCCCACACAGCATAAATGAATCCAATACTCTCTTCCACAGAGTCCTAATAAATTCAGCACCCTATAATAATTTTAATAAGCATAAAAATTTCCACAAAAGAGAGATTTCCTTTCTTTTCAATAAAGCAAAGCTTTTAAAATAACACCTGACCAGACAGTAAAAATCCTGCAATTTTTATACTTAAAAAACTCCACATGAACTCTGTTTCAATTGCCTCACCTTTCATGTACCGAGTTTAAAGCTTACAGAGAGAGCTGTTTGCCCAAAATACACAATTTCCTGACCAGAAACCCCTGACAAACTCACAAATAGCTTGCCTTTTTGCCATGTTCCCCACTGCAAGGCCAACATTCTCCTTTTTTGTGTACTGGCAATGAATACTCAGATTCCAAAAATCTCTCAAGTTTCTATGAAAAGGTCAGAAGAAAAATTACTCTATTCTAAAGCTGGAGACAATACAGGGGCTGAGATCAAGAGATAATACTGAGAAAGAGATCAGACTGTGTTGGAGTTGCATCCTGAATAGGTTTGGCACATGTGAACCACTTTAAATTTTTGCCTGAAACAGACAGCTTGAATGGACCAGAGAGGAATGTGGAGCTGAATGCCCAGAAAACACAATTCACTTATTTGACTATCTCCTTTTTTCCTCTGTAGAGATGAGTTTGATGTGGGCTGAGGCAGAAAACAAAGGGCCAAACTGATCAGTTCTGCCTCAAAAACCAAAATTCTAAGGTTTCTAGGGAAGGGACTCACTTTCCTACATGTAGGACAAGGATGGCTGGTGCACCAAGGAACAAAGAGGAGGGGCAGGGGACACACAGAAGTCACCTCTGGAAGGTGCTTCTGGGGAGGTTCTTTATTCCTTTGAAGACTGGTGCAAGAAAATTACTTGCCAATGTTTCCTGCTCTTAACTAAGGTGTGGACTCTTCAGGGGTACTGAGATGCAATTTATTGCAGTCTAGCAGTTTTTTACCCTCTTCATACCAAGAACAATTCTTCAAAGAGCTGAAAGACATTTTAACTGATATTTTTTCTGTATTTCTTACAGTTTATCGGTCCTGTGGTTTGTTATAACTGGTGATTTGATGATTGGCATGTGCTAAAAGGAGTTGTCTGTTTCCTAACATCACATTCAGATACTTTTGGGCTACTACTGTAATTTCTACTCAACTCACTCATGCAAAATTTTTATCCATAGGTGCAGGCTTTTTTTTTTAACTGAAGGGTTAATGATACTTGTTTTGAAAACTTGTGGAAAGTCTCCAGGATAAAGTAGTGGAGCCTTATATTGTGATATATAACGTCATGTGGAAAACTGGAATTATAGTGGTACCAGGCCTCAGTAATTTGCAAAAACAACAATAACAAATACTGTTTATACTAGCATATAAGTACCTAAATTTATTTTTGAGCTGATAGTGAATTGTAAACACCATGGACAGTAAGACAGTTTCTGCCACTTTATAAAGCTGATAAGAAGGTACAGTAAATTGTTTCTTTGTAAAGAGCTCCTTGTGTTCCTGAACACTGGGGTGTGTTGGCAATGTTTTATGTACTGTCCCAAAGGAGGACACATTAATCAAACCAAATGATTGTGACAGCTGTGAGATATTCAAGTTCAAAATTTTATAACTGGAGAGAAACAAGAGTTTAAGAAGCTGAGATTTTCAGTTCATCTGTGAATTGACCCTTTAAGATTTTAACAAGAATTGCTCATTGGCATCCTTATTATCAGGTATTTTCTCATCTTATATGTAGCGTTATTGAATCTCTACATCCTACTCACGTGGAGCTGGCACGGGCTCTTACCTTGTTTCTCATTAATGCCACCTCCATGTAGCATAGGCTCTGAATGCATTGTACTTACAGTTCTATATACTACATATCTAAGTATTTCTGAGATATAAATCTCTGAAAATGCTAGGACAAGGCATGTTTCTGGTTTTATTTATTAATCCTAAGTATCAAGTCATGCTAATTTCAGATTACAGGACAGCTTCTGTGGAAGCATCAGAGCCAAAAGAATATTGTATAAAACAAATTCACTGGTGACATTTATTAATATTTTGTAATTGGATTTTAGAAAATTGTTGATTTATTTTGAAATTGTATATGATATGTATTGTATACTTTATAAGTGAAATTATATATTCATTTATAGTGTTAATTTTTCCACTTGGTTGCTTGCTTCTTTTTACATTTGGACATCAGAACACATAAAAAATATTCTCTCAGTTGATTTGATTGAGAAGCTTCTTGAGTGGCTTCAAGAAGATAATGGATGAATTTAGGATTATTATACATAGGTTATAAGTTGCATTGATCTCTGAAAGCCCTACATTTAAGAAGGTGTGTCATTGAATCATAAATCCCTACACCAATCTCACTCTCCTTCGCAAACTGGAACAGGTTGTGGGACTAAATGGACTGGTGACCTGATCTACTCTGGCCCATCCCATCTGTATTTAGATCACCTTCTGATCTCCAAAAACCCACCAGTTTTATAGACTCCAGAAATACTGGTCCTTTTATTTTTCTTACTACATCAAAATTGCTGAGATGTACAGCAAGAAAAAGCTTTACAGGAATGAGTCACAAAATATGAGGGCAGCATGGTCATAGAAGTATTTGTGTACATAAAAATATTTGTAAGTCAAAAAGGATTTTTTTCTAAAAATCTGCCATATTGGCAATCCAAAGAGAAGCAATGAGAAGAAAGGAGAAAGAATCGTAGTAGATCAGTAGTACTAAACCCCAAGATTAACCTCAGTCTCCTTCATTCTCTACAAATCTTTGAGAAGTCTTCAGGCTTTCTAAATTCTAAATAAATTTATACTGCAGGTATATGGGAAAAGAGTATCTGTAATGTGGTACATTGTTATCACCATTTATTTCACCTTTTTAGGATCAAGATAGAAGGTATCTGAAAAAGTTATAAAATATACTAACATTAGAAAAATGTTGTTAATTCAACACAATATACCAAAAAGAAACCCCCAACTTAGAATTTAGTCAGCAGTTGTTGTTACTTCCTGCCATGTCGTTTCTCTTTTTGCACACTATGACAAGCATTTTGAAGGACTGAGCAAACATGCAATTCCCATAAATCCAAACTACCCTAAGAGTCTCCTTCCAATGTGAAAAGTTCTCCCACAATTTAGAGCTAATTCCAGTTGCAACAGAAATAACTTTATTGTGAGAGCTCAAGATGGCTGTGGAGGTTGGAGGCAAGGAAACTGAGCCTCTTCTACATATAAATGTAGATACACAGATACAGCAAGTGTAGGTGCCTTGTGGTGGTTAAGGACCTTACATTACTACACCTGCTTAACAAATCAGCCTGTCATGGGGTGAAGCCTACCCTGAAAATGATGTCGTCAAATACAAGATCTCTACTACTCCTACGCAGCTTCATTCAACTGGACTAATTTCAGATGAGTTAGAAATACAGTAGTAGTAGACAAAATTTGCCTTGGCAGCTAATGCTGAGTTCACAGCTTTTGCACCACATTTGGGGCTGGCGGCCAGAGGGTGAGAGAAACAGTGGCAACTGCTTCTTGGACTTAGGTATGGAGAAAGTCAAAGAGATTGCTGCAAGGCTACATGATCAGCAAGGCCACTGGCAACATATGAAAACAATCTAAATTAGAAGGCAATAGAACAGTTTAAAATATGTCCATTTTGGGGGGAATGACATACACAGATATCCAAGATCATATGAAAAGTAGAGACAAGGAGACAGCGACACATGTACAAGGCAAACAGGAGGTGATGAGCATATCAATGAGCAGGGAGATGGTTCTGCTCCTGTGCTTGTCTAAACCGGGCAAAGGGGCGGGTTTATTGTGGGCATGGATATGTCGTAGGATAAAAATTGCCACTCACCTGCTATTTTTGTCTTGCTAAATAAGCACATTCTCAATAATACATCCCTGGGTGGTGTGGGTGTATTCTTGAAGCCATCTCACCCCACTGAATTTCCTGGTGACACTGCCAAATGAAGCAAATCACCGCCTGTTCATTGGAGATATGGAATGTTGTTTGATGCTTCTTCTCAACTTCTTTTGTTTGGGCTGTGTGTGTGCTATTTTGTTTGTTTGTTTTGCTATGTTTTGGTTTGGTTTTTTTCATTACTTTATCAGTTTACTACCTATGCATTAATTCTATTTGCTTCCACATGTTCTTCCTGATGTACAATTGGCCTTGCCAAGATGTACGTATATATTTGATACGATGGAGGAAAGGCACCCTAGTTTTAGATCAAAACTTTATATCAAGCAACACTTTTATATCAACAAGCTAGTTCCATATTTTGGAATTTTTATATTTAGGAAAAAAAAAAAAGAAGATTTTACATCTCCAATTCTCAGGAAAAAAAGTACAGTTTATGCTATAGAAGGATGAATGATGAGGAAGTCTTTTTTTGTGAGTTGGTGAGATGATACTTTCTGAAGCAGCTAAAATGGCTACAGCTTACAGGCTTCATGTTGGAAAAAGAAGAGAAAGAGAAATCGGGGAGGGAAGAACCTCTGATGAGCTACAAATGTGATTCCTTGCCTCAGGAAAAAAAAAATCTGGAATGGTTTTATCTTGATTTTTATTTTTCTAAAGTGTGAGTGATGATATAACAATTCCATGTGGACAGACTAAACAGTAATCATTATGGACTAGGTTAAAGGAAAATACCATATTAAAGAAAAAAAATCTCATTTTATATTACCAAAGAAGTTTCATCACCAAGAGACAGTTTACACATTTAAACATTTTTAAATGTAATGCTCATTTCTAATCTTAAGCTCAATTACTAGATTTTCCTCCCGCTCAGATCAAGGATGAGAACAGACTTTCTTCAAAGTGTGTTTGAAGTTCCCAGAAAAGTTGACTCTGCTGACTTTTTCTGTTCAGATTTTCATAGTAATTATCATAAGACATCTGAAGTTTTTTCTAGTTGTAACTTATCTATTTTCTGACAATACCAGATGTTTAGCATTTCAATTATTTTCCCTCATCTTGGTTAGATGTTGTTATTTTTTCTTCATTGTTCCTCAACTTTCTAAAGATTTTAAGTTCAAAGCAAAAAGTTTTTCCCCAGGAATGTGCAAAATATCCACTCTTTCATTTATCAGATATAACAGCAGAAAAGATCTTAGAAAATAACTCCAGTTACGAGCTGCTTGGAGTGCACTAGGCAGAGTCTCTGAAATACATGTACAATAAGCTTGTGCCTAGTTAGAGAGGTAGTCAAGATTTATAAGCCTGCAAGTCTAGTGCAGTTTGGTTAAGTGAGGACATTGTGCCAAAAATGAAGTTTAAAGAAAACCAGCCCTGTTTGCTCAAGGCTGTAACATGAATGCTCACCAGGAAGGAAATCACTTTTCAGTCTACTTGCACTACTTCATTTGCAAAATTAATTAGCTCAAGAAAAGTATGTTTCTTAACTGGAACATTTCTGATGTTCCAGTGGACAATCATATGCAAAAAAAAAAAGTTTTTCTGAAGACAAAAATGATCGTGTAACTGTGGAATATCAGTTACCCTAGAACATTGTCAATTATATTGCTGGTTATATTCCATGTTTGGTGGTCTTTTCCATAGTTCTAAAGCAAAGAGGGTGCTGGAAAAAAATCTAGCCTTTAAACTACATGCTAACAAAACAGCTTTATTCTCATCACTATATTGGCCATCAAATGTACCAATACCCTCTGACAAAAGGTCACATATGGCTGTTCAGTCCACAAGTGAATTAAATAACCCCAAGGAAGCAGGGAGAGCTGACCTGCACAAAGCTTCAAGGCTTACCTAGCTGCCATGTTTCCTGGTTCAGTGTGGCTGACATATGATGTGTAACATCATAATCAAAAGGCAAGTTCCTCTCTCTCTGATGGGGTTCTGCTGCTAGATAGATTAGAGAAAGTGAAGTTATAATGGAGATTTATAACAACAGGGTTTAACAGTGTCGTCAGCTACAGGGTACTGACAGATATTGCTCCAAGTTATTCCTCAGAAAGGGAGCTTTCTTCCAAGAACCATACACTTGTGAACATGTAGATGAAGAAGCAGGAGTGCAATTGGGCGGCGGGGGGGCAAGAGATTTTGCAGTGGTTCTCTCTGTCTCACTAAAACACATGTAAGAAAGTGGAAAGGGAGGCATAATTTAACAAAGCTTGCGTGTTTACAGGCAATGGATCATATCTGATGAAGTATGCTTAGAGCATGAGCACACTTCTCTGTAGCTTAACTCAGCATTGCTCACTGTTAATGCCCTGTCAGCAGGTAATCAATCTGTTGGAATGCTCAGCTAAAAAAATATAAAAAGCTATTTTCTGTGTTTTGCACCGTGAGGGAAGCAAAAGTAGATGTACCAGGGTCTTCTCTTGTGTTTCTTTTGTAAACTCTTGTAGTTTCTTGTCATATATTCAACTCTCTGAGGAGTTAGGTTTTGCTTCATAGTCTTTCTCAGTATCCTTTACACGTGTGCCACTGCTGCAGAGCCATTCAGTCCAGAACAGTCAAACAATATGGAAAATGTCCACAACCAAATATGTTGCTGTCTGGAAGGTGACACACACTGGAGCTGGCTCTTTGCCACTCTGCATTATCACAACACTAACAGATGCTCTGCTGAAACTGAGATGATTTACAGCAGACCTGCATCAGCCTGGGGTAAGCAGCAGACAGAGAACAGCTGCAGATTGCCTTTACTTTGATGTAACTACTTATATCCTACTTTTCCAATGTAGGAAGTTCAAGGCGAGCTCCTCTTGTACATCCTTGAAGGTCCAGTGACAAATTCATTAATATCAACTTGATATCAAGGATACTCTGGAGCCTCTGGAGCCGGTTCTGTTCTGTCAACGGGTGTAATTATATGTAAGGAGCACTGAACTTTACTGCATGTGCTTAGCCATATTCTTTCTTTGTTTCTGGCAATTTTGTGTAGCATAAATAATTTTATCCACATGTTCTGTACAACCTAATTCTGCAAGGCATGGATTATACTGTTTGTTGCACATCACAGAGATTAGCAAAGCCCTCCCTTGGTTCCTCTGTAGGTCTGTGTTCCGGTTTGGCCAAATTTAGAAATATATATATACTCTGAAAGAAGGCACAACCACCCCTCCCCCCACCAGGTTCGGGAAAAAAAAATAAATTTTCCTCGAAGGAAAGTGAAGAAGATAAAACTATTTATTTAACAAGCACATGGGAAAGGAAAATAATGTTAAATGGTAAAATCTTTCGCTGTAGAGGAAAAACCTGGGAAAGTGTTCGAGTCCTCCCTTTGGTCTCCTCGGAGCTGGGGCTTGGCCCAGGGCCAGGCCCTCTGTGCCCGGTGGAAAGTCCTCCCGATGTGCTCTGATGTTACAGCAATCAGGCAGTCCAGTAGAAAAGGGAGAAAATCCGAAATTCCAGAGAAAGAAAAGTTCAACTCTCAGCCTCTCTCCAGAGAACAAGGAACTGGAAAAAAACTGGCCAAAAGCTGACTGGAAAAGCTGCCAGCCGGGTGCTTCCTCGCTCCCCCCTGCCCCAGCTGGAAAAAAAAACCTGCTATCTTTATGTGACCTTGAACAAGTTTCAAACTGCTTTGAGAAAGTTTTGCTCAGTTTTTTCTTCCCCCTCTCAGGCTCAGTTCAGAGGCATAGAAAGGCCAATAATTAATTTCTGGGCATAGGCAGCGATATGGGATACACATCATAAGGTCACCCCAAGACAGTCTGTTAGACAACAACAATAATTATCATCTTTCACTATAAAGAGTGTTTGAAAGTCATCATTCTAAGAACATAAGCACTTCAAAAAAAACCACCACCACCAACAACCAACAACAAAACCCAAACAACAACAAAAAAACCATAAACAACCCCCCCAAAAAAACCCAAATAAACAAAAGGAAAAAAAGAAACCAAACACACACACACAAACTGCCAAACAAAAAAAAAAAAAACCCCACCAACTGTGCAACAAGGAAGCTTCAGCTGAAGTGGAAATACCCTACTCAAAAGATCATGCCCTGTCCCCTCATTCCAAGGTCTTGCACTGGAAAGAGGCAACAGTGTTAATTAACTGGGTAACATTTAATCAGAAAGCAAACATCACTGCAAGCTCTAAGTGAACACCACATGTTTTTTGGCTGAAAATCTTGAAAATAGTACTAGGCATAGAGGCTGGTTTTTTCCCACTTTTTGTGAAGACAGCAAGAAGGAAGCGATAGGGATAGTTTCATAAAAGGCTAGTGTTAGAGGAACTTGAAGGAATGTGATCTATGAAATAGGTACATGGCATAGGGTTATCAGAGTTACAGACTAATCTCTGACTCGCCTGTGGGCATTTTAATTTGGTTTTATTTTGGGCACCATCAAAGATCCATGGAAATTCTGAGCTTCACATTATAAACACCAAAGTAGCCATAATTCTTCATTTATTACAACTTTAAAAATTTGTTTATAGAGTCAGAATGGAAAGTTTATTAAAAATGTCCTCTTGATGCAATGCCTGGCATGTTGGAAATGCTATTAGTAATGATGAATAATGATCAGTGAAAGTACTGCTCAAGAGTAATGGAAACATAGTCCATGCAATAATATTTATACTTAGCATTATACTGGCTGTCACTTGTGTAGAAATGGCTGTGGTAAAGAGTTTCTTTCAGAATGAACTTTATTCTGTTCTCAAGACAGATAAAATGTAGGCATGACACCAGCTTAAAAGTCCCTGGTGGATAACTGATTTAAGCAAGCTTTCATATGCTCCCATACAGGAGATTTTTTGATTAAATATGCTGCAGGGCTCTGGAGCATTTAAGAGAAAGTTACTTAAGCTCCCTGTGGGAGAGGGAAGCTGGGAGTTTTTCTTGTTCCCAGGTGTGCATATATGCATCGGATTGTGGACCTTGACAGTATTTTGATTTCATGCTGAAATGAAATTTAGGTGCACAGCATAGCTCCCTCCTCCCTGTCCTCATGCCACATCATACTCCAAGTCCTGAAGCCATGGTGTATTACTTTTCCTACTTCACTTTTGATCCTAATGACACTCTCTGTTTCCACATTGTTCTCTAGTAGTAAATTCCAAGCTGCCTGTGTAAGGAAGCTCTTATATAAACAAATTTAAATAGATATTCTGATAGTTTAATCATCTTCTCTTGTTCTCATGTTGCAGGCCTGCAAGATTAGTTCCACATTCATCTTATCCCCTGCTTTCAGGATTTTGTAAAGCTCATATCTGTCCATCTTGGCTTCAAACTGAAGAGCCCTGCCCTTGTGAGTAAGGGGAGCTGCTCTTTATCCTTGGTCATTTTATCTGAACCTTCTCTACCTTCTTAAAGTTGTCTTCCTTCCTGATATGCAAGAACCAGAAGTGCACATTGAACTCAAGACATGAGTTCATCAGATTTTTATGCAGTAGCAAAATTATGTTCTTTCTTCTGGATGATGCAAACCACCTTGCTGTCTCCCCTGGCTACTCCTGCCCATTAAGCCAATGATTTCAGGCAGTGAATGCCAGCGAATGACTATAAGATCTCTTTCCCAGTTTGCAATTCTACTACATTGTGGTAGAAGAGGTTTGGATTATTTTTCGTAGGTATTTTTATCTATTTTGAAGCTCATCTGTCATGTTTTTTCTCACTCACTTTTACGAAATCCTTCTGGAATTTCTTGCCATTACCACAGCACCTTACTTCCCAGAAGAACTTAAACTCATCTGGAAACTTGTCACATTCGCACCCCCTTTCTTTGAGGTCCTTTGGGGAAAATTCAGAAAGATCCATATGGATCAGGGAGCATTATTTTAATTTTATATTTAAATTATAATTTTCCTTCACAGAAGCCACACTGATTCTTGCCCGGGTAACCATTTCTGGCCTGCCCAGTGATCCTGTTCTGTAATGTAGACTGAAAAAGTCCTTGATGCCATTCTTGAACATATACTCCACCACCTTTGGTAAGACAGATACCACTGCAGTTTTTAGTTTCCATGCCCCTCTGGGCCCTCCTTCCATAAGGAACTTGTGTTGGCAATCCATGTGCCACCTGTCACAGGGGCTGTTTGTAGCCCCATGGCCACATGCTTGGGTGGCACTTCTGCAGTTTCACAAGAAGATCAGCCTTGGATGATGCTACCTGGACTGGGTGACCTACTGACTTCCAGCTAATCCTTTTGGTCTTGTACTCGAGTTATAATTATTTCAACTGGATCTACCTTCTCTCACTGCTCTGCTGCAAAGACCATTTCCCACATAGGGTTGCCCTCATCAAGGAATTCACTGAGCTTTTCTGCCGTGGCCTTTGTCAGACGAGTGCTGCTTTTGCACACTTGTCATCAGTATTCCTGCCAGTCCCACAGTGTCTGAAGTATTTAAAGAACTTTTGTTATCAGTTTGAAAGTCCTTTGTAAGGTATACTTGAAATTATTTTCAGAGCTCTCAATTTCCTGCGTAAGTTTAACCTATAATTTTCTTACGGGTTTCTCCTCATTTTGGCAAGCTCTCATTTTCTTAAATGCTCTTCCCTGTGATTGCCTTCAAAGCTTTTCCACTGATCCAATGGCAGCTTGTTTTGTGGTGCTTTTCTTTCTTTTTGAATGGTAGCACGCATTTCACCACTTTCCCATTACACTATTTCTTACAGACTCCAGGCTGTTTTAATTGTCTTACTCTTTGGAATGTTCCTTTTTGTATTTGGGGGTTTTACTTTTTTGGGGGGGGTGATTTTTTGGTTTTTTGTTTTTGTTTTTGTTTATTTGTTTGTTGCTTTTGTTGTTTTTCCTTACAAATATTGTCTTTTTTTCTTTTTTTACATAATTATTTTTCTTTAAATTGCAGAGCCACACACTGTATTCATTGAGCATAGTTTCTACCCCATAGTGCTAAAGCTACTTGTATTGTGGGTCCTGTAGAAAGCCTATAGAAAGCCTATAGAAAGGCTATCCCACTAGTAGTTTTTTGAGTTGCTGGGTGCACTACTACTACTACCACCAAATTTAGAACCGCATCTTTTCTGGGATCCTAAGACTTAATTTTCTTGGGAGTAGCCACTCACTAGATTCAAAAACATTATCTCTACTTTTCCTCCTAAGGAGGCATTGATCCAATTAATATTTGAGTAATTGTTTTTCCATAATTAAGACCTGATCTGATACCTATTCTAGTACTTATGATATTCCATGTAGGCCATAGAGCCAACTGTTATTCAACTCAACACAAAAAGGGTGACTTCCATACTTCCAGACAGCAGAAATTTAAGTGCTTTTCTGTGCTGAGGCCAAGGAAAACCTATCACATGTCTAAAGATTTTAATCAAAGAAATAAAGTTCTTTTCTTTAAACACATCAGTCTGGGATTTTCTGTAGTTGAATTATGTTCTGGTTGTAGATCATGTTTTGGGGTATTATTAATTATGCATTTTCTGTGAAGGATAAAGTCTTGCACATTGTTTGAAATTGCCAAACTATGTTGACATTTTTTTACTTCCTTAGCATATAGAAACAATTCATTATTTATAGCTCTGAGATGACATGCTTTCAGAATGCTTCGGAAACAGAGTTCTCCATTTCTTTTGTGTTACAGTAAACCTTTTGTCATAAGGGTTACAAACAGGATTTATTTTATTTCACCACTTAAACTCAAATTCTCACTTTGCCCTTTGTGTTTTGTAATTACATGAGGAGGATGGCTTTTTATCAAAGTGTTTTATTTCAGAATAAAGTTCTTTGTGTGGCATCAATGGGCAAGTTATATTTTTCCTGATGTCAGGCAGCAACAAATTAGCTTCCAATTTGGTTTCATTCTTGCCAGCATGAGATTTATTTAGTCAACATGTCTAAAATCAGAACAAAAATAAGTCTCTGTGGGCTGGAGTAATTTAATACCTGAAACACAGGACTGAGCTGTTAGTGACTCTTAACATCCTGCAGCTGTTATTTACCTGTTCAGGATGTAGGAGGCCACTAGAGGAGACAGAGATTAGACAATTCTAGGATCTGTAGTGTTTAATGCAACCACTTCTACCATTCTTTCCTCAGATCTTCTGGGTGCTATTGCTAGATTTATTTTCACCCTGAGTGAGAATGGTGGAGAATGTGGATTTAGGTCAACTACCTGAAATGAGTGGTGTCCCTCACGGCTCTGTTCAGGGACTGGTGTTCTTTAATATTTTACTGATGAAATAAACAATGAGATCAAGTGCCCTCTCAGAAAGTTTGCAGGTGACGTGAAGCTGAGCAGTGCAGTTGACACAACAGAAGGACAGGATGCCATCCAGGGATAGCTGGGCAAACTTGACATGTGGGCACATGAGAGCCTCATGAAGCTGAACAAGTCCAAGTGCAAGATGTTGCACCTAGTTCAGGGCAATCCCAAGCATGAATATTGACATGGGTAACCCAAAAGCTTATTGTATTCCATATTTATCTGCGCCCAAAAAAATGTTACTGTCTCTTTAAGACCCAGCACCATGGCTGGAAATGGAATTTTGTAGGGGAACATGGGATTATTCACTGCTACTTTTTGCCTGTTGCTGTTTTGCTTGTTAGTAAACTCTTATTTTTTCACTCATATCTATTCATATTTTATTTCTCTTTATTGGTGGAAAAGGATTGGTTGAAACTAAGGGGAGGTAACTCTAAAATTTTTAGAGTTTTCACCTCTTTAAATTGTCTTAAACGAAGACAAGTAGAGGTTGGAAGAAGCGCTCAGAATCACAGAATCAAAGGTTAAGCTGAGTTGGAAAGGACCACAAGATCATTGAGTCCAACTCTCAGCCATGCATAGGACACCCCAGGAGTCACAACATGTGCCTGAGAGTATTGTCCAAACACAACTTGAACTTTGTCAGGCTTGGGCCTGTGAGCACTTCCCTGGAGAGCCTGTTCCTGTGCTAAGCCAGCCTCTGGGTGAAAAATCTTTTTCTAATACCTAACCTAAGCTTCCTGACACAACTTCAGGCCATTCCCTCAGGTAATGTCACTGGGTATCACAGAGAAGAGTGATGTGCCTTGCCCCTCCTCTTCCCCTCACAAGGAAGTTGTAGACTCCGGTGAGGTCGCCCCTCTGTCTCCTCTTCTCCAGGCTGAACAGACCAAGTGACATCAGCCACTGCTCATATGGTTTCTCCTCAAGGCCTTTCACCATCTTTGTTACCCTCCTTTGGATGTTCTCTAATAGCTTAATATGTTATGTTGTGGTGCTCAAAACTGCACATAATACTACTCGAGGTGAGGATGCCCCAGTGCAGAGAAGAGCAGCAAAATCCACCCCCTTGCCTGGCTGGTGATGCTGTGCCTGATACACCCCAGGACATGGTTGGTCCTCCTGTGTGGCAGGGCGCACTGCTAACTGGTATCAGCCCTTCAGGGAAGGACTTGGAGTTTCTGGTGGGTGAAAATCTGGACATGAAGAAATGGTGTGTGTTCACATCCCAGGCCAACCAGATCCCAGGCTGCATCAAAACAAGTGTGACCAGCAGGTCAAGGGAGGTGGTTCTGCCATCTGCTCTGCCCTCATGTGACACCCCCTGAAGTACTGCATACGGGTCTGGGGTCCTCACCACAGAAAAGATGTGAATCTGTTAGAGTGGTCCAGAGGAGGGCCATGTAGATGATCAGAGGGATGGAGAACCTAACCTATGAAGACAGGCTGAGAGAGCTGGGTTGTTCAGTCTGGGAAACAAGTGGTTCTAGGGAGAAGTCTCTTCCAGAAACTTAAGGGGGCTTATAAAAAAAAAGGGAGAGACACTTTTTATGCAGGCAGATAGTGATTGGTCAAGGGGGGATGGCTTTAAACTACGAGAGGAGAGATTTAGGTTAGATGTTAGGAATAAATTCTTTACTCAGAGCGGGGTGGGGCACTGGAACAGGAACAGGTTGCCCAGAGAAGCTGTGGATGCCTCATCCCTGGGAGTGTTCAAAGCCAGGTTGAATGTGTCTTTGAGCAACCTGATCTAGTGGAAGGTGCTCCTGCTCAAGGCAGGGGTTTGGAATGAGATGCATTTTAAGGTCCTTTCCAATCTAAACCATTCTATGATTCTGTAATTCTATGATATTCTACACATGTCTAAGATGGGCTTGATAAGCTGGTAGGTAGTGAAATCAGAGGATATCTCTCTCACATGATATGAAGAAGCTTGTCTGTATGCATCCTTTTTACTTCCAGAGGAGCTTAACATCTCTGTATCTTTCTGATTGTCCATGTGGTGGCAGTCTCAAAGTATATTTCATCTCTGTTTGGCATGAAAATTGTAATTAATTCTTTAATAAGTATTTGATTCCTTATCAATTTAGGAATGGACAAAATAATCCACTGTGAAAAGAAGTGACTCTTGGTAAAACCAAGAGAAAACTTCTTTATGCGTGACTTCACAGCTGTTGCTCAGTAGTGTAGATAACATCTGCTCCCTTGCTCCACAGCCATGTGTTGTGGCACCTCATGCTTCCTCATGCTTACTTCTCTTCCTTCCTAAACAGGGCAGCTTCATACGAAGATTCTGCACAGCCATTAGCAGATGCTTGCAGATCTGAGACATTGTACCATTTTGGGGAGTAGGAGCTGGCACAGTCCAAAGGATGTGAAGTATGGTAAAGATTAAATGCTTCAGAAACTTGTGGCTGAAACAGTGTCCACTTCACTGTGCCTGAACAGTCTTCGCCATGCTTCAGCTATGGATATTGGCCTTATTTAGTGGTACATGGAAGAGGGAAATCCCTTTTGGCTTGCAAGGCACATGAATTCCTCATTAAATTCTAAGTGGTGTGATCCAGTGGTTTTGTCCTTCACATCCTTTATGCATCCCTGTTACTCGAGTCATAATCCTAGTGTGACAGAGATCATGCTGTGGTGATTGGAGTAGTTAAAGTTTCCAGTCCTTCAATGAAGCTATGAAAGGGACACAGCTGCAATGGCATTTTCTCAACCACCGTGCTGAGTTCATGCCTTTGGAACTCAATTTGCTGCTCAACTGTCAGAGTCCTACAGTGCTGTGAGACTCCTCTGGCTTTGTAGGTGATGCCATGATGATTTTTTGCTTTTTCTTTTATATCCCTTTTATATACCTTTTTATAGCTTTTGTATTCTTAGTGTTTTTTAGCCTACATTCTTAGATTTATTTGTTAAGCTAAGAGGATAAACATCTTAGAAGGTTCATAGCTAGGGATCAGAATGCCCCTGACACCAAAGTCCTCGCCAGAACACATTTTATAAACTGAGATAGAACCATCCAGGGGAAGATTCCTGGGGAAGGAGGGCTCACTCGAGCCTCTCACTGGGGAATCTTTGATAGACATGTTAATTAGTAAGACCTATAATGTTATGCCAGATCTATCGTGCGTATGCACTGCGGTGTGCATTTTGACACTTTCCACCTGGATGTGGTGCACCAAAGGATCCTTAAACTAAATACTGAGGTAAAATCCCTTTTTCCCTTCTAACCATGTTTGATTCTTGATTTTAAGATGGGGAAAAGGCATCATAGGCATAACACAGTATAGCTTGAACTGGAATATGGGATAGGTGAGAAAGAATAAGTGGCTTCAAGTCTGAGATTTTCTATGTAGGTATTTTCTAGAAAATGATTCAAGATAATATATTTTTAAGGACAGTTGTGGTTCCTACAATGCTAGGTGTACGCCATTTATAAAGGAAATAACAAAACCATTTAAAAAAAGTTTTCGGAGGTGAAATATTTCTGCTTCTGAATATTTCTCTCTGAGTCTGAAAGACTATTTTCACCTCCTTCAGGCAGATGTAAATAAATCACATGTCTCTTCACTCAGCTCTATTTGACCACTAAGAGCTTTAAGTGATTTTCTGGGCAACTCAAAACCTTCTAGTGCAGATTGGAAACTGAGAAAAACCAATCATGCTTCCTAATGTAAGTGGAAAAATAACCATAGAAACAAAGCAAACAAATATAAAACCCTATGAATAGTATTACTACACAGGGAAGAATCTTGATGAAGTGTGAAGCATGATACAGGGCAGCTTGCTTGGGGTTTTACTGGTATGAGTGGTATGCCTCTTAGTTTATTAGCCAGGAGTAAAAATAAAAAGCCTCTGAGGTGAACAACAGGGAATTCAAGTCACACTTTAAATATAGCCACAGAAATAGGGATTTAATTTAAGTGTTAAAAGTGATCAGGTTTTAGAAAAAACAAATTGTTTCTAGAACATGTCTAATGAAATTCATCAGCTACTTAGATACTTAGACATACAGTAAACATTCATGGAAACCCACTGGACATGTAATTTGACAAACAATATTTTGTATAACTAAATGTATCACCATACATTTAATTACTTGGTAAATCCAGATCACTACATGTGATAAGACAAGATGTTCCAGGAAATTATTCAGGAAAGTTAGAGAAGATTAAAACTTTTGCAATAAGATATTTTTACATGCAGATAAATATGCACATATGACCACAATTTACAACAATGCCCAACAATTTTGTGTGTCTCAGCTTTTAAAGGACCCTAAAATGGAGCCCATTTCACAGGATAAATATTTAGTCTACTCAAAGCCACTTTCAGAAGTCTTAGAATGGGCATCCTGAAATGTGTATGGCCATCATAGCATGCCATTTGTTTTTAATCCTGCTAATAATTTACATATTTTTCTGAAGTCTCACATTCAAGCCACAAGTTTGCGGTCCAGTCACAAGTACAAAAAATAAGCAATAGAATATTTTAAGAAAAATAAGTACAGAATGTAAATGATACAGGTTTTCTGAAGAGAACCTGGCACTTGAAAGATGACAGATAAATGCCCTAAAATGCCACAACATCAGTAATAAAAACAAATTGGGGATATGTATCACTATTTCACATTTTCTTCTCTTTTGCAGACTCAGCCTTAACCATTAATATCTTCAGCCCTGCATATTTAATCATCTTCTGATTTTCATGTGCAATTGTAGCAAAGGTATCACACTTAAAGTAGAAACTGACCCACTGGGAACTGGACCAGAAACTTCTCAAAGTGACAAAAAGATATGACTACCATTGCCTGGGATAAATAATTTAAAAGTATTTTTAATTTAAGCTGCTGATGGAAAGAAATTTCTGATTATGAAAATCCTCAATTCTTTCTGGCTTGTGTTTTATCAACTTTAATAAAAGAGATAAAAGTTATTTCCATCTGTTCTGTCAGTGTCAGTATTAGGTATAGGGACACACTAACCATGCTTTAATGGAAGGCTACTAAAATGGCAAATTCCAATCCAGACATGCATTACTATGAAATTTGATCTAAACTTTCTCATTGTCTTAGCCTGCCTTTCCTAAGGAATTTAGGAGCCATTCCCCTGCCCCTTCATCTAGTCAGCTGTATATCTGGCATACAGCACTTGGCTGCCCGGCAAGAGGAATAAGAATGCTGCTTTCTGCTCAACAAAACTTGACAAAAAAATCGCTGATTCACTTCATCCCTGAAAAATGTGTCCCATTTTTAATGCCTTCTCAAGGGTTAGGTGTCCACCAAACTCAACAGTCTACCCCTGTAGGCTTGGCTGTGAATTGCACTGGAGGTAGGTGCCAAAATATTTTATGAGCTTGTCTCCCATTGCTTTAGGGCAAGTGCAAACTAGTCAAATACTCAACTTTTTAGTCCTTTCTTTCTGTGTCCTAACTTTTTGCCAGCATTGGAGAGAGATGAGCAAAAGATCACTGTAGAGGAACAGATCCTTAAGAACAGCCGCAATTTACGAGTGTCATGTAGTCCACAGAAACCTAGGCTGCTCAAAAGAATTCACAGACATTACGGAAAACACAGCATCTGTCTTAGCGCCCTTAAGGGAAAAAGAAGCTCCTACAAATATTACTGCAATATTTAGAGAAATAAAATGGACCTGGACAGTCATTCTTCACAGCATGGGAGAGACTCAAACGAAAGGGAGATGCAATGGATGTTAAATTGGATAAATTAGCCAAACGTGTGCATGCAACAGAAGAAGGAATAAGCAACACTAAAGAAAGGGAAGCCGAAACAAAGAGATCTATGAACTGAAACAGAGTGTTGATTTTTAATGTTGAACAAAGCAGGAAGATTAGAAAACAGAAGCCATTGTGCTCTTTCTGAAATTGAAAGTATAGAATTGGATAATGTGATGCTTTTGGTTCAAATTTTGTTCAATTACCTTTTTGAGCATAATAAAAAAGCCTCATCACATAGCCTAAAGGGCCAAATCTGAGCTCTACTGAGACCTGACAATAGTGTTGAGATTGCAAGATAAAAGATTGTATTAGTCAAATCAGGTAATACTGACATGGGGCAAGAATGTCTGGCAATCAAGATAAGCAATTGCTCTGTATCCAAATCTGACTAGTAAAACCCTACAAACACAGAAAGAGTAAAACCCTTTCAGAGGTTCATTGGTAAGAAGAAGACTAGAACATGCAGTGAGGTATTAAACTATTCAAACACCAAAGAAGCTCCTAAAATTATTCATAAGATTTTTGAAATTCTGGAGAATATTAATTAATCTCTTTCAGATCATTGAATCAGTTTCATACCTTCAAAATAAACACTGAAATATAGGACAGTGTTTAAGAAAAAAGTTGTATATTCAGTCTGAGATAGGTGATTAAATTGTCTGTCCTTTAGGAGTTGTGTATCTGCTAGAAGTATATTTTTAAAGCAAGCATTACTCGTTGGCATAACTACACATAGCCACCTAATTTTTTCTTTCTTTTTGTGCTGTGAATAGCATATTGCTATTAATGTTCATCTCTTTGCCATCCTACTGATACAAGGAATCATTACAATTTCGTATTTTTCCCATTTGTCTTCTCCTTTGTTTCTTCTTCTTATACTGCAAAACCAAAACTAGTTACTGACTTAATGTGTGGGAATCCAGATTGTGCCTAATCAACTCTATTAAAAGATAAACTGCTTTTGCCTTTCCTTAGCCTGTCTCCTTATATGGCATTAAACTGTTAGAATACTCTACTAGGATATGAGATTCAGTGAAAAATAGATTTCCATTACTATGCTCTGCACTGCAGTCATGACCAGACCTCCAGGGTTTCAGTTGCCCTGAAGGAAGGTAACCTGAACTCTATTGTTTTGGGACTTTTGTATTTGAAAGGTGGGTTTACCACGGCTTTACTATGCACTTCGGCAGAGTTTCCTAGCCTACTACTTCTCACATCATGCTGGGGAGGATCACATTGCAGCTGGCTCCAGGCAAACATCTTTGGCCAAGTGAAGCACTTTCCCCTCTTCTCATTTTTGATGTGAGCCTGCCAAAAACCAGTAATGCCATGCAATTTCTAAAGCTAATGTTTTATTTAAAGAACAACACTAACAACCAAACTACAGTAAAATGACTCACTAAATAGGGGAAGCCTCAGAAGCACTGAGTGAGACAGATTGAAGATGTTTGGAAACAAATCAACCTCCTAACCACTAGGTCTTTACAGTGTTTACCTTTTTTCCATACTGTGTTGAAAGTCAGCATTTTTCAGTTCAAGGAAAACTCCAGTCTGTCTCACTACAGACCTTCCTTATGACTTTTCAGGAAAGTCTTACCTGGAACTCCTGCGACCTGATTTGGGACTGCTTCCCTTTTTAGATAGGACCCTTTTTTTGAGTATCCCATTTTCTCTCTGCCAGTACCTACACTCCAGAAAGTTTTCCAGAACCCATCAAGCTCATTTGGACTACTACGGAAGTAATCTTTCTCTTTGTCCCACTTTTCAGGAGAAAATGCTTCACAAAGTGCATTGGCTAGGACAAAGGTAAACAGAACACTTTCCTAGTCCTCTGCACAATGTTTTTAACACCATATAAATGAGACAGCATCTGATGCAATATAAAATGCTTGAATTAAATTGAAATACCATAATTGCCTAGCACTGTCTGAAATTTCTATTTTGAGAGTCTGTATCACTCAAAGTCACATCTTTTTCCTCAGCCTCTCCTCCTTCCTGGAAAGCTCTCCTACACACACATGCATGTTTGTTCCTTTTCTGTCTTGAGTAGCTGCAGCGTTGTGATTGGTTTTCTGTTTCTCACTCATCTCATGTTTGTTGTCTTTTTAGGGGTATGTGTGCTGAGTCACTTGTTGCCAGTGTGCCTCCATTCCTTTTCTGGCTTTCATCGATGTCACCCTGTTCTTCATTCCGTCATGGTGATCACTCTCACAGTGAGCTGAGCTCTCTCTGCCATTTGGAGACCTTCCATTAGTGTTATGATTCCTTCTTCTGCCCACCCAAAACCTGAGAATCATCTGCCCTCTGTGCGAACCTCACTTTTGACCTGCCTTTTTGAAATCCCAGGAGCTGCATGTGGTTGCCAGAAATCTGACCTCTGCAATGCAAATATTTGCTTGAAGATCCATATTACACTCACAGCCAAGAAAGAAGTTGGCAGATGAGACCAGCTATGAATGGCTCTATGCATTGTTATATAATATGAAAACCAGTTAATTTAAAAATTAGTCTAAATTTAAGTCACACTGTTGGCTTTAACTTTGCATGCCTCAAATTCCCATCTGTAAGCTGCTTGCTGCATAACAAACTCTTCTGAACTCTTCTGAGAGGTATTTTGATGATACAGGAGGGTTGCCTATAGATATGCTCCCAAGGGTAAAAATAATTATTTCTCAGTGCTTGGTTTATTCAGTGTATATATATAGCCTTGGGCCATGGGTGAAAAGAGAGTAACAAACAAACAAATAAACAAATATTGAATACTTAATTAATGAACACTGCCCAGCCTGTGTAGAGAAGGGGGCAAGAATCTTGTGGAAAGCTCAGGCAGGTAGTGGTCATGGAACTAAATACATCATTGACAACAGTTTAATATGTCAGTATGTTAGCATGTTAATAAAGCCAAATACGTTAATAATGACAACTAATAACACCAGGAACTGAACCGAGGCTGTCCAGGCTGCTGTAACTGTGGCATTACCTAATGTAAAGAAGAGTGACTAAAAATTCTGGTAAAGTTGTTTTAACACAGCTTTTGTGTAAAATATCAGAAATACATAAAGGGCATGAAGACAGCTGGTTTTCCTCATGCAGGGTTGGTCTGTTAATAATCCATGATGACACTAAACAAACTCATCCTATGGTAGACTATAAAAATAATGGTAAAGTAACATTATAATATTGCAACTGAAGTTAATACCTCTTGAAGAAATCAATTCAAGCTGTATTATTATTTTGACAGTGACTAGTTTTGGCTTCCCTGTTCTACCTTTCAACAGCTTATGAGAACTAATCCTATTTGTATAAAAAATTGTACATATTATGGTATTTTTGTTGTTATTTTGTGTAGTAATTGCTGACATATATAAACTTGTAAACAGCAGATATTGTATTTTGATGAGAGCAAAAATACATGATCCACGAATTACATCCTTACTAAGATCCACAAAATTTAAGAAAGAACAAACTATTTTTACTAACTGCTTGTTTGGAAATAGTCATTAGAATATATATGTGGCTTAGAATACTCTATTATTTCTCACCATTACCTTTCAACTTTTGAAATTAATTATTTTATAATACTCAAATAACTTTTTAAGAGTTTTCATGAAAAAGGAAAGCTTTTAACTCCTCTAGGAACCATTCTCAGTCTCCACAGAGCTGGATGACATTTTCTGTCCCAATTTTAATCTGTATTAATAGGAATTAACTCCAAATCCTTCTGTCAGGTTGGCACATACACTCTGAATCAGCTAAATAAACTGGAAGAGAAAAATCTATATCAAGATCTAAAATTACATGAGATATTCCACTATATTATACTTGACTGAAAAACAGCTAAATTTCATGGTTCATTTGCAGCCATTATTGACAAAATTATTTGAATGGGAATACTTATACAACTAAATTAAGCTGGGTTTGGTCCATTATGATAGTAGTTCATGTTGAGAAATTAAGTTATTTTCTTATCTAGAGTCAACAATGAATGTTTTGAATCAAATGGTTTGGGCACACGATTACTAAATATAGTGACTGTTTAGTTGGAACAACAGTGATGAAAGACTAATTGATAGACGTTCGAATTGTGTCAGTAAAATATCAAAATAAGCTTCACAAATTGAGACAATTACTTCAGAATTAGTGAACCATTCCTCCTCTTTGCAAAAGAATATGTAGTATTAATATACTTGCCAGCTAATCTATGTGTTACCAGTATGACAGTAAATGTCAGTAAATGTATGACTCAAGTAAAATATGGGTAACATGGAAAGCTCTAAAGGCAAATCCACAGAGAGACAGAGAGAAAAAAATATATTTATAATGAAGAGTTTGTTCTACACTGAATTATGAAAAAGAGCTGTATAAATTTTGGACAACAAGTCAGCTGAATTAAAAGACTTAGGTAAGAGCAAAATGATAAAGCTAAGTAGTTACTGTCACATACGGAAAATGGAATTCAAGCAAAAAATTTTATTCGTATGCATGTATTACAAATGGAATTCTGTAGTGTGAATTGTTATAGCTCAGCTACAAAGTTGTTGTAACCACTGGACTCTGCCTAGCAGGCTGCTGCTCCCTGAAAGCTCAGCGGGGGTTTCCTAGGGCCATGCGATCAGTCGCATCCCGGAGTCCATTTCAGACAGCCCCACGACCTGGCTCCGGCAGCCAGCAGCGTTACAAGGCAGTGGATGGTAAAGGAGGTATTGAAGGGTCTCTCATGAGGGTGGTAAGATGGCTTTATTCACGTCTTGTCCCAGCGCCCTCGGTGGCAGAGAGAGAACCCGGGGTCTGGGTGCGGGGTGGTTTTGTCAGGGACTCCAGGAGGTCCCTGGGCGGGGCTGCGGTACAGGAGCAAATAGGGAGAAACCGAGGGAGTGGCCAGGGCTGGGGCAAGGAACAGAGGGAACATCACAGAATCAGGGGGTTAACAGGCTACCACACAAAGTCAGAATGTTTTGGTACATTACAAATTTTATTCCTGGAGGTGATTTTGTCCATATAGTTATTGAAATAGTGCCAGGACAGATCTAGCCATATAATTATCTAGAACTTTAGCAGCAGGTAGCCACAATAAACTATTGTAAAGACTTTTGTAATTATACTCTCCTTGATACCCAGAACGAGATAACGAAGAAAACAAAACCACCTCTGAGTCGAAAGGTGAAAATTAATGAAATCCACTTTGTCAAAGTGTGAAAATTTGCCTCATGGGGAATACAGAAGTTACAATGTTGTTCATTGAACATCCTTGCTGTTCATTCAGAATACTGTGGGTTTGTAAAGGCAAATGTAAGCATAAAATGTACTGCTCACATCTACACTGAATATTCACCCTGTCTTCCCTAACCTCCCAGGTGCATTCTCATCTGATGTGAGTCTGGATAGCTCTTTGTTGACTCCAAGTTCTCCTCATTAGAGGCTTCATATCCTCATCAGTAATTTCCAGTGTGATTCCCAGAATAATAGGCAGTGCTATGGGCATCAGTTTTTCAAGCACTTGAAGTGAAATTTATATTAGTGTAAACATCCAGAACACTCTTCTTTGCAGTGTTCAGTGTCTTTCTAGGCCCTTGGAAGCAAAAGGGATGAGACAAAACAGCAATGTGCACAAAAAAAATAGACTCTTTTCCTGTAAGTGGATGTTGAAAGCTGAAAAGAAGGTAAGCCAGGAACAAAATGTAAGATCAGCTGTGAGGACTGTAGATATTATTTGGAAGGCTTCTGTTTCCCAAAGCCCTCAAAGCTTTATACAATGATTTTATGCGGATGGAGCAGATTTCACCCAAGGGGAGAAGCCAGTGCAATGCATGGCTTTCCAAAGAGTGTGCATCAGCTTTGCAAGCTAAATATCGCTTATCAATTATTAACATTCAGGAAAAGGTGACTAAAGTCTATCTGTGATGCTATAGTGAAATTAGATGAGAACTTAAAAAGCACTTAGGATAAATAATAGATGATTAACATGTCATATAAATCAGTGTATCGTGTTATTTTAATTTGTTTGCTTTTTCTTCTTTTTCTTTCTTTATTCTAAGCTTATATCCTTACTCGTTTGATAATACTGTTCAACTTCATTCTCTTATGTGTTAGGGGTAACTTCTGTTTTATTTTTGGGCTAAGGTAGACTATAGAAGTTAACAAGAAGATTGCTAAGTGTTGTAATGCTGTATCATTCTATTTCTGACATTCAAAAGATAAAGAGCTGTATGTTACACCTGCCTTTTCCTTATAGGTACCTGACACTGGTCTATTAATAAAAATGTGTGCAATAAATCTATTCACTTAATTAAATACCTACTAATAAAGATTGAACTATGATTTAATAAAATTTTAAGAACAGGATAGATAATAATAATAACAATAGTTAATAATTACATTCAGTAACCCAGGAGAGGTTTATGCCTCTTTCTTAAAGATGAATGTATATTTTCAGTGATTTAACACAATATTTGGTAGAAGTTTTCTTATTTCATAGATCTGCCAATCTCCCTCACTTATTTTCTGTCTTACCTGCCCTATCATCCATAGCTGGTGGTCAATTTTCTTTTATATGATGTAACTCGTGTTTGACAATCCTGAAAGAAGAATGTACAGTTACCTAATAATGTAAGTGCCTTCCCATCAACAAGCAGAGCCCTGGCAACAGTGCACTACAGAACAGCACAGGCTCTGTCAATAGCTTCCAAAATATCCATGTAGTTTGCTATTGCAGGTGTGCAGACCTAGAATCTAACAGTTAAAACTCCCTGTTGACACACTGTTGTATCTCTGTGACACCAGGATTTAAGATTTATTTCTGCTATGGCATCCCAGGTGCTTGATTCTAAGTGACTGTGGGTGACACATAGGCAGAAGTTCTGGTGCCCACACTATTCCTTTCCCAGCCTTAAGAACTGGCTCATGGGAGCTATAGTCCAGCTAAAGAACTTGGCCAAGGAAGAAAACGGAATCATTCAACATGTGAATTGCCTTCCTCATGAGCCTCTATGATTGTATATTGTAGTTAATTTTTTTTTTTTTTCCAGCTACGATTTCCTAGGAAAAAAATACACAGATAATAAAATGCAGGCATGTCATATATATGTGTGCATATATATATATATACTTTTTTTTTTTTTTTCAATTCAGAGAGGGAAAAATCAGTTGTGTAACAGAAATACTCCATGAAATTGGAATAAAAAATGCAAAGTCTGCACCTATCCTCAGTGGGGTCATAAACCACACTCACTTTCTCAGTGTTGGTAGAAATTTTATGCTTTCATTCATGACTGTCTTCCATAGATCTGTTCCCACAGTGCAGGGGAAGGATGTTTGATTTTCTCATGATGCTGTACTCTGTTGTTATTTGTTTGTTTCTTATTGGTAGGATGTAAACAGAAGAGGAGTTTCTTTGATGACCTAGATCAAGGTTCAGACATCACACAGTAACTGACTTTGCACATCTTTTCCTTGTCTGTGCACGCTGTTAAATGTTCAGGCTGCACTAGTGCCCAAGCTTTTCAGTGTATGTGAAAGAAGTCTATCCTGATGCAACTTTAATCCCAGTCATGATGGACATATAAGTGTTGATTGAGAGAATGAATTTCATGTATATATGGAGTGTGTTTATGCATCAATATAAAATTATTGTAGGCAAGTCTGCAAAATTTAAAAAGTTTGTCTAAACATACCTTAGTTAATGAAGCATATAAAAATCTGGAGGACCTTTTAAACTAAAAAATGTTGCAAAATGTGAATTTAACATGAATGAGATGATTGATATGTAAAGAGCTTTAAATGCTATAAACTCCAAGTCCAGCTTTTCAGCTTCATGCAGCTGAGAAAAGAAAACTATACGGGTGTGCTCTAGCTTCTTTCAGTGACTCAGAAACTAGGATAGGATTCAGAATTTGCCTTTACAGCTCTCCATTACTTGCAATTAAATGCTCCTAACTTTGGAACTGTGAAAAGTGTAGCCCAAAGCATGACTCCTGACTTTACATTCATCTTCACAAGATTTATGCAAAACCCTAATATAAAGCGTTGTTGGTATGTGAGGTTCCCATTTCAAAAGGGCAGAATTGAAAAGTAGCACCTACCTGATCATCAGTTGACACATTGACGGACAAAAGCCAGACAATTGATTACAAAGCTCCTGTATAAGTACAAACAATATCAAAGTTCACTTTATTTCTTTCAGATGTCTTTATACAAAACTATAATTTCTGTTTAGATGACTACTACAAGGCTGTCATGGGTTAGCATAACTCTGGAAGTGATCTTCTTGCAAAGAGATGCTTACGGCTTCCTCTATGACCTAACAGAACCTATCAGCTGGCTAGTTTGAATATTGACAATTTTTTAAGCCACTTAAAATTTCGACCGCCTCTGTGGTCCACATTTAAGAATGGACAAACCCTGGGAAAGCCTCTCTTGCTTCTGGCTTTGGGACAGGTAACTGGGCTCAGCTGGTACAGGGCCCAGCGGGCCCGGGCTGGGCCCTGCTCAGTCTGGGCCGGGTCCAGGCCGGGACCTGCTCGGGCCGGGCCCGGTTGGGACAAAGCCATCCTGGAGCTGTGCGGTCCTGTTCCACCCTCGGCCCCCCACAGCTCTGCTACATGCAGATGGCATGGCCTGGTTCTCACCCCCACCTTGCCAGTGTGGCCGAAGATTCAGCTGAAGCTGCCCCGCTGTCCGGCAAAGATCATGTGACTGACAGCGATAAGCGAAATTCCAGCTGCAAGGCCCGGGTAACATTAACCCTTTTAGTGCTATGAGTTTCCTCCAGAACAGATAAAGTCTGCAGACATTAACTAAAGAAAGAAGAGCTGAAACCCTGAGGGAGGAGAAAGAGGAGATGCTTAAAGCTGAAATTCTGTTGTAAAGCTATGGTGGTGATAGACTATGATATATCAGAGTACCCATTGTAATTTCATGACAGCATGGGGGGTGAAGGGTTCAAACTGTACTTGTGAGCAAAAGCACCTGTGCTGAAATAAGCAAATGCTGAAGCAGCTGTCATTTGATGAGAAGTTTGAACAGGGAGAGATGGAAGTGATGAGGACCCTTTTGCTCCAATCGGAAGGAGAAAACCTCTGTTCCTAGAGATGCTCCCAGAGACAGTCCTAGAGATGATGAGGACCCTTTTTCTCCCAGGGAAGGGGGAGGGCCTCTATTCTTAGAGATGAAGATGCTCCCAGAGATGGGTGAAGAGAACCTTTGTTTTTGAACAGCTCAACCTTAACATGGTATCACAGTAGCTCAAGATTGGACCCTCAAAAGCAGTTGTGGGAAAAGCTGTAAGTCGGGGGAAGGGACTCTCACATGCGAGCAGAGAACCAACCCAGGTGGCTGTCTCATGATACGGAAGCCATGAGAGAACTTCTTGTGGAGATTTCTCTACAGCATGAGCAAGAGAGACTCCTCTCCCTAAGTGAACTAAGCAAGGTTATTATGGAAGTGGTAAACTGACTGGACATCTCAAGGGTTGTTGTTTTACATTGTCAGTGGGAGAAGGGAGAAAGGTGGGGGGAGGAGAAGCGTCTGAAGCTGTGGGGTTTTTTTTTTTTCCCTTTTATTTCCTTTCTTCTAGGTCTGTTAATAAGCTTCTTTACATTCTTTTAAGTTTTGTGCCTGCTTTGCTTTCTCCTAATTCTTATCTCACAGAAAGTAAATAAGTAAGTCATAATTTGAACAGAACCACTACACTAAATTGGTGTTTCTGCCCAGTTCAAACTGAACCCGCTACAAAGGCTTTAAAATAAAATACTGTTTTTAGCATATTCCCCATGCACAGTTGCATATTGCTTCTCTGATTGGTTTAACTTAAGACAAAGTTAATTAAAGTGGGCAGATGAGTGATGTGTCCTGTTACAGCGGGGATACTGTAACACGCATATATCAACCCAGGAGTCCCGTGGAAAAGAAATATATATGTGGACAGATTCTTGCTAGATGTTTCAGAGATGTTTATTTCTCCAGCCACATGGCCGGAGCTCTGCCGAGGAACTGAGGCAATCACGGGACCCGAGGGTCCTTGCCCGCGCAGGGGAACACAAAACAACCAATGGGGAACGAGGCTGAGCAGGGGCAGGGAAACCCCGTGCCTCCCCCCAGGGCCCCTCTCCCAGGGCTACATGGCAGGGGGGAGGGGCCCCAACAGTGTCCTGGGATGAGTTTCACTTTGAATAGGTAACTGCAGCTGTTTATGGCTTGTTTGTGATCTTGTTTGAAGGCCACCAAGTTTGTTGCATCTTGTTCTTTATGAGTTTTAATATTCACTTGCAGTATGGAAGATTTATGTTAACTTGAGATAGTCAGGTTTAAAATACTTACAGGACCCCTCACAGTAAAAACCACTATTTTCAGTATTTTTGTATTCCATCCTGATAGGTTTTTATGTTTTCAACTCACCCCAGCTCCAAATTTATGGGCAGAGACATTTTGTTCTTCAAAGTAATTAGCAAATTCATTGATAACATCTGTGTCTATTTTAACAATTTATTTTCAAAGCTGTTCATTTTCTTTTTCCTCTCGAAGATTAGTACCACTTGATAAGGTTATGATCTTGCATAGATGGTAGATCTAATTGTCATTTGCAACAAGGCCTCTTTTATCTCTTTTCTAAAGAGACTTTAAAATGGATGCAGGCATTAATAATTCACAATTTTAGGCCTCTTTGCCAGAATGGAATAAAAACTGCCTTTGAATTCAGTAAGAGAAGGTTATGTTAAGTTACATGGTTATTTCTTATTCAGATGTATTTAAAATGTTTAAAATAGATTTATTATTAACTTCTCAAATAGGAAGAAGGAATAAGTATGATTTAAACAATGAATTATTAGAATTATTATTATTTCAAGGTTGAGAAACCTCACAAGGTTGTAAATCTCCATTATCAAGAAGTTAGACCTTCACCTTCTCAAATTACTGCTACATTGACCTAACTTAGAAACATTTTTGCAAGTCAGCATGAACTTTCAGCACAAAAGGAATAATATTTATCATTGTTACCACTATATATTTTTAAAACACCTCATGAGCACATAGTAATACTAATTAATCCTTACATTGCCCAAAGGAAGAATGATAACTGTGATTTCCATCTTTAAAATGAGGAACCTGACTGTATTTTCATTTATGCTACCATAAATCATAAAGCCTTCTGCTGAAGTGAATGGAATTGCACTGCTGGGAAATCAACAAGAAATTGGTATCAGATATAGGGAAAAATGTAATAAAGGGGCTAAGTGCTTTCCTAAAAGAAAGACTTGGCTTCAAAGCTATCCAGAAAAGTTAGTGAATCCTGCTTTTTAGCCTAATACTTTGACCATTACAAAGCACTGTCTTCCAATTAAAAAAAAAAAAAAAGAGGTTTTTGAGATTAGTAACACAACACTTAATTGCAACTAAGTGTGATAGCTGTTCTGCAATAATTTTATGTGTTTAGTAGTTCAGCAGATATTTTTACTTACATATTTCTGAGAAAGTATAAAGCATTACTAAGAATGCTTACGAGCATTATCTATCAAGGACTATGGGTGGTTTGGCTGTTTCACAGTATATTTAAACTACAGGGTAAATTCTTTATGAGTGATATTCATAGAAAAGTTTGGGTTGGAAGGAGCCTTTAAAGCCCATATAGTCCAACTCCCTGCAATGAACATGGACATTTTGAACTAGATCAGATTGCTCAGAGCCTCTTCCAGCCTGACCTTGAATGTTTCCAGGGATGGGGTAACCACCACTTCTCTGAGCAACTTGTCCCAGACTCAATCTACCCGTGTTTAGTTTAAAACCATTATCCTTAATTCTTTTCCTAGAATAATTTTTTTTAAAAATCAAAGAAAAAATTTTTTTAAGGATTGATATCTCTGTTTAATCTCTAAGCCTTGACTGAAGGTAGCTGCTATCTGATTACTGTCAAACTAAGAGGACTCAAAGCACTGTATTTTCCAAAGATGGTTGATGGTAGTGAAGACTGATGTTTTTGGGGACTGTCATCCTCTTCTGGTGAGCTTTGATATTCATTGTTTAAAAATATAATTGGTTTTCAAATAAAGTCACACAATGGTGATGGGTTACAAGCAAAGTCAAGTTGAACTAGAATGGGGAGTGGATCCATCAAAAACATATACAGAGACTATCTCATCTGTACAAACCTCTGTGGAGATTTATACAAGTATCTTTGAAGAACAAATAAACACACAGAAAAATCTATATAGCCCATACTAAAATCTGCAAAGTCAAGTTCACTGCTGTTTTGACTTCTGATTCATTCTACAACCAACTGATGATGTGATCTTGAACAAAAGACATCCTTAAACTAAGCACAAGTCTGTATTTTGACTGCTGAAAATGATGAATACAGATTTTGAAAATGGTGAATATTTAAAGGATGCTCATTTCAAGAATGATCCTGCACACCATTACACAAGCATACACTTCAAATACATGCTTGTGGCTCCTGATTCCTTCTGTGGCTGTCTGGAGGGGAGAAGCAGCAGAACAATTTTTTGTATCATGAATTGTCATGTAGTTCATAAGGATGCTACTTTAATGCAAGTCTGGGAAGACCACACAAAAAGGGGAAAATGTCTGTGAAAGACCCACATTAAAGCCTAGTAGTACACACATAGGACATGAAGGGAGAAGGAGAGATTTAAATATATTTAGTAATTATTTTCTATTTATTAATTCTTTGAGGCTGTCAAAGGTTCAACCCTGCTTGTACTTTTAATGGGACTAGACTACCTCCTACTTTAATTTGTGGCAGCAGCACAATAACCTTTATATATGGCTACTTTTTGTTTATAGCAGGAACTTCACATAAGCAACATCAGACACCTAATGAGTGGAAAAAGAGAGGGGAGTAAATGCCTCAGCCTATTACCATGGATCACATGGCATGGCACTTTCAAGTCCCTCCTCTCTGTTTACACTGAAGGATAATTTTAATGATGTATGCTTCATTAAATATTCATTAATAAATATAGCAGTATATTGAAAGGTTAGATTATTAGCAGCCACTATTTCACTGATAAAAGACAAATCAATGCACGCATATATATTTTCTTTACATTTAGCTTCTCAACACCGATGTGCGTACCACATTAGATGAGACCAATATCCATTCCCTTCAGTGTTATGTTTCCAATAGATGTCATTATCAGCTGTCTCCTTAGAAACTTCCAGAAATTATGCCGCAGTCAGTATTTAGGTTCAGAGAAGTTCCCACTACCAACGCATAGACTGTGTATGCTTTGTAGTATGACTGGTTTTATCCTCTGCAATTTTTAGTTTGTCTTCATTTGAAAAGGGTCAATGCAAAATCAGAAGATACATGTATGCTTATGGTTTGGGAAATTTGATACCATAGTCAAGTTCATATGTAGATTCAGTATGAAATCTCTGGTGCATCTTTGTTTTCCTTTGTTGGGCTGAACACAGAGAAATGGCTTATGTGGGAGTTCTGCGTATGAAACTCTCAGCACAGAGGTGGGAAAGGAGCCCCAGGGCCCTGCCCTGCTTTCCACCAGCCTACAAGAGATCATATGCCATAATTTGAGGCATGAAGATCATATGACTGAACTGGTCTACTGTGCTGTTGAGTGTGATTTTTCCCCAAAAAAGCATGTGATTTGCTAGAGTTACTGCTGTGGTTATTAATCTTAGTGCAGAAAGAAAGGAGGCAATTTAAAGACAGTCATCTAGGACAAAACGAAGGCATCATTACCATGGTTTCCACATGGGAAAATCTTGTTCTGACATATCATTATGGTTTCTAAGAGGACTAGAAATATTCATCTTCTGAATATACTTTTTTTCACTGTTGTACTTTGCAGGAAATATATCCCTGGTAGGGGTGCTTTGGCTACTCTTAGATTTGCCAAGTTAACTACAAGCCTTGCATAGCTGACTCTTCATCTGTGTCTTTTTGTCAACAGCTCTGGCAAAATCCCCAGCTGATGCAACTTGGCCTATCTCCATGCAAGTCAATGGACACCAGCTGAGAATTTGTCTCTCTCAGTGGCTTTGGCTGCATGTGCAAATTCATCGACCCAGTGGAGATAATGAATTCAGGCACTGATTTCAGTGGAATTTTTTTCTGGATTCTTTATCAGCAAGGTAGAGAACACACCAGAATTTTCTCTTGGCTTTCATCTTTAGGGAAAATATTTTGGAAAAATCAGGAGAGCTGTAGAGCTTTGCTGCTGTAGCTGTCTGCAGAATTAAGCTACAGTACAGTAACTAAAGGATATGTATGTGTTTGAGCAAGCATGGCTTTAGCTGGGTCCTTCAGCTGCACTAAATATCTGAATATGGTCTTCAGACAAATGAACACAAAAAGGTGAAATAGTTGTTAGAAATATCTGATGGAGAATATAATGGAAAACTAGACAATATATTTTAATATGATGTCTCCTGCAGTTCTTCTACCCATTAGACAATGAGGTCCAAATTGCTGATGAACTGGTGCTGCATTCAAGCCTGAGTATGTGTCAGCTATTTACAGTGTCTGTCTGTGCTACCAAATCAAATATTTTTTCTTAAGGAGACCAGGTGGCAGCCTCTGTAATGTTCAAAGGCCTGCCTATTTGGAGTTTTACTTCCACACTACAAACCTCTTGCTATCTAGGGCAGGGTACATGCAAGCTGCCCTGAACATGCTAACTCACAGGATGTGCCTGAGAAGAGTTTAGGGGACTACTCAGTTGACCAGGGCCAAGACAGTGCCAAGACTCCAAAAATGAAGCAATATTCACTGCACTTAGATGGCCAGGAACTCCTTGAATTGCTGATATAATCAGAGCCTAAGGTTCCAAGCCCACCAGAGATGAAATATGGGGAAGGCATGTGTGGTTGTCACTACTGAAGCCAGAGCAAGACTATTTTCGAACATCCGTGGTTCTGAACTTTTCTGTCTGTGAACATGTTTAAGTGCTCAAAAATCACATTCTTTGCTTAAATACTATGAAAGATTGAGTTGTCATTTGACTTGATTTTTTTTTCCTTAATCCTTTACTCCACAACATTCATTCCTAGTCTTTTTTTATAGGGTAAAATCACATAATTTTTATTTCTGTGTTTTTATCATGAATGGACCTAACTACCAAAGTAAATAGGGTGTGGAAATCTTCTAGTTTCTTGGTATATTTCACAATCCTATGACACATTAGTTACATCTTTCTGTTTGTTAGCAGGACTTAAAACAGGTCTGAAAATGATTTTTAAAGAGCTAGTTAAAAAAGGGCAATTATCTTCTGCCCTATAAAAGAAAATATCTATAAAATTTTCACCTTTAAAATTACTACTTCACGTGTTCAACTCTCTCCAGACACTTTAAAGTCAAATGTCCTCATTAGCCAGTTGATTGCTGTATGGATATTGGAAGACAGCTTTTGAAAAGGTGGTGTTATTTGCAGACCTTGACTTGACAAAGGTTGAAAAATACTGGCTCTGGTTCTAAAAAAAAAAAATAGCTTCTGGGCTGGATCTTTGTAAGCATCTGAAAATTATATTGGATGCTTGTAAAGAAGCTTCTCTGAAAGCCTTTCATTTTTAACCTTTTCTTTTTTTCTGTTCTTTTATTTGTTTTGGTTTTGTTGTTTTGGTTTTTTTTAAGCTACACATGCAGGTTCTTTCAGGAGCAGGGACATTCAATCCTACAGATGTTTGTGAGTTTTTTTCCATTATTTACTTGGCTTCAGTATTTTTCCAAGTACCAAGGTACTTTCAGTTTAAAAATGAGAAAAAACTAATGTTGTCAGGATCAATAAATCAACAACCAGGAAGAGTCACTTCCTATCAGGGTTTCAGAAGTGCTTCATGATTTTCCAATCTCCTGTCTGTACTAATCATCTCTGATGTTTCACATATGCATGGTATATGATGCCAGGTTTTAAAACATAGCTGAGGAAGAAAATAAGGAAGAAAGGGAAGGGAAGGGAAGGGAAGGGAAGGGAAGGGAAGGGAAGGGAAGGGAAGGGAAGGGAAGGGAAGGTGAATTATCTGTTGATAACTATATAACATCCGATTATATGTGTTGGTGGACAGGATCTCTCAGAAGTCAATTAATGCCAGACACAGCCTACTAGTTGACAGATATATAAACAAAAAAAAAAGCAAAGCCCACCCCACTTTTTTGTTGCATATAAGTGTATATGTGTGTGTATTTTCATAAATATATTAAATAGTCACACAGTAGTCAATATTCCAATACTGTTACTTGTATTCAGATCAATATGTAAATGAGAAATGAACAAACCTAATATATCTTACTGGCTTAAAGCTGGGGATGCTAGAAAGCTGCCACAAATACTGCTGCCATCTGCAATGCAGTTGCTGAAAAGTGCCGTCATTTCCATGGGAAGAGAAACTGATATCATGCCAAGTTCTCCTAGATTGTCAGCAAATCACTTGACATTACTTTTCATTGCACTAGTTAATTTAAAGTACAGGTATTATTAACAGTACTGATGGTTGGTTGGTTGGTTGGTTGGTTGGTATTTTTGTTTACAATCTTAAATGGTTTTCTTAACAGGTTTCCAGGTTGGCATGCGTGTATTAACTTTGAGTGTGGTGGGATATGGCAATGTAGCAACAATATTAATTTTATCTGTCCCTTTCATTGCAGTCAGCATTGCTTTAATGAAGTATTCACAGTCTACATGTTCTTTTTTTTCCAACTTATTTTTATGTTTATTTCAGAAAAGTTTATGGATAATGTGTTACTTGTGATGTTTGTTTTTCTTGATGCTTGAATAGGAAGACAATATATTGTCAGCTTTTTAAAGGTGAGTTCTAACTCCAGAGCTTTTTGGGAAAGCTTGAAAATGGAGAGCAGAAGACTTGAAAAGTGGAAGGCAGAAAGCATTATTCTCTTTATGAGTATTTAAATTTCATTACTTCACATGGGAAAAGGGATCTGTTACTATTTCTCAGATACTGGAAGTTGCTAATGCTGCCTTTGTTCCGTAACTTCATCAGTTCATGCTGCTATTAAAAATGGTCATCAATATCCATAAAATTTCTTTGGGGATATATGCTGATTTTTGTAATCTTCAGTAGGAATCCAGAAACACACACAAGACTTCCTGAGGATGAGGCTTCTATCAGAAACTCACCAAGCTTTCCTTTGCTTTGTCCATACACAGTCATTCAGCTAAACCACAAAAGAGTTAGGAGTGCCAAGGAGTGACCTGATGGAAGACCCCTCTGAAACCAGAGAATGGTGTCGAAGGGAGGAACAGCCACTGTTCCTTCCTGTGTACCCTGGACAGAGCTGAAGCACATGGCCCAGGGCCTGGGAAATGCTTCCAAGAGCAACTCTGAGAAAACTTTTCTGAATCACCACCTTGTTTGCACTGCATCACCTCCTGCAGGATGTCTGGTGATTATTGTCCAGACTCAAGCCCCTGTAGTAAAAGCCATCTTGCTTTCTGCACAGTCTTAACAAATGTACATCATGTTTATAGAGTATTAACATCACCACTGACCTTAGGATACTTTCTGAGGAATTTATGCCTTGATGCCACGGACTGCTCTGTTAAAAATATACACAAAGCTGTCTTCAGGTATGCTAAATTGGTTCAACAGGGCCAAGTCAGTTCCACTACCAGCAATGCTTAAGTAGTAATTTTAAAACTGTTCTGACTGTTTAGCAAACTGTAATTAATATTGTTCAGGTGCCATGGTACTGAAAGAGAAGTAGAGAGAAAGCTGGAGACTGAGAGAGAGACATATTTCCACTAATATATATACCAGGGCCCCAAAAGGTTTCTTTCATAGGGGTGTCATTTGGAGTGCTGAGCACCAGGAGCTAATCCACTCAGGTCACACCAAAATAAAACTGACAGAAGAAAGAATGGAGGCAATATGTGAAGATGCAGAAATAACTTCTATTAACATTTTTAATGGTGCCCTGTGACTGCCAAAGAGGTAATATAGAAAAGTGGTTTTAATGTAATGCAGAAGGTTGTAAGTGTTCAAACAAAAAATCAGTTGGGATTTTGCCACTGGCCTCCATGGGAGAGGGATCAAGGCCTTAGAGAGCTACGTTGTTGGCTTTTAACTTTTAACAGCCAATTTTCTTTAACTTTTAATTTATTATTCACATGCACTACAACACCAATTTCGAAACATGAAGGAACAGCATAAAAGAGGAAGTACTTGGTTTCTGTGGGACAGAGTGAGAAGTGTTATACTGATAATTGTAGAAATTAGCTGAGTACACTACACACTTTCAGCATATGACATGACTGAAACATATAGCTGTTCTAGTATGTCATAATTTTTCACTTCTTAAAAGAAGTGTTGAACCTGATGAGGAACAGCTTGCATTGGGTCCCACTGATTTAATTTGTACATACTGTAATTTACTAGGCTGCAGTAAAAGCAGTCATTTTGTGAGGCTATCATAAGCTCATTAGAAGCGTACTGAGAAAGCTTAATGGCTTACAACCCACAGCTTCATGCATCCATTTTACACAGATCCCTTCCCAACAGAGCCTGACGCATGATGTTCTATGCTGCTGGCAGTACAGTAGTTTTCACACACACTCCAGAAAATTAGAGGTATTTGTGAATAACAAGATTAAAGACAGAGCCAACATTTCAGAAGCACTTGGAGTGCTGCTGGGACAGGGAAAATCTTATGTATTGTTAACCATGGTGAGGCTGGTTAGCTGTTAAGTACTGTATAGTGTAACTAATCAAAAGCCCTAGCATCTCAGACAATGAAACAGAAATAATTACTCTCCCAGAGCTACTATTGTTTCGTGTTCAGCCTTCTCTGGACTAATAAAGGGTTTAATTTAAATTGTGTTAAGAAAATACCAGTATTAGAAAGAACTACAGCATTCAGTTGCTCTGAACACAGCATCAGGTAAACTACATAATGGATTTAGACATAATGGCCCAATGGAGAGTGAAGTACAAACAAACTCCTTTTCCATCTCCTTCTCCATTTGCTCTCTTTATTAACCTCCAATGCTTTAGGATACAAAATAATAAGGGCACTTTGCCAAAAAGAGAAGAAAAAAAAGAATTTAAAACAAGGAAAAAGGAGAGAGAAAATGAAATGCATAGAGTGTTCTGCATCCAATTAACTGATCTTAGAGACAGGTAGGTTTTTAGCATCAAGTGACAGATGCAATGAACTAGTCCCTCATCTGGTAAAATACAAATCAGGAAATCTCTGTTTGTATGAGTGGGGCTGCTCTGATTTGACACCATCTAGCATTAAGATTCATATTTAGAAACTTTTGACTGTCATTCTCTTCCCAAAAGGAAGAGCATGCTGCTCCTGTAGGATGCACTGGTGGCTGCTGTCCAGGAAAGCACTTTAAACACATGCATGCTCTCACAGTTGTCAGTAGACCTCATCATCCAGTGTAAACCATTGTGTGTTACTGGACTTGACCTACAATTCTTACTGCTCAGCAGGTTTGAGCATGTGGCTGCCTCCATTACAGATTGTTGCTGTGTGAGCTCTCTCTATTGAGAATAAATTAATAAATTGCCAGTTGTCTCACTTTGTCTTGTTCAACTGCTTTAGAAAAAGTAAAAATGTCATTATGGGTATAGAACTTTAACATTAATATAAATAACGTATCTTTTTTTTTTTTTTTCAGAAGTATATTTCATTTAGTCTTTTATACATTATTTTCTAACCATGCTGATGTTTCTTAATTGCATAACTGAAGATTAAATGGCAGGTTAATTCTTCTAAACAGCTGACTGAAAATTCAAGAATATTGTGCCAAAAGCAAGGACATGGGGGACAAAGGCTGACCCATGGCAGTGACACAGAGACTTGAACGAATCAAGTAAACCAGTACTTGCATGCTGGAGAGCTGAAATTAAAATGCATGTGGGCATAATGATGCCAGTCTCAAGTTTGCTGGGATGCAAGTTTACAGGTTTCTCTTCAATAGAGCTGAGCTGGTAGGTGATCAACACCCACAAAATCTGTTACCCCTACCTTTATCAGAGCTTGGAAGATGTCTCTGCATTTCTGATGTTATTCTACAAAGACTGCCTCCAAAATACAGTGCTTCTGGGAACTGCTAGACTAGAAAATGCTGACTGCTTGCACTACAGTTAGTTTTGTTAGAACCATTACTTTTCAGATGAGATTAATATTATTCAGTTGCACATGAAAAAAAATAGTTTGGTACAGCATTTTTATTGTAGCTCTGAGTGTATGCTATGGTTATAGAAAAAAATCACATTCAGCATAAACCCCCTATTATTAATTTATTCCATGTTCACTGCATTCAAAATGTCTTTGTGTTATTAAGTTCAACCTATTTGTGACTTGAATTCCAAGACTGGTCTAACCTTTGAGGTCAGCAGAAGTAATACATAAATTCCTAATCAGAACCTGTTGCATGCTTCTATATTTAATGTCTTTTTCACAAAAAAATAAAATGGAAAGTGACTGATGTTTTCTGAGGTTGATATCTTTGTTTTTGAGCCAGACACTTCTTTATCAGTTTGCCCAAGGAATAACTACCTTAAACAACTTTTTTTTCTGAAAAAACATGTTTTTGCCAGAGTTTAGACTTCATTTGGGGCTTCATAGAGAAGCTTGTTAAGCACGGGTCTTGAATCAGGGGAGTTCCAGAGACAACATGGGAGAAACTAAAGATCTGGTCCTAAAATCTGAGGTTCTTAAAACTGGATAACTTCTCTATTGGTTGTTCCATTTCACTTTTCTCTGGGACACTCAATTAAATGAAAAAAATGCGTTTATATCTGTGTACCTTGGGGTTGTTTTTTAAATAAATAAGAGAAATCCAGTTAAATTCAATGTAAGAATTTACATGCAGATCTTTCACCACTGAAATAAGAGGCATTTTAACATTATGTATTTCTTCTTTTTAGAATGTATTTGACCATTCTTTGACCCAAGACAATCCTTGACTGGTCTTTATGCATGTAGTTATTTGGCACACCGTGCATGGCATATTCAAAGAACTATTTCACACAAAAACATGAATTACAGACACATAAAATTTTTGTGAACTGGGCTGTAAAATTTCTGATGCAGTATTCTCTATCTAACTTGACAGCTGGTATCTGATCTGAAAATAGTGTATTTTTCCTCAAATGCTAGTCATCCTGTTACTTTGCACTGCATAGATATGAACACATATATGGATAAGAAATAATCTGGAAAAAACCCTTCTAGAAAAATGGTAATTATGTGCCACTTTGGCATGAGCATGCCCTGAGTCCATGACGGTCTCCTGAAAAAAGTGTTTCTAGTGCTGTGTGTGCTTAGCAATCCCCTAGATTAGAAACAAACATCCTGAGCCAAACATTGCAACATTTATTCTTCAAAATTTATAACATTTATTCTGTGAGTTATATTCCAAAATAAAAGCCTCAGAATTGAATCTAAACTGTGCATGTGGAGGGACAATGGATAGAGTAGATGTTCTGCAGCACTCCAGAGAGGATGAGCTGGAGTGAAAAATCTGAGGAACAAATGTTCTTGACAGACAATGTCAGAGCTGGGAGCTGTGGTGTGCAGTGTCTGCTTTCTCTGCCTTGATAACAGACCTGATGTGGTTTTGATTTGCATTCCTGTGCCAGCCCAAGCTTTGCTGACATGTTTTGGGTGTGTGCCTGGGTATGGAGGCTCAATTTTCACAGAATCATAGAATATGCTGCACTGGAAGGGACCCATCAGGATCATTGAGTCAAACTCCTGACCCTGCACAGGACACCCCAAGAGTCACACCATGTGCCTGGGAGCATTGTCCAAAAGGTTCTTGAACTCTGTTAGGTTTGGTGCTGTGACCACTTCCCTGAGAAGCATGTTCCAGTGCCCAGCCACCTTCTGATTGAAGTCTTTTCCTGATATCCAACCTAAACCTCCCTGACCCAGTTTCATGCCATTTTCTCCAGTGCTGTCACTGGTCACAAGAAAGAAGAGATCAGTACCTTCCCCTCTGCTTCCCCTCATGAGGATGTTGAAGACCATTATGAGGTCTCCCCTCAGTCTCTTCTTCTCCAGGCTGAACAAACCAAGTGACCTCAGCCACTCCTCATAAGATTTGCCCTTCATATTCTTCACCGTTCTTCTGGCCCTCCTTTGGACACTCTCTAACAGCTTAATGCCTTTTTTATTTTGTGGTGCGCAAAAATGCTCACAGGACTCAAGGTGGGTGCAGAGTACAGTGGGACAATCCCCTCCCTTGCCTGGCTAGTGATGCTGTGCCTGATGCCTCCCAGGACACGCTTGGCCCTCCTGGCTGCCAGGGCACTGCTGACTCATATTCAAGTTGCCATCAACCAGGATGCCCTTTTATTTTACTATGGAAATCACAGCACCTGTCAATTACAGCAGATTTGGAAGGGAGACTGCACAGTAGTTTGTAACATCTACCTGGAGAGATGTTTTCCCAGAGCAGTGTTTTCCTGTAAGAGATCACAGATACTCCATCTTTTTGAGTAACAGTGATAGAATGGAGATCCAACGACAGGCTGAATTAAGGCAGTGCTCACCAGCAATTTGTATTGTCTGGGAGGTTGCCAGAGAGACCACTAGTCCAGTGTAGGATGCTGGCTGTGGTTGCCAGTGTGTGAAGTGACAAGTAATAGGTGATTTTCTTAGATATCTCTCTTACAGCTGGGTGCAGTGAGATGGAGACCAGCCTCAAAGGGAATTTGATTTGGATCATCATAATTAGTAATGCTGTTGTGCTGTCAGGGTACTCTTCATGTAAATCATGGGAAGAAAACCAGTTATTACATTTTTCAATTTCTTTCCAGCAGTTTTTCTTTGTAATTACACAAAAGATGACTCCTGAATGCAAGGGAATGGGCAACATTATTTCTGGTGTGTTTCGGATTACAAAATATCTGTTTGAATTATACTGAAGGAATGTGTGTGTTTGTTGCTATAAAGAGTTGATTAAATAATGTTCTTGGGGATAAGAAGAGTATGGGATTTTATAGTTCAAGAAAACAGTTGTAAGAAAAGCCTCTGCAGTAAAGAGTGGGGGAGGAACAGAAGAATAAAAATATCTTTCTGGGTCATAAATATCCTCCATTATCACCTATGCAGTGTGCCCCACGTCCTTCTTTCTTCCTTCTCTCCCTTTCCTAGAAAAATAACTTGTTTCAGTCCTTCTTTTTTTTTCAATTTTAGGATTGAGGGATTAGGGCCACGCAGTCCTATATTTACTCATTTCCTTGTTTTCCTACCAGCACGCCTCGCTGTGAGGCAAATCCCCCCCTAACAAACCCTTCTGTGAAGCTCTGTCAGTGACTGCCAGTCTAAGAAAGAAGAAGATGATGAAAATCTCCTTTCCAATAATACGTGCAAACAAGAAAACAAAGCCACTCAAGGCTGTTTTGAGATTGAACTCTTGGAGCTACTTTATGTAAAATTTCTTGTTTAGTGTGTTTGGAAATGAGCGTCCCAGTCCTTCAGGGTATGAAGCATATTTTCTTTGGACTATTCATAAGGTAAGCTGTATAAAATATATTCCCTTTCTTTAGAAGTTGGAATATAATGTGATAACTACTTGTATCTATCTACATCTATCTCTCTGCCTGAAAGCCCAATAAATGTAACAGTTATCATACCTACCTCCTTGTTACAAATAAACTCTGACACTGAAAAATATCACTGCCTCCTCTCAGAGAGCATCCTCAGCCTTTCTGTGGTCTAATCTGCAAGTTTCTAGGACAAGGAATTTTCTGATCCTGTGAAAATTCATGAGGGAAAGTGTTTTTCCAGGCTCATTAGGAATACAAAATAAAAGGAGAATATTCAATATTTCTGGGAATCACAACAAAAGAAACCCCACCCTATTGGTTCATATGAGTGAAAGTGTTTTCCTGGTTACTTTAAAAAAATCATTTGGATTTATATTGTTTTTTTCTTTCTCCTATGAGTTTTCTGAAGTGACAATTTAAGCTTGCTATTTAGCAAGAAAAAAATCTTTATAAATAATTCAGTTGGGATATTTTGACAATTTCAAAAATTCCCTGTTCTTTTTACCAAGCAGAAAATTGGCTACTGACAACTCTTTCTCAGGAGATACTACTTTTAAGAAAACAACACTTCTCATGTTGAAAAAATGCTGAAGGATTCTACCCTGTAAAGCAGGCCCTCCTAGCCTTATCAGCCCACCCATTCCCCTGGAGAAATATATCCACTATATCTTGCTGCTGCTTTCCATGGAGCAATCTAAAGAGGAAGGTGAGCCACTTACTGGATTAGGGAAAGACTGTGGATGTACACATGGACTTTAGTAAACTTTTGGCACTGTCTCTCTCAGCATTCTTCTGGACAGACAGGCTGCCCATGAGCTGGACAGGGTGCACTGTTCACTGGACAAAAAACTGACTGGACGTCCAGGCCCAGGGAGTGGTGATGTATGGAGCCAGATCCAGCTGGCAGTCTATCCCAAGTGGTGTCCCCCAGGGCTCAGTGCCTGTTTAATATCATTATCAGTGATTTAGTAAGGGGGATTGGGGGTACCCTCAGTCGGTTCGTGACAAGTTGGGCAGGAGCGTTGATCTGCTGGAGGGCAGGAAGGCTCTGCAGAGGCATCTGGACAGGCTGGAGTGATGGGCCGAGGCCAATTGTATGAGGTTCAGCAAGCAAACAAGTGCCAGGCCCTGAACTTGGGTCACAACAACCCCATGTAGCACTTACAGGCTGGGGGAAGTGTTTGTTCTTTTGTTTGGTCCTGTCATCTGCTGGCAGAATTAGGTCAAACAGTTCCACTGATGGCCTGTAAGCTCCCATCTGCTGATGTCCTCAAACACGTTTTGTCAAACTTTGTATTTTGTGAGACACAGTGGCTCAGGAAAGATACTTTAACTCTTGGTCAGTCTCCTTGCATGTTTGCTTATTTGCTCAAAAGAGCCAGGCGCTGGATCCACAGGGAAGTGCCCAGAAAGGACCAGGGACCTGACCTGTTCAGGTGTTTCATATCCCCATTCACACTATACAAAGAGAAATGAGCTTAAAAGACCCTATTTCTAGTCTAGCTCTCAGGTAATTATATTCTGTCTCTGGACTGTTCTAGAAAAAGTACCTTTACGAGCATTTCAAAAATATCCATTAAAAAAGATGAATTTTCAGACTTTTCTCAGAATTTCCGAATTTTCAGATGTATTTCAGGCATGATTGTGGTTCTTGGATCTTGCAAAGGGATGCACTTAGAGTAAAACCTGAGTCAACTACCAAAACTCTAGGCAAGGTGCTAAGCCACTAGAATGTGTTTACTCTGCTATCTGTGTACCAATCTGTTTGCAATCTCCTCTTACTAAGCACACTGTCTCCATGAGACAATTAGTTGAACAGAACATTGATAATTAAATTGTTCATTGAATCTGTCCTGGATTTTAATTTGTTTTTGAAGTTTAGCATTTAAATCCTATTTTTAACAAAAGTAAATGCAGAGAAACACAGCAAAATATCCAGTGATTTATTTTAGCATAAATAGGTATGTATGCTATCATTAGCAGCTTTTCAGAAATTTCCAACTGAACCAAAATAATGAATAGTTGTTTAACATACTTGCTCTGATTAAGTGTCTGGCTTATGAGGTTTCCCACAGAAGCAGACTTTATAACACTGTTAACAGCAAGTGTTGGTGGAACCCTTGTCCATTGATGCAGTAAGCAGACCTTCAGGTTTGTTGTGTACCTAGTGACTTCTAGGAAAGTCATTAAAAACTCATATGATCCTTAAGCATGTACCACATACTGTATGAATCGGGACATAGTTCTTGAGGTCTAAGATGTATTTTTCTAATATTGAAAAATTGTGTTGCTGTAACACATTGCTCTTTATTTATTCATCTATATTATAGGACTACCTAAATTATGGAAACTGCTTTTGTAGACCTATCCAATAAAATGCAGTCCTTGCCACAAAGTCTGCAGTTTCAATAAACCACGTAGAAGAGAAAGGAAAATTACAGTAAAAAATGGCATTGTCTTTTCTTTTTTTTTTTTTGCCAAGGAACTGAGACATAGGCATCAATTGAGAAAAGTATTTAAATTCAGGCTTGAAATAGTACCTACTTGAATAATTCTTGAGATTTTAAATTTGTCTGCATGGGGTAATAGACCAGCAAAAAACAAGATTGTACTGGACTTTGAATTCTGAGAGTTATAAACGTTTCTGAGTTAATGCATCATTAAAACATAGCATTGCTTATGACTGAATCTCTTTATACGGCCCTTGTCCTGGCACTGAGCAACTTTCCAGAAATTGACTTTGCAAATGTAATGTTCTTTTAATAAGCTTCTCATATGTAACCTAATACTGAAATAAAATTTTAAAAAATTGCTAATGCTGGCAATACAGTCTTTATAATTGGTTATCTTGTCCTTCATTTACTTAACAAGGCATTTACTTGTTTATATTAAAAAGCTGCATCATGGCAGAAGACAGTATGAAATGTGAACCCCCAGAAAAATGAAGATTTTTTCCCCACTGGCCTCACAGAAACCAGGCTTCCCACAACAGAGTTTGAGATTCAAGAATGACACAAAAGTATCAAAATCAGAGATACGTCTGACTTTGAAAAATCTCATCTCTGCTAAATAAAACAAACAAACAAACAAACTAAACAGAGGAGGGAGCAGAGAAGTCTTATATTTGAAAAAAATTTTTCCCTAGAAGTATCGTAAAACAAGAAACTTTGATTGTTAATGTGGCTGAATTTTAATTGTAGAGCTCATCTTTATTCTTGAGTTGAAACTCATACATAAAATGGATAAATACACAAAAATTATTTTTACATTTCATTATAATTAATTTCAGTTGACTTTAATATTAATTCTTCCACATTTCCCGCATAACTGTACTCATCCTATATCCTGGTTCATAACCACAGTTCCAGGCAGATAAATAACACTAGTCAGTTCTATCCATTTCTAATGTTTAGATGACACTTTCTCTGACAGACCACTCGTACTTTGTGTAGCCAACAGGGGAAACAACAAGAGCCAACACTTATTTAAGAAACTCACTTAGTTTCCTTCTTTATCAAAATATTCTGAGTTCTCTTTCTGTTCTAATGTGGTATTATGATGCATATCCTTGTGGATTGGGCAAGACAAAGGTGTACAGCTACTGGCTTCCCCACCTCAATGAACAGCAGGAATCCTTGAAGTCAGGCCAACACAGTGCCAAGGCCATTTTGCAGGAATAATAACTGCACAAAATAATATGTGACAATATCTAACCAGAAGATATAAGAACCAATCAAAGATTTAAGGTCTCCTAAGAGAGGTTACTGTGCTCAGAAAATCTGTATTCCAGTGAGTGGAATAGTAGAGGAGTCAAACCATCTGAGATCAAGCCTCTCTTCTCCTATAATATGTAATCAGGTTTTTAAAATCATTTGGAGATGCAAATAGCTGGAATTTTTGCTTAAAAATTTTCTAAATATGCAAACCCCTGGGATCTTATTTAGCGCTGTTGGAAAAACAGTTCTGTTTTTATCAGACTGGATTTTACTAACTTCAGTATTCTTTCTCTCAGGGTCTGAGCACTTTTTTTGCTGTAAATAGATCAATTGACCACATTTAGAAAAAATCTTCAAAGTAGAATTTCTGACCCTGTTTGTTTGTATAGGACTTCATGACCACAGTTTTGCAAAAGACAAATAAACAAAAATATAAGCAATTTAAAGAAATATTTTTAAATTTTAAAAAGATATTGAGTGGTTTTCATCTTGGTGCTGAATAACTTAGAAAAGATGAAAACAGTAATAAGTGACTTGGAGAGGCAGTGAAATGTCCTCCTTGAACCCATGGAGAAGATTGGGCCAACTGGGAAATTCTGAATGATTAGAATTGAATAAAATGAAATGAAATGAAATGAATAAAATAAAATAAAATAAAATAAGTAAGACCACATAAAATGAAGTTCCTCCTTCTGGTTGCTTACTTTTGAATATGGTGGTTTATAAGTTCTAGTGTCTTAGGTTGGCAAACTGGATTATAAGGACATAATGTAGAGATGTAGGCCAATGGGAAGAGGATAGTAGCATTTTACATTAAATCCTGAGTGCTGTGAGTCATTCTTATGGAGCTGCAATATTTGGACTACATGGCCTTTAAATATGTCTTCCAATCCAAAGTATTCTATGATTCTATGTTATTTTTGAGGTGAAGCTTCTCCAGGCTTTCCTCCAGTTAGTATCTGATAAACAGATAAAAGCTTCCCTCTTCCTTGTCTGAGTGGGATAGGGTCTCACAAACTCTGAGTTATAGTTTTCCACAATAACTTTTCACCTCCCACAGGGTTTTTTTTTATTTTATTGTGAAAGAAAATTGTTTCTAAGTATCATTTTTCTTTGAAAGGGGAGTTTATCTCCAACATTTAGATTGGCAAAAGCATTTAGAGAATCATGTAATTGTTGTCAAGCTCAATTTTCATTTCTTTTAAGTGTATTCTTCTTATTCCCCTGTTCTTCCACATATTTTAATACATAAATAACATCCTATTGAAATTCTTTTTATCCAACTCTTCTGTTTGCCTCCTGCTGCATATAGAAATCTTAGAAAAAGCCTATGGAGTGGAATATGGTTTTATCTCTATACCATTTTTAGTACAATAAACAGCAGGAGTTGGGAAGAGATCAGCAACAAACAGAAGTTTTAAAAGAGAGGGAGAGTTAAACATGTCACTTAAATAGAACTTTTACTCTCCAGTGCCTTAATGAAGAGGCTCTTTAAGTGCATTACTTTAATTTATTGTGAGCAAATGGCTTTAAAGCTGAGGTCAGATTGTTCTGCCTTCAAACAAATAGCATAGAAGTGTTTGCAAAATCATTAGCAGTTTGGGAGACAGCTGATCCTTCTCCAGGTTAAATAATTTAGGATCATTGTGGGAAAAGTCCTAAGCACAGTTTAAGAAACAGCTTATGCTACAAGGGGTGGGTGACAAAGGAGGAGGTTGTGGGAAGAGAAAGAAGCCATGACCATGATAGGGAGAGGCTTGGGTAAGGAGATAGGACTTACATGCAAAATGTTTAAAAGTGATAATTTTTTGGGCCATTTGTTGCTAATCAAAGCTCCTGTGATGACCATCCCCCTTTTACTTACATCCCCCCCATCTTACTCTTTTATTCTGCAATGATTTGCTCCTTAGGTAGTGCTGGTATTTTAACTTCTCTGTGTCTACAGAGTGTGTAGAACTTTAGGTTATGAAAATATCTGGAAGCAAATGTGTACCAAAGTGTTTCCTCAGTAACAGTGCTTATCCAGACTGCAGACAGCTGGCAAAAAAAAAAAACAACCAGAAACAACCAGCCCAATCCAACATAATCTATGGAAAGAAAGATCAAGATCTTTAAAATGATGGTTTAAGTCTAAAGTGACCTCAGTTGCTTCCTGGAGGTATCCACCTCACTCCGTTTTTCTAGTAGAAGCCTAGAGGTAGGAAAATACTAATTTCAGTGCTCAATTTCAGTGCTTCAGTGTGTATAATTCAATTGGATGAGAACAGACTTTTGAGTGTCTCAGAGGCAGAAGAAATGTCCAGAATCATTTCAGAAATGTTTTGTCTTCTCGAAACAGCCAGGGACCGGCAATAGTCACAGCAATTTGCACCCATGTCATTCAGAGGTTGCATGGCCAACTGATTATTACTACAGTATTTCTCTATTGTGTTCTATGTTGCAAATTTTGCTATCAGAAATGTTCATGCCCATTTTCTTCTCTTTCTTCTCATCTGCTATTCCTTTTGTCCTTTTCCTCAGTGTAACTGCTTGGAAGCTTTCTACAGAAACTGGAGAAGTATTGAAGTGCTCACTTTTTCCCACAGAAGCATGAGAATAGAAGATGTCACAGACATCCTGGATTACTGGGATAGAGCAAAGGGTATATGATCACTGAAAATTGCTCCCTAGATGCCCTTGGCATACTTACATGGTCTACTGGCACACAGCACAAGTAATCTCCAAATATATGTATAGCAGCAACAGGAAAAACCGTCACTGAAATAAATGTGACTCATGCAGTACTACTAAAAGGCTGATTTCCCTGTCCTGTATGATATCCATTTGTTCTTTCTTTGTTGTTTTATATAATTTCAAAAGAAAGTAATTTAGACTTTGCAATATGTGTGTTGTCCTAGGTAACCTTTGATAGTGAAAAACACATCAAATCATAACAAAGCTTTCATGCTACGTAAAAGAGTTTAGAGATATATCCTTTGCAAAACCAGTAATGGAAAATTTAAAACCTTCTTATAAAAATATGCAGCAAGCAGTTTTATTAATTTGGGGTCTTTTAAAAAAACAGTTCAACTAAATCTCTTCAAATTCAGGGGTTTTAACATTGCAAAAATGTGTGTATTTCATAACTGATAGATCTGATCAAGTATTCAGGGGGTTTAGGATCACAAAAGGAAACAGACTGCATTTAATCCCAATGCAGAAGACTTTCTGTGGGTTGTGCATTAAATGCATTTCGTTTTCCATGATAGAAAGACAAAGGGAAAAAAAAATCCAGAAACCTTAACAGGACAAAGTGCCTGGAAAATACACTGACAACAAGCATTGGTATGCATGATTTTATAGAGGCTACCAGACAGAAAGCACGGAAAGTTTCTGTAAGTTGGAAGAAGAAATTTGAGCTGGGATCCCTGAAAATTAAATACCATGGCCATTTAAATCCAAAGTAGAGTGAGAGGCAGACTAAGACGCAATAGTTTCCTTGAGCTCTTTCTTACTGTTGCATGGCTTAATATCCTCCGGAATGTTATTCAGGATATATCCACATGAGAGCAAGGGAAATAATAGTCAATTGGGAAAGTGGCAAGATAAAATGCATAAGACAGAAAATTGCTCTAAAATGTTCCTCAGAAAATGATTTTTAATATCAAAAGACATTTTCAATCAATATTTTAATTCGTTTTTCTTCTGTATCTTGGGCAATTGGGATGAGGGTTTTAAGACTTGCACATCTGTTTTAAAAATCATCCAAATATTGTTTGGAGGAAAATTCTCCTAGGTACAGAGGGTCATCACAAGGTCTTTCTATCATTCATGCCAACATCCACTCTTCATCTGTTTTAAGTGGTGAAGGAAAAGACAGGTAGGAAGAAGAATTTCATTCAGGAAAATGATAGCAAAGCATCTACTAAGGCCTTGAAACACATTGCAACATATTAGTTCCTTCTTTCTGATGTACTTGGCTTGTATATTTTTCCAAATAAATTATTATAGATGACATCAGCAATGCTTTGCTCAATAATACTGTGCTCAATACCAACAGAGAACTTCACCTATAACATTTTAGGATTTCTATTCACACTTAATTGTGATTTTTTTTTTTCTCCTACAATGTTCCTAGCGAGATAGCACACAGTGGCAACAATTAATTAGTCTTTAAATTAAGGGACAATAAGTGGTTCCGTATATCAGCATTTTGTGGGACAAGAGGCTTCAGGTATAATTAAAAGAAGGAACAGGTGGGAACTTAAATTACAGATGAAATTCTGTCTAAAAAGAAATTCCATCATAAGCTCTTCAGCAACGCTATCTTACTCGATTACTGCGACTCAGGTACCCACCATTACTCACATACCACCATAAACAGATGTGTCCTGCATTTAGATAGAGCAAGGTGCTGGCACACGGCCAGGAGATTAAAATGCCTCAAGGTGTATCAGTTGTCAGCATGGCGACTGAGTCTGAGGGATCACTTACTGCCCTGGACAAACAGCATCTCTCCTTCAGTGTCATGTAGGTGGGGGACATTCTGCAAAACAGCAGCAACGTTTCTGACGGGCTCTCACAGGCAAGGATGGAGGCTTACACAGTGGGAGCAACTCAGAGCAGCCTGCAGACTTCGTAATTTATTATCACCATTTTGGTGTGGATACACTTTTTTTTCAGCGCTTTGTGTTGTTCTTTCAGGAACCTTCATTTCCTCTGTTTGAAGAAGGGTACTGCTTCCTGAGACTCAGTGCTTTCGATTCCTTCCCTTTTCAAGGGAAGCTGGGAGCGATAATCCCATATTCCATAATGCGATTCCATTCAAAAGCAGCAATGGCTTAGACACCCAGCAAAAGGAATTGTTTCATCTCTATTACAAAACTGACAATCAGCACCAAAACCTGAGGGGCAGAGGGGCAGAGGGTTATCCAATTCCCCGGCACCCAGGTCGTTCTTGGGAAGTCTCTTGCAGCTTCTTTGGTAGGTGATCAATCCAATTTACTATCTTTGCAATCTGGAACTCTTAAAGCTTACAGAATGTCGCTGAATTTTCAATTAAGTGCAAAAAATAAAGTGGCAAAGCTGAAATTTCTGTTTCTGTGTTTACATTTCCTTCTGTTTATTCATGTTAGTGCAATTCATACATTGTCTGGAAAACCAGGAAAAGGCCCTCTCACCATTTGACGTCTCCAAGGACATGCCTTACAAGAGGCTATCTAAAGAAGGATAGGCAATATGTGCTGAATTTTCTGCCATGTCAGAAAACAGAGGCAGACCCTTAAAGGTTGTATTAATGTTCATTACAATTAGTGGAAATTTTATGTATATTCCAAACAGAAGATCTGGGAATCTCCGACATAATCCCAATTCATAAGAAGTTTAACAACGAGGCAAGTCTCAAGCATATGTCTTTCCAGATGCATTTTTTTTTCATTCTTTCTTTATTTTCTTCAAACTTCAAAATTGGCAGATGGGTGATAGCTAGCATTTGCACCTATCATTTGATACAAATAAGACTTGAGAATGTAATTAAGCTCAAAAAGAAAGACTGTTCTGAGATCTGAAAAGTGACCAAAAAACCAATAAATACAAAGTAATGATAAATGGAATGCACTGAGTTGAAGAAATTCTAGCAAGGGACAAGCTGGATTGATGATCACTGCAAGTTATTTATAATTTTTGTTAAGTCATTAGTAGTCAGGTCTATTAGTGAAATTCAAAGACTGGAAGAAGTTTAAACACCTCAGAGGCCAAGGAGAAATTTATGAAAAGCACTGTGTTCTGTAACTGTATAAACAAAAAAAGAGAAAAATTAAATTTGGCATGATGTATAATAACATTTGGCAGACACAATGCAAGAATGTTCATTTGATGAAGGAGACAAACCTGGGAAGTAATAATGGCAGAATAAACACCAGAGATTAGCTGTGGACAGCAAAGTATTCATCAGTTTGCAATGTGTAACAGCTGCCAGAAAAAGGGCAGTGTGATTTTAGGCTGCATGCACAAAGACATCATATGGTCGAGGAGGCAAGTAACAGTATCTCCGCAGCGTCTATGTCGTGCCAGTTAGACTCCTGCATGGTGGTGGGTTTTTTTGGCTGCACATTATCAAAAAACGATACCGTGAATCTGGAAAGAGCTTTGAAGGACAGCAGCAGAAATGGTGAGTTGGCTGGAGGGAAGGGCATCTTTGGGGAGAGAAGCTTATTTAAAGAGATGCCACCATCCTGAAAACCACTTAGTTTCAAATAAAGAATTAAAGTACCTTAAACTATTCTTTCTCTTTCCCTTGACTCACCCTACCAATTAGACTTTTTTAATTAATTCATTTGGGGGGATTTTTTTAGAATTTTTTTTAGAATATATATTTAGTATTAACAAAAACACAAAGTAAAAGGACATTCAGGCAAAAAGTTTCTGTTAAGCTGACTGTGTCTTCTAGTGCATATAGTTTAATTAAATCATAAATAAAAAGAAAATTGAGCTACAAGTGTTTGATCTTCAACAGCAAGACTTAAACCAAAATTATTTAATTTCAAGGAAGCATAATTAAGGAAAGTAATATGAAATTGAGAGAAGGGAATTATATTTGAACACCGGGATCCCATTCTCAGTGCAAAACTTTTTATATAAAAAAGTGCTCCAGTCTCAGAATCAGATAAAACTGAACTGAAGAAATTATATGAAATATGCTGTTAGGATTGGTCCTGTAGTCTCAACAAAGTTAGCAGGTCTTAAAACCTCTCTGAGTTTGTCTACAGTTACGAATCTCAGATAATGCATATCATTTGTCTACTTTTATAGTGGATCTTCTCAGAGACCAGACTTCCTTCTCATCCTCTCTTACCCACACATGCAGGTTGTTACATATTTAACATCTACAGAAAAGTTCTCCAAGCAACATAGCAAATGTAAACATATGCTATCCATTAACTGTAATGAGGTGTATATATTTAAATTCTTACTTGGCTTGAGATGGATAGATATTTATTAACTTTTTCCCCCCAAGCATAAGTTAAAATTTGAAAACCTCTAGTTTATCAAAAGCAGAAGCAGGCAGGAGAATTTAGTAGTGTTCTATCAACTTTTTTTGTTCTATTTGACTTTTTTTGGTACTTTTGCTTTATTTTATTTTATTTTATTTTCCAAAGAGATAACCAAGATTGAAGAGTGACTGATAACTGTGGGTCATAGTTGACTCAAACACTGAAGAAAAAGTTTAGAACCTGTGAAAAGTTCTCTAAACTGGAAACATATTCATTTTCATTGAGGAAATACAATATGCACATTTGCCTCTACATATTATGGGATGAGCAGAGCCAGGTCCAAGTGATGCAGGAGCTGTGCTCCTTAACACAAGAGTCTTGGGGAGCAGCATAACTGAAACTGATGCCATCAGTCAGCAGTGTCTTGGTATTATGGCAACAGTCTCCCGTGTTGGTCCCCAAATCCACATTACCACCTCAGAGCAGCTCATAATCATTCATATCCTTTCTGCATCTTCCTGTCCCATTATCCACCTGTTTAACCACAACATTTCAAGAGTCCCTCCCTTTCTCTCTCTGGGTTTTGTTCTCTACTGAAGGTCTCGGTGCTGAGCAAATGCATAAGGCAGCTGGCCAAACTGGGTGGTAGAAAAAGCTGCAGTCCTAGCCATTCTTTTAGTTATGGATAGAAATCTGGGGTAACTTCAGTGAAGAACAATAATTTTTTGTAGATGCTATTCAGATTTTAAATCTATTTATTCCTCAGAATATGTACATAATTATTTTTTAAGATGGATATTGACTGTTACTAAACTTTGGGAGAAAAAGATATGGAAAAATAAAAACAGATATTTAACTATTTCTTTTGCAAACAATTTTTAAAATTCCCATTGAAATTATATTGCTCCTTAAGAGTTACTGTTTCAGATTTAGAAAGTCAGTCTTTATAAAAAAGTGGGGCTGTTTCTGTTTCAGAGGTAAATCTCAATGCTTCCTCTACTAATCAATGCCTTCTGATATCTCCATACCATAGGAGGGAACAGTGTGAAGATGTTATTTATCCTCTGTCTTCCTAGACACACTTCAGACATACTGCATAAAATAGCACATGCACACAATAGTTTGCGTGTATGTGTACTTATACACATCTATAAAAAACGTGCACACATTATCTTACTTTTTTGGCATTATCTCCTGCCTATGGTACAGGTTCAGTAAATAAAGTATTATTTAATCTGCATTGACAATTTCTTTGATGTCAAGTAAATAAATGTTCCTAAATTATTTAAATCATTAATATGATTTTTCTAGCTAAGTATCTACTGGTATTATGAAGCATTTCCTGTGAGCTGCTTGTTTTGCACAGCTCAGGTAAAAGGAGTTGGCAGCATGGTGTCAAGAATAAACTTTAAAAGGACTCTCTAAAAGTAATGCTTGGAAGGTATTCATGTGACCTTCAGTGACAGAGCTTATGCCCTGCAAATTGATTAATACAGATACAATATCAAATCATTTTTCATACAATTTTTTAATGTTTGTTAAATGCTGGAGCAGTATGTAAACAGAGTATTTGGCATTTTTATTAGGCTGCGGAACTCAGTCATTTCCTTTGCAACAACATCTCATAAACTATTTTGACAGTCTAATAAACTATAAAAAGCTGTGGTAAAAACTGGCTCTGAATGTTATAACTGTACAAAATGGAAAGAGCAAGAGAAAACATCTATCACTGAGATTATTATCACTGTTGCCAAGGCAACCTGGTTGCAATGGCAATATCTCCATGGTTCTGCTGTTTGTTATCATCTTTCTTGATTTTACATCATTGAAATTGTAGTAATTACACTCTGCCTGATGAAAAATGCATGCTGTCATGGCAACTAAGTCAAATATTCTTAATCATTTCACCTCTTCAATCTAAAATGTAATTGTTTGTCAGTAAAATAGGTTATACGGAAGGCTTCTATGGACTTATGACTGCCTTAAGTGTTTTGCAAAAATTGTGCTTTTAGGCTCAAGACCTTAAGCTAAACTAATAGTCTACAATGGTAAACAATGACTCATTAGAGAAAGTAATCAGTTCTTATTAATTGTAGCGTAACTGTTCTAATGTAATAGAATAATGAAATATACAACATATTACTTGAAATCAAATGTACTGGAGAATAGTGACAATATTGCTAAAATCTTGAAGTAAATTTTATGTGATTCAGATGCTGTATTCATTTCCTTTGAGCTCGCTTGCCACTTTCGTATTATGAGGATCCATCTAAAACTTAAAATACTTTTATTTTGTAGTACATGGTGACTGCTCCCTCACCTCCACGAATACTTTTTTTCTGTAAATTCAAGGCTGGATATTTAAAACACTGAAGACAATCTAAGGGAAAATAGAAATTAACATACCAAAATTTTGACCATTATATTAAAATTCACATCTCTTCCTTTCCCCTCTGGTCATGTACTGTGCATCTTTTCAAACTAACTGTAAACCAAACTTTCAAAGGAACCTCTGTCTGACCTGATAATTGAGCTAGCCATGTTGGTTCTGCAGTCACTACAAACATTATTTTTTGAGATACCAGTTGCAGATACCAGTGATCAAATTCATAAGTTTTGTTTTCCAGATTATGCCCTCATCTCACTTTTGCTCTTCTGACTATCACTTAAGCTGCAGCTAATTGTTATGTCACTAAACTATGGTGATTAATTGAAGGGTCAAACTTGCTCAGGATTTTTTTTTGGTTTTTAATTGGACATGTTTGCCTATTCTTGAGTACATCTGATAAACTTGTTCTTGTCACTTTGCAATGAACTGAGCTCTACTGACACTTACTCATCACCTGGTTCTGTGCATGAGCTCTGCTTTGTGTTTTTTTCAAGTCTTTTACTATTTTCATGCACAAGCAGATGGTTCTAGTTAAGTTGAGGCACAGTGTCAAAGTTTCTGCTTCAAGCACAATTGCTTGTCCTATTGATATTTTGTATACATTGAGATTTTTTGCCATCTGGGGAAAATGGAAGAACATTTCCTCAATGCTCTGAATCAACTAGGGATTTGTTTTGTTTTCTTTTGTGCCAGGAATAATAGTGTGCACCCAGGCACCCAGCCCTGACTTATTTCTTCTTGAGTAAGTTCTTCATTTAAATACCTCACAAATATTAATGAACTCTTCAGAACACTTCTGCAAGAGAAGGAATCATTGCTAGTATGAAAATGAGACATGGAGAAATAAGGAGCCACACAAGAGGCTATGAGATACCCTGCAATTAAACCCAGAGTTTCGTTAATATCTTACCTAAATGATCATTCTTGTTTGAAGGCCAAACCATGAACTGTTCACCCGAGCAATATTCTCATTGAAATGACTGGGACCTTTTCTCGTAGATGAATCCTCTTGTAGCACCATGGTGACTCTGTTATGTGTGGAATTAAGGGAAATTTAGGGAAACTGTGATAAAATGACATGCCTACTGGGAATGTGCTGAGCCACTGGCAATTGTTCCCCAGCAGGGAGTAGGATTTCTGCCACAAAGTTACTCAAAGCTGGGTAGAAAATTTGTCCTTTTGTGAGAAACATCCTGCTACTTTTAATTTAGATGCTTCTTTCCCCAGAAGAAATTAAAAGCTACATATGTCCAATTTCCCCAAGAGGGAATCATGCTGTCAAGCCCCATTACCATAGGGAAAAGAAACCAAATTGAAAAAACATTTGAAAACTAGCCACTAAAAACAATAGAAATTTGCCTACTATTCAAATAACTGTAGCAATTTGAAATTGTCCACCAAATGGAAATATCAAGCTTTAAAGAACAAAAGCCACAGGCTACTCAGTCAGTGAAACAGTAAAAATGGGTCAGATCCCAAAGAGCTAAAATATGGCTCAGCATTCACCCTGCATTGAAATTCTGCCCCTATTAAACTTGCTGTCTTATGAGTCATAGGGACAAAGTAAGAGGGCAAAATGCATAATCATTTTCCAGTGAAATATCTTTTTTTTTCTCTTGGCTGTCCTAAGACTTCCATCCTAGACTTGGATAAGGTTCTGTCATTTGCCCCATATTAATTTCTACATCAACTTTCTCAGTGGAACCTCTTCACATTTATTGCCATTGCTAAGCTCCATTAAGTTACAGATTTTGCTCTTTTATTCTTAGGAACCCTAGAGCCATCCCACTTCCTACAGCCATCTGGGGTTTTCAAATGCTTCTAGATAGACATCTTTCCATTGACTTTAATGGGTTTTGCATCAGGCCATAAACTCCTGACTTTGTTTTAAATTTTCATTAACTAGATGTTCACTCAGGGTGCTGCTGCCTGAGCCTCAACACAACAACTCTGCCTGGTGTCCTGTGATGCCTTACAGCTTCTTAGCTCACTTGTTGTGCCACTGACATAACCAGTGTGAATCTGCCACATCTTTCATTAGTGGCCCAGCGTGTAGCTTCCCCACCCACACCACAGCCTGGCTGTGGTCTTCTACTCTGCACACTGCCTGGTGGGTTCTGCAAGACCAAGAACTTCTTGCCTGTGACGTGAGATCGGTTTTGGCCTCAAGGACTGGAAACCCCAGCATAAGGAATGCAAATACGATAATTTAAGTTATGAATTAATAGTAGGCTGAAAACAAAATAGCTGATAAGAGGGGCATTTCTTAAACCTTTGTTCAGCTTTGTCTGAGCCACTGATGGAGTGGGAAACCTAACTTCCACTGCTAAATAATGCAGCAAGTTCCAGGTGAACATGCAATCACTGATAGTAGAAATTTAATCGGAATGAATAAAATCAGTTAATCAATTAATTAATACTTCATATCTGCTTTCTTTTGCTCCCACTGCTGTTATGTATAATTTATCGTAAACAACTTGTCATGACTGTTTCCACAAAAGAAGATGTGGACTCTGTGCAGAAGAACTTAAGAGTCACATTTTAAGCTTGACCTGGGCTGGATGCAGGACCAAGACAGAAGGGTTAATAGCAGTCCTGTCTCTGTGCCATAGGCCCTATATTACTAACAGATAATGGATTTTTGTTTGCTGACAAGGGAGAGGTTTGTACTATGACAACAAAAAGGTCAGCCTTTCCCATCGAGTGCAACAAAACAGTGTTTGTGAAATTTCATGTGGTTAAGAATTTCCTCATGGTTTTTGAGATTAGAAAATATCTGTGAAGTTTACTGTGCACAATACAAACATGAATGTAATACTGATAGTATAGACAAGCTACAGAGTTTCACATAAGGTCATTCGGTAGGTGACTTTGCTAGCTATCTGTTGGGATTACTTTTATAAGTACCAGGAATATATTCTGTGCTCTAAATAGCATCTTCTGTTAAGCAATAAAACTTTTCACTTGTTCTCCTGAAGACAAGAGGCAAGGAGCTAAGTTTTTCTTCCACAATGAAAATTACAGTTATAAAGCAGATGCACTCTGGCTCCTCATTTTCTGTCCCACCTTTTAGTAAATGTATGTGTCATTTGAAAAGAAAAAAAAAAAATTTAAAAAGTAAAAATTGGAAGATACTTTCATAATGTGTAAAGGTTTTATCAGAATAAGCTTTGTAATATCCTGAGTTTTTTGATCAACAGAGCAATGTGACTGCTCAGCCTAAGATAAGTAAATACATGCTGAATGAGAGCATAGAGCATAAAACAAAAGTAGAAAAGAAGAAACCAAATATGTCTCTTTATTTTTGGTATTTATGGAAGCAGACACATTCAGTAAGGCAATCTCCTGCAATGTATTGATAGATGAATTTTTGCTGCCCCTACTTTTCTCTTGCAATTTTTGGTGAATATTATTTCTGCTGTTACTTTCATTCTTACTGATTCTTTGCTGTTTTATTTGTATTTATGCTCAGAAACTGTAAAACAAATATAGAAGTAGTTAGATACTTTGCCACAGAATGTCTTTGTGGTTACTAAGGAGTTGCAGAGGCTGCTGACAACAACTGTTTATTAAGAATAAACCTATGCTACAAAAAGGTCATTTTGGGACTGGAAAATGTACAGATTACAGACAGTTTGTTTAAGAAGAGATCAAAATCAAAAAATAAATAATTCTTTGTCGTGATAGAAAGCAATATTAAATATTTCCTTAAATCCGTAAGGCAGAAATACTATTAATGTGTAGAAGTATGGGAAAGAATTTACATGTCACTTTTATCTCAGTAGGTCTTTCATTTCGTAATGAGACCTGAGATGTGAATTTCTATTCCTTCTTTCAAAACTTTCCCATAGTAGCCTTAAGGCTGGGTCTAATAATTCTTTTAATAAAAGTGTGCTCTGTAATGTGAATCCAGAACATAAACTTAGTGAAAGGTGCCTGGAGATATCCATCAATTCTTACTTCAGACAATTTAATGTTATCTTCTTTAAAGATCTTCAATATCAGCCCAGTGGGTTGGGACAACAGTGTTTCACTGAAGTGATGACAAATTTGCTGCATTGGGAAAGGTTCTGAAAAAGAGGATCAAGTCCATCACGTGCATTTTGCAGTGAAAAGTGTCAGTAGACTCTGCTGAGTGACTACATATGGCAGCTCACAAGCAGAAGTTTACATATACAATTTAATTGCAAAATAAAGTGCAGTTCATATCAGCTCACAGCAAATTCGTTCAAATCACAAAAGTCTGAGATAAGTTGTACCAATCCCATTTTAAAACACCTGTAAGGCAGTAGAAAATCTCAAATAGAAAGGCTCAAATACGAATGTGTTGGGGGTTTTTTGCTAACAGCAAGACTAGAATTCTTATGGGATTTTCTTTTTTTGGAACAGAACCTTCCTTGAGGAAGGCTACACAGAGATTTCAGACTATTGTAGATTGTCCTCCTAAGTGCTTGAATTGGTTGGATTTGCTGACTGTCTCTTCTGTCTGGAATTTTAGAAGCCAGCTGAAGGAACTTGGCTAATTAACAATAATGATGGCCCTTCAAGAACTGGAATTATTAGGTAGGTCCAGGTTGTTATGAGATGGGTTCAAAGATAAGTTGCAGTTTCTTGTGCTATCTAAAGAGCCACTTCTCATTAAAAAAAATAGCTTATTTGAAAAATTAAGGGCCAAGATAATAATTAAAAAACAGGCCCTGAGCTAAGTTCCTAAATCTGACATTTTGCATTATTTTCCCTGTGACTTATTGTGTCAACTACACCACACCTTGAATTTCCCTGAGTTGGGAGAGAAGCAAGGTTGAGGAGATAAAAGGAATTATTTCTCCAGATTGCTCACACCACTGCCCACATTAGTTTTCAAAGAGGGATCAAAACAGTTCAGTGCAGAAGAGAGTCACTGGTTGACCTCAACACCCCATATGGCCTTGCATGCTTGTCAACCCTTCTTTCGCAGCTGTGATGTATGTCACAGTACCCTTTTATTTCCCTAAGTATGCATAAGAACTGTATGACCCATGGAAAATTCGGGTTCTTGTCTCTCCAGGCATGTATTTTACTATGTGTAACTGCTAGACAAAGTACACAGGGTTGTTTTTGTAGTGATGGGTATAAGTCACCTTCACTGTACAGCTGATGGTCCTGGGTGCAAAGGCTGTGTGTTACACTCACACATCTTGGCCCACTGTCTCCTTACCAAGGGTACTTCATTTGGACAGGCACTAGTCCCTTCACTTTCAGAATTATCTCTGTGTCCCTATATAGACTGGTTTCACTTTACCTATTTCTCAAAATAGGGAACTTTGGAAAACAAAACTAAAAATAAAAGAGTTACGTTTTTCTAAACAGAGCAAGTTAGCGAGTCCTTCAGTATTTCCAGTGTTTCAAGACAAGTTGTTTGTCTTTTCCTTTGCATCTTTTGAGATCTGTGAGACTACCTGTAATTAACCAGAATTTAGCAATGGACTTAGGACACTAGAACCGATATATGGGCAGGTAGCATACCCTCTGCAAGATTTAAGCTTCTCAAAGGTAATAATAAGACACTGGCAGCAGATAGTTTCAAATTACTTTTCCTTTCTAATTGGTGATTAGATCTAATTAACTTTTAGTTAATATTCAATGATTTCCTTTAACAAATGGAACCCTGATGAGATCACATCTGTTAAGATCACTTGGTTTGTGTCTCCACTTTCTGTGTTATTTCTGTAATTTTAAATTAATTCAGCTACAGTCTAAAAGAAGATCACGTATCAGCTGGAATGAAAGTATGCATTTATCTAAAGTTACCATGAGTCCAGGAAACTGAAACTGTCATTTGAAAAATAACATTGGTATGTAATCCTCAGGGCTTGGAGAGAAAAACTTGTAGAGATCAAACTGGAAGTTTGAATGTATTGGGCGTTTCTTTGATATCAGCTGGATTCTTTTTGTGAAATAATTTAAGATATTGCTCTGATTCTTGGACCCAACTGATAGAAATTTAAAGAGTCTTGTCCTCAGTTACTAGCTGCAGAGGAAGGAAAAAGACCACTGGATAAGTACTCATTTAAAATAAGCTGAGAATTCTGTCTCAGTGTATATACAGTAAATATATTTTGCTGATTTTTGGTCTTAGAAATTAATGTTAAGGTTTATTTGAGTCTCCCAGAATAAGCAACTGGAGATAGCATATTACATTATATTAATAAGATATGAACAAGCAAATAAGTCTACTTAAGTCTTTCAGGAACTCAGCTGCAAAATTTTATCCTTACATGGACAGTCCAGCTAACAAAAATAGAGCCGTTTGCATGAGCACAGAGCATTTGCCTCAGTAAAGGTTTGCAGGACAGTCATCAGGCACATTTTGTTCCCTCAGCTTTCCAGGCACTGATTTCATTCAATATCTATTTTTGTTTATTGCTATTTTATTTTCTCACATTGCATTAATATGTGTCATGGCTGGATTTTTTTTTTGTTTTTCCTTCTGTTTCTGTCCCACTTTGAGTGTGTTCTGTGCAATCTCTCAGTAAAACAGCCTGCAAGTATATCCTTGGAGACTGTCTCTATTTTAATCCTACTGATTAGGAAGACTTTTCTAACTCAATTTTTCATCAGTTCAGTATTTAATAATTATACAGGTATTCCTCATCTTACATGGATTAAGGTACACTTTGACCAGCAGAATAATACATTTCTATTTGAGGGAAATTCATACCATATAGACCACAAAATCAAAGTTTGGTTATGATTACTTGTTTGGGGTTTTTTTATTTGAACATCAAATTCTATTTCCTTCACAGAAAACAAGAATTTTAAACTTTGTTTGAAGAACCAAAGCAAAACAAAAATGTCAGTGCACAACATTTTTATTGTTAGAATGTGGTGCTAAAGTTCAAGCAAGTAACAAGCAAAATTTACAGTCGTACAAACCTACACAGAGAAGCTGGATGGAAATAGCAGAAATCATTATTCTTTGTATAAAAACCATATATCATAAAAGGCTTTTTTGGCTTAAATATAGGGTTGCTATGTATCAGACCTCTGTCACTTCATTTTTGCGATTCAAGATTTGTTCTTTTCCTGCCTTTTGAATTGAACTTTGGTTGTTTGAATGCAAAAAGCTGGACTTTCATCACAATCAGCAAAGACTATTACTAGCTTCCATCCCATTACCCAATTTGGATCCCAAATTTGACCTTTCCCTTGGTTATGATAGGCCTAGTTCAATTCTCATGTGCCATGGCTCATGCTGTTGTGAGCACACTGACATGGTGGAATCATTTCCAACTTTTATCTATGATAGTGAAATGGGAATAACGGCTGCTCAGTCTGCTGCCAAACTCTTCTGTAATTTAATCTCATTAATTTTCAGAAGTCAAGTAAGACTTGTTTAGGTGGAATCCTTCCAAAGACAACCCCACAAATACTTAGGAAAAGAGTAACTATATGATATTATGTGAGATACATTTTTATCAAAAGAAATAGCAAACCCCCAAACCTAAAACAAAATTTGAATTCCTGTTTTGATATTTAAGAGCACTCTACAGATTCAGTATTTCAGTCTTTGAAGCAAGGTTCTAGCATTTTAGGCAAACGTGGAATATGATATGAAAATATGGTTGTTAATTAGCCCTAATACTTTGCCTAGAACAGGCTTTTGTTAATTATATATGCCTAGGTTAAATATTAATCGTTAGCATTTATAAAGAGCTTTGCATTTTTTGTAAGTACTCAGCAAACATAAACTAATTACATGTCACAATATCCTGTCTAATTAGATGACTGTGTAATTTCCCCACAAGATACATTATTTTTCACTTCCTGTCACTGAACTATTTTTTAGTATTACTTTACATTGCTAAATGGTTTCTTTCTACTCCAGGAATGATTGAACTAGAAAGGAAAAAAAAAAAATCAAGACCCAAGCATCAAAAAAAAAAAAACAAAAAAACAAAAAAAAACCAAACTATTAAAGCTGCTTAGAAATTTCATTTTCTCATTGGAAAATTCCAAGATTGTTGTTTACTAATAGGAAAAAGTCTGTCTTGCTGAAGCTCCTCAGTAGAAAAAGAAAAAAAAAAGGTGATTTCTTTGCACAATGAGAAAACATTACATATGGTGTTTTCAATAAGAAAGATTTTGGAAACTCTTTCCATTCCAAAAGTTTGGTTTCTTTATACTAAATAAAAAGGAAACACACCTTACATGCAGTCTTTTGCAGGAACCTTTTGAAATCTTTCAATCTTTGGCCCAATCAGATTTTGCTGCTGGGAAACATTTCCAACTTTTGATATATGTAGCATGAACAGATCTTCTCTGCATCCTTGTAGATAAAATACATGTTGCCTTGGCTTTTAACATTGTTGAAACATAGAATATGTCTATTTCTCTATTTTTTTATGTTATCTGTTCTCAACATTTCTGAAGGCATCAGCTCTGGGATCAGCTGGAAAGCAAAAAATGAAATTTATATCTTGTAAATTCATGCGATATTATTAAATCAAGGATATCTTATAGGTAGAATACATTATATAGTATGTGTCTGAGCTCAGCATTTTGGGAATGGTAAATTCTGCTACATTTGCTCTGCCTTCGATTTGTCACATGAATGCTGAGATATGTCCTGTGAAAACTGAGGTCACTGCCCTTGCTGAATGGCAAATTTCTTTGAAAATACATTACGTCAATACACCTAGAGTGACTTAAATGTGTATTTCAAAAAATTCATTTCTTTCTTTTCTGTAGGATGAGACCTGTCTCTTAAGAGATACCTGTCTCTGATATAACCTGCTACCAAACTGCACCTTGGTATTTACCATGTAAGCTTGGAGGAGCTTCTCTGCTTCTCTTTCCTGACTCACATGTCAGACCCAGGGTATGGCTAATGCTACTAGATTTGCTTTTACTCTTTTTTATTGGAACAGGAAACAACTTGAGTCAGGACCTTTCCTCTTCCCACAGAGCAGCATCTTGGAAATTGGGCCATAAAAAGCCCTTTATGCATGATGGGCAGAATGAACAGCCATTTCCTCCTAGTGCTTGGCAAGGTTATGAAGTTGTCAGTTTTCATTGTTGCTCACAGTTGTCAGTTTGCCTGGGCAGATCCTTGGCACCAGAAGGTGACATGGCATTTTTCACTGAGGCAGTAACAAATAAATATATCTACACAAGAATTTTTCTTCTTGAAAAGAATCAGTAGTGCCTACAAATTCCTCATCTGTGATTTTTTAGAAAGAGCTATGGGAATGAAGTTCTCAAGTCTCACTGAGAGTCGAACGTATAAAACTCTTAGGCACTTAAATGTTAGGACTGACTGTTCCTAGACTTGACAGCATAACAACTGTTGTTCAAATTACAAACTGTAAAAGTGAAGCATTGCTGAAGATTAGTCCACTTATTTAGGAATTCAGAGAAGGATTGAACTGCAGTGGCAACTTTGACTCAAAAACACTTAGATATTTTAATCATAATATCAAAAAGGCTCATGTTACCAGAAATGTAAATTTAAGTCATCTTTGCCACTCTTTCTGAAAAAAGAGAACTTTTTCAAACCTTGTGGGTATTGTGGTAAGCATCATGTATGTGATGGAAAGAAAAAGGAAAGATTCATCTGTGCTCCTTACAACACCAGCTTCAGCAAATGCAGAAGCACAATCATCTTAAGTATGTGCTTAAGGAAAAAGGTAAAGAAGGAGTTCAAACCCAAAATTTTATGTTCTTGGGAGGCCTTTCTGGAGTACTTATGCAAACCAATTTGTTGTCTCTCTACTTAGATTTATTAGAGTCATTGAGGAAGCTCTATGTCTTTTGAGGAGCACTGCCTGTTGAAGTGACAGCTCTTGAGTCATTCAGGCCCTGCATCTATTCTCACACAGCTCCTATTCATGTTATGGGGACATTCACCCTGCCTCTAATTCATAAACAGATAGATTCCTCAGGTTGTGGCGAAGCACAGCCTCTGAGCAAACAGATATTAACAGCTTTAAAAATATGGTATTACAGCTTATGGAATTTAATAGAGTGCCATGCATTCAATTCCTGTGTCATTGATGTTATTATAAGTATGTTAGAAATCCCATCTGAAAAGTATAGATTACTTCAGTGCCTTTTGTTCATCACTAACTCTTTAGAAACCATATGGAGTGGGACTTTTCAAAAGACTGTACCATGGACCTAACTCTGTTTGAGTTCAAACCAGAGAGAGTTTTATCATTAACTTCAGTGGAACCTGAAGTAGGTCAGTGCCAGTTGCTGTAGAAGATCCAATCCTTTAAGCTTATTGAAAGAGCTGTAACAGAGGAGCTCAATCTAGATTCAAGTCAATGGAATCCTGGGTATGAAAGAAACTCATGGCTGGCTCTTGTGTAAAGAACAGGACCTCATCAACTGGACTTCAGAGAAGTCCTTTGGCTTCAGCCATGTACCCACACCTGCTGACATAGGCTTCTGAATTCAGTTTCCAGAAACACATGTGTTGTCACATTGACAGTCCTACTGCAGGATTCAGTTCTGAAGGATGAGGTGGGCTCTGAGAAACCTGGTCTAGTGAAAGGTATCCCTGCCCGTGGCAGATGATCTTTAAGGTCCCTTCCAACTAAAACCATTCTATGATTCTGTGATTCTGCGATTGTATGTTTTAAGACTGAGCTCAATGCCATTCATGTTGAGCTCTGATGTCCACGCTTCAAGATAGCTCACACTGTGCTTGTAAGTAATATTTAAAATGGCAAAAGCAACCAGAAGTTCTCAATGGGTACCTTAAAGCTGAGATTCTGCTCAAGCATAACACAAGTCAGGGCAGGCCAGTGAACTCTTTCAAGCCTCCATGGACTACACAGCATTTACAGTAACAAATAATTAAATGTGAATCTACAGGACATCAACTGTTTTTGTATCTCAGAAAAACCTTTCTGAGATTGTAGGCTTTTTGGAAGTAATTCAAATTCACCCATAGCCCTGATCCCAGAGTGTATTTTGAGTGCAAAATAGGTCTACACCATTTTACTGGCCTCTCTTAGCTATTCTAAAGTACCTTTCTGGGTGATAACAAATTACTTAAAACTGATTAAAGAGTTACATCCCATTTCTAAATGTGCTGAAGAAATAAAAAAAAAATTCAATTTAGATAAGAATCAGGCACTATCATTTTAGTCTGATAGCATTTCACATCACTTGTAAAGCTGAACAACTACTGAAGTGAAGGGCAATAATGAACTGATACTCTGCTTCAAGTGAGATTAAATTTTAAACAAATATCTGTATTTAAATGGAGATTTATAGAGGTGTCTAAGGAGAAAAAGCTTGATATGCATTAATACAAATATACTTTACAAATCTTCAGCTTAACCCCAGAGTATATACCTCAGGTACAGTGTACTAGTATTTAATTTTACCCAAGTCTAACTTTCTTCATTATTTCAGTCCTCTTCCACAACCTTGTAGGATACATTTTTCATGGCATTTTTTTTTTTAATCCTAATATGTTAATTATGTGTTTCATTTATTTCCCGGTATTCTACTGCTCTTCTGTAGTTAGCTTTTGGAAGGTTTTTTTAGGCTTTCCTGTGATAGTGAACCAAGAAAGCCTGGAGACCTGGTGATGCCATCCCTATATGATACCTTAAAGATCTGAAACATAAACATCTAAAATTAAACCATATACTGTCTCCTTTTCCCTTCAATAACCATATTTAACCTCAGTCCTCAGGTTATGTAGGGCTCCAATAAACATTTTCTGAACAACAAAATAATTTGGGGCAAATCTTGTCTGTTGTCTGGCATCCAGCCCAGCTCACAGCAACAAAGGGTAGGGTAAGGTTCTTCCAGGTTTCTAAGTCCACAGTATTCCTTCTGAATAGATATGGCATGTATTTTGTGGGGCAAAATGCTAGACTAAGTCTGAGCTGGGTCTGGGGGAAGGTGTGTATGTGTGGGGTGTGACCTACCATCCATGCATTTAGCCCCTAACTCAGTCTTGGACCATATCTAGCCAAATGAACTACCACAAGAAAACCTAGAAGTAATTATAGCTCTGTGTAATCTGTCTGTGAAATAGATGATGGTGAAGGTTTGTACATGACCCTAAAATATACATCAATGCTATGCTACTAGGTTTACCTTGACAACAGAAAGCAAGTAGGTATCATTATTCCAGCACTGAATATTTTTATTTTTGTAAATTATAAATATTACTTCTTTTCTCTCCACCTTCAGCCTTAAGAATGTGGTTTCACATTTCATTTAATGTTAAATGGTTCATTACATAGAGTAGCAACTTAGTTCTCTTATTATGGTGTTATCTTTCACTTTGTCAAAATATGTCTACTTGATAAGAAATCTGACAGAAGTTGCTTATGATGGGATCACTAACAGCCATCAGTTTCTCTCTAGCAAATGAAACTGTAACCATGGAAACGGCCTTTTTTTGCCAGAATGAAAATGAGACAGCGCTCTGCTGCAGCCATTAGTAGAATACACAAATGTCCCTCAAGGCAAACATCTAAAGCAAATGGACTGCAAAGTAAGGAGCACTAATTTCTATTTATTTAGGATTTGTAAACCTAGCAGAGCAAGATATTAACAAAGGAACAAACAAAAGGAGGTTAAAAAAAAGATGTTTGTATTTTTCTTTCCATTTACAAAACTCCTCATTTTAAATAAAAATGCTTCATTCTGGTCTTATAAGTATAAGCTTAAATAGTACTATAACAATGCATTTAAATAAGGCAGTGGCTTGACTGTACCTGTTCTTTGCAGAAAATTATAAAAAAAAATTGCACTAGAAGAATGGTTGGGGGTTTTAAGCTTTTGGAAATCCATATTTAAATGCAAAGGTATTAAAAATACTGAGTGAGAGACCTTTCTTTCCATGCTATTTAATTTCCAAACACCCATGTTCATACTGATAAGATACACCAGGGCTGATAATAAGTCTATCCTAAACACTATCAGCAGTCGGCCACAGGCTGTCAAAGACCTTTCAAGTGTCAGACTCTTCTTACTATCCTCTTTATTCAGTATTATGCCCCTCTTGCTACAAACTGCTTATTGAATGCAGAGATTCTTTTGACAGACTCAGATTAGGTGAGGGGTCTTAAACCATCTACCAGGTACATCAGTAAGATATATCTTAACTTGTTTGCCTTCTCCTTTCACATTAAAAATCATAGCTACACTGGGAACAGCAATGTCTAGCTTCTGTTCTATTTCCAGCTCACTGAATAAAGCAAAGATACAATTTTCCACTAGGATAATTAGTTCATTAACCAAAACTGTTTAGATATTTAATTCATAGCTAGCAATGGATTGGAATCATCATGCCAATTACTTACAGATACCTTGGGGTGCTTCAAATACCTGTATGCCTGTAAACATGACAAAATGACATGCTGTGACAGCCACTTTCAGAGAGCTGCTTCCTATGGTGTGATTAGAAATACCCACCGTTGTTCCGATATGTTTCACGTGGGTCAAGGCATACTTATAGAAGAAGTTGCTTGCTGTCAGTTTGTTGGTTGTAGCTGTAAAAAAATTAAGAACAGGCAATGACAGAGGAGAAAAAACTAACCTGAGTTAGTTTTGTATCTAAAGGCAGTGTTTGAGCTTTTATAAACTTGCAGTCCAAGACCTGTATGGTTTTCCAAGTGTAAATCATGTCAGAAATGAACCAACCTGGGTAATTAAAATGGTGTGACAAAGACCACTGCCTCACTGGAAAGTTACTTGTCTATCCTATCTGCAAAATGCCACTAAAATATTCCCTTTCAAATCAAAGGTACATGTTAAAAAAGGGAGAGGTGTCTTGGTTTTTGGTTTTGCTTGATATTGTCTTTTAATTGTCCTAAGCATATGTTCAGCCATATGTGTGAGTACATATGTATACTCACATAGATGCACACATAAAAATAGTTTATTAACATTGCAGGTAAGTTTGCAAAATGCTTTTTCAGTCTTAATTAGCTATCTCCCTGAGTATATGCATGTCTGGTAAAAAGCAAGCAAATAAGCAAATCCTTATATATTGAAAAACTAGGGGGGTGGTGGGAATACACAAATAGTTTTATTTTCTGTATTCTACTATAAAAACATAGGACTTCACTGATCTTTTAAGGTAAAGAACACATATTCAGACATAGCACTAGTTAAGTCCAGTGCTTGCATATACTAGTATACATAACAGCTAATTAAAATTGGCAAAATTTCCAAGAAAATAGGGTTGTTATTGGCTGCTGGAAGCTGACAGCTGGAGTTGCAATTCTCTTTAGTCCAGACATCAGAAAGAGCTTTAGCTGAATAATACTAACCTAACAAGAAACTCCACTTCAAGAAAAACTAAAAAGATCAGTTAGCAGCTGAAATGTCTAGCACCAAAATACATTTGATGTGAGGACAGAGAATAGAGTATCTATACAGCCACATTCTCACTATTTTTATTACATTTCAAATTCAGTCACCTTTACCATAACTTAATACAATATCTTTGTAGTTTAAGATACAGACCTTTAGTGGTTGCCCGTGACTTGTTATTTCTCTACAAGATGGTGTATACAAAAATAAACAAATCTAGCAGGAAGAAGAGAAAAAGCAGTGTTCCTATTAGCTGTACTATGACAGAGCCTGATCTGGCTCTGAAGTAATCCTGACTGTGCCAGGAGAGACTGGTAATGCTGGAGCTGCAATAGCATTCACAGTCCAGACCCAGCCCTGGGACACATAACCTCCAGCAGGCACAGCCACCCAGCAACAGCCACTCACAGCAGGACAGATCAGAAAGAGAGCTGCTGGCACAACAAATTCAGTTTTACCTGTCTTTATTAATACTATCGTGGGTTCAGTTCTTCCTCAAGTAAATGGACAAGTTGAAACATATCTTGGGAAATCTTCTAGACTGATATTTTTCTTCAACAGATCATTCTACTCTGAGCTGTATGCGACAATACTATCAATCACCATGGGTACAGTGCACTGCTACATATGGTTATATTGAAAAGGAAACTTTATATGTAGATATTTGCCTCTGGTAACTTCAGTTATTTCTGTCCTGAAGAGATGGTTGTGTCTATATGACAAAAAAGAAATGCACTTTCACGGTTACAGAGACAAGTTAATTTAAAACAGATAATTCTGCCTCACAGAGAGGTGATGACAAAAGTCCCAGGTACCGTGTGCTCTTCATATTCATAAATTACTACTTTGTATTTCACTATTTTCCTTGGTTCTGATGCTGACCTCAGTGATGTCTGTAGTTGTTTACTATTTTCTTCTTGTAATTTATTGTGAAAGAATTCTCATTTATAAAGTATAAAAACTCTTAAAAAGAAAGGATGTGAATATGTGTCCATGTTTCAAAGTACAGGTGAGAATAGGACATTTGCACTTTAAAAAAGTATTTTTTAAAGATCTGGTTACCCCTATCATCAGTCCATTTCCTTGGACACACTAACTTTACCTGACTCCAGTGTTCCAAGATTCTTAGATGAATCACACCTCATAGAAAACCATCTCTTTCAGCTGCTCTAGAGAGAGACTAAATGTTTAACTTCTTATTTTAAAGACTCACATTAGTTCTATGCCTAAATCTAGGCAGTCTGAAAAGCAAACCTTGACAGAGTCAGATTGTTCACACTATTTGTCCCTTTCAAATAACCCATTTCTCCCAGACCTGAGGAGCAGGTTAAGAGCAAAGTTTTTGTTACATATATGTATGCAGCTTCTTTGGTTTCAAATCTGATTTCAGTTTTTGTATTGTCAGATCTTATCCTGGCTGAGTGCATAACACAAATATCTGTATCATCTGAACCATTAAGGTCAGGAATTGCCACCAAAATTACTCACGTTCATTCATTTGCATACCATGACTACTTCAATGAGTGTAAGGGCATTCTGCTGACTGATTTTGTGTTTTTCAGTATGTTTAGGCATCTAATGGCACTTCAGGAGCTCTACTAGCTATTGTAACTTGGAGTATTCTGTGCATCATGAAAGTCTTACATATTTTCCATACAATCGAAAGCCCCCCAGTTTTCAAATAAAAGAAAATTGGTAAGTAAGCTGAACCTGCATTAAAAAAACACAAAAAGGCAAATTGATCACTAAATCTGGTAGCTCCTAATATCTGTAGCACACGTATTTGGCAATACGTTCCCTGACACAAAATAAACCTGCTTTCAAAACAGTAGGCCACAAGCACATTGTTTCAATTGCAATGAGTGTAATTTCATATAATTTTAAAAACTTTTATATAACAAATTAAAGAAGTAATCATGTGAAAAATCTAATTATAGGGAAAATATAAGTCTGAAGATCTCCCAATCTAAAATATCTCAGGTCTGTACAGTTTGATACCCAGCATATTGTTTAGTTCACAGTCAGTGTGTCTGCAGGGATCTGATCAGGATAATCCTTGGTTTTCTTCAGATAAACCTCTGTTCTCTTGTACTGAGCTGTGCAATAGCTTTTTCCTAGAAACATTGCCAAGACGGAGCACAGTAACAGGGGTCAAGTCCAACCATGAACTTTATGAATTGTTTAGTTGCACATTAAAGGACAGCATCAAGTTCAGTTATAAGCTTTGAAATGATCTTATTTCTAGCCTGTGCAGCTGGATGATTCCCTGTACATTTGATTCACTTGGTCAAGATTTAACCCATTGTCTCTTGCAGCTCTCCCTTATGCAAAAGTCTCTGCCTTATGTTTTTTATACTTTATAACTGTTTTACAAAAAAAAACAAGTGGGTGAAAATCTGGAGAGTGTTTAGGATGCAGGGATATTGCTAACGCACAAAGGTTCTTCTCAGCTTTTTGTCTGCAGGCCCAAGATTAGGATGAAGGCTCCTCTCCACAGGGCTCTTCTAAAGCAAAGAATCCTCTAGTTCATATGATGACACACAGCATGCTTCAGGCTCAACTGTAACAAAAGGAAGACTCATGCTTTCTTTGGTGTTTATCCTTTCAACACCTTGAAGAGTTATAACTGATTTACCTAAATCAGTGACTTGCAGTTACCAGTAGCTGAAATGTGTGAGATCTGGTTTGCCAATTTCTTCAAGCATGTACTCTAAGACCAAAGAATTCAATCTTTCAGTGCCAGCTTCCACATTTTCAGTGCCGCTCCCTATCTACCCAGGAGATGTTAAATTCACCCTTGAAAAAGCTCTAGAGCCAAGGTCCATCTGAATCCTCACGGAAATATCAGCATGCTTGCTCCCTGAGCAAATTCAGCTTCACTTCCATTTCATCCTTGGAGTACAAATCTGACCTCTTATGGGGGATGTGGAACCAAACACACAGGATAACAGTAAAGACTTCATTATCTGAAAACTAATAAGTCAAAATCCAGTTTCTCTATATTTAAAATTCATGTTCTGATTCATTCTTCCACTTTATCTCGGAATGTTGTGCCAAGAAGTTTGTATGATAACAGAGAGAGAAGAGGGTGACCTGTGCAATACAAAGTGGTGGGTGCTGGTCATATTGTGATAGTAGAGTAATCCCACAGTCCCTTAGTGTTCTAATCATATTCAGCATATCCATATAGACCATATCCATGCAAGTACTTTTTTTTTCCTTTTATGTAGTTAATTATTTTTATTATCTCCTGTTAAACTTCTGGCAAAAGAAGGGATATCAGAAGCATGATATCTATCAGGACTAGTCTGTGGCTTCCATCTATTGCTATTGCTGATATATCATTCCTTCTCAGATAAGACATTTTCTGGGCCAAAGCTGCATTAACATTTACAGATCAGTAACACCAATGCTGGAAACTTAGACATGTCTCTCATGTGCATCTAATGGAGCTGAAATGGGTATTGAGCCTATCATGGTAGTCTTAGAGGAGTGTTAGAGGAGAGCTGTGTGACTAACTGATTTTTTTGATCAGTTGGATAAAGAAAAATCAATTGGAAAAATAATTTGAACATTTTAATATTCCCAAAGTAAAGAGATCTGATACTTTACTTTCAGATTGACCAAAATATTAAATATTCAGGGGAACATCTAAAAAGGTGCTAAATTTTTCTAAATGAAAAGTTGTTCTGAAATGAAAAAAATCAAAACATTTCACTTGAAAATGTCAGAGTGAAGTGTTTTGACTTTTTAAAATGTTTTTGCTGAAAAATGATAAATTATACATGAATTTTTGAATTGTTTCATCATCTCAAATATGCATTTTAGTTAAAAGAAAGTTACAGCTCCCTTCATAGTGTAGCTTTTTTTAAACTCATGTCTCTGGTCTAAGAAATCAAGTGGCTTTTCCCCAGTTGTTTGGGTTTTAATTTTTTTTTAAATTTTATATATTTAATGATCATAAATCACAAAGACTTGAACCATATGGATGCGGTAGGAGTATATCTGACTTCACTGAAAAGAAGTACTTACAATCATAGACACTTTAACACACGCAGAAACACCCAAGAGAGGGGCAATTTCTGCTCTGTGTTACAAGAGTTTAGAACTGAATAATTATTCTAATTTGGATTGAGTTATTTCAGAATACAAGTTATAAGAGGTTTAGATCATTGTGCTTATTGGAAATTTTAGTTATTGAGAAAGCTGTGATAAATCATGGCCTGACCTATTGAGTGCTCAACAACATCTGAATAATTACTGCAATGATTGTTGCAATGCTCTCTGTACTGTATTATATGATATAGCCTCCATGATAGTAATTAAATACTGACATAATGTTATATCTGTTTCCAAAGAATTGTTTGGACTGCTAGGGAAATTAGGTAGCACTCAATTTTAGGTTTTAAGTTAAAATACATTTGAGATCAGTGATTATTAAAAATCATTACTCAAATTGAGCCTATTATTTCCTCCTATATTTCTTAATTTATCTGATTTGTATTTCAGTAAAATCAAATCCTAAGAGGAATAATTTCTGATTAGATCATAGCTGTTATTTAGTATCTGTGGAGGACCTAATACAATTGCTGCTAATTCTTGAAATTTGGCCAAGTGGTAGTTAACATCCTACAGATGAGTCAGAACAAAATACCTTCCTTTGTCTCTGTACAAAATGTAAATACAAAGACTATAAAATGGTATATCCTCTTGTGGTTATAAAAAGTATTTACTTTTTTTAATCCACTTTATTTAATTCATCTATTTCCATTTTTCCCTACCAATAATATTTATTTGAACTATTTCCAAAATTGGTTTAGATCAAATATTGTAAAGGGTTACTGACTAATGTAGTTTTAAGTTATAAGGAAATCTTTCCATTCTTTAAAAGCATTAGAAAGAGAAAACAGAAGCCATAGTACATTATTTCTTTACATTCAATGTGAATTATACCTCTGCAGTGAACTTAATGTCTCTTTGGGTCTGATATAAAGATATTTTTTATTTCAAACATACCTGTTTAAAACATAGCTGTTTAATAGTAGAAAATGAACTTTTTACCTCATGAACTCTTTGGGACATGATCTCTGCTCTGGTAAATGGCTACAATTAAGTGGAGCTCCTCATTTGTTTACACCAGCAGAAAATTTGGGGCTCACAAATAGGTGCTCCATGGGCATCAGCTGAAATGAATGATCAAAAGGCATGTCACACTGAAATGAAATTTCAACATGTTTTTTGTTTTTCTGTTCTGAAATGGAAGAATGATTCAAAAGAAGTATCACATCAAGAATTGTGATGTGTTTGTGCTAGCTGACATTTTCCTGGCTATTTCAAATAGCTCTTAAACAACTGAAAAGAGCCTTCCAGTAACTTGCAAGTATCAGCTGTGCTGGGAAGACAAAAGCTTCCCAGGCTGTAATCTGGACAGTACTGAAATCTCTACACTTTCCCTTGAGTGTGAGTGTTATAAATAGTGGCTAACTGGAACTTGCAGACTTCAGAACAAGGTTTCATTTGCTAGGGACTTGGTGTGGGAGTATTGTTCATACAGAGGTGCAAAGAAAAACCAAGATAATTTAACAATAGCCTAACTGGTTCCCTTTGTTTAAACTATTCCCAGGAGGTGCAAACAGTCTGGATTTCTAACCACATCTTCAGAAGGACTGGAAGACATTTCTGGAAAAAAGACATATGGCAACATAGTTTATAACAAAGAGAATATGAGTTGAGGTTTAATTTGGCATCCTTTTAGCCTTCATCAATATTCACTCTTCTTTCAGATCTCAGCGGTAATTTCAGTTTACTTGAACTTCCTAGTACAGCTATGTTAGGTAGAACATAAAAAAAAATAAGTAAAAGATTTCTATTAGACAATGGCAATATTTAGGTTTTTAAAAACACTACTGTTTGCTTCTCTTCAAGGTGTATCCATTTGCTTATGTACTCTATTGAAAGTATTTCTGTTTGACTCAATTACATTTACATCTACCTTTCTCTCAATGTTTGGTTTTATTTTCCAGTAAATATTTCACCAACATGAGGATAGTTCTGAATTATTCTCTCTTTCTATCAACAGAAATGCTAAATATAGTCTGCAGCAGTGGCTGCCTTCATTAATATGATTTCAAAACAAACATGATGCTCAGTGCATACTTTATTTCTGCTAGGAGACATCACATTTCTAATTAAATTCAAATCATAACTGAATGAAAATACATGGAATTCAGAATTATTATTTATATTATACTCTTAATCATTATTACTTTTATTTTTTACCAGGCAGAAGAAAAAAAATCATAGGACAGAGGATGACATTTGAAAAAAAATTATTTCTCTATGAGTAGGCTTTGTTGTCACAAGTACTATACTGCCAATAACATCTTTAGGAGAATTCTGTTTGTATCACAACATGTAGTATTCATCAGGAATTAGTAAATTCATCAAGGAAAAAAACCCGAAGGATTCTTTGCTATAGATCTCTATAGCACTTCTCAGGAAAAGTCTTGCTATTTTAGTCAATGGAAAAATTCTTCGTACTTAAAATGAATAAAGAGAAAGAAGGAAAAAAAATATTTATTTTTTTCCAAAGAGCACTAAGGAAGATGATGGATTAAAGCAGATGCAGACTGTTTGCAGTTATATAAGACTATTAGGTACCCTGCTTGTTCTGGCTTTTGTAATTTGTCCATGTCCTAGTTTATATAACTCAATCCATTGTGAGCAAAAACATGAAATACCAGAATAGTTCATATTTCCTTTTGTCAGCAAATTAGAAGAAAAAAAAATATAAAAACAAACACAATAGACATCATATTTGCTGAGTATAGAAGTGACTATTTTTTCATATCAAAGGAGTCTGAAAAGAACAGAAGGTTAAGAAGATTTCTTTTTACAATGAGCAGATGTGCTTGTTACTGTTGATGGACAAGCTTATCCATTTACATCAATTAATATCAACAGCAAGCACATCAATATGGAAGCTTGTCCTGACGCCTTGATTTTTCCCCATCTGACAGGTAATAGTAGGGCTGGGAAAATGTCACAACAATTTAGTCATGCTTCACTGGCTTTAACTGGTTCAGTGACAATGGGAATGCATCATGCTAAGATTCCTTATGATTCCTAATGGTACTGCATTCGTCGGCTATTGCAGAGGATTTAAACTAGTCTTTGTCAATTAAGGGTTTAAGGTCAAATCCTCTTTATGGGTTTTTCATTTGTGCATTAAGTAAAAGCAAGTTAAAATATTTATGAATGGCACTGAAATGTGGAAACTTTCTTTAGGAACCTGTCTTTTCATATTGAGTCATAACTGAAACCAACAATGTTTGACAAAGAAAGGCTATTTCATCACATGGCATGGCTTATCCCTCCACTTCTCTAAAGGCCCGAGCTACAATCTACTCCGTTTTGGCAGGAAAACTTCTGTGGTTGAAAACCTGAAGTCAGAAACATGTTAGGCACTGAGATGAAATTATGCCCCAGCACACCTGACAAGGATCAAGACATGACCTTGATATCACAAAATAATATTATTAATTTTTTGAATGCTCATCAAGCCAAGAAATGTTCAAAAACCAGAAGAAAACACTGAATACGGGTCATTGAAAGGGATGCAGGGTAAGCTCTTTGCTGCCCAGCAGGAAAACCATAACAAGGCCTGACGAGCCTGGATAAGATGTGCAGTCCCTGTGGCTGCAGTGGGTGTCCAGCCCACCATCTGCAGGCTGTCCATTCTGGCTTCCTGGGGCCCACATGTCCTACTTTGAAGATGGTTCAGGGAGCAGAGACAAGGAAGAGTTGCCAGCTTCACCCCTGGAGCCTCACCTGCTGGTCAGCCCATTCAACCCAGGGGAACCTCTGTATCTTCCCCTTATTTCCCAAATTGAAAACTAAACTGCTGAATATCCATGTTTTCTTCTCGAGGAGTAAGAAGTAATGGGACACCTTCTCCTTTTTTTTTAGATGCTGCCTGACTGTTTTCCATGGCTTGCACCAGGGTAGCTGAAAGCAAGTCATGTCCAATATAAGCATATTTTATTGTCATGCAATATTTCAGTGCTTTGGGCTAGAAATGGCAACATTAATCCTTTTATGTAGAGACACATACATGCACTTGCACGATTTCTCCACTCAAATATTTTTGACTGAAATATCCATTATTCAGATGGTTTCTTTTCTGCTTATTCCTTGCAAAGGGAGATGTACTTGAAGTAAGAGAGGATTCAATGTTCAGCTATAAGGCATTGATTTAACCTTTCTGTCATGAGAAAAGTAAAATCAACTTGCTTCCAATATAGTTAAATGTTTAGTTATACGAGAAACTAGATCTTTGAAAAGGATAGGAAATTACATTGTCTATAATCAATCAATCATCTGTGAAGCGAAGTTTATTTAAAGTGACTCCTTTCTGATTACTTCTAGAAGAGATAAATAGAAAATTATTCATAAATAAATCAATGTATTTTAATGTGACAGCTGAGAGGTTGTGCTCTTCAATGTAGATTGTTTTACAAATGCCTGTGGAACAAGACAATGTTATCTAAATAAGCTTATACTAATGGCATATGTATATTGGATCAACAGCCTGGTTAGAAATTTAACAGCAGAAATTAAAATTTTCTAGTCAGTCTATGACAACGATATGTAAAATATCAGCATGAAAAATACATGAATACTGAGGATATTTTTACTAAATCGGAAATTGACACAATACGTTATAAAAACAGATAATAGAGCTATATATCCAGTGAGCGTTTTTTTAATATACTTACCACATATTAACTCTTAAGTTGCACAAAGGTGTGTGGTGTTACCCTCGTGGCTCTGCCCTGGCCCTTGAAGCCATATTTTGTAGACATGAATGATATTCTTATTCACAGGACCTTGAAGAAATAGCTTTGTGCCCATTGGCAAGGTGGTGGGCACACAGCAGAATATTTTGTATGAGGAAACATGGAGAGAGATGTTCAGTCCATAGGGAAAGGCATTTCGTGGGACAGCATGATAGTGTTGGAGAAACTAATGTGAGGGAAGTTCCAGAAATTATGTCCCAAAATCATGAAGGTGGCGGGTTTTGTGTGTCGAAATCCTGTGTTTAGTATGGCTCCGAGAGCAATAAAGAAGGCATTGAAACCTCTTAAACATCATCAGTTTCTCCTTTTCTCCCTCATTCTGAGAAACACCTTTTTCTAGAATCCTAGATGTATTTGGGCAAGGGGAGAAGAGATAAGTCATTAAGATACTGAACCTGAATGTTTTTAACTACATCACTTAGTGCTCTATTCTTTGGTAACAAATTTCATCAGATTCCATCAGTTTTTTTCCAAATTTTAAAATGGTACTTTTAAGAGAAATAAAAATTTGCATTCAGAAACTTCAATTTTTCTGAAAGTTCACTTTTCAATACAAAGACCTTTCTAACAGTGTTAAGAAAAGGTCTCAGAAAAGTTAAGATATGAATCTCAAAGTAGTTAGAAGATTACATATTGAATTTACTGGAAACCTCTTTATCAAAATCAGGAATAGTTTGGGCCTTTTTCTTCTTCTCATGTTAGTTGTTTGGTTTTTTTTTAATTAGGCTATTTGGTGGTCTCAATGTTTAGAAACTTAGTTCTTTACATTTAAGAAAAAATCCTCCTTTAAGATGCTATATATTTCAGGAGTATATCCCACAAACAGTGAACTGAGAAAATAAGAATAGAAGTATTAAAATGAATAGTATAAGATTTTTCAGATACGTTAAAAAGTTCTTTCCTGTTAATATGGAATTTTTGGGGGCAGTTTTTGAGGACTAGACAAGAACCAGCACAACAGTGATGGTGAGTAAAACATGGTGAGTACAGCTCTGTGCTAATCCCAGATTTATGAGATGATCCCCCTGCAAGAGCTGCTTTAAGCACAGTGCTTGTTACTTAGAGTGCAGTTGAAAGAGATTCAGTAGAGAGCTTTTAGGCTTCTGAGTCCTCCAAGGGAAAAAAAATAGAATAGAGAAATAAAGTGCACTGAAACCACAGGATTCAGGCACAGGTATTGCCCAAGAGATTATTAAGAACAAGACACCCAAAAAGGCACAGACAAAGGACAGGGTTTGTGCATTTGGTCCACTGTAATAATTTATTTCTATTCAAAACTACAATACTGGTATCTACTGATACCTTACTTTACTTCACTCTGACATATTAAGGAGATATTAGAAGATACATACTTGGTCTAGAGAGGGTACCCTTATGATTTGTAGTCAGCACTTACACTCTTACAGCAACTAGGCTGTTTTTCCCTTATATGTAGCGATCTCACCAACATCATTGGCCAATTAGCTGCACAAGCCCAGATGGCAAGCAGCTATTGCTAAGCAGCATCAGTGTGTGTGGCCAGTAAGACCTGTGCTTTGGTGGCACAGATCTCCTGGAAGAAACTTTCTTCCATTTCCCTAAGAAGGAAAATCAAGGGTTTTGCTGTTCTTGAGGTGCTGCAGAAACATCTTGAAACGATCATGTGATCTGTTCTACAAGCCAAAAGAGGTGTTTCTTCCAAGGCCTTTTTTAAGCTGAGATGTGCTGCTGCTTGCTCAAACCCTCCCACATACAGATGAGGACATAATATAGGGCTATGTCTCATTATGCAACCTACCTCCCACACGCATGTTCTAAAAGAAAGCACTGAACAGCTGTGTAGCACTCCTTTCGGCATGAATAGAGTCTTTAATACTAACTCTGAAATGAGAGTGATTAGTGCTGCTGTTGGCACACGCAGCACCTGAGCATTCATAGTTGAGTTCAATGCAGCTGATGGAGCATCCTGATTTTTGAGGGGAAAGAGTTGCCAGATTTACTCACAGGATACGCCATAGTGACTTATGGTCCAAGCATTGCTAAACCTTGTGCATGGCACTCTGATCCATGCTGACTATGGGATCAATGTCATCCCCTCATTAATTAGCAGTTTATTGTGATTGTTTTGCAAGAATAAAATTACTGGGGCAATGCTACAAGTTAGAATAACTAGGATGCTACTGGAATGGCACTCAGTACTAGAGTGGTGAGTGAGAGCTTTGCCTGAACCAACAGGCAGAGCCCTGCAAATAGCAACCATAAGAGGTCTACATCACACACTGAAGAGAAGCTTGCTGTTGTAGATGGATATGCTCTCCGACAGCTCAGAAAGAAAAAGGAGAAATAGATTTAGTTGTAAGCAAGGACAGTATACTGGTAAATTACTCCTATTTATATTCCTTGGCAAACTGAGCACTTTACCCACCCTGTCAGGATGACTGCCTGACCTCAAAAATCTCAGCTGAAGGAGGAGGACTGTAGAGGCTAGTAACAGGCAGTGTGAAAAATTAGTACTCACATCTCATAGCTCATTGCAACAGGGTTATTTATTTATTTAGATTCCTGCAAATGTGAAAAAGCAACTTCTCCATATGGCCTAAATGCCATTGTTATAATCTGAAAATACCTCATACCTCCTGATAGAGCAATTTAAGAAGCATCTCTTCACATAGTGATCCTCCCTCCCTGCTCGATCAATGCTCTGCTTTTACAATGGCCATTGTATACCCCCATTTTCAAATAGAGTGAAAAAAGATGAGCCTTGCAATATGCCCTGCAGGTCAAATTCAGGTTATATTAAGTCAGAGAAGGGAGGAATCCATTTTGATGCTAGTGAGGAGTGGATCTATTTATAAGGCCTTTTTAAACCCTTGCTTCATTTCACAGCATATATGACAGCTGATTTTCTCCAGCCCAGATGACTACGGCTGTTGGAGTATCATCTAATCAGAGAAACTAGACTATAGGTTTCTTATTCCTAGAAACAGAATAAATAAATGAACAAGGCAAAAGTAAAAGAGAACTGATGAAAACATCAGTAGGTTTTCCTTTAGTCAGCACAAGATGTTATGTTTTTATTTCTGTTGGTATTACAAAAGTTGTGAAATTCTTTCAAGATGTCTAGTGTGGCATTTAGCATTGGGATTTTGTTCAGTATTCCAGCAAATAAGAACATTTGGAAAAATGTCCTGCCTTAGTGTTCTGTTCTAGTAGAAGGAAACAGTATTTGTGGGAACTGGGCTACACATTTCAAAAAACTTATACAAGTGTGCATTCTCACATTTCTTACGTACCAAAAGTCCAACCTTTGCTATCTGAAGATCTAGCTTTTGCAAATACTTAAGCACATGATAAACAGCAATTTCATTAGTAAAAACACACTTCTAAGAGTTTTTCAGTATTAGCCAGCTTTGTACAAAAATTATTTTCACGTACATTTCACCATACATTATTTTCACCATACATTATTTTCACCATAATATTCTATACTTTCTTTCCCTACAAAATATATATTAGTTTTAGTGAAACAAAATATGATATACAGATCAATCCCCACTTTTCATATTGCACACAATAAAGGTCATTTAACAGCGCCACAATACAAGACTTGTTTCTTACACAAGCTATGAAATATCTTCAGTTCGAGTAGTAACTCTTTGCCTTGTTGTAAAAGAAGCTTTTGAAACCTGCATAATAAATTGCTTTGTGGTAAAATCATTAGATAAATTAGTTTCTAGAGAAGCTATTTTAATGTAAAGCTTTAAAATCATCTTCTCAGATAATATCACAGGAGCTCTGACCACTATCCTGCACTGCCCTTTGTTCAAGAAACAGCTATCCTTGTATTAGACAAGAACATTAAAATTATGAACATCTGAAGGTAATTTCCAGTCAAGGAGTACTGGGCAGAGAAGGAGAAGAGGTAGTTGGCTTTGATTTATTTTTCATATCAGAAACATTTGCATATTTATCTAAATTACATAGAGTAGATACCTGCCTGTGGAAAGGGTAGAAAGAGTATTTTTGCAAATAAGAATCAAAACCTTCGCTGTTACACTTTGGAACATTCAATGCTCTGCAAATGGCTTTCTGCTACAAAGGTCTGATGGCTATGTGCTGTTGAGTGCTGGTCTGCTGTAATCAGGAATCAGGGTGACATAGCTTTTCTCAGAGAAGTGACAATAAACTCTGTATCCACTCATGCTACCACAAATACAGCATTTCTTATATCTTTCTTATGTATTTCCTAATGAGAAAATCATGGCAGAACTTCTGGAATTATTGACTTGGAGTTTTAAAATGTGTGTGAATGACTTATTTTCTGACTTCAAGTCAGTTAAATGTGTCTTGTCATCTGTATGAATCACCAAGGAGTCTCAGAGAGGACAAGGTGTACCTAGTGATGAGTTTCCCTTAACTGCAGCAATCTAAAATATAAGCCTCTATTATAAGATAGTTGTCTATGTTCTTTCTATGGGCAGTGGAGAAAATGCCATATCTCAAAAAGAATATTTATCTTAGATGCCTGTCTTAAATTTGGTGAAACAGCCCCTGGAAATCCCTATATCTGTCTACCAAATATGGAGGTAGGCAAGAATTTTCAATAGCTACAATTAGGACAGCAACTGATATATTTGGAAAAACTTAAAATTTCAATATAATATCTCATAAATTACTGGGAGCAATTACAAGCTGTTAAAAAAGTAGAGGTACTGACAAGGTATAGAGTGCATACACATGATTCCTCTTGCTTTGTAGTTGCAAAGAAATATTAAAATATGTAAGAACAAACAAACCTTGTAGGGGTGAAAATGGGCTTTTTTTATATCAAGAAAGTGAGATTTTTCTTATTTAGTTTGGCAAATATCTGGACAGTCTGTTACAACAACACCGTTTGTTCTCAGTTCTGAAGGAGTATTTTCAAACTGTTCCAGCACTTACAAGGAGCCACTTATCACCACACTGAAGAATAACTGAAAGGCTGGTCCTTACTTAGAACTCTTTGTTAAGGATTTTCTTATACTTAACTTTTGTAATCCTTAAGGCAGCCACTGGAGATGTTTGTTGAATGGCTTGTGCAAGTCCCTTCATATCCTCTTGCCCCATGTCCATGCCTTGAGCATAACAGCAGTTACTGTTTCTTTGAAGTGTTTTGCTCTTTATGTCTGAAAGGTAGTACTCCATGAATAAACTGCAAAAAGAATGTTGCAGGAATATTTTTGTTAGCACCATTGTGATTATTTGTAGCATTGGACTTCTAAATCCCCATGCTAACATTGTCTAAACAGGATGAGTATAGCATTTCCATTCTAAAAATTATTTAAAATAGATTTAAAAATTCCATTTGTTGACCAGAGTCAGAAAGTTTCCAAAGCTAGAACGTCTTTCTTTGAGTCAGTTGTTGAGGTGGATTACAACCTCACAGAGTTACTTTCCCCTCACACACACAGACCTGTGTGTGAATAGGCACAGGTATCACTGAATTACTGGAAGGTGATTTGGTAGATGTTTACAACAGATCAGATTTTTATAGCAATGGTGAGAAACGAAGGGAACAGTATTGCACTATTTATGCTGATATCAAGTTTCACTGACTACCCTGTATTGTACTACAGGTACAGTAGTTTTCACTTCCAGAAACTGGGAATAATTCCAGAGGAATGCATCTGGATAACATTTGCCTGTTATTCTCCCCAGAAAAGAATTAGTCACCAAGGGCTTTTTTTATTCATAAAAACTAATTCAGGCCCTTTCCACATGAATATCACGTCTTTATGTGGAAAAAGTGTGGTGCATACTTTTTTTTTTAATAAAAAATACTTTTCTATGATTAATGGAGTTATTTCCCCCTGTCTATAGTTGGACACCTCCCTGCTTTGTCAAAGAGAAGATTGAAGCCCATAGCAGAAGTGGGAGAGGGACGAACAACAAACTCCCAGCTTTTAAGAGTATATATGAACAGCATTTGAAAACGTTTACAATATAAACGATTTGGCTGCTTGAGCAACCAAATGCTTGAAAATGTAGGGAAAATACTGGTCAGTCCTTCCTGAACACTGAGATTTTTATGAACTGGCATAACATTTTTCTTAAGGTTTACAGTTTCCTATTAACTTCCCAGTGTTAAGGAAGCCAAACCTTCTGCTTTTTTTCACGTTTTGCAAAATCCTACTGCCAGCAGCAATGAGTTAATCATAATTGTGTGATATTTTTAATCAGCCCACAAGGTTGATAAATTGGATTGATTGGAATCACATCGTTACCATGTGAATTTTGGTGGAATTTTAATAGCCAGCAGGGGTGCGCAAGATTAATGGTGGAATCAGCTTATGATTTTCTTTTGGTTGAATGCTCATTTTAATGTCCTGTAACATACACTAGACCTTGCCTACTGTTCAATTTGTGCTGTGACGAAGGGTTTCAACATACTGTAAGTTCAGATCATTACATTTCATGTGAGATACAGTATATAACTAAAATATTATGTTTTGCTTCAATCACTCCAGGGAAAAGTATAGTTTTATCGAAGACATTTAATGCAGTTACAACTACAGCTGCAGAACACTGCTTGAATGAAGCTCACATGGCAGTGAATATTTCTGGGTTTTGATGGATACAGTCCCCATCTTGGTTTTACCAAAAAAATATTTAGAGAAATTTGGGTAGGAGTCTCTTGGACGTTTATGTCACTCCTCAATGGCAGTGAAATGCAATGTATTAGATGTATTAAAGTTATGAGAAATGCAATGGAAAGGACATAAGAACCCAAGTTTGAGTTAGTGGTTCAGACTGTGTGAGTGTACTGATTGAATGTTCCGAGTGAAGATGACAAGGAGGGAAAAACAGACTATTAGGGCTAACTTGATCCATATGATAAACCCTGATGCCAGTAGATAGAAATAATAAGATAATGTAACCCATCTGAAACATGGAGAAACAAAATGTTTCCTGTCATGAGACCCAAGCCTTCAACTTGTTATGCAGTGATGTGTACCCCTTGCCTATAAATTAGATGTGTCTGTCAAATTGTGAGCACTCTTGATATTTTTCATAAAGAGTAACAAAATTTTCAACTGTAAAATGTCCATTCATTTAAGGACAATATAGCATAATGGCACCAATGACTTCTCCATTGCCCTATTTATTGTGGAGCCTTTTAATAAACTACAAACTTTCTTGTAACAAAATATGCAAAACGACCAAATATCACTTCAGACTTTTCTTCATGCACTGTTTTCTGGTTTGGTTGGGATTTTTTTACTGGAGGGCGGCTGTTTGGTTTTGGGGGATTTTTTTGGTTGTTGTTAGGTTTTTGCTGGTGGTGGTGGTGGTTTTTTGCACAATTTTACAATATTATAGCCTGAGATTTTTCATACAGTTAGGACTTTGAATGCAGAAAAAAATTTAGAAACAAAGGATCCTGAGAACTAAAATTCCGGAGTCATCCAATCCACTACAAAGATTAGCACTTCCACAGGGCAAAAGTCACAGAACGAAGAAAATTAGAGGCTGTAGTGGTTTTTTGGTGCTTTGTTTTTTTTTTTCCTCTGATAAACTAAGCAATTGACTGTACTTGCAGTTGAATATTAGCAGTCTTTTCAGGTGTTAGAACCAAGTGTTCCTTATTTTGGCGTCCATTGGTCCATTGACCATTAAGCAACATAATTTAGAAGTACAGTCAGTTATCACTGTTTTGCTAAAATAATGGCCCTCTGAACTTACATTTCTGATTGCACAGGGGCTCCATACTGGAGGGCATGTCTAGTGATCATTTTGTAATAGTATAAAAACATTAGAAACATAGAAATAAATGGAGCATTCTTGGGCAAATTAGATTAGCTTGAGCTCTTTCCACATGTGATTGGAGATGATCTAATTGGCCTGTGGCATTAAGTAAGTTATACTGAGTGTTTGAATATAATACATATATGTTTACAATAATAAATGCATTAGAAGCATTTTTATTGTTCATCTCTCTCTTAACATACTTCCTGTTAGCATGAACTGCACAATACCTGCCATGGTAAAATGAAATACTGCTTCATATACCAGTGTAAACTATTTTCCTCTGCCTGCAATTTCACCTCTTCTTGAGATTTGTTCTTATTCAAAGGACCAATCCTTCAAACCAGAACATTGTTGAGGAGTAGCATCTACATAGCACTGTATTGCTATTGAGGGATTTCCTTGGCACATTTTAAAAAGTTAATCATTAAACATTTGCTACCGCTGATGATAGATAGATAGATAGATAGATTAGATAGATAGATGGACAGACTATTAGCTTCTTTCTATGTTGGCTGCCTTCACACACAGATCATCTGAATTTAGGTCCTGTTCACACTTGCAAATGTCAGTGAACAAGCAGAGAGTGTCCTTCCACAGCAAACACAAAAGGTAGTCTTTACAATAGCATGACTGGTTTTGTATGGATCTGTTTATAACAGGAGGTTACTAAGTAAGGCAGCCTTACACTAACAGCTTTGTATGTTGCAGAGAGTCTTAGGATGGCCACTGCACATGAATTCGTGACCCCACAGAATTTTTTGGAGTTCACCCAGTGAGGCCAGAATTTCCCTCTGCAATTTACAGTGGTTAAAATACAACTTGTGAAGACATCAATTAGATCCTCTGAGGACTAAAAAACACTGGGGTTTGTTTTCAGTATAGAAAATAATAACCCCTAATAGGCCAGTTTTGTTATTATCCTGTAAAACAGTTTGTCTACCACTTTTCATCATGTCCTTTTGATGACCATGAACACAAACAGCTCTAAAAAGATAGATGGAGGGTTGACAAGCAAGAAGGCTAGGGGCAACATTAGACACAGAATATCAGTTTGCTTTGCAATTCTTTCCTTTTAGCCAATAAATTTAATTTTGTGTTGAAATGAAATAAAATACTTGACAGTACTGTCTTGAGTATATGCTGTTATAATAGTATTTTTGAGCAGGAGAAACTGATATCCAGGAAAAAAAAGAGCTTCTCATATTAAACTTCTCCAACTGTTTTCTATACCCCTAAATCTCATTCAGCAACATGATCTGCTTCATATAAACAATCAGCTGTGACTGAGTGACTCGAACCAAGTTACAACAGGATGAATTTGGCCGTTAGTCACAGAGAGCTCTCTCTGACAGTGACTTCAACCCTTAGAACAGTTTTCTAGGCATTGGGAGGTCTCAGGTTCATGATTACAGTTTGGCCTGTGAAAAAGAGAAAACAAATCAAAAAGCCCTATTTTACACCACCACAGATCTGGTCCTGACATAGTCATTTTAGCCTAACTGCTAAATGATGTTTCCTGTAAAAGCATGACTTCTGACACTTTGTATTAATCACATGCATAAGCAGAGACAACAACAACGGCAATAACAACAAAAAGCTCCTTAAAAAAAAGGTTCCATTTCTCACCTCTAAAACCCCTCAAAAACTATTAACGCAGAATTATTCCTTTATCTAATTCTGTTTAATTCTCCACTACTGGTTTTGCCTTTTACTTTAGTTAAAGACTATATTACCCATATTAGTGATAAAGATCACTGCCTTTATCATCACAAATATTAGAAGCTTTCTATATGTCTGACCTGAAGGAAATTGCTTACTCATAGTTATACACACAGCACCAGCTTCCAGAGACAGTACACTTTTTGCATTTCCCCACTGCTGTACTTTGTGCTTATGTGAAACATAATTTGAGTGGGAGATGAAACTTCCGCTGACATGCTATCTAACTGCCAAAACATACAGAAACTTTCAAAAAGGAATACCACCCAAAACAGCTAATTGGCCCTAGCAGAGCAAAATTCGTTTGATATAGTTAGATTTCTCTTTATCTCTTTTCATCATTTGTATCCCTTTTGACCCAAAGGTAGCCATTGGCGCCTGGGAGGGAAGTAAGAGGTTTGACATTTGCTTCCACCTCAGGTTAGGACTTGCATTTCTATGCATAGTGCCATCTGTTTATTCAGGTTCAATCCTCTGCAGACAGCAGGGATGAAGCAAGGGGAGCCAATTTATTCCTTCCTTCTTCCAAGCCTTTTCTTGAACAGGTCTTTGCCCAGAAGCTCTTCCAGTCCTAGCTGTTCCTCAGGTTTCTGCTTCAAGTGTCTGTGAGGCTTCCTGTTGATTGCTCTGCATTCTTCTGCAGTGTATCTGCTCTGCTGTTTTACATCTAACCCCTCACATCCACCAGCACCTTCTTCATAGGAAAATGGGAAAATTCCCTTCAAACAGAGGTCAGTCCCTTTGTCGATTTACACGAGGCCTGTTCAGTTTGATTTATTCCTTTTGTTTGTACCACTGAGAGAATTTACTCATCTGTTAAATTACATTTATTATGGAGAAAGCATATTATTATATCTACTAGCTTCAAAAGGTTTCATCAAGCCTGAATGCCACTATATTGGGCCAAATCACAGCTCTCCACACTTTGTCACTGAACTAAAGAATACTTTTTTTTCTTCCTGTGTAGGTTTGACCTCATCTCCAATCCAAGTTCATATCCATAGATTTTGCAGGAATATAACTAAGGTTGTTCACAACATGGTCTCCCTTATGGCTGTTACTGGTGATCTTATCTGAGAAGACTTTTCTTAAGAGAAAGCATGACACGTATACACGCTTAGACCTAGTACTTGTTTCTAGTGCAGTCTCTCAGTTTGCTGTAGCTCCGTAGTGCATATCTGTGCTCCTGCTCCTGAGTGTTTCAGGCTTTTCGGGGCCATGATCCTTATCTCTGTGCAGTACAGTTCAGATTGCTCTAGAACAGTAAAAAAGTCTTAATCCCAAACCTTAGTGTTGTCATAGATATAGTTTCTCTTTTGCAACTGTCCTACATTCTCATTTATATTCTCATACAAATAAGAATCAGGTCCTAATTTTCTAATGGGATTTGACGTTGAAAGAGCACTTCACATCAAAGATCTAAATTGGCTGCTTTTGAATTCAATTCTGAATTAAATGGAAAGCGGCTTCGTCTCTTGGTATAAATCTCTAATGGTATCTGGCCTCACTGACATTTACAGGACTGCTGCTCTATATTTTCACTGATATGAGCACTCTCTCTGGGGAAAACACCATCAAACTGTAGCTCTTCTGGTAGCTTTCTTCAGTCAAATTTCTTTGCATCCACTTCCCTTCTCATTATTTTGAAGTGGAAATCCCACGGCTGTAAACGAAAACACATTATATCAAGTCAAATCATGACTGTAGTTACTGGATTTTTCTAGCTCTGGTGTCTCTGGGTCTAATTTAAACTTCATGTCTCACTTTCTGCTTGATCTAAAATTTTCTCACCAGAAAGAAAGGCAGAAAACTAGTCAGCTTTGCTTTCTTTATTTTCATTTCAGAAATGAAATGCTTCAGGGGAAAAACCAAAAAAAGACAAAAACCAGTATGTCCATTTTCCTTTTTTCCAGTTTAAAATAAGACTGTAATGCAACACCCAGCTCTAGACACCTGATTTGAGACTACAGAGGCTCCAGATGGTCATTCAAAGCACTCACATGAAGAGCCTGTATTGACTGTATGTGAATGCTGCTCAGGTACGAAACAGGGACACAGGAATAGAGGGACTGCACACCAAAATATGTCACTAGCTCATCTATCCCCCTTCCAATTTCTGGTAGTAACCATATCAGATCCTTCAGCTGATTCATATCTAAATACAGGAAATCCAGAGGTAAATTGTTGAGAAAAAATTATGTAGCAATGAGAGTTTATTAATTAATACTCAATGAATATTGAGGGATTTTAAATCTTAGCTTCAGAAGCTGAGTACATCTATAAAGTTGTTACACGTTCAGTCTTATGTGGGCGTTAGCAAGCTTTTCTAAAAAATATGCAACAATGTGTTCAAAGGGCCAATTGTATATTCTGTGAAAAGGTTTTCATGTTATTAATGTAAAACTCACTGCATTCCAGGTTCTGTGTACAGCTTGTTCAGGCTCCTTTCAGGACCATCAGTCTCTGTCAGTCTGTAAAGGCTGAAACTCTTATCTTTATGAAAGCTGGAGTGCAGGTAAGTACAGGGCTGTTTCATAATCAGGTCACAAAGTACCTGTGCTTTGTTTGTGGGTTTGTTTTTATTATTTCTGAAGGGTTTTGCTCTTTTCAAAAGAAATTATTCTAGTGCTGTCAAGGCAGAACCATGTTCTCGATTTTATTACCCTTCCAACTATTAGAGAATTTGAGGATTCAGCAATATTTTCTTTTCTTCCAGCTTTCACTGTTGTTCATTCCGTGGACGTTGTTTATGAAAGAAGAACAGTTATAAAAGGAGGCTGATAAAGCCTCATCTAAAATCATTATCAGCAACTACTCCCTGGGTTTGGGAGTACAATAGATGAATAGAGAATTCTGCACTTGAATGCTGCTCATCTTATACAACGAATAAGCTTTCACCAGAGTGCCAAAACCTCTCCTCTGCAAATTAGTCAGTCTTAAGATGTACCAAAATTTAAAATAACATTCAACAGACATGTTACTCGTTCTGATTTTTTTACAGAAATTTTGCATGAAATCTAAAATGTAACTTCTGTTACTTTTCTTTTACTTTCTGTATATATATATATATATATATATATAATTTCTGTATACTTATCTTCCCCTGCATGAGATTTTGAAAGGTTGCTTTAGGATTAAAAATTAATTCAAGGTCCCTGGGCTAAATTCTGATCTCACATTTCACCAACGTCAAGCATTACCTGGCAAAGAATGGAGTGTCTCTGGGTTATATCAGTATAAGTACGTCTGCAAATTTGGGGCCCAGGTTACTATGACAAAAATTACTTTTTACTCTGCAAATGTTTATAGAGAGTTTCTAATGTTTTTGGCGCATATTTTCTATGTTTCTTCCAAAGTAAAATGTAATAATTTCGCTGAAAAAACACAGATTTTGAGGCAAATATAAAAGTTTACTTCTCTACTCAAATGTTTGCATTCAGAAGTATCATCATTTTAACAGGACAGCAGGCTTCTATCAACAAAAAATAAAATATTTTGCCAGTGCCAAACAGTGAGTGACTCCACAGCTCCCACCGAAACTCAACAGCAATTAGTTGCATAGGCCAAAGACTATTAGGCTCCTCTGAAATCTTTAGGCTTAAATCTACTAGTTTTTATTGACAATTTTACTTTTTTTCATCAGTCTTGCTAACAGTGAACTGAAAATGTTTTTCCCTACTCTTGATAGTATGATTTATCATCAGTTTTACCACATGAAGTGAAAACAAGTACAACAAAGATTAAAACAAAAATATTTTTTCCCTACATTCATGAAATTTCATCATAAAACAAGGTTCTTTACAATTAAGCATCTTGGGGAACTTCATGTTAATTTTTTTTCTGTATTCATTAGTAGGAGCAGTGAGTGAATTTATTCAGTTTGACTCAATTTACTACAATGTCTGCATTTTACTTGTGGCAAAACCAAATGGTTTTGTTTTCATTTTTGATGGCATATATGTATTTTCACTCACAACACCCACTATTTAAAAAAAACATTTCTCCTATATTTACTCAGATGGGCAAAGTTTAATTTATTTAGCATACATCATCAATCAAAAAAGTTTGTGGCATATTTCCAAGAGTGCCTTGATAAAATATGCTCTGTAAACCTCAAGTATTACTTCAGCAAGCAGTTATGTTATTTTCCAGTGTGTAAATATAAATCACAATGAGACTGCATCCTGAAACATGGAAAAATGGGTAGTGAAGCACTGGCACAGGTTGCCCAGAGAACTTGTGGATGCCCCACCCCTGAAAGTGTTCATGACCAGGCTGGATAGGACTTTGAGCAACCTCGTCTACTAAAAGGTGTCCCTGTGCACAACAGGGGGATTGTATCTGGATGGTCTTTAAGGTCCCTTCTGACTCAAGCCAGAATAATTCTAGGATTCTATCAAAAAAGAGCAGATTAAAGATTTAGAGTTAAAACCCTGGATCCAGGTGCCTCTGCTTTGTTATACCAGAGAGATCAGTCATAGTTTTTAACTGATCTCTTTTTAATTTTTGAACAAAAAGCTGGAGTGGAATTTTTTCTCGTTGGGGTTGTTGGGCTTTTTGTGGGGGATAGTATTATTTTATTTATATTCACAGAAGTGGGTTAGGCATATAATAGAAAATAAAATGTCTTTGGTGATAAGCATTTGTAATTAAGTAAATAATACTCAAGCTATTGTTCTTTACTGACTTATTCTTAATAGCTCTTTGTGGAAAGGCCTGGAGTTGCCGGTCACAGGGAAACACTCCATGCTTTAAAGAAAGTTTAAAATAGTAGATCTGAGTGCTTTATCACAGATCAACTCATATAACAAATCCTATAATATTTCTACCATCAGTTAATGATGGGATTAAACATGATGGCCTGGATGGTTCTTTGTCTCAAGGAGACCATAAATCATACGTCTTTCAAACTTGGAAGAGGAACGATCCCTCCCCACAACCTCTGATTTTCAGAGACATTTCATAGTCTCTCCCTCTGCTAGAGGCAAGCTAGAAGACCTTTGATCTTATGCTCTATGAGCTTGTGCAGTCTTTGATTATCATTCTATGAAAGTTTAGCTTCAAATAGAGCCTGTTCTCACTGTGTCCTGATTCTTTGTCTATCATTCTCACTTTTCCTTACATTCCCTCATGTGTAGCCAGCCTTAGCAAAGAATACCACTTCGCATGGATTTTATCTAATACTGCTTCCTATGGGGGCTGGATGTGAATGGGAAATGGCATTTGATAATCTCTGACTCCATTGTAAATGAAATTTAAATTAAAAGCAGCTGTTTCTTTTAAAGTGAAAGACACATCTGCATTAAATATAATACAACTTCATCTGGCTTGGGCTGCCAACACTTCAGTGAGTGTCAAACAGAAGATTCATATGGTTTTGGTCTTGTTGCTGAGTGTCATCCATTTTGCTGAAGCTTTTGATTTCTTTTCAGAAAGGCGGGAAGGAATTAATTTAAGTAGTATTTAAATAGTTAAATAATTACTTTCCTTTCGCCCCCTTGCAAAGTATGCAGCTTGATGAATTTGGATAGTCTACTGCTAAGGTTATCAATATATAAGGAGTGTTTGCCTTTGATGGTGGTGTCTCATGAACACTAGATTAACCAAAAACAAAGGAGGCAGTTAGGATCAAGGCAGCCCCAAACTCACAGCCAGTCCTGGGAAAGACCTTTTCTGGAGGTTGGCATGTGGGTGTTGCAGCTGTGAAAGCTCAGCAGATGAGTGGCTACAGGTGTTGGCTTCATTTTTACTCCACATATATTTGTATGAAAATGGGCATTGGTGCCAAAGACAAAGAAAGATTGAGCCAAGCTGTTATAAAGAAAAAAAATTTGCTTGTGACACAATATAATCTGTATTACTTGTATGACAGCTATATGGTGTTCTGGAGAATTCTGTTTATGAATAATAATGGCGGTTCTGGCAATGTTGGCGGCAGCACTCAATGGAGAGTGAAACAAAGGGCATTTTGTTTCACGGTCATATCTTCTGTAGTCAGGCATTTTTGAATCCTGTAATCACAGTGTTTCCCTTTCTAGTTTCAATTAGGTTCTTCCAGTCTTGTACACTTTTTTCCACTGGTTTAAGCAAGATTATCTAGCAGAGTTTTAAATTAATTGCCCTTAAAATTACTCATTCAAATATGATTGATTGGGTTGGCAAAACTGGCTCCATCTTCTGACAGGTGGGGAGAAGGAAAGAAGAAAGGAATGAAAACAAAAAGGAAAAAAGATGGAGAGGAAAGCTGTCTAGAAGGACTTTTTGTACAAATGTTTTATCTGAGGTGGAAACAAGGATAACCTCTTACCTTTACCCTGTACTGATAAACTGGTGAAAGCCAAAAATTCAGTAGTTTCAAAGGAAGAGCATTCCTTTAGAACAAAAAAATGTAACTATTTCCAAATCAAATATCTCTTATTCTGGAGAATAACTCCAGAATTTTGAAATTGACCTTGAAATCTTTTAGTTCTTGAAAAAATTCTTGTGACAAGGGAAAAATGTATTTTCTTCTTTGTCCTTTTCACTAACATTTCTTCTCTGTTTGTCTGTATCCTGGTGGAAGGAGAAAAGGAGAGGCATGGTGCAAATGTCTGACTAGCACAGAAGGAATAGGTTGGAGAAGATAGTACTCTGGAGAAGGGAGGGATCCCCTTCCCAGCCTGCTAATTTCCAGCACGGTGGTCATGCAGCAGAACTGGGACCTTGGTATCCATCAGGTGCTCAGCTGGTGATGCCCCTTCCCTGGGATCCTGAAAAGTAAAACCGCACTGAAAGACAAAGTATTATCCTCTCTGGTATAATTTCAGACTATTTCTCATTCTTTTTGGACCATTTCCCTCCTTGTTCACTTTATGTTTTAAAACCAGAACCGAGAAACAGCCCCAAAATAGCTTGTCAAAATCACGTGTCACATGCAAGAGACTGATTGATGGAGAATACTGTCTTCAGAGAATTTGGTGGGAGTTGGATTCCTTTGCAGACTTCTCTCTTTTCTTTAAGGAAACAGACAATACAAACTGTGAAAAATGGAGTACCTTTCTAATCCATTCTTCTATTCATGAACACAGATCTTTCTTTAAAAATAAAAGTCCTGGACCACAAAGGGGATAATTCTGCCAAAAAATAGCCCCCCATCTGACCATACAGATTAATGTATATATATATATATATATGCAATTTGCTATTTCTTCTCAGACAGGACAATATTTTACTTGCATATTTAATAGGCCTGTTTAAGTAACACCAAACAAAGTAATTACAGGATTTGTGGGATTTACTACAATAATGTGAATGGTCTCAAAGCTTTTGGCTTTGAGAAGGGACAGTGTTTGACACTTCTCAATAAGCAATGAAAAGAAACCACAAATGGGCAGCAATCTACCTATCTGCACTGTATTTTCTCCTAATCTTTATTACCTAGCGATAGATTTACACCTTGAAGCATATATATTAGTGTCACTTGCAGATTTGAAATTATGACCATTCAGGAGATACTTATTATCGGGAACAAAATCATTATTTCAAATGGCAACATTCTTACTGAGGACCAGTTGGGGATATTCACTTGGGTAGAGTTAGGTCTTGTTTATTCTCTATCCCATTCTTGTAAAGTAGTGATCCTTCAAGTTTTTGGGGGTTTTTTGTTGGAGAGGGAGGAGGTTTTTGCTATTTGTTTGGAAAGCAAATCAATCTAATTTGTAGGATTTCTCACTGAAGGCCTATACTTTTTGACCTCCAGTTTGGGTTTACTTCAGGGTTTTTTATTTTCTTGTATGATTTCTCCTTATTACTAATAAACTTGTCAGGTGATCATGCCCCAAATCAGCTTGGTAATCCCTCCTATTGCTCCCACTGCTTGGATAAAAATCCTAATAATTCAACACCTTGTCCTAAAGAAAAACCAAGTTCTCTTTGAATGTATATTCCCAGACTACTTATTCCAGCAGTATTCATTAATCAATGGGCAAAATTTTCCCTGCTGAAACTGAGAAGCAGCTTTATAGACTTGACTTGGTTAATTCTTCTCTTTAACATAAACTAGGTTAATTTCTGGTTAGCAGGAGCCAGTGGTCTCTCCTCTTTGTGGTTCCATGGCCATCTGTTGAAGGAAGCAGGATTACCCTCCAGTCTCTATTGAAGGAACCCTGGCTGCCATCCCCGGCCCTACCCCATTCAAGGTGGTGGGATGGGGTCCCTGTCAGTGAGGCCACTGCCTCAGGCAGACTTGTCATGGCACTTGGGTGCTTTTGCCTGACTCCTTGTCCTGGCCAGCCCACGCCAGCCCCTAAACAAACTGTTCCCGCTTGTTTCTCTTCTAACAGTTTTCCCTGGATAACTTGGACCCAGCTAGATTACAATTCTCTCCCACTTTATTTCTTGACAATATGTCATACTATTAACCATTTTTCTGTTGTTAACTAGTACATCAAACCAGATTCCTGCTACTCATAGTTTGAGTAATATGTGGGAAATAAGTTCTGAGAAAAATGACACTTTCTGGCAGGTATTTTAAATTTTACATAGGTTAAGAAACTTTTGATTGCTCTGGGTTTTGCTTTCTTTTTATTAAATCCTTTTGTAAAGTCAGTTCTCTGTGGTGTCACCTATGCTCCAAAAGCAGCAGACTGTAAGCCAACACATCTATTACCATGGAGCTTTGTCAGAAGCTGTGATCAAGCCAGTGGAGCACGCTGGGAGCAGAGCAGAGCAGAGCAGAGCTGCTATACAGACCCACAACAGTGTGCTTATGCTTCATGCGGATGTGCCTCGAGCAGGCTAGACCCCCACCCCATGGGAGACTGTGGCACATGAGACTGCTCAGCAGCTCCTTCTGTCCTACCTGTGTGAAACTGCTGAATCACCAAAGAAACATCAGTGAGATTTGCAGGAAGAAATTTTATCTTTTAATGTAATGGGGACACCATCAGTGGACTTGTTTCTGTTTTGATTAGTACCAGAGCTGTCTCACATTGTACAGATGCTTTTTGAGCTATTTCTCTGTGTCATCCTATCAGATGACAGGATATGCATGCCATTTTTAGATTACATACCTAAAGCATGTTTAGCATATGACAGGCAAAATTAAAATGTTAAGAACTGTGAAAACTTGGGATAAACTTGAATATGTATGACCAGTAAAATGTGGAAATCTGCTATGAAAGATAATAGAAGCACTTATTTCCTTTTTTTAAAGTTTTAAGAAAATAAATGAAGAAGGTGATGAAAGGGATTGAATCACTAGCCTCTTGACCAGAAAACCAAAAAAAGATTTTGTAATTGTTCGTAGGTAGATTATTCCCATAACTTTGTATTATTAAGCCACACATTGAACAGCAATATATTTCCCAGCATTAAACCCTGAGGATTTCTATGGTAGCTGCTTCTAAGAAAATGCAGGAAGGTTAATTATGGTCTAATATTACAGTCTAACAGGCCAGTAGTCCAGTCAAGAATTCATGCCTCTGCATAGCCTGGCTTGACAAAGTCTTTAATTTTGTAGGTTAAAAACAGCCTTATTCTGTTCATTGTGCCTTATATTGAACCTCTCCTACTGATATGGATAACCAGGAATATCTAGAGAATTCAGTCTCTTTAATTATTTAGAGATTTTATGGGCCTTTAAATATAACATGTTGCTGCAAATAGTTATCCTTGGCTTGTCAGTGAAAACAAATATCTCTATATGTCTCTTGACTCCTTTCAGCATTCCTCTCCCACAGTACTGGACAAAAGTGTTCTCTCAGCCATTGCATACAAGAGTCAAGGCATATCCAGATTTTCATGCAGGAGGACACAGAAATAGTCAACACTTTGGAAGCAGAACTAGATGTTTTGGTCTAGAAGAGAAATATGCTCTAGAGGAAACGATGCATTGCACCCTTTTGCATGTATATTCTTGGGAAATCAACTGTGTTACTCTGATAAGGCCATGTGTTACATAAAGGGATATGTCTTGTGAATTATAACAGAGCTGGCATCCAGAATGTCTACTGGCAATGGAGTAGAGCATTACTACACAGTTTTATTACAAAAGCAAACTGTAGTCTTGATAGTGCATTCCTCATTCTGGGATGTACTGACTGTATTTATTTCATGGAAGAGATTAATGGAATGTTTAAACAGAGATTTTGCAACCTTCATCTTTGTTGGTAGATGCTTTTGTCTTTCTGTCTTAGCTTGAAGCATCATGTGTCTTTCAATGGAGCTACTTGACAGTTGACATTTTCTGCTTTTACTTCTACTCCAGCTGCTAATTGCATATTTACAATCCTTCAATCAAGAGGAAAAGAGAAACAGATTAGAAAAATTTTCAGCCTGTCAAGCAAACCATACATATAATGAAACATCCACTCATTAAACACGGAGAACTTTTACGGCTTTAATAATAAGTGTTATAAAGGGCACAAAGGTATTATTAATTCTGAAGGAATGCAGGGCTGGAAAAACAATAAGTCATTTTGACAGTTGCTATGAAGACTATTACCAAATGTTATGTTTACTTGAATAGGTTCAATTTATAAAACAAGACCCATAAAAAATCTACAGCCTAATCAATTGAAATGCCCTACTACAAACAACAGATAATGGAGTAAGGGTCTGATATATTGATTAAAGACTGAATTGTGATCATGGATTTTATAAAGATAATTGGTAATGTGTGCTGCTTCTGTACATTAAGTTAAACACTGTGGCAATTAATTGAATTGCTATAATAAAAATTTAACACTGTAAATGTTTTTTTCCTAAGTTAAGGAAGTGAATTTTTCTGAATGTGTGATTATCTTTCTAAAAGGAATCCACAAATGTGTGTTTATTACGCAAATATAGCAAGATACACGAGCTTTTGTTCATGAGCTGTAATCACCAATTAATTCCTCCATATATCTCTCATGAAAATTAAATTTGGGGGACATAAGAAATTCTTCTTTGTTTCTGGTGTACTGGTTGTAATCCCGAACATAATCAAGCAAGCTGGCAGTATGTATGATTATATATGATACCACTCTGCAGGAGACAGCTTCAATATTGTACCTCCACTCCTCCATTCATTATTGGCAAACATGTGCCTGGAACTCACTGCAATGTTACAACTGGCATTCTGAAATACTGTGATTTCTTTTTCTTCTAGCCAGGACTTGTATTCCCCATAGGATTTATGTACTGCATTGTATTATTCATTATATGTTCATGACTTCCACTACTATTAGGAAAATCTGTGTGTATACATTCAGAATAGAATATATCTCATAGCAGATTTCAAAAAATATAACACGCAATTACTTTAAAACATGAGGTTAACAAAATAAGGACTGAAAGACAAGGAAGAGAAAACAGGAAATTTAAAAACCACTCACCCACTATGTTTGATCCTGTACCCACTCTTTCCATAGTAAATCATTAGTTACTTTTAAAAAGTCAATACAAATTGGCATAAAGCTGGTAGGAAATCAAACTTGAGCCTATCCTGCTTAAAAACCTGAAATATGTTATTCATTTGAAAGCAGCAATTGCCCTGAAACTGGAGAACTGATAGACACATTCACACCACTCACTAGGTCACAAAATACTCTTTAGAAGACAGTAACTGAGTGTGGCAATAATAGCACCACAAAAGACTGTGGCACAGCTAAAAAGGCTAATTGGTGCTTAGGCCACCATAATGGGGCTTACAAGCGCAGATTCCAGTTCTGCCAAAATACTATCGGCAAATCACTTTCCCTCTCAGAGGCTCTTGTCTTCATGAACGTAAAATGAGGATACTGATAGTGTTAACAGCTTAGAGATCTACAGACAAAGAGGAGGAGGATTTACATCAATACAGTTTATCAGTTCCATCAGTTGGATAGGGATGTAACCGGTGGAGCTGAGCCAGCTCGCAGATGCACAAATTTCTAGTAAGGTCAAATATCTCTCTAGATCACAAGGCATTCACGATCACATCTTCTACTGCTTCTGTCTATTCAAAGGATGTTTTTCTAAGGAGTAGAATAAAATCTGATTTACTTAAGGTACCTGCTCCCTCACCCTCATTAAGCAGAAGAGGGGTTAAGAAAGTATGTTCACCTGATCCCCTGCAGGCAGCTGCAAGCTATCTTTGGCTCTGCATGGAGCAGATGTGGTCTGGCCACTTCCAAAGGCAAATATGAGAAACAATGATTAATGCTTCCTTCGACTGGTCAAAGAAACCTTTGCCAGGGCCATTTAAGATCTAGCTAACATTGAGTCAGGGCAGAAGACCATGTGGACATCCTTGGAGCCGGGAATGCTGGTCTCCTCCAAGACCAGGACGTGCCACTGTACCCAGGCTATGTTGCTCTGCTCAGGGGAGAAAACACTGGGCTTGGTCTGGGAGGTCTCTTGAACCAAAATCTCAAATCTGGAGTTTTTGGTTTTCCAGATGCTTCCAGCAGATTGATGAATAAAGATGATGAAAAATAAAGGAAATAAGAGGCTACAAAATGAAATCTGAAAGAAGTCTCTAACTTTGTACCCAGCACCTGTCAGAAAAGGTTGTCCGTTTTACTAGGCAGGAAATGCAAAACAAGAGCATCTGTAACTATTTGTAAATAGTGTCAAATTTATGGAGCTGATTTGACGTGAGGAAAAAATATCTCTAGAAAAGAATTGCAAAACATTCAAAGTAGTTTATTTTGACATTTAAAAAACTTTTAAAAATGTTATTCTGCTTAAAAATTTATCTAAATTTACATTTAGACCTATTTTGCAAGTAAACGAAGGACATCAAAGTGAAATAAAGCATTTCATTTGGGTTCAAACAAAATGTTTATTTGGATCCAAAATATTGTCTTCATTTCAGCCAGGGAGCTGAAACAATATGCAGTTATTTTTATACCTTTACTGTAACATAATTTTTTAATTTTATTTTTCCCCTTTTCTCATATTTTCTTTAAAGAACACTCGTGATTTTTCCTCTAGGGAAATGTAGAGCGCTTGATTTTGTCATAAGGTGCCACCCTCTTATTAAAATGTTGAATTCAGTGATTGGTTGTCATCAATGTTGTTAATATTGTTATTACTTAAGGTCATTCCAATGCAATGAACTCATTTGCTTTTCAATATTCTCCTTTCTCTTCTGTTTTCTAAAACTTGGTATTTCTTTAAATCATACTTGCTTCTCTTCAATCACATTTTTACTTTTATATTTAAGGTTAAAATGACTGAAAGCTAAGAACAGCTTTTTGCTAGCTCAGTTTGGTGGAAAATTTTCAGAATGTTCATTGAATCCCTTCAAAATTTAGAAAACTATTAAAAGCTGCAAGAAATGACTGAAAAGAAAAAGCCTGAAGTTCATAAAAACTTTTCGAGATTTTTTTCTTTTTTTAGCCTTAGTTATCTTTTTCTCCTATTTCCTTTTTGTAACACTGTTTTTTCTTCTCTTTCCTTGTAGGTCTGAATCAGAAAAGTCTATCTGCAATTTAGATTTATTGGAATAGAAGTTAAAATGAATAAGAGCAACGTTTCACTGTCAGATTTGTACAAAGGAGTCAGTGCAAGTGAAAGCCAAGTTCTTTCCCATTTATCTCTTACTCTTCTTTATCTCTACTCACTTTCTCTATTTCAGTCCATTCCATCCCTCTTCCTTGTCTTTCTTTATACTTTTTTACCTCCCCTCTATCCCTACTTTTAGTTTTTTTAACAATCCCTCACACATCCCTACTTATTATCCAGGGACCTATTCAGCCACAGAAGTCTTGAATGTTAAGCGTGAGAAAGAGACTGTTGCAATGAGCATGATGATAGATAATTTTCAGAAAGTTTTTGGGGTTTTTTTTACTGAAATGTTTTAATATTTTCAACCAAAAATGTTCCCATCCTTTCAATAGGTTAAAAAATAACCCCTGAAGTGTTGGTGTTGGTAGTATATATTACTATTGTTACAGAAGCCAGCCAGAGGGAGGAAATGACCTTTAAAATGAGAAGAAAATTCTCGTTCCTTCCTGACTCTTCCCTGCTTTCCATTTGCTCTGCATTTTCTCATTTTCTTCTTTTTTTTACATCCTTCTCTTTTCTCCTGCCTGTTCCCTCACATTTTTCATTTTCATTTTCTGGTGATTAATAAATATAAGGTTTATAATGCACTTGAAATCCACCTTATTAACCTAATTTGAATGCAGAGCATACGGACAACAGTGAGATTGCCTATATGTATCTAAACTCCACAGAACCATGGGAGAAATTAAAACAAGAGAAGGAGTGTGGGGAATGTAGCAGCACATTTACCCTCGAGGCTGCCATTTCACACGGGTGTAGTTCTTAAGCACATCCATTGCACATCCACACACTGATCTCTCAGCATTTCAGAGTGCTGCTGTATGACACCACTTTATCTTTGGAGTCACACTGAAGGATTTTCTTCATGTAGTAATGGCTCACATGAAGAGGAAGGTACTGTGGATTATTGCTGCCTCCCAGAAGGCCCTTTTTGCCCCCTTTGCTGGAGGCAAAACCAGAGACACTGAGTGCCTGTTTCTCTAGGACAAAGCTGGCATGACTGGAGCAGACAGAAGGGTGCTCGGTTCTGCCTTGTCTGTCTGTGAGACTGAGAGAAGCATCACCCAAGGGTTTCTGAGGGAGTTTCTCTAACCAGACCAGCACATGGAACAACATTGTTGGGGAGGATGAAAGTTTGGTAAGAAAGTTTCACAGATATGTAGGCTTGGCAGAAAGATCTCTGAATGTAGAAACTGAGGATGAGGTAGAAATGGAAGCAAGTTTTGATATAGAGTAAAAGATGTTTTGCTGAAACAGTGATCGCTGAGTAACTGAGAAGGCAAAGGTTGGAGATGAGTTGGAAGGAGATTTTTATGAATAGGACAAAGGTATGTGACTACAAACAAAGACATGGTTTTCACCAAGTAAATAAGTCTCAAGAAGAGCATAAGTAAATAGAAAACATGTTTTTACCAAAAAGAGAGATATCGCAGGCAAACAAGAAATGTCAATGTAGGAAGAAAAAGAGAGGTCTGAGAATTTTCCCTTGTAAGCTTAAATTGTAACTTACTTACTCTTGTGATTGGATAATAATGACTATAATATGGTGATGGTAGTAGCTATGATAGGCTATAGGCAAATGTAAAGGTATTGTGTATGGTACTTATTGGTTGTTATGTATTAAGATACTCTGCAAAGAAAAGTATGTAACTTGAAAAGTATGTAGCTTTGTAACTTGAACAGAAAGTGGCTTCAGGTATGCCTACAGCTGGAGCTGGCAGCTGTAGGGCTGGCTCTGGATACCCACTCCCCGAAATGCTGCAACTTCACCTATGCAATAAACAGCTTTCAAGAGAGCCGCCTGAAGTCCAGACATCCTTCGTGAAACTTTCTCCTATAAACATCATTTCAATTCCCATGTCATGTTCATACTTTGGGAAGAACCATATATACATATAAATGTCCTGTGCATTGAAGCACCAAAAAATGTAGACAGGAGATACAGTATAACAGTATCTGTGTTGCAAAGCAAATCAAGAAGTGCTGAAGCATCTCTTTAATAAATACACTTCTTTGGGAACGGAATCTGCAGAATGGATTCTTTGTAAAAAGATTCAGATATATGATCACTCCTCTGCTAAGTGCCCTGAGAAACAAAGCTTCCAAAGTCAGGAGGAAGTTAATATATAGAGTTGGGAAACCTTAGAGGAAGGCTGTAGAACAAACTCCTTAAGGAGTTTGACCTTATATGAGCTTGTATAATGTTGCAGGAGAAAAATGAAAAGAAAAAAAAAAAATCAAGATAAAGACATTGAAATAACTAATATCTGTCCAAAAGAAAAGAGAAAAATAAAAATTCTATATTTATTTAATGTTTTTATTTGAAATAGGTTTCAAGAAAGGAAATCTTTGCTTTGTCTCTAGATCTTCTCACATGAACATGACAGAAGAAGACTGACAGGGGATTATTTGCCCTTCTTTTAGGTTTTATTTTTGAATGATCCAGTGAAGTAGCTGATTCTCATTCACAGTTTCTGTTCCAAAACTGTTCTACTCATGGCAAAAAGTGCTGCATGGTTATATCGCAATAACCATGACCAAGAAACTAAGAAAAAAACACATATCATTTGAAATGTTTGTTTTCTGGGCTTCTTTATTAGTTTTAAGTTTTGGTACTTACCTGCCTATATGAATTTGGGGGCTTCACTTTTCATAGCTGTTGCTCAAAGTGATCTAAGGAGTTAACAAAACCCTATCTTCACAGTCTGACTTGAAACCACCATTCTTAAAATTGAAGCCTGGATTTTTGAGATGTGACTCTTTCATGGGCCCAGTTTTGCACCTCATGTAGGCTGACAACACAGACATGGGCTCAGCCCAGATTTAGCCTGGAATGACCACAGATGTCTGAAGAATATCACCTTCCTCGCAGTTCTATATAGATAGATGCAGATGCTCTCTGTCTTCTCTGAACTCTTTGCAGTCATATCAGAGTCAGATTTGGATTTTGTTTATTTGTTTTCAAAAATTTACCAAGTCAGACTGTTCTTTTCCTTGAAATGTATTTGTCCTGTACATGAAAGAAAAAGCAGAGAGGAGGAGCTGGCTGGCATATTCTGAACTACTATATATTGCAGAACAGGCTTCCAGTTGTCAGCGTCTGCACCCTGTAGAAGTATGGTTTCAATTTTACTTTTGAAATCTGAGTCGAGCAATGTTGCCAACACATATTTTTCCCTGTCAAAACATTTCACTTATTCCTGAATCTGTAGACAGCTTTTAGGTTACATCTTTTCCCCAGTCTTATTGAAACAGGATCTTCATTTCTTTTGAAATCATTTTTCATTAGTGTGGGAGCAAAAAGTAGATACTAGAGCTGATAAGTGGCAGCACCTGGCTTAAAGATGTTCCATCAGCTCTTAGTTTCTGTGTGATCACTTCTGATAATTGGAGGATGAAAACCAAAGCAGCAGTCACACTCAAATCATGATAGGTGAAGACATTATCTTTCTTCTTTCTCTATGCTCTGAGTGTTGCCGTGCTGCCTGTGTCCCCTCTTGTTCTATGGAACTGATAGAAAATGCAAAATGCAAACTTAAGGTTTCACATGTTGCTTCAGCAAAAGATTTTTTGACTAATTTGGTCATGATTAGGACTGTCTCACTGTTCAGACTTAAATTAGCTGAAAAAGCATATAATTTTTGGTTTTGGTGAACAACTTATAAACTTATTCACGTTTGTAGTTGTCTTAATTATTTTCAAACATATGCACACATTTCAGTCTAGAGAATTTGTGCAAACAATTTCTTCAGCTGTTTGCTGTTCACTAGCTATTGTTCATGGCATGTAGCAAAGTCATATGAACTACATTGTGTGATTCCTGCTTCCTAACTGGATGTCTGGCAAGAAAATGAATAATAATTGAAAAGCAACAGACAATGTAATGTCACCCCTCCTTCCTTCCCCTCCCATCCCTCCTCCCCCCCAAAAAAAAATCCCTATTTCAGATTATAAATCTTTGTATTCAAGCTAGTATATGCTGTGGGAACAACATGCCTGAGAATTTGTAAACTTTAGAGGCAAATAACAGTTCCCTTAACAATTATGAAACAGGATTCCTTGCATTAAAGCACAAAGATATTCAGAATCAATCACTGTTTGTATTGTTTGCCAGCAGTATTTATTGTTTCATTCATGTTTCTGGATTTAAACCATACCTAGTTCCAATACCAAACTCCCCAACAATCTGAGTTTAATCACTTGCCTGACATCAGACTGCAAAGAAGGAGCAGATCTGAGCAGTATAGAGGGAAGATGACACTCTTGAAAGCTTCAGCTTTTATTTCTATCCCAGATTCCTAACAAGATGAGGCTCAACAGCTGTACTATTTGCAAGTCTGCGCATCAGCAACAGACTAGCCAATAGAAATCCAAGCCAACAGAAAATGTGGGTGGCAAGAGAGCCCCAGAGTTCATGTAGGCCGTTCTTTTCCAAGGCATGATCAGCTCTTCCTTAAACAATTCTCATTCACCTGAGTCTAGCTCTGTCTTAAAGACTTTCTGTAATGGCAATTTTTCCCAGCAATCTATTGCAGTGCTACATTTTTGCAGTATTAAAAATATTTCATACTACCTTCCTTGATGCAATTTCAGTCTACTACTTTCTGTCCCACCCAAGACATGGCATAAAATTTTTCTGTTCATCCTTCGTATTTACCCTTTTGACATCAGCCATCGTGTCCACCCTTAGGGCCTCCTTTTTTATTCAGATGTCATCGCCTGCTGAGTCTTTCCTTGGAGTTTGTGTTATAAAGACTGATCCTTCACTTACCTCTTTGGATTTTCTTCAAACATTCCATAATCATCTTAAGGTGGAGAAAATATTTCAGATTGTCTTACAGGAAGTATTTCTATTTATTCAATCGAATGTGATATTTGGTTTTCTTCACAACAAAATGCTATTAATACATTGTGATCAATTACAATCTCTAGCTCTTCTTTTGCTACCTAGTTAGCTGTTCTTCAGCTTGCCTTTGGGCAGCTGGTTACTCTTTACTAAATGTAGCATTTTGCACCTGTCCCTGCTGAATTTTCAGTGAGCTCACCATACTAACTTTTGAACCTGTTGGTCAGTCTCAACAGAACAGACTTCAGTTGGCAGAGCTCAGCTGACACTCAGTAATTTCTGACTCAGTTTGTGAAAACAGTCAGCTAGAGGGGGAGAACATCCCCATGGAGGGGAAGGTTATGATGTGAACTTGATGCTTCTTGGATGCTAGCAACCCTGTACAACATGACTCTGAGGGAAATACAGCTTCATAGAAATATTTGTTTTAAAATTGAAGAGCTGTAAGGTTACTCATGTACTTACAGTCTTATGTCAGATAACTACTCTGGGGTGTTTTTCCTGTCGTACATCCATCGGCTGCCAGAGAACTTACCACAAGGCTTCATGATCCTGGGGTTATGCTGACTGTAGTGCTCAGGTCTTTCCTTGGGTGATACAGACTCCTGGAATTAAACTGAGAGATCTCACATTCAGCAATTACTGCTAATGGTTCAGTCAAAGGCTGTGGGCTGCAAAATAATGGCCAGTACAGGAGACACCTAGTTAGAGAAAATTGTTTTCTAAAATGGCTGATATTTTTAAAGGGGGATTTAGAGTGCATAGTGTTGCAGGCTACATCTTTATTAGTGTTAGACAGGAGTTAATTTCTCAGTTGCATTCATTTGGTGAACAAACCTTTCATGGTATGATTGTAGCATCATGAAAGCTCATTAAGTAGTGAACTTCTGAATTAATAAAATACAGACTATCACTTTGCTGCAGCCACAATAGAAAAGAATTTTTACTCCACAGTATTCTGGTCTATGAGACAAAAATTGGTACCTACAGCTATGAGAAAAGAAATAGACAATTTCTTTAAGTATAACATTCCTATAACTTTGACAAAATGAAATTGCACATATTAAAAACAGAGTAAAGGGAGGAAGAGGAACAGAGGAAATATAAAGTGAACTGGAAAAATAAAGATCTCTTTCTACATGACCACTATTCCCATTAGTTATTAAATCTCAGCAGAACTACACACAAAAACAAAGACAGTAATTCAAAAGTTACAGTCAAATACCATGAAGTTCTGTGGTGACAGTTGTCTGAAGAATATATGATCAATGTGATTTTTTTTTCATTATTTCTACTGAGTTTAAGAAAAAGTCATATAAAATAACATTACTGAGAAAAAGAATATGAAAGTATTTCCCCCCTGTTGAAAAGATATTGCATTTTATTTTGGGGAATGTTTGGGCTTTTTACTGAAAAAAATAAACACTGAAAACAGAAGGTATCATATTGAGGTGTTGCTTTTTAGGAGATCCTGAAGTGCTGATAAAAACAGAGATATCTGTGAGGAATTACAGACCATTCAAAATTATTTTGTCCTGGAATAAAGATTGATGATGAATTTCTGGCTATTTCTTAGTCTTGATTGCCTAAGTAGAAACATACAAGCCATTTGCAGTGAAAGAAAACTGAAGGAAAAATTGACTGACATATGATAGGATGTTGAAATGTATGATTTGGGGATTTTAGGTCTCTTTCTTCTATTTGAAATAAGAAGTTTAATCCCATGAGAATGTATAGAAAACAGAAGTGAGCTGGCTGAGAATTTTCTACTCCACATTTTCTTTGACAGAAAGATGCATTTCTGACTAAACAGGGGGGTTTTTTTAAATGTATTCCTTCATTTAAAATGTAACTTCTTTTTGTCTGAAAACAGAAATTCGTAACTTTTACAGCATAAAAATGAAGTAAAGACTTCAAGTAAAGTTTTTTTTTTTTTCATGAAGGGTTGAAAGAGTAGGCCAAGCTTCTTCAGTTGCCATCCTGGTTTTATCAGTGGTTGTCATCTGAGGTGAGTAGTCTTACAGTGTTAACTCTTAAAAACATATACCAGATGATTTTATAATAAAACAAACAAATGACACAACAGGACATAAGAGTACAAACAAGAAAATAGAATGAAGGGAAAAAAAGAGGAAAGTATTACTATTTAAATTAAAAATTTTAAAAAAAGCAAAGCAATTGAGGTTAAAAATAAACTTGCTGTCTTAAGTGATGGCAACATGAAAAAAATGAAAGTTTTGAACAATGTCAGCAATACAATAAATAACAAAATATTACCTCACTGGTTTGTTCTAGCTGTGTCAAAATCCATTTTTTGCATTCACTTTTCTATTCTCTTCACTGTCCATAATAAATGTCCTCATAGGAATCCAGCTGCTGACATAGTTTTTCATTTGGCCAGCTGACTATCATGCATACACCCCAATTTTAGGATTCAAGAGGTAAAATTATTCTTTAGAAGACAGTTTTTCTTGCCTTTAAACCCAAAGACGGTCACCCAGCTTAGCTGGTTAGACTATGGTGTTAATGACGCCACGGTTGTGGGATTGATCCCTGTATGGGCCAGTCCCATGAGAGCTGAGCATGAGATCCAATGATCCTTGTGGATCCCTTCCAGCTCTGAATATTCTGTGTCGTTCTTTGTATCTTATCTCTTCATGTTTCTATTATCCTGCATTTTTTAATTCTGTGAATGTCAGACAAATGAATGGATAAGAGAGCTGTGAATAATGCAGTGTAGTATGAAGTGTATAGAGGTACTGATTGCACAGCATGGTTGGGAAGATTCATGTGTTTGTCTAAGGCAGTGCTTCTCTGCTACCTTTGGCTTGCAAAAAGGGTACTGCATTGGGCATGCCTGAGGGAACACATGCCCAGCAACAGCACATTTACTCCTGATGCTTAGAAAAAGCCACTTTAACATGTCTCAGGTACAGCTTCTCTGGGGTATCTACCTATGTGCTTGTATTTGGAGTAGCTCAAGTCCATGAGCAATGCATGGACACGCTGGCAGGTACAGGCAAGGTTATATAAGTGAAAAGCCTATATCCACAGAGCAGGTAGAATTCTGTGCTACAGAGGTGAGTCATTGGCATGTAAGGAAGAGAAAACACCCACCATTCACTAGGGACAGTTGGTGCCATATACAACAAAATCCTGCCTTGACTGTTGCTTCTTCTTGTAACTGTATTAATAGGTGCTCGTCATAACTACATCCTTCTTCCTTCTAGTGGGAATGTTTTAGATGTAGTGAGGAATGGCCACATTTCAAACTGAGAGCATTTCCAAGGTTTCTGTGTCCATCTCTCATCTAATTTTTGGAGAAGTAAATCCATCACCCAGTTGAGTGGCTCTTCTGCTTGAGATGGTATTTGTGTACACATACAATTTATTTTCAAGCGTTATCTCTCTTCACCTTATCATAAACATGTAAGTATAAAGTAATATGATTTGTTTCTATAGAGACAAAAAAAAAAGTACTTTAAGAAAATAAAGGAATTTATAAGAAATGTTTATGCCAAGTTCTACACACTTTCTAGCCATTGCAGGGGTACTTGGCAAACAAAAGGTTTCTAACTAGGCCTTGAGGCAGCATCCAAAGCAAAATCCCTTTTTTTCCATCTATGACCAAAAAGAAGTTGAGACAATATCCACTCTGTCTTCCTCTTCCAAACACAATCAGCTCTTTCTAATTCTTTTATCTTTGTCCTAAGAAGTCTCTCATGATGAATGATCGCTAATTGTAATTAATTCCAATGCACTGTTACCTTTGGCAATGCCTAATTTGAATAGGTTTTCATGCAATGACCTATTTAACATGGTGTTGTTTAACCCCAGCTAGAAAACTGGATTGGTTTTTCCATAAATAGATTTTTGATTTGGCTCTTCTTTTTATTTCTTTTTCTTTTTCTTCTTTTTCTTCTTTTTCTTCTTCTTCTTCTTCTTCTTCTTCTTCTTCTTCTCCTTCTTCTTCTTCTTCTTTTTTTTTTTTTTTTGGTGGGTGTTTTGTATTGGGTTTTTTTGTTTTTTGATGTTCACCACCTGAAGATCACACTGTGACTAACCTTGACTCTGCCATGTGTGTATATAGCCCTTTGGTGTGCTGTGGATTTAAGAAGAAGAGCTGAACAAATCCCGACATAATCAGAACACTTTCTCTTGCCCTTGGGCTGGAGATAGGCCAGGACAATGCCTTTTATTGAAGAACAGAAATATAAAATGTATCACATCTTTTGAACTGACATGTAGAATTTACCAAAATGGAAACCACATGTTTCTAAAAATTTAAACACAGAGGTGGCTGCACCAGCATTATATTCACATCTGGAAGCAGCCATCTCTCACAGAGGCAGCTTTATAAATCTTTTCTGGGGGCACTATCCCAAATTTCACTTTTCCTGGGTTAAAATACAATAAGATACACTGAAAAACACACAGCTAATGTAGGAACATAATATAAAGAATAGACAGGAACAAGAACAAAAGGACATACATGAAATGGGAGAGAAGGGAAAGCAATTTGTGTCATTTCAGAAAAAAATCATGAGTGTACCTTTTGTTTTTCTTTCTGCCTACGAGCACATTTGGCAGCACGGTATGATTGTTATCTAGCTTGCCTTTGTTCAGCTTGCAAGTGTATGCTGAGAGTGACCAAATTAAATAATACCTTCTTACTCAAAAGAACAGTTTCTTCTGTGTACTCAAAACCACATCTTCTTTATTGGCTGAAATAAGTTTTTACTACATTTTGGCACAAAAGAGCAGTGGGACACTGAGCAGAACTATCTGCCTTGTGCATTGTCTGAAGAATTGCTAACTACACCTGAATTTCACCCACTTTATTGCTGGTGGCACAGAAGGCAGAAGCACTGTGGCTTGGCATTTATCAAGTGGATCTGTATAAATTTAGAGAGAAGTACTGCTATTAGACATATAGTATGGAGGAGTGATTCACTCCTGTGACTACCAGAATGAGAAATTCTTCAACTTGCAGGTTGAACTGGAGGTAGGATTTCCTGATCTTCACCAGAGGATTCTCTGGGCCTCTGATTTAGAGAACAGGGCTTAGGTATTTGAGCACAAGGAGCAAAGAACAAGTTATATATTTCTCTTTGAGGCTTGGTTGCTTTGCTGACGAGATGCCTGGTGTGGAGGTCTCAGCAGGAAGCAAATGCCATATGGGTTTGAGTTCTGTAAAAGAGAAATGGGTATATCAAATTCTGCAGTATGGAATAGAACCATATTTTTATAAGGAGTGTTGACAACATTGAAAACCCAAGCAGGAGGCCAGAAAAAGATTACCCATGCCCTTACCTGTCCCTCAGAGACATGTCCCTCTCATTAAACAACTGGGAAGTTCCACTACTGTGTACATTTGTGTCTTAGTGGAAAAATTCAAGGGAAGCAAGTTCCAGTAGTGTCACAGAGCTCTTCAAAGAGTTGAAGGTAGGTAGCTCTTCTAAGTAGAGAAAGGGCTTTAGCTTTTCTGCCTTCTCAGCTGTTGGAGACAGATTCCTGCCAAAAGAGCCAGCAGTTGGGAAATGGCAAAAAAAAAAAGTTACGTGTTCCTTTCAAACAGGTGCACTATGCCTGCAGCAAAGAGAAAGACACATGAGAACATGCATTTGCACAAGGAGGCATTAGAATAAAAAAGGCTTGAGCTGCAGAGACTGAAATATCTTTACAAGATGGCAGGCAGCCAGAAAGCTGAAGAGTGGGGGGATGACTGCTTTTTCTTATTTTTCACATTTTTGATTGAAGACACTTGATTCTGATTTCAGCTACGTGGGTACATATTGATGCTTAAAATGTGAAATCAGCTGTTATTCAGAAGCTGATTTAACAAGCTAGGCAGGAATATCTGCCAGCGTAGCTAAGTTCAGAAATCAGGCACAGGTTTTCTGCCAAAAGAATTGGGAACCAAGAAACCATAACAAAACACAGCCACATCAGCCAGTGTATGTTGCTACAGATCAGACCCATATTAAAAATATTTTCTCAGTATAACAGGAATATTTAGGTGTCTTTTAAAAGAGTTTATTGAGTTTAAGATAACACAGTTTGCATTTTACTACACAAAATGCTGCAATGCCTTTCAGTGTATGCCTCTATTTCTGTCCTTATGTGCAACTGAGTTCTTTATGCCTGCAGAATTCTAAAGTAACATAAAGATAGCTGTATATGTACAGAATATCTGTCAGAGGGTCTGGCCTTTGTTATAACAGCCATGAGTTTGCAGGATGTACATGCAACCATCTGTACCTTTCCCTGAAGTGCTTATCTGTGTGATCCTTCAAAAAATTAAACCTATTCTTTGAATCACACAGATACATATTTTTCACTCATATGTAATTGGTGTTTAGAAAATAAAAGCTGTTATTCTCAGTTCCCGTCTCTCAAACAATTTAACATTTTCAAAGAAAATATATACTTTATAAGTGAATCCAAGATCCCTCTAACTAAATATGTTCCATTTTCCTCACATCTTGAGAATTTTATTCTGCTTCTTCATTGACAAGCATAATGGAAAAAGTGGCACAGCAAGAGCTCTGCTTATTATTTGCTTTGATAGGCATAACTGGAAGGAGATGTTCTAAGCTCCAAGTATTTCAGGTAGCCATTTTAAAAGGTAATATTTACAGACTGGCTCTCTGAGCTAGAGAAAAGCCTTACAATTCAAAACTTCTATCTGATAACATCCTGTCCACTCGTTCCAGTTTATTTTGCTGAGGCTTTATATGGTGATACAAAACAAATGTCACACAGTTGCAATTTTTAGGCTCAAAATTTTATGTCTGTTCTCATTGCCTATAGTATCAAATTGTTCACATTTTCTGACAATGCATATGAAGGTTTCTAACACAGAATCAAATCTTTTTGTCATCTTTTTGTCATAATCTCATTGCTGTAATATCATCACCTTTGGCAATCATGTCTGACAGTTCATGAAAATGCAGATTGCCATGAAATCTACAAGGAAGGAGCCCTCAGATGCCAATGCATCCTTAGGGCAACGAGTCAAACTACAAAGTTTATTGCTCTTCAAGTGGTCACATCCCTTCGGCATTTTTTCCCAGTCTTTCTCCTCCTTGAATCTTGTACTCAAGAAAAGAAAGAAGTCATATAGCAAAATGAACATTACTATACTGATTTTTTTAGAAACTTTGATTCTGGATTTAGATGAGCTCTAGGTGGGTAAAAAATTGCACTATCAATTTTCATACCTTCTCTCTCAAATGGCATATTTTATTGCGGTTTAAATTTTGTTTGTTTTTTTCTTATCCTGACTGTTATTTTTGAGGAATTGAAAATTATAAAATACTAAATAAGCTAAAATGTTTTTTTTTTAAATAGATGGTGGGGGGGAAAAAAAACAAGTAAAGCAAAATTAAAGTGGACAGTGTCAAGAGTTGAAAAAATAGGGATATTTAAATTCAATTGAAGTACATAAGAATCATCTGTGCATATTATACAATTGTTAAGTACTGTTAGGAAACAGCATGGTCCACAGAGCCTATCTGAACACTAAGAAAAATAGTTGTCTGACAAGGTCTACCCTGACCAGACATGAATTATGCCAAAGAAGATAAGAATATGAAATCTGCAATGTATACAGGAAATACAGTATAAAAGTCCATCTTAACCCACATGAATTTCCCAATAGCTTTTTGTCTGAGGCTGAAATAAATCAGCCAGAATAAAGAAGGATTCAGTTCTGTTTGTATTTTCCTATATCAACATGGGAAATATCCTCTACTCCACTGAAAAGTCAGTTTTAAAAAAAGAAACAACAATCGATTTTTGTGTCTTGAAGACACATAAATGCTAGTGACTGATTATCACGATGTATAAACATCAAAAAGCATAAGATTCATTAGGACATCAGCATAAGAAATATTTCTGAGACAGAACATATAAATCAGAACGTCACTGCGGATCAGAGGTAGAAGTTACTGACAGGTATCTGGTAAAAAACAGGATAATCCTGTCATCTGACATCCAGTTGACTACATTCTGGTGTATTAACTAAGTCTTCATTGATAATTCATGATTATTCTTCGAGGGTACACTCTGTTTAGAGCAGCTCTTGCAATGTTTGTCAGACGCAATACTGACTCTGTGACTGACTCAAGTCTGTTGTTTACTGGTACCTTTGAGTTCCCTAGGAGAGAAGTTAAATAGGGTTAAGCTGCAAAACAGGGCATGGAATAAGAAAAGGGGATGAGAAGGAAGTTTGAGATACCAGAGGCAGATGAAAGTCTACAACCACTTTAGTAATTAATTCATTATTAAGAGCAAGAATTTGCAGGCTTTCTTTTCTGATGTCACAGATTTGCACAGTAAGGTAATGAGAGCTTCAGAAGAAAAACAAATAAGCAAACACTGCAAAATTGCACCGATGAGATTAAAAAAAACCCAAACCAATTGTTATTAACAGTCATACTGTTATGCATAATCATGCTATTTGTGCATGATTAGAGGACTACATGGACTCCAGGGTCATTAGCAAAAATTTCGTTATGTGCTGGATTCTGAGTTACAGAGATTATGCCTCAAAACCAAATTTAAACTTGCCAAATGCACTACTGTATCGTAAGAAGGTACACGGCAGACTAGGGACATAACCTCACACAATCAGGACCTGGATCACAGAGCCTCAGGAAGATCAGAGCTGATCCCATCTGCTCCATCAGTCCTTAAATTGTTCAAGTCCTATTCTAATACAAGCAGTAAGCTTTTTCATTCCTCTTAATTCTTTTATTCTTATGAAGTTCATTCCAACCATGAATGTTTGTTGTTGCAACCATAGTGATAACAGATAGTTACTGGAGACAGTACACTCAAAGTATTTTCAACAACTCTTTTTGAAATTTGACTATATTAGGGTCTCTCTGTGGTAATGCTGCAATAAAGATACAATGTTGATATAATTCTTACATCAGTTTTCAGTTACGACATTAGCAACTGCTTTGTTTAAGACTACTCCAGAAGCTATGAAGAGAGATCATTCCTTCATCTCAGCATTTTCCTGAGAAAATACAACTTCTCAGTATTTTCCTCAGAATTTCACTTGTGCTTAAAATCTTCTGGGAAGGCATCTACAGCATTTAACACACTCCAAATGTAGAATAAATTTCCAATATTTGGTTTTACATGACTAAAATAAGTAAGGAACTTTTCTTGAGGGCACATTGATATAGGCATAAAGGAGAACTTGCACTACTTTCAGAGAAAATCCAGTTCTTTCACATGACATAAAGACAGGAAAAGCAAATGAAGTGAGTAAAGATGAGAATAAAAAGTATGAGGAAGAAAACAATTATACATATTTTCCAAATAAAATCGAGCAAAATAAATTTTTATGGACTCAGTGAGATTTTTGGGTGAGATATGGAATCTAGAAATTTAAATTCTTACTTCTATTTTTGTCTATTAGGCACTCATATATTCTGCCGCTTGAGTGCCTATGTATGTATATGTACATGCACATATACTTGTACATGTATATCACAGACTCTTCTCACAAGCTGTTAAAAGCAGAACATATCCACCAGGAAGTGGAGCTGATCCAGCAAACAGCTTTCCCAGCTTTGCAGTGTGCCATTTGTATATGACAAGGAATAAAGTAGAGTTGCAATTAGATCTGTGCAAGTAATGGAGAACAGATCTCAAAACTAGCAATCAAATTATTCAAGTAAGTTGTCCAAGGAGTTATTTCAGCTAAGTATGTGCTTAGCATGAAAAGGTGAGATAGACATTGTCAGCAAAGAGGGATTGAGAGCTTTCTTGAAAGGCATAGCAGGGTTAGTGGTCCTTTAATTGGGCCCTTGGTAGGAAATCAGAGCAGAGAGATTGTTTTCTTTGGACGTGTGAGATATTGTGGAGATGTAAAATCAATGGAGCATTAGAAGTTTGAATTTTTGTAAGCGTAGTAAGGCAGTGAGCTGGCTAAAGAAAAATACAGTAGGAAATGTCCAGCTGGAAGTTTAAGCAGAAAAGGATTAAGATTGAACCTGACTCTCCTCTTTTCATTATTCAGTACTTAATGCACTAGAGTTTCTTTGCAACTCAGTTTATCAAGTGAGTTTCTCCTTTTCCTGCTCATATTTAGGATATTTTCCTGCTCATACTGGATTCCTTAATTTTCTTGAGTGAGTAGACCTAGTAAAATCATCACATTAGAATATATTTACTCTGCTGAGAGTATTTGAAAATACAAAAGGCACAGATTTCAAAAAGACAAGAACACAGCATAGCATACCTTAAAAAAGAACAACTCAGCAATATTAGGCGTTCCACCCTCTTCAGATTTCCCATGGTATTTAAAATTTATAGGAATTGTTTAAAAGTGGAGAAAATTAGTAGTGTAAAATAAGAGGAAAAATTAATCCACCTGATATGTCTCAGTCTGGAGACATGATACTTTTGACTAGGAAATGCATAAAATAGTTATAATGTAAAATGATAACCCCTCAGCCTACCCAACCCCCCAAATTCACAGTAAATTCCTACTGTGAGACAGGCAGAAAAATAATATTTCCAATAAATTTTATTTGATTCAGTGAAAAGACAACCTTGTTTGTGTTTTGGGTGCTTTTTGTAAATTTTATTTAAATTAAGAAGAAAAAAAAAAAAGTCCAGTACGCAGAATGTTTTCCTTTTAGGTCTCTAAACTGACTATAGTCTGATACGGTGGTAATAAAAAATTATCATCTGGTTTATGACCTATGTAAAAGGCACTAAGTGGTCCAAGTCTGTGTTTTCCTGGACATATCACTAAAGGAGCTGCCCTGCACAGTATTCTCACCCTGAAAAAAATTGCTGGAGTAGATCCCGTGGAAGACAGTGGGATGATGAAATCTTTCCAATGAACCTTCCTGTATGGAACAGTGCAGAAGGGACACAGTGCTGATCGGCTCTCAGATTTTCACTTAATCATTCTTAAGCCATTTAGCTAGTAAATTTTTAAGAGGAGGAAAATCAAAGCCTGGGTGCAACCACAGAAAAGGATTATTCATTCTGCACTGTGAATGAATATTCGGATAACAACACGTTATCAGTCCTACTCCCACGATATTAACTCCCTGGTATTTCTCAAACCTGACTACTGTCTCTTGGCAAATTCCCTGGCAAGAAAAGTTGCAACATTTTTTTTTGTTGAATAAAATAAAAATGTTTTCTCAGATTTTTCCTGAGCAGTTGTTTTCCAAATTTACTAAATATATCAGCTACCTCCGTGATTCACATGCCAAGGCTGCTCAAAAACCACCGTCTAGACATAAGCAGAGCTCAGCAGCTCCTAAGGGGTTAAACTTGCTATTCTGAGCTGAGCCAATTTCACTTTGTATGTTCTGCAGTGCAGTGAAAGTTAATTCATTCTAAAGCACAGAGCTTTCCAGCAACATTGTTAATATTATAATGTTCCTTTGCTGCACTGTCCTAGCTAGTTTATTAGATGAAAGAAAAATACAGATGTGCTGACAAGCAGAGTTATACCTACCCATACCAGAAAAATTTTTATTAAAATTACTTTAAATCGTTTTTATGCAGAATTATAAGCTCCTTTAAAATTCCAAAGTAGTTATTTTGATTTTTAGTAGTGTAGCTGATTACATTAGATATAGGCCTGCTGTTTGTTTTCTTTTAATAAAAAGGCATGCTTTTCTGATTGTGTGAGGATAATTTTTCTCTTTTAAAGCTGCAGTAGAATTTCCTGAATTAAAAGGTAATTGGGTTAGACGGGTGGTACATTTAAAGATATAGAAAAAATTAATATACCAAAATAGTAACACAAAGACAGACATTATGTCTGTTTCTAATAGGAAAGCAAAACAATCCAATAGTCCTAGAGTGATTGCTGGGGAAAATACAAAACCTGGTTGATCCCACATGCAATAGCTATAGTGAAACAAACAAACAAAAAAATCATAAAATTTATCTGCAGAATGGAGTGAATGTTGACAGCACATTCAAAGTCGAATGCATTTATTGGGTAGTCTGTTTCCTATCTGAGCTCTAGCAGTCAGATAAAGGTAGAAACAGTTTATTACAATATACAAAGGGCTCTAAGAAAGCCATCTCACAGGTTAAAGTTTAGCAGTAGACAAACTGGGAATAAAGGTACCAAAACAAGATTTAACACCTCTTCTTCCATTTCACTCAACACAACTCTGAATTCTAGTGGCTTTTGCATTATTTAAACCTTATTTTGTGCCTGTATCTTGTTGGATGTTTAGATCCCCTTGACACATGTATGAAGCAGTTGATTTTGCTTTCATTTCAAGGCCTTATCCTGAGTTCTAAACACATATAGAACAATGTCATTACCATGGCATCGATGCCCCTGAAAATCCACAAAAACAGCTCACACCCTGCCATACCTAACAAACTACCCAGCTTATTTCCAAGTCAGTGACTGTCATCACCTCCAAAGGCTGAGCTCTTTGTAAAATCCAGCTGAGGACAGCACAGCACAGCCCCTGTGCTGTCCAGAAGCCGATGTGAAGTGAGAGCAGGAGCACAAACATCAGGGTTAGGAGAGGTGGTTGTTCAGCAGTAATTCCAGTTGAGGTCAGAGCCAAATTCAGTGCTGGCTCCAAAGGCTGAGCTATGGATTGGCTGAAAGGGATCCAAACTGGAAGAAACCTTGGACAGTGAAAGATGAACGGTGTTGTGTTCATTCCTGTTCTTTGTCTCCATTACTTTTTGACAGTCCATTTGCTGGCCATTGGTTTAAAACTATAACTGTCCTTGGAACACAGTTCTCTTTTTCAATACCTCAAAACCTGCTGAGGACCCATGCTTCAAGGCACTCTTGTAACAGTTCTCATATCTTCCTTTTTTTCAGATTCTGAGAGTTTAGCCAGATAATTTGATTTGACTGCTCAGGACACAAAGAAACATTGGGCAATTTCACTCAAGTAAAAGTTCAAGGGAGATTTTAAAAGCTTCTCATGTGCATAAATTACTCACGTTTCTCAATTTCTGAAATTATCTAAAAAGGGAATTAAAGAATACTAAAAATGTAAAACTAAAAAATGTAATACAAAAATAAGGATGTTTTTAAAAATCAGACATGTTGTAGAATCAGCTTACAGTTTGAAAGAGTTATCATGTTCCTGAAATAGAGACAGGTTATCATTCTTTATCCTCAGGCAATTTTAAGTATGATCATACAAACAAGCAAACAAGCAAGTGCAGTGTTTTAGAGGCAGGAGAGTAAGATGTTTCATTGCATGAGGAAAATAGGAGAAACTGAATGAACAGGATGTCTTTAGATGAAAAGACAGAGCAGATGACAACAGACACTCCCTTAAGGAAGGAAGTACGAGATAAATGCCAAGAAATTAGGAAAAGAATGAGGACATCCAGAAAGTGACACATTAGTGATGTGTTGAGTGGACAGCAGAGAATGTTGTCCCTTGTGTGGGACATTTGAATATGAAGGTACTACATCTAAAATTTCCATAAATGAAAAAAATATTCATTGTGTTCCTGAAAGTCTCCTTTTTTTTTTTTTTTTACAAGCTGATTGTCTCAGGACTGACTTTCTTTTCTAGAACCTCTACCAGTTCTTAGAATTATCTAAGTGCATCACAATAATCTTGAAATGCCGCAGTTTGTAAAATTAGCTGCCTTGTGCATATCAGAGAAAATGGTGATTCAAAGATGATATAAATTTAATCTGAGCCGAAGATTTCTCAAAAGAATGAGCAGAGCTAGAAATAACGTTGACTAACAAACCAGGCCCATGCCATGAGGATTTAGCCTTGGTGAATAACTGTGAATGGCTAATTAAAACAATGCTTATGGAAGGAGCAATCCCAGACATGGGGAGGCATGGGAAAGCATGGCTAGCATACCAATACAGGGTCTTTGGGCAGCATTGTTAAATGTTTGGCAGCGAGGTTGGAACTAGAGGACTTTTAAGGTCCCTTCCAACCCAAGCCATTCTATGACTCTATGATTCTATGTCCAAAAATGAGGATCTGACCATGTTTTCAAGCTTCTGGGCTCACCAAGCTTCCCAGGCACATCCTGATATATACACCATGGTATGACATATAGCTGCTGCTTTTTGAGTCTAGAGCTTTCAGAAGGAGGAAATCAACACTGCACGGACCAGATGAACTTCAACCAAGCCCCCAGTAATCTGCAAGTATTTGAAAGTCCACTTAGATGTTGTTACGATCCGGTTTAAACCCAGAAAAGCAAAGAAAGCTAAGTCTCTGTACATAAACTGGAAAGAACTTAGAAGGTTCAAAATATTCCCAGAAACGAGATTAAAATCAAACGAGGTTAGATGGTGATGCCATTTTATTTAATAGTAAAAGAAGCAAAAAGAAGGGAAGAGAAAAAAAAGAGAGAAAGAAATGGAAGAAGTGTGCATGGGGGTTGGGGGCACAGGGAGAGGTGACAGGGGTTAGGTGGAACCATATCACCCATCCGAGGGTCCCAATGATGTCTCGTTGCTCCCCTCCATCTGCTCTGCTGGTGGTGAGGGTCCCCCATCGCTGCCGTGGCCACGCTGCCACACGGCGCCACACGCCAGAGAGTGCAGAATCCCGTGGATTAATGCACACTTTGGGCCAGGTGGGAACGCCCACGTGTCTCCCCTTGCAGGGGCCAGCTTGACACTGTCCCTTGCAACACTGAGGGTCTGTTGCATCACCTCTGGTGCTCTGGGGCAGGGTCTGGGCACCCCTTTGAGGGGGGCCCCTGTGATGGGACATGTCACCCCCTTCTGCTGTGGATAAGCTTCTCCCCCCTGGTGAGGAGCCCTCAGCTGGGCTCCTCTGCACAGTGGAGGATGGGCAGTCTCTGCACCTCTGACCACAGGCTTTTCCAGGACACCCAAAGCCTCTCCTCCCCCCACCCTTTGGTGCAGGGGGTCTGTGTGAGCCTGGCAGCTGATAGCCCTGGGGCTGCGGTCTCTCCCTTGGAGGTGTTAATCGTGTGCTTTGTGAATGTCCCCAGGCCTGAGTTGTTCCTTTATCTTATCTTCATCAGCAAGTAGTGTAAGGCCTCAGACAGGGCCCCATTCAGGACACGGTAGTCTTCTCTGCAGCTTTTGTAATACAGTTTTAAAAGTCTTTCAAGAAAAGGTTTAAGTCATAAACAATAATATTTCAGTCTCTGACAGATGTTGCTTTTTTTCTGTTTGTTCTGGTATGAGGTTGTTGTGGTGGGTTGACCCTAGGTAGACTCCAGGTGCCTACCAAAGCTGCTCCATTACTCCCCTCCTCTGATGGACAGGGTAGAGAAAATATAATCAAAGACTTTTGAGTTAAGAACAGGGAGAGATCAGTCACCAAATACTGTCATGGGTCAAAACAGACTCAGCTTAGGTAAATTAATTGAATTACCAATCAGAGGACAATAATAAGAAATAAAAGTAAATTTTAAAACATCTCGTTCCCCCAACCCCTTCCATTTTCCAGAGCTCAGCTTCACTCATGATTTCTCTACATGCTCCCCACAGTAGCACAGGAGGATGAGGAACGGGGCAATGGTCAGTCACAGGTTGTCTCTGCTGCTCTTTTCTCCTCACTCTCTGCCCCTGACCCAGCACACAGTCCGTCCCACAGGAGACAGTCCTCCACAAACTCCTCCATGGTCTTTCCCATGGACTACAGTCCTTCAGGAACTGCTGCGGTGTCAGTCCCTTCCATGGCGTGCAGTTCATCAGGAACAAACTTCTCCAGTGTGGGTCTCCTACGAGCTCCTCCCCAGGAACCTGCTACAGCACAGGTTCCACCCTCCATGGGTGCATGGGTCCTGCCAGGAGCCTGCTCTAGCTCCACAGGGTCACAACCTACTTCAAGCACATCCACCTATTCTGCCATGGGGATCTCCACGGGCTGCACATGGATCTTTCTCCACCGTGGACCTCCATGGGCTGCAGGGGCACAGCTGCCTCACCATGGGCTGCAGAGGAATCTCAGCTCCAGCACCTGGAGCACCTCCTCCCCCTTCTTCACTGACCTGGAGATTTGCAGAGCTGTTTCTCCCACATATTCTCAGTCCTGTCTCACGACTGGTGTCCCACAGCAGTTTCTTCCCCCTCTTCTTAAATATACTACCTCAGAGGCACTACTGCCATCATTGATGGGTTCTGCCTTGGCTGCCAACAAGTCCATCTTGGAGCTGGCTGGCATTGGATTTGTCAGACATGGGGGAAGCTTGTGGAAGCTTCTCATAGAAACCACCCCTCTATCCACCCTTGCTACCAAAATCTTTCCACAGAAACCCAATACAGCTGTATGTGTGTCTGTAAGAGTATAATTTGTTGGCAAAAAATAACATGAGCTGGCAGCCTGTGCTCATAGCACAGAAGGACAACCATATCCTGTGCTGCATCTAAAGGAACATGGCCAGCATGTCAAAGCGGGTGAGTCTCTCCCTCTATTCCACTCTCATGGGACCCCACGTTGAGTACTGTATTGAGCTCTGGAGTCCTCAATACAAGAAAGGTGTGAACCTCATAGATCATGTCCAGAGGAGGACCACAAAGTTAACAAGGGGACTTCCCTATGCAGACAGGCCGAGAAAATTTGGGCTGTTCAGCCTGCAGAAGAGAAGGTTGCTTGGAGACCTCATAGGAGCCTTCCAGTATCTGGAGGGGGCCTACAGGGAAGCCAGAGAGGGACTCTTCTTCAGGAACTGTCGTGTTAAGATAAGGGGACACGGGTACAAACAGAAAGAGAGTAGGTTTAGATTAGATGTTAGAAAGAAATGCTTTACTGTGAGGATGGTGAGGCTGAGGCACTGGAACAGGTTGCCCAGAAAAGTTGTGGATGTACCAGTCCTTGCAGTGTTCAAGGCCAGGTTAGATGGGGCTTTGAGCCACCTGGTCTAGTTCTTGACCATGGCAGGGGCATTGGAACTAGATGATCTTTAAGGTGTTTTCCAAGCCAAACCATCCTATGATTCGATGGCTCTAATTTATAAATTTAATACATTTTGTTTTATCACTATACTGATAATATTTATTACATGTAGCAGTTGACATGTGATAATCTGTTATTTTTAACCACCATAATCTTGCTTTTGCTCTTAGAACATGTGTTTAGATGAAGTCTAGGCTCACAGACATACTGAATGAGGGAGATCTTTTCCGAAATATTGTTTTAATACAGCTAAGTGCATAATTTCACATTCAGAGACAAAAAAAAAAAAAATAGAGGGAGAACCAGAGGATAGATATATATACAGTAAAACTGTTAAAATATAGTGATGTTTTCATGTGAGTTTGTAGGTGCTATGTTGGAAGAAAAGGCTGTTTATGGTTTGGCATAAATAATGGGAAATGTAATTAAAAATAGTCAGGTGACAGCCTAGTGTACAATTCCAGTGAGGTTAATAGGAAACTAATCCTTAATTCCACACTTCATAAAATTACAGAAATTGGAAAGGGAAGATCAGAATACAAAAATGTTATAGGTCTTGAGAAGATACCTCACAGTGAGACATTTAGAGTCTGTTTTATTCACTTCAATAAAGAGAGAGTTCAAAGTTCTTGATCATAGACCTTAGTACTGTGTAGAAAATAGTAGATACTAGGAGGTAATTTAATCTAACAGAATGGCATAACAGGAACAAAAAGGCTCAAAGCATAAGGCAAACAAAATTCTAATTAAAAATAAAGCACAAATGCTCCTGAAAGAACATCACAAATTGTTAGAACCAAACCTTAAGAGGAATTGTGGCTTTTCTGTCTCTGCATTTCTTCCAATAAATACACCAAACTTGAGCAAGAAAGATATTTTAGCAAAACACTTAAGTGTTGGGCTTGATACGGGGAAAGCTGAATGAAACTTAACGACCTATGATTTACAAGAAGAGGTCAGACTAGACTATCTAATAGTGCCTTCTGACCTCACACACTATGAATCTATGAATAAATCTATGAAAATGCTATGACTCACCACTTCCTTGAGAAAAATCCATTTTTTTTCTTGCATTTAAAACAAGGTGGGTTCTCCAGTGCATTGAGGGTAAATTTCTGCACTGGTCAAAGCTGCCTGGGAAGCCATGGAGGTGTTGATTCTTAGTCCAAGTTAGGCTGTCTTCTTGCATTGATTTCACACTGGCTAGTGGTGTTGCATATCTATGCTGGCAGCTGTCAGGGTTGTGGCAACTTCTGGTTATAACACTAATTATGACACCATTTCCCCTTTTTAAATGGTGATTGGGACTGCACATCTTCTTATTGCCCCTTTCTGTAGGCCACTCTTTGGTCTTTATCCCTCTTTGAAAACAGGCACCAAAGCAGATGTGTAGGAGCTGTCTAATTCTGCCCTTATCAGAAGAAACTGTGTTGATTTTACTGTCTGAAAAGAAATGCAGATGATAGCCAGATAGATAGAATCCATGCAAGCCAAACCCTTAATGACCCTAAGGATTCTGCAAACTTTTAAAAGTAGAAAAATGGGCAGGATAAAATGAAAGTGAATTCTGCCTTAATTCCAGACATCATAGTGTTTACAGCTGAAAAGTAGAGCTCCCTGAGCAGAAGATTTCTAGGGAACATGGTTGAAAAGATAAAAATAGTGACAAGTTTTAAAGAGAGAACTCTATAAAGCCAAAAAATGAGCAAAGATGGGTGAGAAAGAGGCACTTCTGGGATAAAGAGGCTGCTCTGTTTTTTACCAGGAGGGCATCTTTTCATTTCCAACAGGAATGTGGTTGTTTTCTGCAGAGAAAATACTGGAAGTCAGTAACATCTGAAATTTGTTCTATTCTCTCAGGATGAATCCTTTCTTGGGATATGAGGGGCAGACAGCTGATTTGGAGAGATATTGCTTATATACCTATGAGCTGGCTTTGGTGTATGGGTTTTTTTGGCAGGTTCCTGTGTAAATTTTACAGCAGTGTATCACAGTTTGTTTAGCAAAAAAGTAATAAAGTTAAAACCATACGAGTAGAAAAAAAAAAGCTTTTCATATGCCATGATTATGGATTTGTGTTTAAGATGTTAACACCTCTATATATCCTGCAATAATGATTTTACCCTTTCTTATGACCAGCTCCAAACCCTCAGAGTGTTTTTTTATACTCCAAAATATCTTCCTTTGCTATTACAGAAGATTAGTTACAAAAAAGAGGGAGATATTCATCCAGTAAAGGTCACATCACCTTGATTACAGACAGCCAGTAAAGCAGACTTCTTATCTCTAGCAGAAAGGAATGGTACAAATCTGAAAAGTTTTAATCTCATGCCATTAAATAAATAAATAAAAGAATTTTTAAAAAATTTTTTTAAAATTTCTGTTTCTTACTATTAATCCCTAGAAATCTGCACAGCCCATTTTAATGCCATGCTAAGTAAATGGAATTAATTTGACAATGCTCATCTCTGAACTTCCCACCTCAGGATTTTGTAAAGAATTTGTTTCCCTCATCCTCCACCTTTTATTACTTGAAATGTGTTTTCTGAGCATTTGTCTACAGGCAACCTGAAATTTCATTTCCTTGCAAATTTCTGCATCCTATAGTTAGGTAATTGTGTTGTATTATTTATCAGGAGCCAACTGTCTGTTCACACTCTGCAAATGTAGACAAAGACATGTGTCCTGCCCTGAGGAGCTTGTAGGCTAATTCAAACACTCTTATGCCATGAACACTATACATGTTTAAGATAAAATCAGCAGGTCTGGTATGGTGATTAATCTTAAACACAGCTTACAAGGTTAGTATTATTGATTTCAAGTGTGCTACTTATGTAGATTGTATGTAAATTGTGAAGTGCAAAAGTGTTTCCAAATTAAGTTCTTTAAGAGCTGATTTTTAGATGTGGCATGCAATGGCTGTATTATATTTGATAAATGAATGATTCCAGAATGCTTGGAAAAAGTATGCTACAAAAAATGGAAATAAAATAGTCATCTCAAAAAGGTGATCTTGCTATCGTATCAAAAAAGGTGAAGAACCAGAATTTTGGATTTTTTAATGAAACCAGGATGTCCCCATACAAGTTGTTTTTCATATATTGAAATGATTGATTAATACAATTGTCTTCTATTATCAGCATTAATATGTACTTAAGACAATTCTGGTGGAAAACAAATTAAATTTCTTTGGCTTTGAGTTCAGAATATGGAAACTGTCAGATATCCATTTTATCTTACAGTTTCAGTGAACTACAGGGGTGAGAGTGGGAAGGGTGCAAGAATTTGTCCCTTTCACTCAGTGGTACAGAGTAATATCCCTTAGAGGTGAGATGAAGAGGCACAGAAAAGTAGGCAAGGAGGTGGTTGAATGTGGAAAGGGAAGGAGCCCCTCTCTTGCCCCTCAGATGGTAAACTGCTACATGCAAGCCTTTTGCAGCAGTTCACAGGGCACCCAGCAACATTCCATTGTTTCCTGTGTATCTCAGTGGAAAGGCAAATAGGATTAGTGGCCCTTGGTCTTGCGTAGCACAGCTCATGTTGGAGAGAGCTGCTAATGGTCATGAACTGCCTCTGCTTCCTACCCCACCTCTCTTCAGTTTTCCATCATCTAATGCTTTCTTTTACTCCCAGAGGTCATAGTTACTCAGCAATCCAATGCAGCACCAGGATCCAGAATCTAGTATTGAATGAGTTCTGTTCAACACTGGAAAAAAATAGAGTGACAGGTCTGCACAGGAAGGTTGGGCTAAACACCGTCGTTCGGAGGGACTAAGCTCCTTGTTGTGGTGCTGCAGTACCCCACATGTGTACTGTGATACAGAGCACCCTTTTACTTCTCCAGCTATCCAGGCCATGTTATACCATGCTTCCCATACTGTCACAGAGATCTGGTCCCTGTTTCTAGAAAAATGAGGGAGCCTAGACTTCACTGCCTCAGTGTACTGTGGCAGAACATCTGAAGCAGAAGTGTCACATGGGAAGCAGGCCTGGAGTCAGAATCACTTTATCATCAGCGGCCTTTACTCCCAGGTGGCTGTAGTATGTTTGCAACAATATTTTTGTTCAACAGGTCAACAGGTTCCACTAAGTTGTTCTGACTCAGCTTTAATTCTGGAGAGAATGGGTGCAGCCAATTTTGGCCCTTGAAAAAAATTTGTGCATCTTTTATTTTTCTCCTGAGCTATTTTTTTTACAGTGTTTGCCCTGGAATTGCCCCTCATGCGTTTTAATACTTCTGTTATCTCCAGATAACAGATCACAAACCTTCACTAACTGCAATTATACAACTCATATATGACACTTTTTTTTTCCAGCATCTCCAGCAATGAAAAGCTGTAGTGGTGGTGTCAAAGTTAAATACACCATAGGAGCACTACCTGGCTCCTCAGAAGATATCATGTTTAAAAAGACATATTTCTTGGAGATAAAGATAGTGACATTTTTTTCAATATGAGGCCTCAGGCTAATAGAAGTATCCTTTCCAAAAATAATCATATCCAGGTAAAGTTCTGTGGTTGGATAGCCCAGACCACAGCTTGCTGCTGTGATGGCTTAAACAGGCAAATTTCTGTTAGCTGAGGATCACTCAACTTTGTATTACTTGTTTTCTCCCTCTTCAAAATTATCTGCTGCACCCAACCATCTGTACCACACCTACCCTTCTTCTTTAACTTGCTGGGTCTACTGTACACTCACTTCTCAGATTTTGCCCTGAAATCCTAACAGATTATCTAACCAGCGTTCACAAGAGCTAACCTGTGGGCCAGTCCACAAAACCAGGCTGTTTCTGCCCAGCTTCATGCTGCCATTTCTCAGGATCTCTGTTGTAACCCAGGCTGTGGCTGGAAAAGCAAGATACACTGCTGCTGAAACTGGCACCAGGATAAAGAAAATGCCTTTGGGTGTGCTGCTGCTATCCTGCTCTACTGCAATATTTCCATTGTAGAAGGGAAAGGGCTAATTTTGGAATGGGACAGTGAATTAAATGTGTAATTTCTGACTTCTAAACAGTACAAAATATCAGCCCAGCACTGCAGTGGGGGTACCTGTCTGCTATGTCAAGAGAATCTCCGTAAGTGCCTTCATGTCCTATATTGTTTTCACCAAAGGTTCTTTGCTCTGATTTGGGGCTGCAGCCAGGCACATCTTCAAACAAATTAATAAGCTTTTCCTCATGAGGACAGACTGACTTCAAGTATGATTACAAGTGGGTACATGGAAGCAATTTTAAGTGACGTGTACTCATCTAAATAAAAAGTAAATAAAAACAGGCCAGCATGAGGGAGTAGTGAAAATATTTCATCACTACGTCAAAATAAACCTAAAAAGTAAAGTTACAATGGTGAAATGAAAAAAAGAGGACAAAAAAGCAAATCACCCCGTAACAAAACACTGAGGTCAGTAATTGAAATGGAAACACTGAAACAAGATGGGAAAAACAAAACAAAAAGTCAAAATCTCTCTGGGGTCATAGAACCATAACAAAAGAGAGAAGTAGAAATGCATCAATTTTTAACCATGCCAAAAACTTCTAAGTCAAAGGTTTGCCCAGTTTATCCTTTTTTTCTCAGATAAATTTCTGCAGGTTTTTGCAAACACAAATTGAAAAGACAGCTTTAATGGTAATTAGAAAATGGACAGCATAATAAGACATGAGAAAGCAAAAAGTAAAAGATGGGATGAAGGAACGAGAGGAGTCGTTGCAAAGAAACTGGAGGAAATGCGGATATTTCAAGGTATGTAGGTAACATGGTGCCAGGCAGATGTCATTTGGTTTGTATTGAATGAAATGTTGCAGTGACGAGGTTCATCATGGAAACAGCCCTAATTCTCCAGTAAAAGCCCTTACTTGTTTACTTGGACACAGCAACCTGGGCACAGTGTGGGTATCTGATGTGTTTCGCTGCTTGGCCAAGATGCCTTACTCAAGAGTAATTAAGGGAAGATTTTTCTGCATGACTAGCAATATACACAGGTGATTATAAAGCTGAAATACAGCAAACTATGTCATAGGCAAGACAGAATAGAGAAGCTTCTAGTATTCAGAGACTTTAGCAACAGACATGGCAAAGAAAGTAAAGTATTAGAAATGCAGTACAAACCCGTGTCTTTGCTGTAACATATTATGGTGTCTGCAATCCATCACTTTAGTACAGACATTTGCTTTTCAGACTGCAACTAGAGAACCACTAGTATTTGTTATATGCATTCAACATCCTGAAGAAATAATCTCTTTTGTGTCTGATACAGCATTCATTCTCTTCACTGTTAAAGTGCATGTGCATGGGTGAAAAGAGGAGTCAAACACAACACTGGTTTCACAGGAGGTGTGGTAGCTTTATATTTGTTCAAGGAGAGTTAGATTTTATTGTACCCTTTTCACTCAGATTAGCAAACAGTTTGTGAGAATTCTTAGAAGATAACCATGTAAAGTAATTGTATATCAAGTCTAACAGAGTTATATGTTCTGAATTATGGCACAGTTTTGATTTGTTGATATATATTAAAATCTAAGTGGTGAAGACAACATTTAAAGAAATCTACATTCTTTTCAGAGCTCTAGATTTTGTATGTCATAGATTTAGATATTATAATATAGATGCCAAATGTATCTTTAAAATGTACTTATGCAAATCCCACTGAATAGTGAAATGAGCACACAGAGATATGGAGTATAAGTACAAGGATGTGGCAGGGGATGGACGTAAAAATGTTGTGCCACATCTCAAAACCTGACACAGCCATCTGCTTTCAGACCCAGGGAAAAGCTTGCTTCATGTCTCTAACACAGTGCCTTGTATTATTTCTGCCCTATTCAAAAGTAACTTGATAAACATGAGTATGTTGAGTAGTAGAAAGACTGTTCATTAATTTTTGCTTCTTACCCCTCTTCCCTTTTGCTCCTACTACAAGCAAGCCCCAAACAATGCTTCATGGTGGGTCCTCCACAGTATTAAAAATTTCCCAATTAAAGTGTAACTTGGCACATTTGTTTGTAACAAAACCACATATCACTTGCATAAAAATCAGGGCAGACTGGAGAAAGGGTCCATTGAAAGCAGAATGGATGCCTGTGATGTTTGCTGGAAGTGCTGTTACCCATCACAGGCACAAGCCATCCACCTTCACAATTCCTGACTCCAGTGTCAGCCAAGGGAGAGCGAGGCATGGGGCTGGCAGGGACAACGCTGCTACTTGGTGTGGGAAAACCTTCTATGCTACAGGCAACTGGAAAGTGTAGCAGTAGTTCTGCCTGGGGCAACATAGACTTCCCCTTGGCTTCAGTTTCTCCCCCTGCTTTTCCTCCTGCTTGGTTATTTTCCAGTTATGACTAGACACACGATGAAGAATTTTTAAGGCTGTTACGACAAGTTTAATTTTTCAGCTGCTTTATTTTCTTTTAAATCTTTTAATTTCCTTTATGTCTGACTTCACCTTCCCTTCCTTCTGTGCTACAACACTGCTGAACTTTAATAAAGCAATACTGATTTCAAGGCTAGACAGTTACATTCAGATTATGAACACTCAGTGAAAAATTTTGCTAGGAATTGATAGGTTGGTTAACCCAAAAATTGAGATAATCTTTAGTACCTCTAAAAGCAGATATTTGAACTCTGTTTCTACCCAATCTACTGCATAATAGAACGGGTTGAACTGGTACCTTTTTCTTTCTGCACCTATTCGCATTGCAATTGTTCTCTCAGAAAGTGATTTGTTTTGTGCTGTTTTCCATTCACATCACGACCCAATCAAACCACGGAATATAGGAAAGATCAAAGTAGTACAGCATACTCGCCTACAGTAATTCACAGAATATATGAGGCATTAAAATTTTCATTCCTCATTCTCATAAGAAAGACTATAAAGGTAACAGAAAATGATGCAGAATATGAATCTGTTCTTGAGACAATGATTGTATCAAGAATGGGAAACAGTATAAACCAACAAACTCTTTCTTGTTACTGTCTTTATCACACTGAATGCAGCCCTCGCTTGTGTCATTCACAGTTTTATTTCTTTTTCACTTGCTCCTGGTATACCTTTCTTAAACAGAAAGCACAATAGAACAAAAAAATCTAACACACCTTTGCAGAGAGTAATAATTTCTCCTTTTGAAATGTCTGGTTTTACTTAGAAAAATTCTGCCTAGTACATAACAGAAAAGAGGTGGACAGGAAGGATAAAAGTTGCAATGAAAATGGTTTAACACACAGTCCTGATCTGAATTGCATCTGCAGACCAGATCTTAAAAAGCAAAAGTCTAGAATTGGAAATAAATGGAAATAGTAAATTAAAATTCAAGTTTGGTAACACTTCACAGAGACGTATTCTGCAAGATCTAAATGGCACACTGGAAGAGAGGTACAAATAAAAAAGCAAACCTAAGAAAGTATTTACAAACTTGTTTCATAATAGATTTTTTTTAAGTAATTGATTCTCTCTCTCTCTCTCTCTCTCTCATATTTTAATTTGAATGTGAAAAGCAGGTATCATTTAAGTTCTTGGAAGATTTTCATTCATTGCAGGGGATTCTTTTTGCTTGCAAAGGAATTATACAGAACTGTGACAAAAGAACAGTAGACCACTGGATCATGGGCTGGCTATGACATTTCAGCTCCACTTGAAGTGCAACACTGTATATTAGCACTGTACTTTAGAGATTGTTCTTGTAAAGCACAGATCAATTTGATCCTCATTAAACCAAATCAATTCAGCACATGCTAATCCTTAACTACAAGGTTGTTTTTAAATCATTCACATACCTGTTCATATGAAACTCCATTGTGAGATCTGGTCACTCTTGTTGTGGTCTATCTGTCCTGGAGAGTGCTCAGGTAGGTCACACTTTTAGCACCCTCTTGAGTCACTTTTATTTGGCTACTAAAACACATCATCATATCACTCTGACTTTAAAAGCTATACTTCAAAATCAAAATCCCTTGCTTTGGACTCTGTAACTGTTAATACAGATTTATTCCAGGTACACAGGTATTTGAAGCACTTAAAGTGCACTTCATATGATCCGTATTTCATAACTATTACCTGGTCACAATCAAGCAAGCATTTATGCCACTATTTGTCTAATGTGCTCTGTACAGCCCTATGTTTATTTGGCAACCAACACACCCCACTTTCTTGTGTTCACAAAATTTTCTAATTTAAAATACCATCATTAGCAGAAAATAAAGTTCATTGTGTACATTCTTCTTTGCAGGACAATAGACTTGCTCACTTCAAATAAGTCTCCAATCAGATGTCTTACAAAGACATAATATGCCTTATCATGTATGCTAAACTTTAAAAATCTTCTTATCAGAAGTAATATAGGCAAATCTTTTTCTGCCAACCAGAGAGAGACAGCTAGATCCACCATACTTAAATGTCTCGTATGATTAGGCAGTATGCCATCCAAAATTTAGCTCGTTAGACTTAAATGAGGTGGCATTTTCTACTAACTGTGAAAGGACCAGCTGCTCACCTTGAGAATCTATATATCCACCAAGTATTAAAAAAAAAAAAAAAAAAAAAAAGAAATATTAACGTCATCAGAACACTTTACCAGTTCTTCTTTTCTGAATATCAGTCCAAGAAAAAGCATATTGGTAGAGATATTAGCCCACCTATCTGCATGGGCTTTTACCTCCTAATCATTTTAAGGCATAAAAGTGCTAATAAATCTTGAGGATGATGTTGCACATATTTTCCATCTACTTTGCATCTGGTCTTACTGTTTAGGACATTTGCTTCTCTTACAAGTGTTCAGGCATACAAACTTGTTAAAAAGGACCCTGTGATCACCAGCTGAACTTACATGTAGTACAGACATCTAATTTGCTTTGACTTATCATGAGAATTCAGGCAGAGTTCAGGTTTCTGTCAACCTTGTCTAGGCTGCAATAGAGATGTAGGAGAAAGATTATGTCCATCTCTTCAGAACAGGAACTCAGTGACTCAAGCTGATGGTACACCAAGAGTAAAATGTAAAGGACTTCGACTAGTTACCAATACTGATGGAGATACGTGACAAGTGCGTTTACTGTTCCTGGGAAGGAAACAGAAAACAGTGGTTAGAGATTTAGGCAAGAAGAAACTCATCCCAGTTGTAAGAGAGGTTTCATGACAGATAGGGACTAATTAGCAAAAACCACTTGCTAGTATCTAACAACTAACAGGTAATATGCATCTTATTACACACTTGTTAAACATCAACAGAGCAGTTAAATAATGTATTGGCATTTCATTCACATAAAGCTGTCTTAAATTCTTATTTGAGAGACTTAATTTAAAATGTTTTCTCTAATGAAATACCAATTTTTTTCCCCACATCACATGTTCCAATTTGTGCTTTTGGTGATCTAAAAACCTAAGGGTAAAAAATGTGGTTGCACCTCATGCCTATCATCTTTGAGGTACTGTAAATATCCCTTAAACTTTTGCAGATCTCACTCTAGAAATGTTAGTTTACAGCACATGACCCAAACCCCCAAAATGAGTTTATTGTGATGAGCACAGTGGATAGCTCTAGTTAATCTGTCTGGAGACTCCCTCCTCTTCAGATAAGATCAATCCCTATTCTCATAATTTACAAATTGTTCCCAGATATCAGACATCATCATCCTTGCTATTTTCATACTGCAGTAAACACAAAAGGACAAGGAGACATAAAAGGTAAAAGGCTTTTGTGACATAAAAGGGAATGCAAGGTTGATGTATCCTTTGCTCATGGTATTTTTTGGCAAAAGATACAATAATGCAAGTATCTTTCTGATTGATTAAAGTATTGAAGTGGATTCTTTGCTTCATAAATAATGCTCTATTACTTTTCTTCAAAGACAAGTAAACCTTGACAGACTGACCTTTTTCAGGGCACAGAGTTCTTTCAGTGCCATAAATTATACTGTAAAACGAGTGGAAATGCTACTGAGAAGTGTGTGACAAAATAAGATTAAAGATTACTACACACAAAAGATTGTTGTTTTATTAATGGAGTCCTGTCAGTAGGATGAAAAATTCTCAGCTTTTTACTGGATGCTGAGATCACGTCAAACAGAAAATTATGAATGCATTTTCTAAAAGACAACCAAATGTGTCAAAATAACAATATACTGATTAGTTACCCTCCCCCTACTTTTATGTATTCACTTAAAACAATTTCAGTGCTTTTCATATAAAGTTTAAGTGCTGCAGTTCAGCTTGTCGTTCTAAAGGATCATACAGCCTGTTGGCCTGTATACAGGCAAGTGTATGAACATTACAGGAAGATGCTTTCCTAGAACAAAAGCTTAAGCATCTCCTTTGTCAGGATATATTATACCAAGAGAAAGAGCATATAGAGTTTTTACATCCATTATTGTAACCAGTAAACACTCAGTTTGAGAAAGATATCAAGAATTTGAGAAAACAAGGCAGAGGCGTCCGTGGAAAAATAAACCTAGCTTAAATAAGTAGTATTAGGCCTTGCTTAAGTATTATTTGATAACTTGACAAATGACATTGTCATTCCAACATGTAAAACCTAGTTAAAATGAAAAGAAGAAGCACAGAAGCTCACATAAAATGGAAGAGTTTGATGTGTTTATTTATAGGAAGTCTGTGGATTTGCTTTGGTCTGGTTTTTTCTCCCTTTCAATCAATTTACCTGAAAGTTCTGATCAATGACTTTTGGATCAGTGACATTTATTGAAATGATAGATGGTATTGGGAAGTCAAGGAAAATGGAATACAGCATGAAGCCTAAGTGAACTGTATAGAAGTCAAGGGTTTTCTTGATGTCTGAATCAGTACAGCTCACTTAAATAATAATTTAAAAACTGTAGTAATGCCATGAAACAAACCCATGTTGCACTGCTCAGTACAGAGCATTATTAGGGTGATTGGATGAGATGTCCATGTATGGGCTTTCATTATTGTTAGCAGCAAAGGCCTGGATCAGAATTACCCCTATTACTCTAAGTCCCACAAAAATGACAGGATGTGTCAGAAGCTGTAAACACATTTCAAAAGACATGACAGTTCTTGGATACAAGAGCTAAAGGCTAAAATAATGATGGGTTTGCTCACAACTCACCATCAAATGCAAATGCTATGTGGTACCTGGGGCCAGCCTTGGGCACTGCACTGCCCTGACCGAGCTGCAGGAGATGGCCCCTGTCCTCCAAGCCCACTGGTCTAACTCCTCACATTTCTTTTTCTTCCCTGTTTTTTGCCTTCAGATTTCTTATTTATCTTAACATACTGAGACCAAATGTCTTCTAAGAAATATTTATATAAAGCTTGCCATTGTATATGACCTTTCTGTGGAATCTTCTTTCTCTTTATTTCCTACAGTCCTTTTCCTTTCGGCTAATAGCATATCTGCTCATACGTTGTCCATCCTGATTCTCAATATTTTCCTTCAGATTTATTCTCATGAAAAATAAAATACATCCTTCTTTCTGAATTTCACCAGCTATCTCCATCTTCTGACTCTCTCTTTGTTCAGTGCCTTCCGCACAAAAATCCTGAGTCCTGGCTCTCTTAGTGTCAGCTATCCTTCCATATTCTCCTTTACAGATCCGCATGTCAGCACAAACCTGGTATTTTCCAGCTCTGCCAACTCCATAGCACATGATCTTAATTTTCTGAGCAACATGCAAGCAGCTACTGTTCCCTTCATCCCGTTGCTCATCATCTGTTCACTCTCCTTCCTAGGAAACTCTTAGATAAATTAATAAAGAATTGTGTCTGAGTTTGGGAACTCTGCAGGCCTATTTGTATATTCCTGCAGATTCCTACACAGCTCTGTTGATTGGAGTACCTCTCAAATAGACATAAATTATCACGCACCCTTCCTTGACTGGATACTTACTTTGTATGCATAAATCCTAAGTACCCTGCCACATAGTATCTCCATTCACAAGCATCCCACATGACATGGGAGTTCCCCATGGAGAGCCAACCCCTCATTCACAGGTTACCTGCACTCCATAGAGTGTACTCTCTACAGGAAAGGCTTTCCCATGTTCCAGGAGGCTGCTCGGAGGAAACACTATCTTTCACCCTCCATCCACTGAGCAGTGTCCTTCCTAAGTGTCACGACTTGCAAAAATCTCGGCTGATTTGCTGGATAACTTGAATGATCAAAGATATATGAATTCTAGACTCCAGGTCTCTTGCCTGAGTACACTGAGCCACCAATGGCTGGGCTTCATCTGGTGATTTCTGAGGGCAAAAGAATGCGGACAAGTAGCCACTGGACTGGAAGGGGGTCTCATGCTCCAAAATAGGTTTATACCATGGAGAAGTTTTAGGTATAATAGACTTAGCAGTGGAACTTTGAAGACTCCTTCAGGAAGGATACAAGCTCATAGCCTTTCAGCTGTCTCATAAATTGGATAAATAATGTGTGTTTATTTGAAATCAGATATGAATTTTGAAACATTTGGAATAACATGTTTGATAATGCTTTTCTTTTTCAATGTTAACCAGCTCTGGTTTGTTTTTCTAGGCCATATGGTTTATTTTCCCTCTTGCCTTCTCTGTTCTGCAGCCACATGATCTGTCTGTAGGGTGGAGTCAGGTCTCTTTATCCCAGATGTTTAGAAAAAGACACAGATTACTAATGCATTTACACATAAAGGAAGCTTAAGAAACTTGGTGGTACATGAGCTTCACATTTGCAATTTCAAAGCTTCTGTCATTCCCTACAGTTATACATACTTCCAGCAGTTATTTGGAAACCATGAGTTCTCACAGAAGGGATACCTCCTTTCTATGCCAATTAGCAGTCATCTGTTCATCCACATTAACTATGAGCTATTTGGACATCCAATTATAACATTTAAACTCTTACCATTTTGCATTATCATATGACTCAGGGATTTAGAGTACATCTTTGACAATAAGCATTGTTAAATTCATAGGGCCAGCAATGACTCAAAGTGAAGCAGGAAAAAGAACATTACAGTAACTATATACACAGAATGCAATTGGATGGGAAATATGAGATGCTACTTTGATAATGTGAAGCACTGGAAATGTATTCATTCTGGTTTTGTACAAAACAGAGTTCAGCATGTTCCAGAATCATATATAAAATTAATTTTTCAATGTTTTTGAAGTCCTAATCATTTTAATGGCATTTTAATGCAGAGAGACATGCTGTCTTTCCCTAATGTTTCTCATGTTTTACAAAGAGTTGACATTTTTCTTCTAACTTAATTGCAGGTGTACAGAAATCTTTTATGTGTGCATTTAATGGTCACTTGTACGCCTTAAATTGATAAATCCTTCACATGCTCCACTATGCTGTCAAGTACATCAAAAGCATAGAAACAAACGTCCTTTCATGCCATGACTTTGCTTAGTCAATGCTGACTTACTTCAACAGAAGTAATGACATAAACATAGGAGGCATTCTTCTCCCTACAAAACATACAGAGAGTGCAAGAAAATTTCCATACTCTCAAATTCTTACTCATATAGAAAAATTGCAGTTGACCTCTTTAAAAAGCAAATGAAAAATATTCACCTAAATTGATCTCTGCCAAAGTGAAGAGAGAGCACAGATTAATTTTCCCCACTGAATTTTAAAATCAGCGTGTTAAGATAATTCTAACTTACAAACCATTTTATGATTCCAAGAATTGCATTCTGACTTGGATTTGTTTTGAAACATTGTGCCAGATTTCAGAGCCAAAAGGTTTATAAAAGGGATGAGAATGCAGTAAAACTCAACTTCATTTTATTATTCTATCAGCTTAGCTTGACCTACAGCAACCATGCAAGGGGTTTCTATTAGACAGTCCTTCACTTGCTTAATAAATTGGACCAAAGACGATTTTCTTGACTGAGAAAATTCTCTCATGTTGACTAAAGAATTTCAGCTCTGTCTATAAATATTAATGTACTTAGTAATAAATTACACACATGAATGGCACTTTATTACTTGAAGCTAAACTATTAAAAGCCTTATTTGGATTGCACAGAAAAAAAAATAATGTAATTAAGGTCAGCTAAGCAAGGCCAACATACTAATACTACACATACTAAGTGTCTTGAGCAAAATCTGGGCTAAATCCATATCTCTCCACTCATAACCAAGTGTTTTCCCACATCAAACTGCTTCAGCTATCAACACAGTATTCCTGCTGTGTCTTTTCCTCTTATAAAGCATTTATTTCTGCTCACTCACCTGGACCTTTCATTCCCACTTCTGATTTACAGTTTGTGAAAGGACTGTAAGAGGGAGTGCTGAAATAAGTGTGCTGAAAAGGATTCTGGGATCCATATGAAATCCAGAGATATCCATGCTGCATGGCAGAGAACAATCCCTGAGAATCTCTGTTCAGAAGAATGGAAGAGCTGGAGGACTGATGGAGAGAAATCTTTAAAAAACCTGACAATATAAGTTCACTGCTGACTTTATTGTGAACGAGGAAAGCATTTTCAGCACCATTTCAGTGCTTGTGTGGAAAAGTGGCACCCTAAAATCCACCAGCACAGACGGCTCTTTAAGGTCTCTCTCCAAGTAATTAACAGAGAGGAAATGTGTCTTATAAAGAATTACATAGCTCTAAGCAGACTTCCTTACTTTGCCTATTAAAGTATATTTCAGCATAACAGTTACTAAGTATGCATGTCACCATCTGAATATACTGTGTTCCTGCATACTTTTCTAGCTTCATCTGAGAGAATAACACGGACAAAACATGATTGGCAATATCTTATTTCTTGAGCAGCACTATAAAAAGTGCTCACTCTATTCCAAAACTAGGCCTGGGGGCATTTCTCAGCCTGCAAAACCTTCATTGCTTGTGATGGACAGAAAGCAAGAACCCAAACTCACTCTCAGCTATGCAGCTGAATTTGAAAGGATAAAACAGAGGCTTAGAAGAAAAAAATATGTTTTCACTGATCAGAATTTAGTTGAAAGTAGTGAAGAGCTAGAGCTAGAGCACAAACAGATGCCCAGCAGAGTTTAAAAAAAGACACTTAAGTGTCTCATCTAGCAGGAACCCAGTCTTATTTATATATACTATCAAGTACCTGGCTGCATCTTTGAGCATCAAAGTGCTTTAAAACACTGTCCCTGAGACCATCATTGTGAAGTACATTCCTTCAGGCTGTCTTCATGTCCCATCCTTCAGGCCACAAAACCCCTTAATGTGAACTGAATTCAAGCTGTGGCTGACGGGAGAGCGTTAAAAACATATATTATCTTACGCTTTAGGTCACAACTGCTACTAATGGCCAAATATTCTGCAAATACTTATTCGAATCTGTGACAGATCGGGAAAATTAGTTGCTATAAATCCCTAAAATAATGAACCCACTCCAGAAAGTAGAAAGTAATGCAAAGGTTAAAGAATTTAGTATGCTTTTGCACCTTATAGCATCAAATTTCATTTTAGTAAGAACAGAAGAACATTTCCTCTGTATCAAGAAGTGTATATATACCAGGTAGAGAACTATTTACATAACGCTTTTCAATAAAGACCACTCAAAAACATTATTGGAAATTGAATAGCACTGGGGTTCACTTGATCTTCAGTGGAAACACTGCATTTTTATTTGTTCCTACATTTTTACTTTTAAAGTTTTTAGAATTGCCTGAAAATGCAATTAGATGATAAAAATGTGGGTAATGAAATACGATAAATGTGAATGTTTAAGATGATGGTATATCTATCAACATTCAGAAACTGAAATACTCACTGAGCCTGATAGACTTAGGTCACAGACTGAGATTCCCTGCAGTAGAAAAACTGTAAGAGGAAAAAGAAATAGCATATTTTCTTCCTTGTTTCTGACAGTTGCTTCTGTTGAATAGGTGATTTCATCTTTTCCTTACTCTGTTTGTAATTCTAGGACAATTGCCAATGACACATTTTCACAACTATTCAAAGGCATCATTCAAGGCTTGTTTACACAAAAACTGCCAGAGAAAATATTCACCTGAAATACAGTTTCCCTTTCTCTGTGGTCCGTGTTACCCATCAGAAATGCTAGGATTTTTTTTTCAGTAGCAATTAATTGGAAATTGCCACCATCCATCATTTTTTATACAACTGATATTCATATCCACTAGGGAAATATATGAAAGACAAATATCCGAATTGCTGAAGGTTGATCTCAAGGTCAGTCAAAATGATCCACAGGAAACATTTACAGGCAGCTGAAATTGCTTATAATTTGTCAGTAATCTTTTGGAGCAGTCTATTGTAGATAAGTTGTGTCTTGATAATTTGGAGTGGCCAACATGGGTTTTGATTCAAAGAGACAGGCTTTTGAGTAGGTTAAATGAAAGAGAATGCGTTTATGTAATCTTAAGCCTTCCAAGGCAGGGAGATCAGTGGTAGGCATCTCCCAGTGGCGCTCTCTTACGCTGTGTGGGTTGATGCACTAGTTTGATTTAATACCAGATTATAGAGCCGTAACCTTGTACTTCATTTTTGTTTACTGAACAAAGGGAAAAAAAAAAGCCAGTGATTTGAAAATATGTAATTTGTGTGTGTTTATAGAAGTCCTGTCAATAAAGCACATTTGAAACAAATATCTCAGAACCATATCAAAACTGTAAATTGGATGTTCAACAGTTTTTAATAATACATTTTGAAAATGACACTATTTCCCTCATCAGAGATGATGACCCACCACTGCAGAAGTTTTGCACACAAGAAATAAGACATAAGTAAAACAGAACCATTGTATCACTACTGCATTGAAAATTCAGGAACATAAACTCCAGGAAGAAAAATAAATATGTAATTCTTGTTGGGCTCCAGAGAGAAGCGATTTATGGATCAAATCACCAAGGGAGTCAAAAGAACAGTCAGAGCAAGTATTAATGTAGAGGAGCAGTCATCCAGTGTTAAGATTAAGGGAAGAGACCTAGAGGGCATTTTCATTTTTTTAATGTTAACATTTGTCAGCTATAAAGAAGGATAATATCAGATACAGTCAAAAAGATTCTATGATTTTGGACACTACACCCTCAGCACTTGGAATTAACCTTTCAAAATTCAGTCCTTTGGGGTTTTTTTTCTCCCAAATGCTTTCTTTTACCTTTATCTAACTGTACCTAAATATTAGAGTACTGGGCACTTCCAGACAGCCATAGGTGGGAATATAGAGGCAGTTATAAATTAACAGCTTTTTTCTAAAGGAGAAATCTCTGAAAAACGTTAGAATTTATTCATAATCTTCTGTATAAGTGAGGCTGCATATGCTTCAGGAAATTAATCCCTGTGCAGTTTTCCTATAGATGCTTTTCAGTCTGCGTCTGAGTGAATTCCATCTGAAGGAGATTAAAAGAATGTGATAAATTGCCCCATTTTTAAGCACTTTAATTTTTTGTTCATCTTGCTTAAAATTCCAAATTATTTTCTTCATACAATTTTTAATGCAGCACAACCTCCTAGGAAAAACCTATATCGTTAACTTCTGAGAAAAGACGTCTGTTCCTCTCACTGGCCTGGTAGCTGTTCTCTGCACCTCTGCTAGCTGTTACTGCCTCTTCTGGGAAATGGAAAATAAGAATTATATGCTGGATCTGGTGCCACCAGTGTCTTGTACAGCATCATTCACAGCTTTTTGTTTCTACTGGAAATACCTCTATTACTGAACGTTACAAATGCATCTGTTCTATTTATTTCATTTGTTGGTTTATGTTACACAGTTTTGGCATCTGAGAAACATCATCTGGTAAAGTAATTTATCCAGTCCTTCCCTCAGGCATTTCCACATGAGGACTCCTAGTTCTTAGTGCTTGAAGTGCAAAAACTACCACTTCCTATTAATGAGTTTTATCCCGTTGCTATTATTCAAATTCTGGGGATCTTCTGGTGCTTTCTATCACCTCTTACTTTTGCCAGCAGATTTCATCAGCCACCTCCTAGTCTTTGTGCCAAAGTCATTAGTGAAATTTTATGTCACATTGCTCCCAGCACTGAACTGGTGGGGCTCCCATTGCTAATTACCCTCTGGCCAATGCTTGCCTTTCATCAGCAGACTCTTGTCATCCTTCCTACCTAACTCCTTAGATATCTTATGATCTTTCCACTCTGCCTGCTCCAATGTTACTTATAGTTTTCCATATTGTACCACATCAAATACTTTAGTGCATTGATACTGCTGAGATCTCTCTTGGAAAAATCTGCTGTCTCAAAAAGGGAAAGATGCCAGTTTAGTCTGACACAATGTATCTTCAGTAAATTTGTATTTCATTATAAACACATCTCTTCTCATTGCCATGGTATTAAATGAGTCTCTTCTTCAAAATCTTTTTCCACAGCTGGAATAAAGTAAATGTTGAGCTGAGAAATATATGATAAGCAGGGTCATTTTCCTTTCACTTTTAAGTACAGAAAGTGTGTTTTCTATTTCCCAGTTATAGAAAGCATGATATACATGTTAGGATAAAGAATGTAATAAAAAATAATGATGGTGTTTCTTTTTATTTTGAAATTAAGTTTGTAAAGATTGTGTTGATCCCTTTCTCACAAGTTTAAATGCAATTTCACCTCAGTATAAGACAGCAAATTTAATAGCTGCACGCACACTTCAAGAAAACAAGTACAAATTAAGTAATGTGTAGGCCTTCCCTCATTAATGGTATGATTAAATTTTTTTGCTACTGAAGTATTAGAAATCTGGCATGAAGATTAACAGATCTCCCACAAGCCTGGTTACTCAAGACATGGAACAGACTTTACTTTTTCCTTGTATTGCTACTGATCACCTTTTTTTAATTTCATTATTATTTAGATGCTAAATTGCACTTCATGGTTATGTTTGTTCTCCATTATTATTAAATATTTCTTGACCAATTGCTTTGAAACATGATACCTTGTCTCAACCCAGTAACCAAACAACTCCCTTTCCTTCTGAGAGCTACAACAAAGCTACACATTATTTATGTACTACTGGTTTGTACATAACAAAGGTGACGCTGCCACAGCTCCACTAGATCCCTCCGTTTCTCTACCTTTAGATCCTCCTCTAAACAACCTACAGTACTTCTTGTACTACCCCAAAGCTCTCTTCCCCTGTATCCATCCCTCAGTGATATGCATACTCCTCAGCTGTGACCCCATGAGTCAGTAAGGTGCTGCAGAGACCCACTCCCCTTGTCTCACTGTGACGGAAACCTGGCCCATGGGGTGACTGCTCTCCTTGACAGTCCTGTTAAGGTTCGACCCCCTAACAGAATTGAACTTTCACCTGAGCTTGGGCAGTAGTGCTCCTTTTTGCCCTTGAAGACATAGTAGTAGGAGCAAGAGAGTACCCTTTCATGGACTGTGGTAGTTTCAGGAGTAAGCAAAGGTTTCACCATACTTCTTCCCACTCAAAGCATGAACTCCAGCCATAAGTGATTACTCTCTGAGCCTATAAAAGACCAGCCCAAAATGAAAATATCAGAGTAAACCAGAAACCAGTCTGAGGATTTCCTCTGTTCTAGGCATGAAGGGCTCTGACAACCTCTTTTAATAACCCATGACCTTGTTTCTGTCTCCCTCTTCAGCAGTCTTCCTTTGCCAGCTTACTCTGTGTCTTCCTTTTTAGAAGACATTATTTCCATTATGAAGGTCAGCAAAAGCAGATCTGACTACCTCGAAGAAAGAAGTATTGTCCATCTATGTTCTTCCATGAGAGTGGTGAGGCATTGGAACAGGTTGCCATGGGAAGTTGTGGATGTCCCATCCCTGGAAGTGTTCAGGGCCAGGTTGAATGTGCTTTGAGCATTCTGGCCTACTGGGAGGTGTCCCTGCCCAAGCAAGGAGGGCTGGAAATGAACTTTAAAGTCCCTTCCAACCCCAAACATTCTGTGGTTCTATGGTCTCTGCAACTTCAAGAAGCCTTTTAGTGGTTTTTCAGTATCCAGGACAAAGTCATGAGCTCAATTTACATATTAACTTGCAGAATTTCCATCTGACTTTTGTGTCTGCTCCCATGATAAATTTGCACTGAGCTACATGCATTTGGTCCCACACATTTTTTCAGAGACTGAGTCAAATTAGTATTTAGGGCAGGACCAGGGCTGAGTAAAAGGCTGAACAATGGGTGAAGAGATCAAGAAAGAGGGAGAGGGATTCAAAAGACTTTGAAAAACCTTAGGAAATCTTACAAGAAGAGAAAAATATCAGTCGTTTTTTTAACTTACTTTTACATTTTATTTCCATCCATTTTAACTAGAAATTCTATTTCTTGGCAGAACAATTGGACAAAAGTAGGTCTTGTGTAAGTCTCCAGTGGTGTTATAGTGAGTTATTGCACATCTGATTCTAACTTGGATAAAACTCAATGAAGTGCTAAATAAATCAATGGTTTCTACTTCTTCCTAGTAATATTGTGATGGAATCATTTTATAATTGTGATAAGACTTCAGCAGTGCCTGTCAGTGATCAAATAGCCATTTCTCTGGGTAATGCAGCCAGCCATCAATGTTTAGTCTGACCCACAGCAATAAAAAAAAGGAGCGAGAATACCTTAACAAATCTCACCTTGTAAGGTTTTACCATCTGCATGGAGTACTTTTAAGGCATAGTTTCTGAATTCAGAGAAGAAGAACAAAGAAAAGAAAGGCAGTGGATTGGCCTGACAGTTTTCAGATGAGATTTCCAAGACGAGACATGGTGTACTTTTGGCATTCACCTTTGGCAGGTACATGGACTTAGGCTGTGCATGACCGTCTCTTTCCACCACTGCTACCACTGATATATAGGGAAAACCACAGAGAAACTCCTGGGTAATTTTGAGGTCAGAAGGTACCATCTCAGTCGTGAGAGAGGAGAGGATAAGGAGTGTCTCCTGAAGATATTTTAGGTTTCACCTTGACTGCCATCTCTACTGTGAAGGCTACGAAACCACAGGCACATGATGAAAGACACGCACATGAGATACTGAGGTCAAAATTCATAATTAATATCCAGACTGACCTTTAGCACTCCTCTAAGAATGATCACCTATAACCCCAAATAACCAAATATTTTTTGTAGATCAGACAGCTCCTAAAAAATTCTTAGAAACAATTAAGAAAAGTTTTCAAATAAAACAAAAACCATACAAGCCATCACATGAAAACATCAGGACCCTGCAAAGTTTGAAAAAAAAAAAAAAAAAGTGAAGTAAAATAAAATTTAAGAATTCCTATACTTATTTTTTTACCCTTTATAAGAAGTTTTCAGTTAAGTGTTACTACTGTTCCTACTCTCCTGTTGATCAGCCCCTAAGATTTGGATCCGACTATGGCTTCAGTGTTAGTGTACTTGTGCAAATTTTTTTCTTATTTTGCTAGATTTAGGTCTTTTTATGTAACCTCAAGCAAGTATCTCAGCATCTCTATGAATCAGGATTTTGATGTAAAATGAGATTAAGAATGATTTTCCATCTCTCAAGAGGCTTGCAAGGACAGTCATTCAACATATAAAAAAGCTAAGTAGTATTAATATCAATTAAGATGGCTAGAATGAAACACTGACATGAGAGAAAATGAAAGTAAAGCTTCCCTCCTGAACTTATAATGCTTTTTTTGCTGAATATAGAATACATTATTGGAATTAGAGTAAATAACATCAGAAAGTTGAGAAACAGACTGCACCATGAATTAGGATTATAAGTGTTTAAGTGATATTTTTAGCTTTTCCCCTGTTATCAAAAAATATTTATGATTCCTAGTTTAGCCACACCACGCATTTCTCTTCTGCGGTCTCAAAAATAAAATTATTCTAAATTTTCATGTTCCAGTACAGATGAGGTATTAGAATTAGGTAATGAAATCTTTGGTCTGGGGAACAAAACTAAGAAGTCATGCCCTATCAATAAAAATGTCCGGGTCTTCTCTTTGGCTATACAAATGACAGATCTCTTCTGGCTGACTGTTGTCAATTATTTTGCACATATCAATCTTGACAAAAGATGGTACATCTTAACATTTTATTTCTTAAGCGTTATCCATATTTTGAGTGTTAATTGTTGCTGCACTAGCTAGCATTTCTTCATGTATTTGAGTTAACGCATTAATATTTCAAATCATGAAATGACAGGACTCTGTTTCTGTCTTTTATAATTGGTACACTGTTGTTTCCAAACAGTGTCTTTTATATGAAGTACTATTTCATACAAACTGACAACTTGATCACTGTGATGCTGAAATATTAACTTATATTTTGGCAGGATGACATTTCTTGTGACATACATAGATTGTATTTATTTTGATTTTATTCCTAATCCAAGAAAAGTGGAGTGCTGCTCTCTTACCAGAGGAACAAATAATATGTTTCATTGGAAGCATGATTCCTAGAGATGTTACTTAAGAAATAATATACTAAAATTGCTCATTACCTCAAAGAATAAACATTTGGCTTGGAAAGATATCCTATAATATAGCTAGAATTTCCTTTAAAATATTATTACAAGAATTAATATTATGATTATAGACAATATTGTTTCCTTTAACTAAAGCTCACTAGAGGTAAGGTAATCAATATTGATGCTATTTTCTTCAATGCAGTTGAATATGTAGCTAAGCTGGTTCTTGTACCAAATATTGCTATGCTGTTAATTCTAAAAATTATATCTGGAGATCTGATTGCCCTTGATGATAGATACACTAACAACTCCACAGCATAACAGTGACCATCACAATCACAGATTACCCCCTTTAGTCCTTCTGTTGAGTACCTTCTGAGTATTAAGTGAGGACTGTAAAGTAAGGCAAAAAATCCATGGATTTTAATTTTCCAAAGAAATTGCCCTTGTCTTAAACAAAGAGTTTATCATAAAAGTTTGTTATAAAAGTTTCACGTGGACCTTAAACACAGTTATGTAGGGTATTGTTTTTATGTTGTCTTAAAGGTCTTAGTAGCAATCAAAAAATTAGCTTGACCAAGATAAATGTGAATCTATAGTAATTTTGTAGGCTAACAGACTCCAGTCCTGAGAGCACATAACTTCCATTAGTGCCACTCAAACCAGGACAATATTGCAAACTGGGCTATTCAAAAGAGAGATAAATGGATGGGTCTATACAAGAATAAGCAGTTTCTGTCCCTCTAGTTTACAATTTGGGTCATAGCATTCACAAGTAACCATGAAGCTCTTTTTAATTATCTGAGCTTACTGAAAAAATAGAGCTGTGCTTCCCAGCCCTTAACAGCAAACCCTTACCAACTGTGTCTCAGTAAATGAGAAGAATCTTCACTTTCCTCTCATGCTTTGATCATTCATAGTTAGAGAACAGGTGCGTTACTAAGATGAACCCTAAGACTGTCTCATATTCGATACCAGCTATTTTGTAAACCTTGTACAATTGTCCCCCTTGTGCTGTGCCTTGCTTCCAGCCACCTACAGCCGTAAATTCCCTAAAAAGAGATGTGAATACTCTAGTCCCACGGAGTGTTACACTCTCTAATAGCAGGTGCTGACAAAAGAGGTTCCATTTAAACACTGTAGTGGATTACACCACCCCTCTCTTCATGAAAAACTGTTGGAAAATATGCCACAGACTCTAATAATTGTTCATTAAGCTGTCAGCTACTCCTCCTATGTAGCTATCAATTTTGCCTCTCTAGAAGAATTGAGAATAGAAAAAAGGACACAGTGTTAAAGGTAACAACAACATGAAAAAGTGAAGCTGTATTATTGCTGAGCAAATATTTCACAACGAATTATTTACCTAACCCGCTTAACCTCCAATTCTGTTTGTGCAGTATCTGCAAGCAAACAAAAGGCTTTTTCTCAATCAACTATATTTGTTGATCAAAATTAACCAACCACATTTTGGGCTACATTTTGTTTAACTGCAGATCAAACACAGAAAGTCATTTGCAATTATTCTCTGTTTAATAACCTCCATTTTGTCAGTGTTAGCTAGTCATCACTTATTAAATAAATCGTGTGTCACTGTCTGCTTCCCTATTACACACAACCAAATTTGGTGCAAATATTTGCATGTGGAAATTTCAGAATTGTTTTAATTGCATTTGTGTCATTGTTTTCTCATTAGCAGGGGGTATAATGGAAAATCACTGCAGAAGAGGTTCAAGCATGGCTGGAGAAAAACCCATTTAAAATGTGAAGGAAAACTTGTGGGGAAAAAGCAGCAGTCTAGTTCCACCTTCTATATTATCCTGGCTAAATTTCAAAAGAATATAATAGCAAAACAGTCATCAGGCACCTGTAATTTGATGCACAATATGTTCTAGACATGCAGCAGGACATGCCAGTCCATACTATATTCATGAGCCTTAATGAAGAAAGAGAAAATAATAAACTTATCCATTCACAGAGGGATACCAAAGAAGTTAAGAAATCTGAGCATGATGGGAAAAACTTATTGAGAGTACACTCTGCCTAAAAAAGAAGTTATTACTGGACTACTTTTATGGTACATGAACTCAGCCTTAAAAAAATTTCCCATCTTGGAGAGCAACGCGTTGCACATAGCCCAAACCTGTGAAACCAACACACTAAGAACCAGGCTACAGGCTGTAAGCATGAATAAAGAGGGTGCCAAAACCAGAAGAAGGGTGAACCTGCATTGCTTTCTAATGTTGGTTGCTTTGGAAGAGGAAGATACCTGAGTTCACACACCAGATGTACACTCAAAATAACTGCCATCCTGCTAGGGGACTTGTCTACTGCATAGTGTACATTATTTATAAAGAATGATTTCTCTCTCTTGAGTAATTATTAAAACTCCAACATTTGCTACCAGAGGCTATACATTTGTCATATTTATATTTATTCATGCTTTACAAGGAAAATATAATATCTTCCATAGCATTTTAGTTCTTTATTGGCAACCGTTATCATAAAACTATTTATAAATCCAAAGTATCTAAAAAGAACATAATCATCACTAAAGTAAAATTAAACAAAACAAAACAGTTAAAATATGTCACAGATTAATTTCTGTGTAGCAGCAAAAGCAAAATGTGTTTAAGTCTGTCTCACAGGAGATGGAATTTTCCTAGAAATCAAGCTGCTGGCATGAGTATGCCCACATGAAGAGGAGCAACTTGTCTTGTTTTTTGCAGTATTGCACGCAAATCTGAGCCATCCTACTTGAAAGGTTTGCAAAATTTATTACCTAAATATACTCAAAAGGTTGGCAATGCTTGAGGTGCTGAATCCAAGTGTAAGAAAAGACTTTTATGGAAAAATCATTCTGGGTGACAGGGAGTGACCTCATCTCACACAGACTCTTCATTTTCCATTCTGCTGGGAACAGATCATCAAGCCAGGCTAACTGAAATAGTCAAAGTATTAGCAGAGCTGAATATAATACCAGTCCTGCTAATGCCTTCCACAGGTCAGCTCTAAACAAAGATGAGTCATGCAACCACATGCATTTATTCTACAGTTCTGCCAAGCCACAGATGCGTTTCTGTGGATGATCCTATGAAATATCCGTTTTTATTTCCTTAGTACTTCATTAAATTTGACACATTCTAGGTGATTGTCTTGCACAGAACTTAAATTAACCTTTCTGCAACATGAGAAGGAAATTCAAGGAAAGGAAATGCATATGAAAATGTGATGTAATTCACCCAACAAAGCATCTGGAGCAGCTGAAATTTGCATTTTGTGATGTAAAACAGGTATAACTTTTCCCTATAGGCAATGGGGATGTTGTCATCAATTCCTTTCACTGAAGTACTGCTGCCTGTATTTGTTGCCCTCCTTCATCTCTCCTACACAGGGTTTATGCAATGATTGCTCAGCATTACAACTCAACCTGTCTGATGGTTAGTGGGAATATGCATACTGTGCAAGTGCTGTGAAGCTTAGATTTACAGATCCTGGTGAGTCAGCTGGCCCTCAGCTGGAGTTGCTGTTGGTTTAACATTATTTAGATGTATGCTTAGCAGCTTCTCCTAATGTTTCTCATAATGTATGTTTTAGCAGTTTCTCATCTGTTTCTCATAATGTGAAATAACGTGTCTGACTAAACTAATAAGGGAATGTGGAGGATGCTTGAACACAATCTGCCAGCCCTAACTCTCCTCCCAAATATCACCATCCTTTCATTCAGCTTCTTTTTGAATGGGTGAAAAAAAAATTATGAAAATATTAAAAATCAATTAAAAAAATAAACTAAAACATTTGAATGAATGGTGTGTCCAGTGTTCTTCAGTAATGTTGCATATGTCTGGTAACTGGTTATACATTTAGCTGGACTCACCATCTTATGAAATTGCTACATTTGGTGACATCCATTCATTACATCTTCCATTTACAGTTTGTCTTCTCTCTCATACACTGAAATCAAATGTCTGTGCTCTGTAGGAAGCACAGCTAGCACCAAGAGACTACTGCATGGCTACAGACATTTCCTCAAACAGCTGTAATCACACAAGTGGTCTACAGATTGCAAATCCTTTGGTTCATGTAGTTTCTCCCATGTCTGCCTGTCAAACACCAAAGCTCATCTGCATTCTCACATGAGTAAACCACTACATGGAGAGAAAAGGCTGAACACTGGATGACAATACCATCCTTTTGAGTCTATATTTTCTACTCAATTGTGTTACAGTGGTCAAGGCTTGGAAATGGCACTTCATTATTTTCTTAAAGAGATATGGTGGGAGAACAACTTTTACAACATTGTGCTTAAGCATTTTGGTTTCAGCTGCTTGTGTTGCCTGTTCTTTCAACTGTAAGGTTGTCAAATGTTATGTGATAGCGGGTTGTTCAGTTGTGCGATTTTACTCAGTCTTCAGAGACCTCTTCCCCTGGCTACCCAATGGTACAATACTGCCAAATCTCACTCAGTGCTGAAAAACATTGCTGAAGTCTAAATGTGATTGAACACATGCAATTGGAAAAAACCTCACAATTTGCAGCATTCACGTTCTACTTAAGATAGAAAAACATTGAAAAGACAGAACAAAAGAAAAGGACAAATGACAGAAGTAATTGGGAATAGGATACAATAATTATTTTTATGCTGCAGAAAGGAAAAGAGCAAAGAAAGGAAAGAAAACACCTAACAGGAATAAATGACAACTCTGAATCTTTTGAAGACTGCCCATCACTAACTCAGGACAGATTCATTTTCAATGACCACAACTTCAAACAATGCCAAAAACTTTAAAGCCAGGCAGAGGTAGTCACGTAAACTGATACTAACTTTTATTTTTTTCGCATGTCAGAAATGTTAAAGATACAGTTATAAGTGTTCACATAGGGATATGGTTGTAAGTATTCATACTAAGGGTGCATCTTCCTTGCAGTAGTGTGATTCTAGTGCAGTGGAATCTGCATGTGTCACCTCTATTCCTCCAGGCTTTTGTACATCTTGTATAGAAATCTTCACAGAGGTTTTAAGGGTCGTTTTGTAGGGAAGAACCCTAACTCTGGTATCTACCTCAACTTGCGCAAAAATGCCTGAACTGCTGTGTAATATGTCATTTGCCAAGTTTAAAACCCAATGGGAACCAATGTCCCCTCTCTGAAGTAAGGTGGTAACAGGCAAGGTGGTATACAAGCCAAGGATCTGCCAACTGGAATGTTGGTGACAGTCACCACTGTCATCATCATCACCACATTTAAAGTTCACGAAGTCTGAAGAATGATATGTAAAACCAAATCCTGTTCTATTTCTGTATCATTACTACTACCTTTAAGGAGAGTTCTTAAATGACCAGCACTTACTGTATGATTAAAAATTATTTCCTAATAGATAAAATACAGGGGTTGAATCTGGAAATACAAAGATGAGTTTTGTCCATTGAAGCAATCAAATCTTAAATATCTATAAATACTGACAAGCACTGTGAACACAAACTTTAAAAACTAGATCAAAGTAACAGAAGTGGTGGGGAAAAAAATCAGTTTTTCTCTTCCTGCATTGGTCCAATCCTAGAGTTAACAGCCAAGTTGCCTGAATTTCTGAAATACAAGAAATACACAGCTAATGAAGTATGCTGGTAAAAATGTGATCATATTCAAATCAGCCTTCAGAGACTCTGTACTAGTTTGAAAACAAACCAGTGGGAGGCACCAAGTCAGAATAACAATTTAATGGGGAAATTAAAGAAAAGGAAAAACAAAAAGAAAACACTGGTTCAAATTGACAGAGTCAAGATACAACCTGACACCCTGTTAGGCAGGGTGGTGGTAGCAGTCTGGTAGAATGGTGGCTGCAGTCCTCTGAAGTGGTGATCCTGTAGAAAAGGGTCTGCTCTTCCTCAGAAAGTCCAGTAGTGGCTGCATACCTCCTGTCCTCTGGAAATCCAGTGGAAGAGTTCTCTCTGGTGCTCAGAGTCTCAGATTATATCCACGATGGGATGCTTGGTTCCTCCCCCTGGGTGGAGCATCTCACAATGGGGTAATGAGTCATGAGGCCAAGTGTTGATTAGGCTCATTAACAGAAGATAGTCTGGAGGGAGTTATCTCTGAGTCAGGCGTCAGGACAATGATGGGCAATGAACAGCAAGACAGTCTGGGGGGAGGAGGCAAGGAAACACTGCCCCACCTGATTTCAACAGCTCATGAGGATGGTGATAGAATACACTGCAACCCAGGACAGACTCTTCTAAGAGTTTGTACCTCTGTTCTTGTAGAGGTGTCCTTACTTCAGTGTTTGTGGGGCAAAGTTGTAGCTCACAAAGATTACTGGGCCTATGAGACAGGAAAAGTACAGGGAAGAAAGTCTCTGCACTCATTCTTTGAGATGCGCGTGCTGAAAAACATTTTGTCTTCTTAAATTACATACAGCCAACAGCCAAATCCTTGTTGTGTAAGATAAGGCACTAGGGTTTGTGTTGGGTTTTTTTCTGTTCTGTGGCTTTTTTGTTACAATAGGACTAAAAATTTTATTTTTGGAAAGATAAGAATGACTTCCTCACTTTACATAACAAAGATTTTATAGCTAAGTAATTAAATGGTATTTGTCTACAGTGATAGTAATATACTATGGGCCCACAGAATATTATAATTTTGTGGTAATATCGAAACAGATTTCTATCTTGTTAAATGAAACATTTTTACTTTTCAAAACAGAATTTCAGTTTTCAGAATGACTTTCTACTGAAACATTTCAAATTTCCACAGTCCATCAAAATTTGAATTAAAACCAAGTTCTGAAATTATGATCTTCTGGTGGAAGAAAATTTGTTTGGGTTTTTTTTTCTGTGAAAGGGAAAATCCTTAATCACCACAAGCCACCAAGCAGCTGCTTAGTTTATTTTAGGTTGGCAGCTCAAAAAACCATCTGCAGTCCCACTTCTTTCTTACACCAAAGAGGGAGCTGTAAAAGCTCATCATCATGATAAATTTTCTGACCTGATTCTTATCCTGCCTCTGTCACTGACCCTCATGTGGTAACCCAGCACTAAAACATGCAATAAACAGGCTGTAGTCCTACAGCAAGAAGTCTGCCAAGGACTGTAGTAAGTGACAATTTGGTGCATAATTTGTATTACAGATTGAGGTACCCTTGTTGTCAGATAGATCTTGTGTGTGCAATTATGTTTGCAGTCTTGCATAATACAGTTTTCCTTGTAATTGTCAGGTTATTAGCACAGTGTTTTAATTTTGCTTTCTCCCAATTATTTGCATGTTTCTTAATTGGAAGTCATTAGCATATGTAAATACTCCATTTCCATGGTGGTTTGCAGCATGAGCTCATTGTGTTAAATTAATTTGCTAGCTAAATAATCCTAAATGTTAAAAGAAAATCAATGTGTACATACAGCGTATGAATATATATCTAAATATACAGGAAAATTGTACACAGTATCTTTTGTACATTGTTTAAAATGAGTTAAATAGAACCTGTCTACCTTCAATACTTTCTAAACATATTTATTACATAATTGACTGTTGGAATCCCATTCATACACACAAAGAATAATATCTAAATTGCTTCCTTTTCAACAGAATTAAATTACTTTCATATTGTAACATATATTATTGTTTGGCAGCTGAAGAAGGTACTTAACAAGTCAGCATTTACCAAAGGTTAACACAGATGCCTCCCCTTCAGAATTGAGTGAAAAACTACTGTAAAAACATGAAATCTTGATTGAAATAGGACTTTCTAAAGGAAACCACAACAGAAGGGTTTAGCCTTCTGTTTCTTAGAGCTGATAGATAAGTTTTATGTTCTTTTAATAGAATGTGTGCTTCATTTTGGCCATTCAAAGTAAGAAAAAAACAGCTATATTAGCCAGGTTTTTTCGTTAAACTTTTTCCTCGTCATTGGCACTATATGCAGTAGACTTTCTGCTTACAGGGAGCTTTACACTGACAGGATGTTTTTTAGGGTTCGAGAAAAGTTAGGACTCAAAATGCTCTGTAGGTGCACGACCTTGGAATGTGACACAAGAATGCAGCTGATCTGCAGAATGGGCATGAATATATTAACGGAGATGCTTGAGAAATTCATTGGTTGATTTTGCATCAGGAAATGCTATAAGAGCTGTAGTTTATGAGTCTTCAGATAATGCAAAGGATTAAGACTGTTAACAGAAAAGCGTCACTCACAGGTGTCTACATAGACAAACACTCCAGCATATCAAGGGACATGTGACAGCATTCTTACTAAAGTAAAATAGTTTCCCATGAGGTAGGGAAGTTTTCGAGGAGAGGAGAGGAGAGGAGAGGAGAGGAGAGGAGAGGAGAGGAGAGGAGAGGAGAGGAGAGGAGAGGAGAGGAGAGGAGAGGAGAGGAGAGGAGAGGAGAGGAGAGGAATTAAGATATTTACTCTGTTGTTATTAATCCATTTGGCTTTGTGAAAGAAACTTCTTTCTGAAGTGACTTTCCTCTAATCCTACCCTCAGAAATTGCTTAGCTCTATTGGTGATTTAGAGGTAGTCTATCTGTAATTTGTATACTCTGATGAATCTCAACCGCTTTTGGCTGAGGTTTTCATCCATCAAAATTTGTTTAGCTGGAATAGAAACTGACCACATCATTTTTTTTCCGTATAAAACAGTGGTAGTATGATTGCATTTACAGCTCGTTCAGCTTCCCACATGCTCTTTGAGGAGAGCAAGACAGGCTATTGTATCCTGTCATACACCTCTCTAACATGCTGGGGAATGGTACCCACTGGTTTAATACACGAGGTTTATTTCATGTTACACTTTCTGTAGGAAGTACACCTATGCCATAACTATTTAAAGAGCCATGGTATTTAAAGGTCTACCTCATAAAACTTCCCCATATATTTTGCATTAACCTTTAAAGATCTCCCCCTACCCACCTCAGATATTCATCCTTGTTGCAGCCTAGTTATCTGCCAGATCTAGTCAGACAAAAGTTTTTTTACAATTCTCCTAATAGACTCGAAGAAAAATAAAACAATCCAAAAAGAAAAAGAAGACAATTTTCAATTATTTCCTTAAAAAGCTATCCAGCATCAGAATGGTGCTGGCATGCAAAAAACAAAATTCAAAGCAACTGTTTTATAATAAATAGCATGGGAAATTTGCCACATTGTGATATTTCAAGGTATAGAACCTCTAGTCCCTATTTGCCATCATTCCAGAACTAAGGCCCTGGAAAGATTTTTTTTATCTATTTATTTATTTTTAGACAGATAAATGGGACATTGTTCTATTTATTCTTCAGAAAGTGAATTAAGCATTTCCACAGCTTTTTCTTTCATTTGTTTCTTTGCTGTTTCACTGGGTTACATTTATTAACTTATGCGTTTCCCTCTTGTACATTCAACTACCTCAATCTGAGAAGATAAGGTTTTAAAGATTCTTCAAAGCTTTTTATTCTTGGCCTTCTCTCCACTGTAGCACCCCTTTCTAACCTAACTAGTAACAGTACTCAACTACCAGTTCTGTAGTCCTCTGATGTCAAATTACTGTTTTATTTCTCTTTGCCAAATCCTGTCTCTAGTCATTCACTGGAGAGCCTCCTTGGCTGTCTCCCCAGGCTTTCAAACTGAATATCCCAACACTACCTAAAACAGACTATATTAAAATGAAATTACTTCCCTTGCTTCACCAAAACTTAGCCTGCCCTTTCCCTTTTCTCCTATTTCAAATGCATTTATGATCTTGCTGCTCATTCAGCTTCACAAATAATTTTGTGCTTGATACTTCTTTCATGCTTAGTTTCAAGCCTCAGTTTTCTTCTCTCCAGTATCTCAAAAATCTGTTTTATCTTGTTGCTTGAATGTAGAGTTGGAGTCTTTGTCCAGAATTCGCATTAATCAAGATAAGAAACCACTGATCTCTCTTTCTTTATCTTGTAGCCTACATTCCGCTTAAGAAAGGATTTTCTCAGCTTTATTAAGGTAAGGAAAGGCTTCTTAAGGCATCCTTACCAACAGGACAGATTCTACCACTTCCGTCTCTGGATTTCTGGACCTTTAAATCAACCTTTCTCCTCTATCCCATCAACATTTCTCCTCTTCATTTTACCACTGAAACCCACTATATCACTCCTTCATATTACTTTCTTGCCTTTTCATTTCCCCATGTCCTAATAACATCCATTTCTGCATAGATTGAGTAGTCACACTTCGATCTTTGCACAACTCTCTTAAAGGTGTTCCAAAGTAGGGATACATGAATTATCCTCTATCTTAGCTTTCAGGGTGGGCCTGATTTGCTATTTTTTATTTATATTGAAAATTTTTTGAAATAATCAACATAATCAACATACTCTATGTGTTTAAAAGCATTTAAGATACTGTTATTGCTTGACAGTTAATTATTATTTGCATTTTATTTCAGAAGCATCGTAATAGCTTAGTATAGTTTAAAATGATGGGTGAAGAATTGAATATGTAGCAACAAAATTTTAAAATTAGAAGATAAATAAGACTCTCCATTATCATCTAGATAAGCCATAAAACAGTAATCACACAATGACATAGACATTCTATAGGAATGAAAAAAGTTAATTTTCAGTTGCTATCAACATTGTCTCACACTTACACAATGCACTTCAAAATCTGTAGAACTATTTTCATTTTTAAGGGGAGTTTTCCTTTTATTCCTCAATATAGTTGCATTTTGAAGATGATTTTTCTTGCATCTGCTATCCATCTTTCTTTTGATCATTACAAAAGTGTGACCTTGATCGAAATGTAGAGATTGGGCAATTGTTCCAGGAATGCATAGCTTAAACAGTTAACATTATATTCATCTCTGTAAAAAATCCCAACTCTTTCATGCAAGTGAGGTTGCATAAGCCAAGAAATACATATCCTTACTACTTTCACTTTTATGATTTTGGAAACCATTAAATAGGAAAAAAAAAAAATTGAAATGCAGCCAAGTAGTCAAGAAAAGAGGACTCTGTGTCTTTAAGCTGGGGAGAAAAATAAAACCCAATCATTCCAAATGTATTGCTTTAGTCATCTGGTTTCATTCTATTAATGACCTTTAACATCTGCAAAAATATTGTGAGAAGCTAATTTTGTTTGTACTGAGGTGGTGCAGAACAGTTTCTGGCTGTCAGTCTAGGATGTGTTATAAAATAAAATTGTCTTTCTGGGAGTCTGACAAAAACCTACTGTACAGATTCAGTTTATTTACAACAGTATGAAATGAAAAGAAAACAGAATTTTACAACAAGCCAATATTCAGAAAATGAATACTACTTATACATTTATATATATTTTAGCAATAAGTTTTCAAGATATCCACTGAGATTAAGGGATCTATTTTTTATTTTGTGGTATTCCACAAAAATTTTAACCAGGGCAAAATATTTCTCTGCAAATGCTCTTCTCTAGAATTGTAATAAACTATTACCCTGATTTTAAACAGAGCCCTCCTTAAAACCCAGAGTTAGCTCAGCACAATAGGCCTTTAATTAAACAGAAGGCCTTGCAGAGAAAAAACATCTGTCTCATGTCTTTGTATCATAGTCATAAAAAAAGGTGCAGCGTGGTAGAAGGGGTGTGAGACTGTTCCGGCAGACAGGGAGCATTTACCTCCTCTCTCTCCTTCTAGTCCAGATAAGACTCAGGGAGGAGACAGAGGAGGGGTTGAAGAAAAATCAAAAATATCTTTGTATTGTTCTCTACCCTAAAAGGGCAAATTGCAACAGGTATCACTGCAGAGAAAGGGCTGGAGATTTGTTGGTGCCTACTCACTCCCCCACAAACACACCCCCCCACTGCCTTATCCCACCAGTGAGGTTGGGGTCTCCCAGGCAGGCTCAGGTCCTGTCCCCATTCAGTCTGCTGAAAGAGAAACATAAGTACTTGGTTGAGTGCAGAAAACTACATTTTTGCTGGCCTGGAAGCGAAACACAAACTCACCCATAGGAAAACTCCTTTTATCCACTGGAAAAAAAGAGTTAAATCTAGTGACTTCAGGGTGAAAAGAGTGGTATCCCAGCAACAGTCTTTAAGTCTACCCCTCATCAAATATTTTATCTGAGTTAATATGGTAAAAACACAATTTTTATTTGTTAAGGGATGGATATTCATTAAGAAAGACATTCAGATGACTACAACACTCTTTTTTTCTTACTGTTTAAAGATGACCATAAAGTGACAGGTTGGGGACAATCCCAGGCATGAATGAAATCATTGAGAGCCACCTTGTAGGGAAGGTTTTGGGCGTTCTTGTGGATGAAAAGCTGGACATGAGCCAACAGTGGGTGTTCACAGCTGAGAAAGTCAATTGTATCTTGGGCTGCATCAAAAGAAGTGTGGCCAGCATGTCAAAGGGAAGGGATTCTGCCCCTCTACACTGTCCTTGTGAGACCCCACATGGAGTGCTGCATCTAGCTCTGGGGTTCTCAGAACATTAAAGACGTGGATCTGCTGGAGCAGGTCCAGAGCAGGGCCGCAAATATGATCGGGGGCTGTAGAACCTCTCCTACAAAGACAGTCTGAGAGAACTGGGATTGTTCAGCATGGATAAAAGATGGCTCTGAGGAGACCTCACCGGACCTTCCAGCACCTTAAGGGGGCTTATAAAAAGGAAGGAGATGTACTTTTTAAACAGTCCAATAGTGAAAAGACAAGGGGCGGTGGCTTTAAAAGGAAAGAGGGAATGTTTAGAATAGATGTTAGAAAAAATTCTTTAGTCAGACACCCTTCCCAGGAAGTGTTGGAGGCCAGGTTGGATGTGGCCCTGGGCAACTTTATCTAGTGAGTGACAATGCTGCCCATGGCAGGGGGATTGGTATAAGATGATCTTTAAGCTTTCTTCCAACACAAACTATTTAATGACATCTTGATTCATTATTTTCTGTAGGGTTGACTACAGTCTGAGGACATCTATGAAAAATATATAACACCTTTGCCTTCAGATCAGCCCAGTTCTGCTCATATTTCCTTAAATTATCCAGAACTAAACAACAAATTTTCTTCTCAATTCATAGTTTCACCAGAATACTAAATATCAATAAAGGCAAAGAGGCATAGTAAATTGCATGACTTGGTAAATAGCAATGGCATAGCAAAGTAATGCCATGATGATTTTTTGCCTTTTTTTTAATACCCTTTTTATACCTTTTTATAACTTTTGTATTCTTAGTATTTTTTAGCCTACATTCTTGGACTTTTGTTAAGCTAAGAGACTAAACATCTTAGAAGCTTCGTAGTTAGGGACCAGAATGCCCCAGACACCAGGGTCCTCTCCAGAACACATTTTATAAACTAAAATAGAACCATCCAGGGGAAGGCTCCTTGGGGAGGGGGGCTCACTCGAGCCTCTCATTGGGGAATCTTTGATAGATATGCTAATTAGTAAGACCTATAATGTTATACCCATACTATCGTGGGCGTGCACTGTGGTGTGCATTGGGGTGCATTCGACCTGGACATAGTGCACCTAAGGATCCTTACAATAAATATATAGGTAAAATCGTTTTTTCCCTTCCAATTGTGTTTGATTCTTAAGACGAGGAAAAGGCATCACAGCATAAAACCAAAACCAGCACTCTGCAAGGTCTGTTTTTCACCTGAATTTTATTCATCATCTGAATTTCATGTTAAATATTAAGTCAAAAATAAATTATGCATTTCTCAGTGCCTAATCTGGGGATTCATGCCTAAAACTATGTTGATGCTTTCCTTACACATGACTTTGGTGAAACCTTCACTAGAATCCTGTATTGTCCACAAGTTTTGGAGAACACTGAAAAGCTTGGTGAGAAAGCAGAAAATAACTGCAAAAAATATTTGATGTCTAGATAAATTGTCTTGTAGCCAATGTTTTTAAAAGTCTGATTTTAAAAAAATAGTAATAATGTGTTGCGGTGTTCAGTTTCCTGTGTTGGTTTAGCAAGCCGCAACCTTCCCAGAGAGCCCTGCAGGACTGCCTCAAGGAGACCGACTGTTCCGCTCTCCTGTAGCCTTTTCGGGCAGCCTCGCGTTCCTGCTCCAGCTAGCTGGGCTCTACAACACAGTGACAATAAAGGAGGCAGAAAGGTCCCTGCATAGCGACCTCAAAGGAACTTCTCTTTTACATGATGACATACCAGTTCCCAGAGGCAGAGAGACCACATGGTCAGGGAGCCTGGAATTTTCTCAGGGCGCAGGGGCGGTACATGGGCGGGAGTTGGGGTACTGGAACCAATAGGGAGAACCCAAGGGTGTGGCCAGGACTAAGGGCAGGGAAGCAGGGACCATGTGGGAAAGGCAGACAATTTAGTAAGAAAAGCAGTGGGGAAGTACGGCACTACAATGATGTGACCAAAATTTCCTGACAAAGAAATTAATGTTGGTCATTTTTCCAAAATGTACTGTATATAGATGCTTGGACCAAGAGAAATGGTAAAGTCACTATTTATTATGTCATCTACCCATCATCACAGAATTCTGAACAGGCTATTTTTAAACTATAGCTTCACAAAAAACATTCATATATGGCTTATTTCTTTATGACTATATCTGCAGCTTTATATGGCCTCTACATTATTTTTTGAAGAGGAATTAAGTATGGTGTTTTGTTTACTTTGTAAAAGATTGCTTTCTGTGCAGTACTAGTTGAGGTATCTTATTTTTCACCTTCCTAGATCAAAATGTCACTAATCTTTGGTATAGCAAAACCCTTTGACACAGTAACACTTCGAATAAATGGAAGATAAGGCTCATGTCTACTAACTAGAGAAGCAGATGCTTTCAATATCCTTGTGTTAGCCTGGCATGGTTTTTCTAGGATATTGAATATAGCGGCTTTTCTAATTAGTACACTGAGTTGATTATGTAAATTACATGCATCTCATCTTGTTTAAAACAAGTTGAACAGACACACATAATCAAGAACTTCAGGGAAAATCATGCTGATCCAAAAGGATAGGTGGCTAGCATATAGAACCTAACACATACTTTTGCTGTCTAAAGCAACAAAAGCACAAAACACTGTAGGACATAATGTTTACAAAACCCACTAGAGGTTAAAGATGGAAACCTGGAGTTAAGAAAATCAAACATAAATGTTTCTGATGCAGTTCTCAAAATATATATGGTAAACAAAAGAGACTAAAATTGGAAATACGTGGACCAAAATTATTATATCAGAAATAAATCATAATTAATTGGGAAAATAAAGACAAAGTAGTCTATTTTATTCATTGGATTTTGTTTTGTCAATAATGCCTAGGGAAGGTGTGAAGTAAGTGAATTCTAGCATCCTTCCCATAGATGTTAAACTGCACCATGGAACTTCATTCCTGTGTCATACTGTTTTACACAGTAACTGTCCATCCTGAGCTACAGAGAACCATCCAGATAGCAGCAACACCTCTCTTGGTGACTTTAGTCCCGAAGAAACTACAACACAGAACTAGTTCTCAGTTGTGGGGTTTTTTGTCTGCTGTTTAGCGCAAGTCTGACTTAGTGATCTAATATGCCAGTAGCATGCAGAATATGACTATGAATATGAATAAAATGACACAGTAACAATGAGGTGTGGATTTTGCTAGGTATAAGAGCAGTTAGCAAGAACCTATGCTATTCTGATTATATTTTCAGGAGGTTAAGATTGAAAGGTTAAACTGAGAACCAGAAGCCAATATTCTCTTTACAGTATTGGTTATTCTCTTCTACACATTTTGCATGTTATTCTCACACTGCTTTCAGGATTCTAACATCAATAAAGTAGACAAAGCCTGAATGCATTTCTCTTTGCCATGAACCATCTGAAATTCTGTCAGTCAAAGGATTTTTCCTTCAAATATTCTCTGTTTTTGAAGGAAATGTGAATAAGGAATTATTAAAAGGCTTAATTACTATGTTAAGTTACAAATACTTTGTCTTCTGTTCCTTCATTTGTATAATATTTAACTTTGCTTAAAATGCTTGTAATGGTAATATTATGTCATGGAACTAAAGAGTTCCTTCAAGTCCTCTGTAATTAAAATTTCAACCTTATTCGATTATTTAGTGTTCATTCTGTAAACATCTTTGAAGCCTTTTTATTCTATCAAAATAAATACAACAAAACATTGTAAGAACGATACAGAAATCTCATGTACTTCTTGTATGTTTCAGCCTTGATATTTGCTCCTTCCACCTTGCTTTAGCATAGACATAAACATGTTCTGTTTATGAAAAAGTTGTGGCTGCCAAAATTACTTTTTTCCCCCAGAAATTATTTTCCAGTTGAAAAACATGCTTTTTATTTTATAGTATACTAGTCCAGTATCATTTCCTGAATAACTTTATGTTATCTGAGCAATTAGCAAGAAACTGTTCTATAGCATCTATCAGTCTGCCAAATATGTACTTGCTTTGCACATTCTCTCAGTGATTATCTCTAGTAGCTTCCTTTTTGAAGATTCCTTCACAGACTTCTTGACAGAGCTCCCAGGACTTCAAAAAACATATTAATGAGTCAGTGTGTAGGCTGAGAAAGACGGTACAACTACTCTTTCTTCATGTAACCTTGCTGGTGGTTTTGGCAGCTCAGATCCATCCAGTTGCAGACAATCATACCGAAACACTAAATGATGGGAGAGAAAAGACTACAAAAGATAACCCACAGACAAAGGTCAGTGGGGTTGCCTTTTTAGTCATTTCCTTTACTTTGGAAGCAACACACCTACAGAAGCCTGGTTAATACACAGATGCTGCTTGCAAGGCCTATCAAAAAGCAAAGCTTTGTGGTGATTGCTTGTAACTTGCTTCTCTAAGTGTTAAACAAAGATCATTCTTTACATAAATTATGCATCACCTGCTTCAATAATATTAGTTTAAAATCAAAGATAAACATATAAAAAAAACGAGTGAATGCGTTCTAAATATAACAAAAATATAGGATCAAATATCACACTATCTGAATGCTCAAGGAAGAAAACCTTTTCAAATGCATACAGTTAGTCTGTGATCTATATCTATGCTCGTAGCCATTAATGTGACTTTATGGACTTAGTCAATTATTTAATCCCTGGTATTTTGTATACTTGTGCTGAATAAGATCACATTCTTAATAAAGAGCTAGGCTGAATGATGAGGCAGGAATCAAAATTTCTATTCCATTGTGACCTGTCATCTCATCTTTCTAGGCATGTCTCCAGGGAGGCAGCATGAAATGTATAAACACCTATAATCAATCAAAAATGACTGCCATATGGCCCTTAATGTCCTTAACCCCATCACTTAGAACCACACCAAGATTTGTCCTTGTTCAACCTGGCTGCTCTGTAGCCTGTAGGCAGAGATGTCTCATCCTTTGTACCAGTCATCTCCCCCCAGTGACCCAGGAAGGCCCCACAGCAGCAGCAGTCCTGCAGCTCTGGCTGCCAGCCTGGTGCAGTTTATGATCCCTGCACAGAGCTTCACTCCCTCTTGGGTCTTGGTTGTGGAGAACATTCCCATGTCTGAGGGTCCACTGTCACCATGAACCATCTCAAAATGTACTGATCCACTGCATGGGAGGCATGGGAAATTCTCCAGAATATCCAGAGGATCTTCTGCCCCAGATTTTTTTTCACTTCCATTGGAGAAAAAGGGTTCTCAGCAAAAATGAGGAATAGTTAGAGGAACCAACAAGGAAAAGTAGACCAATTTTTTTTAAAAATAAATAAAACAGAAAGCTTACTCTTGTCTTCTGTGAAAAGGAAGGCATGAAGCTTTTCACAGAGCTGAAAACAGAAAAAGAGAAATACATATTGATATTAAATAAATTCACTTGTGATCTGTGTTGGCCCTTCAGCCCTGTTTTTCAGAGATACCTTTTTATCAAAGTTGCAGCTTGAGTAAAGCCTTAGCACCTGGTGTATATGGAGAGGGAAATATGGAGGGTGACAGGTCCACTGCACCAGGGGGGTTTACACCTTTCTCAGAGTCACTGGGGGTGGGCCCCTGACAGACATAGCATACAGAATGGAGGGTACCTGTCTAGTTAGGCTTTGCAAATGTCAACTGAATCAACTCTCACCCACTCATGACTAAACCAGTTGCCAACTTTAAGATGAGGAGAGAGTTTTCCCACAGACTCAGATGGAAGTGACCATAGGGTTTATCTACAAGGGGTGCTCCTAGGATTCTTACGGAAATTTAGCTAAAGAAAATTCTCCTTGTGGGGACATGTAGCACATATTCCCTTCTGCTTTCTTCTGGAGACGGAGCAATAGTTCCAACTTTAAGTTTTCAGTTGTTTTTAAAGTTGTTATAGTGTAGTTATAAAATGGTTTGCAAATGTTCCTATGGATTCTTTTTGACTATGTGTTTGCCACCCATCCAGGATCTCCCAAAGGTTCTCTGAAGCTAACAGATCAATCCTAATTTCTTGAGGGAGTACAAAAGTTCAATCCATGCGGTATGACCTTTTGGGAGGGAAAAAGCAACACTTAGATGTGCAGATATGCAGTCCATATAGGTAGTAACATTTTTTGGTATATTAATATTTTTAGGAAGAAAGGCTTTTCTTTCAGTCTGGTACAGTAACTAACATTTTCAGGAAGATCCAGTAGGAGTTGGAGACTTTATTCTTTTTCTTTTTGGGCAGTCATCCAATCTTCAGGCCAAAAGAATAGAATTTGTTATACTCACAGGCAAATCTCTCAGGAAACCTGATGTTTAGATGTCAGTTGCAGTGGGTTTTCTTCCAGTGCACCTTGTATGGGATGGAGACATTCAAGATAAGTGGAAAGATGAAATGGACCAACTCCACAATGCCAATGAATTTTTATAATAAAAACTAGGAAATAAGTGGAAAAAAACTATTAGAACCTGACACAAAACTCAAATTTTATGCTCTTTGTCAACTTCCAAGGGGGAGAGGTGGGAAAGAGATGAAACTTTTACTCAGTAGTCTGAGAACAGCTGAGTCTGCCCACACGACCTCTGTAACCCCATGTAAGCTTTCACAGAGGAGCTCTTTCTTCCAGTCCCATCTCCACCTTGTGGAGAATATCACTGTAAATCCACTTAGCTCAATACAAGCCTCATACATTTTTCAGCTACAATTCCAAAGAAGCATATGAGATTTCATGACTTGCTGTTGTCTGTCATAGGAATAGGATGCTGCAGGTCATAGACCATGATGCAAGAGGACAATTCTGCCCATCTAGGCCAAGAAATCCTGGCCACTGTTAAAATGCCTAAATAATCTACTGTCATAATTTATTTACTATTCTATTCCTTACTATAAGGAATAGAAACTTACAAGGGAAAATTTGTAACAAATGTTGAGATTTATCGCGGATCCCCTTCACTGATAAATCATCCAAAATTTTAAAAAATAATTAGCTGAGGCCTGTAATTAGTCAGAACATCTCTCATGGCAGCTGGAGTAGCATGCAAAATGGGTAAGTGAAAGTATCCTCCTGCTGAACAGTATTTGGAAAGGTAAAACTTATGGGTTTTAACTACAGAGATGTGTGAAAAGCAGGACAGGATAGGCAGGAAGATTGTCCATGTTCTATTGATAATGTATGCCATAAGAAGGATTTTTCTGCAGGGTCATTTAAAACTATATCTAGTTTGCCTATGAGAATGTTTCCTAGAGAGCCAATGAAAAATGTTTATAAATCAATGGAAGAACCATCATGAGCTTCATAAATAAGAGGTCCAACTCAGAGGGCCATAATGCAATCTATAGCAATACTTGGAATGTAAAAAAGGGAAGACACTTGGGTACACTGCCAGTTGATGGTACTCAGTTCAAACAGAAATGTAGACCCTGAGCTGAGCAAAACTTTGATCACTGATCTTGAGGATCAAACTCTTGTAAGGGTAGTCAGTGCTGTTTCCCAGGAGCTGAGCTCTCTTCTGTTTGAACAGTGTGACATCATGATAACCTTTTATAAATTCTATTCCCAGTCTCCTATCAATATTTTTTCTAAAGAAAGCTACTTCTACCTTTCCCACACCAAATGAAAAATAAAAATATAATTTATTGTAATTTTCACTTTATCACATGTGCTTTATTTCCAACAGGCAACTGAGTGTTCAACATTTTAACATTGATAATTTCTGACATTTTAATTATCCATGTTATTAGTTCTAATTGTAATGCTTTGATGATGAGTATTTATTATATACAAAGTCATGCTGCTTCATTAGGGACAGGAAAGGAAGAGCCATCTTAGAAAAATCTAGTTGTTAACACACTTTCTGAGAAATTTTGTTCAATTCCCAGTAGCAAAACAGTGAAATAAGGGATTTGAGGGATGTATATTGGACATTTCCTCCTTCTGTGTGTTCTTCAAAGGTAAAGACACCTTTCCTGTCATCAGCATGATGAGCATAGCTCTGAGTGGCAGGAATGTAGTGGATTTTATAGCCAGAAATATTGGTGCCTGTGGACTTCTGATGAGAATAGATTAGACTTACTGGTAGTGAGATGTCTAAGCACCTTGATGGATTTAGTCCTTGATCATGGAGATAATGATTTCCTGGCCCAATGCGGCGTCATGCAAGGATATCCAAATGAACTCTGAGGCAGATTAGGAACAAGGAGCAGAACCGCACCCTTAATATGGTACTCCTTTTTCTCCTCCAGGTATGAATCTGCACATAGTAGTGTTAGTCTAATAACTGTAATAAGCTGCTCAACAAGATCCTAAATCTACAGCAGATTCATCGTAAAGCTGTGAAATTTGGGGCGTATGGAAAAAGTACAAATGGTTTACAATCAATTCTCCATGAACAAGAATAAATTCTGTGCCAGTGTAGGCAGATGCACCCCTGAGGAAGGATGTGGGAAATACCCTTCTGTAGTATGAAGAAACACTTTTCTTTCCAAATGTCAGTTGTTTATTTTGCGTGTGCAAAGTCAAAAAAAGCTGGGCACGTAAGTCACTGGGTAAAGTGCAAGCAAGGTACTGAAATAATCGTGGGAGTGTTTAGGTGTCTTCAAAATTCGACTCCACACTACGAATACAATACATGAAAATACATGGCTCTAATTTATTAAAATCATGTGCCCATAAAGTGGAAGCTGCTTCCATGTTCAGTAGAGTCCTTGGGACTGCACCCAAGGTGGACTCTAGCAGGACATGGGCTCAGACTGAGACAGATAGTATTTCTTTACAGCAACCCATTTCTTAAGCCATCTTGCTTTTCTCAAATGTTGTTACATCTTTGTTGTTATATTTTTCTACAGTATGTGCCAGTGTAAGGCCAACAGTGCTTTTCCAAATGCTACAAGTAGTGGATTTCTCCCTTTATTTCAGGAATATGTTTCATCAGCTCTAGTTCCACTATCCAGTTTGTAACTAATATGATTTTTCAAACCACAGGATTTTTCCAGATAAGAACCAGATGAAGGTGGACATCCTGTAAATTTTAGTTATTATACAGGTTTTTCCTATGTTCTCTAATATTTCATATTCTGAAAATAGTCTGATAGTCTAGCGCTAAAGAAATTAATAACTTGCACTTCTATTATGCTGCCTCTGAGGCTATCTCAAAATCAATATCAAATCAACACATACAACTTAATATTAGAAACAAAATACTGCTTTTCTATGAGTTTGGAAACTCAACAGCAGGAAAACAAGGTAGGTAAGTTTGCTCCTAATTTAGGTATTGCAAATATACAAAACATATTGATTAACTAGTTAATCTAATTCATGCACTTCAAAGCAAAGATGAAACCTACATAGAAAAGAATCGAGTAACTTGCTGTTGAAGACCTACGTCAGGACAAAAAGGTCCTGGAATAAACCCCAGTCAACCCAACTGCCAGTTGGGTAGTTTAAATTAGAAGACATTTCCCTTGGATGTGCAGTGAGCACAAACAGACTTGGGTATTTTGATGTGTGAGGCGATAGTTTAACCTGGATTTGAGTTTCCAGTAAATGTAATAGGCCAAGAGGTTTCACATCCAGCACTCCATTTGACCTATCTTTGATGGCAGCCAAAAGTGATGGTTGTAAAAGGACCTGTATGATAGAAATTCACAGTGCTATTCAAATCTCCCGTGGACGAATATCTTCTTCACAGCTATGACAGGTGGTGTCGGTAGTCTTTACAGATGCATCAAAGACTTAATGATATGGAAGTTACACCATTGTGGTGTTCTGATGCGCTGGCTAATGAGAATCTCTGTTGGAGCTTGAAACTAAGTGAGTCTTTAACAGGCAAAGCAACAAAAACAGAGCTTGAAAGGCAGAGTGAAAGAAACATGTCTGCTCTCCTTTTTTTGCTAATGAAAGCTCTGACGCACTAGCAAGACTGTGCCAGTAAAGCACTGCATAGAGTGTCACCTCAGACAGCACTGAAAACTGGATCTCTTTACAGTTAATCTTTTCTCTAGGGTGGAGACATAATAAATTTTGAGTAGTCCTTGGATAGTTTGTACTCTGAAGCTCACTCCAAACCATTTTCAGATGCCGATTTGGATCATCACAATGGAACATCTCTGTTAGAAATTACGTAATGAAAATGCCATGAAAATGAAGGCTTCTTACATATAAGAAAATGAAAAGTTAAAATATAAGGATTTCCAAAATATGATTAATTTTTAAAATCATTTATATTTGTCTAGATAAGAATTTTAGGAGCAAATATTTAAATTAATATTTTTTCAAAATGCTTGATGTTTCACTTTTTTCTTTAAAAATTAATTGCAGTGTAGTATTAAGCTAGTAACAGCATAAGTGAAAAACTGTGAATTTGTTTTTTGAATTTCTGTGTGTTTGGTTTATAAGTATTCTGTTTTGGAATAAAACCAGAAAAAGTTGTTCTTGGAAATGCTAAAGCAGTCTATTCCATCAACACAGAAAGCTGAACTAAGACTTAAAATCTTTGGTTTCTGTTCATTTAACAAATGAACTCTTAAATTTAGGAGGCGTAGAGTTATGTCTCATCTCAAGGAGCAATGTTTCACACATTTTTCCTTATTTTTAACATCTTCTTCTTTGTATCTATAAAATATTGCTACTTATAGTTCTCTAATTAGTCCAGTGAAGTTTAATAGCATATAGAATCATAGAATCATGGAATCGATAAGGTTGGAAAAGATTTCTAAGATCATCCAGTTCAACCACCGTGTTCACCACTAAAGCATGTCCCCCCATACACGTTTTCTGAACACCTAACCTTTGTGTGGATATTTCTTATAAATATATATAGATATATACATCTTTGAGAAACCTTATGTTCTGCAAGTACTGAAGGATTTTAAAGAATTGGCTGCAGAACCTTTTGTGTAGAAGACTCCTGATACCAGTCTGTATCCAGTAAAGAATGCCTCAGCTCAAAATTATGATCTGAAAAAAACCTCAGGAAGCTACCACCTGATATCAGGGGTGCCTGATCTTTCTCTTCAGCTTAAATTTCCCTTGAAACCAGGCCATCAGGCCTGCCTTACACTGAATAGTTATACATCTAGCATGCTCTTGTTTTAGAAACTGGAGATTTCTCTAAGTCTCCTGAAAGTCTTCACTCAAGAAGTACTTTGAGATAAGGACAGATAAGCCCAAAACATGATTTCCTGGTCAGTTTTGCTTTTGGTACTTCCCATAGCACAGGACCCACTTAAATTTCAGCCTTTCAGCCTTGTTTAGTGTGGCTTACATCTGAATTCTCCACTTGGAGCACACTCTAAGTCTACCCCACCACTCACCCAGGGTAAAACTATGCCCTTCTACCATGATTCAATATTCCAACAGATCTCTCAGCTATGAACAGATACTTTTTTCAGTGTGTATGTGTGCCCTACAAGATATAGAAGAGAGCATTTCTTCTAAGGTCGACCCTTACAGAAAAAGCCCTGCTCATACTGCAACAAGTTTGTGATTTAACATATTATAGATCCATCTTCCTCAGGAGCAGGGTTCCCTTGAAATTATAGATCCAGAGCTATTCGGACACTATGAATGACACCAGCTAAAAACACAGTCATGATGTGTCAAAAGCCAACTCACAGTGCTGCTGTAGCTAAAAAAGGGCTTCAAATGAAATAGAACTTGTGTTATTGTGAATGGGATTCCTTGGAGCTTATTCTTGCACAGTATTAACTCTTAAATGCTTGTTTTTCCTGATAGCTGCAACACTGAGGAATCTTTCTGCTGATATGGAGCATTGTTGGGTCCTATTACTATTAAAATAGTATTGAAATGAAACTGTTGATAGCATAAAGCCTTAAATATGAAACCAATACAGGGTGACCTAAAACCAGGATGACTCCATTGTGTTGCTGAAAACCATATTCCAGCAAGGCCCATCACATGTTTGTCATGGGCATGAAGAAGATGTTGGGGTTTTAGTTTAGTCTTAGGTTTTCCTGTTAAAGGAATTTTCTCCCATATGCATGTTGCTAGGGGACAAATAGCTGTACTTAAGAAAGACAAAAAGGGGAGTGGGGCGGGCCTGGCTACTCTTTTGTCTACACCTGGGTGTGGGGACAGTTCGCTCTGAGCGTCCGGAGAGAGAAGCTGCAGAGAAAGGAGCTGCTGCTGCTTTCTTTTTGGCCGTTCTTTCTTCCTGCTGGAAGCAACGCCGGGACCCCAAAAGCCGCTTTCCCTGCCCTGCTGGAGACCGGGCTGTGGCTGCCCTGCTCCACTGCTGCTTCGAGCTTTCGCTACGCTGTAGCCCTGCTCGCCCTGCCTGCCTGGGCCTCCGTGGTTTTTTTCCCATCTGGATACATCTCGCCTGCCACCCGGGATTTGCGTTCGTCCCTGCCATTCCAGCCTGCTGTTCCTGAGAGCCCGGGATCGGCTGCCCAGCGGTTTGTGAAGCCTTTGTTCCATCCTTCCCGGGATCCCAGGGCACCAGAGCCGCGGGTTTCCCGAGCTCGCTCCGGAGCGCCCCCTGCAGCCGCGGGGGAACCATCGCACCTGCCCTGCTCACCGGGAGCCGCCAGCGCCCCTGCCGGCTGCGAGCGGAACTGCACCCGAGGGGAAAGGGCCTGACAGCCGAGAAGGCTGGGACTGGGTTTGTGATTGCTGTTACTGCCAGAGTTGTTGTTGTTTTGTTTGACTGGTTATATACATATATATATAGAGTAAAGAACTGTTATTCCTATTTCCCACATCTTTGCCTAAAGGCCCTTGATTTCAAAATATAATAACTTGGAGGGAAAAGGGGTTATATCTGCCACTTCAAGGGGGGCCTCTGCCTTCCTTAGCAGACACCTGTCTTTCAAAACCGAGACAGAAGATAATAACAATTTAATATCTAGAATTGTGGTACTGATCACAGAATGGTAGAAAGGCCTGGGCTGAAAGGTACCTTAATGGTTGTACAGTTCCAACCCCCAGCCATGGACAGGGACACCTTTCACTGGACCAGGTTGCTCAGAGTCCATCCAACCTGGTCTTGAGCACTGCTGGAGATGGGTCATCCACAATTTCTCTGGAAAACTTGTGCCAGTGCCTCCCCACCTTCACAGTAAAGATTTTCTTCCTAGTAACTAATCCAAACCCACTCTCTTTCAGTTTCCATTCCAGCTTGTCTTGTAAATACCCTTGTAAACAGTCTCTCTTCATCTTTCTTGGAGACTCCCTTCAGGAACTGGAAGGTCCCCATTAAGTCACCCTGCAGCCTTCTATTCTCCAGCCTGAACAATCCCAGCTTTCTCAGCCTTTCCTTGTAGAAGAGGTGCTCCATCCCTCCAATCAAATTGGTGGCCTCCTCTGGCCTTGCTCCAACAGATCAATGTCCTTCCTGTGCTGGAGCCCTGAAAGCTGAATGTTATAAAAAATTATTGCACTGCTTTAAGGAAAGAAAATAATTAGTTCATCATGAGCCTGTCTCTTCCACTGAAGAGAACACCCCGGAAGATCCTGAAGTCTGGCTACCCAAAATATAAAATTACATATCTCTGAGATGACGACATTAGAAGAGGACATGCTGATATTAAACCAATGGGTCACAGGTCTGTAAGCACTTTGCTACTTTCCAGAGGGTGATTTACCACCTAGTTCAGTAACAAATAGATGGCTGGAAAATGGCCTGTGCTTGGTTACATATACATAAAAGCTCATTGCCTACCAGGAGCTTCATCATAACGTCAAATGGCATTATAGCTCTGATGATTATGCTTCTTGCCCTACCTTGCCTTTTGTATCAACAAAACCAATTGATATATCAAGGCCACCTTATGCAACCTGTCTTTAAAAAAGTCAAAGATTAAAAAACAAAGGCTAATCCTGGACCAAAGAGCAACAAATAAAATTTAAAATAAAAAAAGCTAGAGCAAAAACTTAATGGATGTGTGGAGAAGTTTTAGTTAATACTTTTAGAATACTTTATAAACAATATTGTAAAGTTTCTAATTTTGGGGAAAGAAAATGCAAAATCTAGTCATTGACAAGCACAGAAGCTATAAAGAGTATTTCATTCTGCTAGACAAGTCTGAGCACAATTTTAGGTGAGGGTTAGTGTAAGAAAAAAAAGGTTTAAGTTTAGATCTAATTGTTACAGAGGTTGATTGGAAAATCAAGTTTCCATGGCGGGAGTCTTTGTACTAAATCTGATTCATACTAAGAATTAGATAATGGAAGAAGGCTTCTGCACTGAAGATGTATTTACTGCCCATATTTTCAGGTGTATTAGGACTTCTTTACAACTTTCTATCTGAGGCTTGTGTTAGAATTTTCCGTAGCAGGTTAATGTAAAATTAACTTGTTTCCTGTATTATCACCATCTTCTGATAATTTTTCTTGAATTTGACTTTGCTGTTAATTTTGATAATAATAAAAATGCAAGATTTCCCCTCTACCACAAAATTTGTCTTATAGTCTTTTTCCCACGTCCACCTGTGCTCTGACCCCAAGTTACACCTTTGTCCAGGAAACAAATCTTTATGCTGGCTGGAGTTAACAAAATGTTTTCAACACGATGACTCAACAGAAACTGCCTTATTCATACATATTTTATACTCTGGATAGAAGGATAACACAACAAAGCAGCTCAGCTTCTATAAAAAGAGTTTGAGGACCTAATTTTCCTGTTTGATAGTCCAGTTTTATGCCAGTAGAATTTCAGTAGCGAACAACATGAGTGACACCATGATGAATCAGTCTCTGAGATTATACATTCTGTGTGCAGATGCACTGCCTAGGAGCTCTTCTATTTTCAAAACTTTTTATAATCAGGTTACCTAAGACTGTAAGACACAACATTTGTAATATTTCTAGTAGCCTACACATGCACAAATAGAGACAAAAAAAAGCTATAAAGCACCAATAGCACTGATGCACTGCCTCAACCTTTTGAATATGTCATGTTTTGCTTAGTGGCTCTATTTTCCAGAGGGTCTTAAACTATATAAAACAAGTAAGCATCCAGTATAATCAGAGAACTAGATCTTAAATTAATGGGAATTATCTGTAAGAAGCAATGTAGATATTTTTTCCTCCTTGTTCAGCTGAAGGATAGCTTAAGCATTTAGCAAAAAAAAAAAAAATTATAAGCTATCTTTCATCCCAATCCTGATGATAATGGGGCAGAAGAGGGTAGATAACATGCTTAGCTTTGCAAGAAGAAGAAACAGTCCCCTTTTTTTTAAAGATATTAATTTCACTCTTCCATTTACAAATATTTCATAGTAGAAACACTCACCATTATGCAAGGATTAGGAGTATTATATGTATACTATGATAAAAAATTAATTATTAAGGAAAGCCTCTCTGCCTGCAGGCAAGAACTGATAGGAATCAGTGGCTGGCTCCTACCTATACCTTTCAGCTGACATTGATATGCTAAGAGCTGGCCTAAATGTTAAATATTTGTCTCTTGGCTCTGTTTTACCTCATTCAACTTGGGTTTTTTTCTTTATTACATGGAAGTCAATGTTTACAGAAGTGGGATTTATTTTTTGTTTGCTTTAATTTGTGGTATTTTCACTTTTTGAAATGGCTGTCAAACACAAGTGACTTACAGAGCAAAGACTGAGGAACAGTGAGCTAGACAAGACTTGGAAGCTAAAAGGAATGAGGCTTTGTTCTCTTTTGAAATGCATAACAAGTGCTGAAATTCTGATATCTCATTCTTGTGAAAAATTGCAATAGTCACCAGAAATGGTACATATATGGTAGACCAATCAAGTGAAGCCAAAAAGTGACAACTTTCTTCCCTGGAGTGAATCAAGGATAACAACTAGAAATTATAACAAGTGTTTGATGCCAGTTGTAGAATTCCAGACATCATCTGGAAAGAAAACCTGACACAGAAAAGCAGGCAGGAGGACAGAAGGAAGGCAAGCATAGCCTAAGCTCTTGTAAAACCGAATTAGCTTGTAGGGGCTTGCAGTCTATCCATCAGCCAAACACTCAATCGTGTATCTGAATAAGGCAAAAATCTGTAGCCAAACATTTCACTGAAATGCCAAAACCAGCACTTACCTGAAATGTATATGCAGAGGTTTTTGTTTTACTAGTTGCATTCCAGAGCTGCAGTTCAGCTGTTCTTAAGTTTAGTGGCTGTATTGCCACAGAGAAGTGGTTATAGGGTAGTATTTTTGAGGCAATCAGAAGAATGGTACCTCTATGAAGTCTCAAATGTGAAATTTAAGATACAGTGATTTTTACCTGGCCTGAAAGTGACAAGAAATTAAAAATATTTCCAATCAGGATTAAATACATTTAAAAATTATCATATGCTTGCCAACAGATAAATTATCCTGTGGTGAAACACAGAGTTTGTTTAAGAGGTAAACCTTGCTATAGCATCAGAGTGGAAATATGTTACAGACAGCATCTGGTCTTTGAATTGATTCAATCATGGGAGAAAGCCAACTGGTTTTGCAAAAGCAATGACTTATCTGATCTGTGATAGAAAAAATACTGCCACAATATTTAACATGATCTTGCATAAGAAGCCTTTAACTGTAACGTGGTGAAATAATTGCCATTAAACAGAGGCGTTTATGTCACTAGCTAAGGAATTCTGCTATAACTTGTAAAAACACAAGCATTTGGGAAACATAGGGTCAAAAACCCCTCTCTGCCTCAATTCTCATTGCAGCCCATTTCTCCCCCTTACTGCTATTAGCCTTTCATAATGTAAAACATTTCATTTCCAACAGATAATACTTTCAGTCGAAAGGTAATTTTTGAAGTCTATTACTTGCATTCTTAGTGAAGAGCACAATGTAGCATTTTGTTCTAATATGCCATTGAAATTGTTTGAGTAGACACACCATGGAATCAAATACAAAATGTCAAAATGGTTTCCATTAACTATGCACATTTGCACTGCTTCAGTTAATGGGCATGTTTTTGTTCTTCTCCTTCATCTTTGCATCTATAAGATGAAATGATTCAGTTAATGTAACTGAAAAGTACATTGAAAAGGTAGAGCAAATTACAAAAGCATCAAACCACAATTCCACCCACGTACTTTATTTTATAATGAAGTTTAATAATGACTAAAATTGCCTTCAGATTTAAACATCAGTCATTTCTGCAATTGTGGTTAATGTGAAAAATCTCACCCACAGTAATGTTTTAGGAAAACATCATAGAAATGTACATTATATTTTGTTCTGAAATGTCATAATGAAATCTTAACTAGATATCACTGAAATATATAGTACATTAAAAGTAATTTGCCACTATGGGCAGGACTGAAACAGGGACTGTGTCCCCATCAGCATGATAACAGGTAGGGAAAGTTCTTTTATATTATAAAAGCTCTATTGTGCTTCAGCATCATTACGGTGAGAGAGTCTTTGATACTATCTTTGATAGTAGGTATCATCTAAAATACTGCTATATTACCTAAATTACTTGTTTTGTACTGATAGTGTCATAAAATAGTGTTTTATGAGTGAGCATCAATGAGAATATTATTTCCTCAGAAGTATACAAAATGGATTAATCTTCATTTTGAAACAGAAATAAGATAATTTTGAATGGTTGCCTTTCTCAGCCCTGCCTTGTGAGGCTGCAATATTGCACCAAATCCTTATGCCCTGAGTGGACCATATGTAGGAACAGGATCCTTGGGAAGCTCACTGGGCTGCTTCCACCACCCAGGAAAGTGTTTCAGCAGCACCAACTGACTTTGCAATTATAGAGGTTCCTGCTGCAAAGAGCAAAACAGGGGAGGAGAAATGTTCTCACACAGCTCTGTGCCGCGTTCAGATAGGGCTAAGCATTGTCCTTCTCTGGCTGAATGAATTTTTAGACGTTGAAATTTAATTTGGGTCAAAGTTGGATTAACTGCCATGGAAACTGTATTTAAGCCTCTCTTAAAAGGGGGGGGGGGGAAAGAAAGAAAAAAAAAAAGAAACCTTATGCTCTGAATATTCAGGTTCTCTTAGTGAGTGAATGAATGCGCTCTCCCGATAATTAAATTTAAAGCCAGCCCTGCACAGCACCACTCTAAGGAGCTGTGGGTGAGGAGAGGCACCCCGGGCTCGGGGCTGGGAGGGAGAGGTGGCTGTCGGTGTGCCCCTGCCCTGGCAGCTGCCTGCCTCTGTTCTCTCGCCCCTTCCTCACCCACTTACAAGTTAAATCCTACACTTGTTGGGATTTGGGGTTTCCTTCTCGAGGTTAAATTTTCTGGCGGTGGTCACCAGATGGCAGTATGATATCATCAACCCCTCTCCCCCACGGACCCCTCAAATCACGGAGGAGCAAAAAAGGGTTCAAATGGTCCATGGCATCCTCCATATAAATTTAGATACAGTTAGGCTCACAGCTGAGCAAGAGAAGAGTCAGGCTTTTTCCAAGATTGAGAAAGTGCTGCTTCCACTAAATTTGATGGTCAATGTGCTCCTAAATATCAGAAAGAAACTAAATAATTCATTCTACCTTGATTTATTTACAGTATATATTACTTCTGCAGAACATAACTTCCTATAGAGCCCTAAACACCTGAATTTTGGATTACCTAAGGAACCAAACACTCGATTATCTTGCCAGCTGTCTGCTCAGACTCAGTCCCAATGCTCTTCAAGTCCAAGTTTCTTATAATGGCCTTTTTTCTTTTCCAGTAAGCTGTATGGTTAACTTCCTCAATAAATTAAAACATACCTAGTTCAGATGCACGTAAACACTGTGTGAGTCATACACAGAGTCTGAGATGATGATGCAGTATCCTCTGGGGCCATGTTGCAATGCAAAATATGTGCTCTTCCCTGTTAGACACATGGACACGACCTGCAGCTAGTTTGTAAACCCTTCCTTCCTGCCTCTGCCTCAGTGCAGTTGCAAAAATCTGTAAGAAAAAAAGCCACCAAGGTTCTTTCTATATGTGACAAACATCAGATTTAAAGCCCTGTGTTTATTCAATTGAGTGTCAGTTTTAATGGAAATGTCTGGGGCTGCAAAAGCAAAGTAAAAAGACAAGCAGTCAGATGGCCTGCAATCCTCCTTATGTGATTCCTCCAACACCATCACTATGGAGATATAAGTAGATCATCTGCTGCCAGCGATATTGGACCATCAATACTGATGTTGATGCTTCTGTTTTGCAGGTCTATGTTTTTTTCCTGGCCAGGCAATGATCGAAAAATTACAAAACCATCATTTCCAACACATCATGCGTTGTATGCTTCCTTAAACCCTGTGGACATAAGTTGTAAAGATGGGTAGGCATTACCTAAATTATCTGCAATACTTTGGTTTGTGAATCCTATCCTTTAAAATATTGTTTTTCCCTCTGCACAGAAGAATGTGACACCATGCTCTCTAATTATCTGGATTAATTCTCCAAGCTATGGCCTAGTTCTATTAAGTCACACCCACAAGGTTTTGTCTGTACACAGGCACAGAAAATAAGACACTGCTAGTTACTCAGTTCTCACTGTATCCTGGAAAAATTCCTTGACACTGCAATATATGGGTCACAGCTATTGTACTCAGGTCACTGGTTTTGTATACTGCTAAATAACTAAAGATACTCTATTCAGGGCTCAGCACCACATGATGAAAACTGGTCTGGGCTGCTATCAGCTCGTCCTGCTCCCCCCCGGGAGTTTGTGTCAGTTAGAAAGGTGTTATTCCATAAAAGAAAAGGAAGTAATTTGTTTTTCTAAGAAGTTAAAAGGTCAAGAGGGAAAATTCAAATGTAAAACCTCTTATCATCATCCCCTTACTAGATGCAAACTACTGCTAGGTACAGGTGAGAGAAGAAATAACAATGAGTGAAAGTAACCCCTTTTGCAGTGGGTGGTACCTCAGGTTCCAGTTATTGAGCTACAGGACAGATCAAAATTCAGATATGCCATATACTCTACACAAAAAAACCTCCAAAACTACATCTCTTTTTCCATAAATATGTTTTGAGAAATGTCTAATCTATCAGATATTACTAATAAGAGACTGACATTTGCCCATATCTAACTCAGTATCACAACATAGCTGACATCATCACATTAAAAATAGGGTAAAATTGATTGCCGTTAATGCCCCTGAGTCAAACCATTTATTATTTACTTATTGAGCAGATCTATACAGAACAAGAAACTTGTCTTTGCCCCGAGGAGCTTGGTATATGTTCAGCTGGAAAAGCAAGTAGTAGATCTAGGCGTTATTAAAACCTATTCCCTGCTACTACATGAAACAATTAAGGAAAGCTGGATTCAAGCTAAAGGTACTGCTGACTTACTCTTTTAATGCAGTGATGCTTAGGAATCTTTGTGGGTTTGTTTGGGCTCTTTTTCTCTGGTGTACTTACTGGAGCTTTACCTCCTTGTCTTCAAAGTAGAGTAAAAAAGACAGAAAAAGAGAGACAAGTGTAGTAGGATTTCTCTCTTTGATCCTGACCAACAGCTGAAATGTGACTGCACATTTCCATTGGAACTGTCTGATTTGGTTTTTTTAGTGGATGAATAACAGCTCTGCTAAATAGGGCTGGAGATGGGTGTTTTAATAGGGACATGAGCAAAGAAAAGGTAATATTTTCATGCATAAATCTGAGGAACCCCTTTATTAGTGATCAGTATAAATAAAAATGCACAAAAGGGAGAAGAATAAAAATGTGTATATACACCTAAATGTGAAGATGGAGATGGAGAGAAGCAGAGAACTGATGACGCAGGGACACAGCACTACAGCAGTAATAAAGAGACCTATGCCTTCTGCAATGAACAGGAGCAGTGGGAAGTTGTGGAGAGGAGCATGGCTTCACGATGCAGAGTTGATGAATCAGAAGAAAATTCCCCTCTTGCCGTTCATTAAATCTATTTGGCTGTGTTAGGTTTTTGTGCAAATAGTTGTGCTATCAGAGAGTCTGTTAAACCTCTGTCCCCCCCATATGTTTATAGAAGATCCACACAGCATTTTTATGGTTTTGAAAGATATTTGCCAACAAATATTTTTGCAGTGGTTTGTAAGCACATCTCAGTATAAGGAGCAAGAATCCTTCTGTATCTAAGGGCAGTCCCTTGCAAAGGTGTGTAGAAAGTTCTTATCTAACACACTACACATGCAGGCACAATCCTCCTTTTGGAGCCCAGGCAGACTTTACACTCCTGGGTGCTTCTTAGTCTTCAAAGATTGGGCATGGAAATCAGTTAAAGTGCAGAAAGGGATCTATTTTAACACACGTCAATCAATCCCATTTGCTGTTTGGAGTCTGTACATGGATTTTTCATGTTATTTCTTGGCTGTTAAAGTTGATGCCAGAGTGAAGGCATTTGTTTTTCTAACACAATGTTCTATATGCGTGAAAGAGGACTTCAAAAGTGGCACAAAGCTCCTGCTGTCAGAACAAAATCATAACTTTGCTGAGGACATAGAAGAGAATGACAGACATCAGTTGCTAAAAGATACCATTGTTACTCCTCTATATCAAAGCCTTCAAAACATCCCATTATTCTATTTTTTAATGGAAATTAGATGACATCTACAAAGGTAAGTGGTTTTGTGTTTTTTCTGGGTTTTTCCCTGATTCATTCACAGCAAATGAAGCACATGCACACATAGGAACAATTAAAAAACCCTAAAACAGAGAAAAAAACAAAAAGCCTATAGCATGGAAAGAGACTCTTCATTTTAGCTTAGATAGTTAGGTAACATACTCAAAATCTAGTGACATTGAACACACCAAACAAACATTTTTCTTCTGGGTTTTGGTGCTGGTGATTGTAAAAATAATATCTGAAATATTAGAATAGTGAAAAAACTGACAGGATTTATAATGTGCTACATGAACATTAAAAAAAAGATTAATAAGCCAGGAAATATGCTCCAGTTTTTTTTAATGCAACCTAATTACATTGACTTAACATCCCATATGAAATTTAAAAGAACTGTAAATTTAGAGGATGCTGATACTTTGGTTTTTTCTTTCTCTTTTTTTTTATGCTTTTCCAGAACTCTTGAATACATCTATATGATTCTCTACAATTTGCCTTTGATTCTCATCTCTCTGGAGCAATTCTTCTATCAGATGAGGTTTCTTTACGATTGGCAAAATAAGTTTAGCTCTCAAGTTACTTTAAAATACCACTAATGATATATTAAAGATTCTCCTTGACAGGAGATTGTAGGAGATGTCATTGTCATATGGCTACAGTGGCATTCATATCCACTCCTGGGCAGCTGTGGTAGGTGTTTTAAGAAGAGCATCTGCTAAGTGTACCTCTACATCAACTTCTAAAGACCATAAAAAAATATATATATATATATGAAACAGGAGGGCTGACTCAGAGTCTGCAAGCCTGCCTGGTTAAAGAGCAAATTTTACAAGCGTTATTTTTTATATATAAATGACTATTGAAATAGTAGTTATGTTCCTTGCTCTACTAATGTTGACCATCCGGTGCAGGAATCTGGTTGAACATAATCATAAAGTAGAGAATAAGCCTTGAAATAATGGGGGAGGGATAAAAAACAAATTACACCTGTGTAGTGCAGTCAAAAAAAATCACTAATGGACATCCTTCTTACAGCACAGATTTTGTGAAATGGTGGCAATACTCCTACCATTTATGATTTCCTGAAGAATGGACACCTCTTTATAAATGAATGGCTCTGTAATAACTCAGTGACACCTTCATAAATCTCACCAATGTAGAGCAGTGTGTGACACATCTGATGAGAAATGTGTTTACTCCTTTTGGATTAAAAATAGAAAAACACAATAGAACAAGTTCATTGGCAGGTTCAGGTGGCCACTTAGTGTATAATAGAATCAGGAAATGAAAGTGCCCTGTGGCAAGAGAAAAGCACCACTGGCACCCCTTTTTAGAGAACATGAGCAACCATGTCACTGTGGCTTGAGTTGGGTTTTTTTTATTTTCAGCATTTAAATACCAGCAAATGTAACTCTTTACCATCAGCTAAATATTTATTCACTTCTTCTGCTTGTTATTTCTTCATTAACAAGGTTTTCCCTGCTGTGCAGTGGAATATGCGAGTAACTTTGCAAATGTCAGAAGCACTCAATTTGGATCAACTGGAGGAAGTGATAACAAGACTCATAATCAAGTGGAAGTACAATAGTGGCACATTTCAAGCTGCGAAATAATAGATCGATTCAGAAGGCTCTTTCTCATGGGATAATACCTCCATTTGTTCTTATTTTGAGATTTGTTTTTATTCACTATCTCAATGGAACAATATATTTTTCTTTTAGCATCTTATTTGGAGGCTTCAATTTAAATTACATTAGACCACTAATTGTTGTTTTATAAAACAAATGTTGTATTTTAATAAAGATAAACATAAACTAATGCAGGGTTTAAAAGCTTTGGATTCAGTTCTAACTTACACTTCTTACATGTCTGTGTTGTAGTGGCAGGGAGTTTTCTCAGCACAGTGGAAATTATTGTGTATCCTGCTTGATAAGAGCACTGCTGAAATTTATTCTTGCAGCAAGGCAGGATCACAGAACCAAGCTAAACAGCGCTCTTATGAAAACTGAGCCTTTAAATTTGAAAATACACATTTTTTTACCTTATAATATAATCTATAAAATTGTTGCAACTGCATAATTTAGTAAGAAATTCTAAAATATTTTCCTTTTGGCAGACTAATCTCTGGATTTCTAGTCTGTGGCAACAATAAAATGTCATTAGATTAATGCATTGATACTGCTTACTGCTCTCTCTAGACCCTTTTACAGTGCAATGACAGGTTAATATTAAAATCTGTTTCCATTATTTTTCAAAGAGATTAACAGTAGAATATTGTCTCAAAGTTACAACTCAGAGGTCTTTCTCCATTTCCTGTTTGCTAATCAGTCTGTGGCTTCTGAGTCATTCTTTTATTTAGAAGTGAAATGAATTAGATGTATTCTATTGTTCTTTTTCAATGGGAAAAAAACCCTTGTATAAATTTTATTAAACATAATACTCTTTATCCAGTAGGCCATTTTACAGAACTCTGCAGGTTTCAGCATGATTATTTGTATGATTAGAGGCTATGAGATTGGGACTCTCTTTGGCTGATGTATATTTTTATGTTTGCTGACCAAAGAGATGATTTAACATAAGTTCCACTCAAAAACCTTCCTTATGGGATAAATCAATGCCCTTGGCTTTAGGTGCCTGTTACATCCCATGCAGATGAGTAGGTCCCCTGACACCTGACAAAGGGACAGGAACAGGATCCATTGGGCAGAAGTTCGGCACATCAAGGTCAGGTTTAGATTCAGAGTCACCCTTTAAGAGGAAGACTTTCCTTTTTCCTGGTTTTCTAGCTGACTTAGACACCTGAGTTGTGGGGGGAAAAGTTCCCTTCATTTCAATATAGCACTAGATATCAAACCCTTAGCTACTGCAAATTGGTGTTGTTTTCTTGAAGTCGTTGATGCCATGCTGACTTAAACAGATGAACAGCTGGCCTTACGAAGTTCCCCTGTGCACATGCATTTCTATAGGGCTGAGTCTTCCAACTTTCACTTCCCTTTAGAGTAAAAGATATTCATGGATGTCCTGTCATATGGGGTTATCAAGTTGAAGGAAAAAATTTTTATTTCTCTGGAATTGGGCCACAGAGAGCAAAATATCTGTCTACAGACATCTCAACAGATAAGTCTTAGATATCTAACTCTCAGTCTCTTCCCCTGTGCCATCCTGGATTGGAAACATTCCCAAACCAGACAGAAAGAGGACCTGGACCTTTTCATTCACTCCTGTCTCCACTGCCTGGTCCATGAGACCATTCTTTCACAGGCAGGACCCACATCCTAATCTGCACCGTGCTTCTGCTGGCTTTTTCCTTGCCAGAGAAATCACTGAGACCAGTGATTTAGTAGGATTTGAAAAGGATCATGCATTTATACTGGCAGTAAGTGTGCTTTAAATTCAGTTAAACAGGATTTGTTTTAAGTTAGAAAGGGATATAAACCTTACTGCTTCTGAGATCAGCAAATTTGTAGCTTCTGGAGCTAGAAAAGGCTAGAGATGCTGCTCGCCTGCCATGTAGGAAGCTCTGTGCCTTCCTACTGGTGCTGGTACCTGCTGAAAACAATACCAACAGCTCAGTGAAGGGACTTGGTTTAGATGTCTCCTCAGAGGACAGCTAACAGGCAAACAGCACAGCACATCAGATTTGGGCAGTACTCAGTGCAATTCAGAAGAGGCAAGAATACAAGGACCAAACCTCTGTGCACAGCCTGCACAGCTGAAGCCCTTCACCATACACAAGTTCAAGGAAAATTGCACATATCTGTTCCTGACCTGAAAGCAGTTCCTTCTGATTGCTTCCCTGACACTACATACAGAGTATTATGTTAACATTAACCTGATTGTATGATCTTCAGCATGGATAGAGGATGAAAGTAATGTTTCATGCTCTGAACATTTATATTCCAGATGTTTGTGATACAAAGTAACTAGCTACCACATAAAAGATGACTAGAGAAAGGAAGAATAGATTGCTGCTATTAATTTAAGGGGAAAAATATACATAATACATAAAAATTCATGTTCGTTGCTCCATCAAGCTAATTAACAGTCTCCTACAGGGATAAACCACTTTCCTCTAGGACTGCCATCTGAAGGACAGAAGAATATGGATTTTATTTTTTTTATGCTGCCGAAAAAACTGAAGAAGTGTTGACCAACAACATATGAAAGCAGTAAAAGCAGCAGATGACCATTCTTCTCATCACATCTTGGAGCTGGAGCTGTCCTAATCTCTTCTTCTTGAAATATAGAATCCTCTATGATGTCATAGAAGAAAACCAATTTCTTGTGGAGAATGGTGAATTATAAGCAGATTTTGTAGATCTACTCTGGGCTATTGTGATTGTTTTAGTACCCGTCTTTTTTTTTAAATTACAAATAACATTATTCAGACTCTGCCTGTTGAAACAGAGTATATGCTCCTGCTGCCCATGACACCAGCAATGGAAATATAGCCTAGAAATATTAAAAATTCCAAGACAACATTATTCTCACCACTTTGGTATAATAGAAAGTGAATTATTTTCAAGAAAAGTAGTCTGGTTGTACAGCCTTGCTTTTATCACTTTTTCTGTATGGTGTGATGGCATGGTCACACTCTGCTAAATATAGCTCTTATATGAAGGGGAAAACCAATCTTTCAGTTTTCACTGATCTGCAATAACCCATCCACCATTGAACTCTCTATTTCCTCTGAATGTGATGACATTATTATGCAGAAATCTAGCACTACTCTGGACAGGCTAAACCATAAAATGTGAATGTTGCTAAAATTGCCTTAGAATACATTTATTTTCAATTTATATAAAAATGTTACACTGAAAGTGTCGGGTGGATATATATAAAAAATTTCTAACAATCAGTGCTGATATAAAGCTCATGGGTTTTATTACACACAAATCACACATTCAAAAAGCAGGCTTTCAATGAAAGCTCTCAGTAGCTAGGAAATGTCAAAATTAGGATTGCCATTGTATGGTTTTGTGCACATATTTTTATTATTGTCCTTTATTATGGTCTTCAAATACAAAATAATTCCTTACATACTACCTACTTCATTCAACATGCAAAACGGTCTTAAGAAAAATGTAGTCAATATTCTGGGTTTGGTTTTCCCTTTCATTCTACAACATCAGGCCATCTTTGTTGCTAAAATGTAGATTTAAAGACAGAAGAACACATTTTTCTTTTCAGTCACACTCATTATATCCACAACTGAGTGACATATACATATTAATTAATTATTTCCAATATCCATTTATGAATATGTCAAATGGCACACTTTAGGAGCTGAAGAGTGGCATGACTATTATGCAAGAGCCAGAGTGGTTAACACATATGTGAAAACAAATGTTTCCAGTGATTAGCCAGCAGAATTTGAGACACAGAAAGATCAGACGTCCCACAGCACTAAACACCACATAACAGCCTATGTAATCTTACTGCCTTTAGCTGAAATTGCAAGTTCCTAATACTTTCCTTAATCAGATTCCCTGGTACTGTAGTAAAAATTAGGGATGAGCTGTAAAAACTCCAATTTGATGTGACTTTCTGATGTTTTATGGCTGTATGTCCTCTTGGTTGTGATCCTGAATTCCATCAAACTGACTGGGGTTAAGTCCTTCTTTAAGAAAGGAGTCTGAGATCCCAAGGAGGGAGCAGAGTATGGAAAACATGCTACCAGCTAGCACTCATAGTTTGGCTACAATTACAATGCTGATGCTATGCAGTTCAAAGGCAGGAGGTTTGTGGATGTCTGCCTGCAAGACATCCTTGGCACACAAGCTAAGGTACAGTAGGAGAGGGTTCTCCAGGCTGTATTCAAGGGGTTTTGACTTCATTTGATCTGTTATTTTCTTGCAGTTCCCCATGGCAGTCACCAGACAACTGCAACTGGTGAAAATATATTCCGCCAGGGCCGCCTTCATATGCAGCATTGCTCTGTTCCCAAACTGTTCCTGGACTTATACAAGGAAAGGGAGAACATTGCAGGAGATGAAAAGAGCAAAACCATAATAATAAATAGTAATAAATACTTATGTCACAATACTTATTGGAAAAGGAATTTTTAATAAAAGTTGCACAGAGAACCTTAATTTTCCAGTTTTCTCATGTCTGACTGTTGAATGTAAATGTAGGCAGAAGGCGTGAGCCCAGACTCACATCTCCTTTGAGCAATGAGTAGAGTGAGCCAGCCTCCAGCAAGAAATGGCTGACTTATTCTGGAGGTTACAGCTCATCATGAGCAGTGGCCAGCAGTGGATCTAGCCTGCCTGAATTTCTCAGGTCCCCTTCTAAACTTGTTTTAAGAACCATACCTTTTTGCATGAAAAGTATACCTTTTGTGTCTTTCAAAGTCCACTCTGACAATTTCATTTGGTGTTACTACTTGCACTGTCAGTTGTTTGTTATTGATCATCTCCATTCCACAAGTCTCACTTGTGCTGTAACCTATTTTTCCAAATTCTTTTTATTTTTATTTGCTTTCTAGCTATGCAAAAGACAATCCACATCTCTGCTTATTTTTGTTGTCTTCGTCTGGATCCTTGATAATTCTGTTATACCTTTTTCTTTTGCTTGGGCATTCATAGGACCCCGGTGTCCTTAAATTTAGAATAATGTAATCTTGAAATATTAATAGATGATTAATATACACTGGGACATAATTATGTATTCTGTTATGCTCCTAAATATTTTCCTAATTATTCTTCAGATTCTAGTTATATTTATAGACACTGCTGAATGCTAAGCTGTTGTTTTGAAGAACAGTTTACAGCTACAGAATCTCTTTCCAGAATGGTAGTAATTAAACTGATGGCCATCCTATACTAATACTTGTAGGTTATTTCTTTTCCTAGACTTCACATTCCACTTCTTAACATATCATTTCATCTAACTGTTTATAATCTACTTGTAAGTTTGAGTTCCTTGACAACTTCTCACAATCAGCTTTAGATTATCCCAAATAATTCTGGATCATTTTCAGATTTTTGTCTCCTTATCATTCAAGGAATATCCATTTATGAATATGTCAAATGGCACATTTTTCACATGTAGAATATGTTTGAGCTCCTTTCTTTCTGAAAACCAGCTACCCACTCCTACCATCTGTTTCTTATACTTTCACCTGAACCATATGCTCAGTGGCTCCTCTGTAGATGACTGATATATGAGTCATGACTTCTCCTTGCAAAGGCTAGGTTGGCTTTTTCCTAGTATATCATGTTTTTCTCTTTTATTACTCATTCTGTGAAATGGAATATTCCTACAGATTTGCTCTTACATAAATATAATTTATTGGTTTGGAATTGTCTGAGTTAATCTAGAAAATCTTTTAAAATTTTGGTGTCATATTTGCCACTTTCCATTCTTCAGGTAACTCAAGTCATTTAAATGACAGACTATTATTCACATATAATAATTTATTAGTTGTTTATTTCAGTTGCTTAGGAATTCCTGATGGAAGCAGCCCTGTGGGCTTATGCTCTGGTAAAGTGTAGCTGTGGAGTAGGAATCTCTCTGGCCTCTTTCGCAATAAATGTTGACACAAGGAATTAATTTGGAGGGTATTTTTCTCCAATAGCATCACCTTAGTGAATGCTCCTTTCATAATTTGATTAACTGTTGAACCCACATATTTTATTGAAGACATTTCCTTCACAATTTAGAGAAAAAATTGTTCTAATATTTTTACCCTATTAGCTTTTCTCATGCTTGTTTTCACATGTGACCTCTTGAGCGTTTTTAAAAGAAGAGAATAGAGGAGAATCTTTCCTGTGGCAACAAGCAACAGAGGTGGAGAAAAACTTTGGAGATTTTAGCAGGGAGCAGATAGCAGCAAAGTTGTTCTTGCAGGTCCGCTGTGGAACTCTGAGATAACAGTTTGCCATTACTTTGCCATTTTTACCAGCAGCAGAACAGTAGTGAGACTCAGGACACTTGTGTTCACCCAGCCACGTGCAAATTGGGCAGTCTTTTCTTTCCCATTCCTCCCTCCTTTGACCTCTTCTTTGCCTTGACCTTGATCCTTATGTCAACTCATTTGAAATGTGTTGGTTGGCTTTTCCTAAGTTGCAACCTGAAGTCAACATTGAATCTATAAAATATCAGCCCAAAAAAGTTGGAAAATTTACAGTCAGTGAAAACAGATCTTTATAATTGAAAGCATGAAAGTGGCATAATAAGAGACAACATGACCTGTTCTGCCTAAAATAGCTACTGCTAAAGAAACTCACTTTCAGCTATGTGCTTTCAGGAGCATGGATAAGGGAGAACCACAGGGTGTCGATGGTACTATGGGGTTACGGCCTCCAAACTGTAAATGAAAGAAAATATTAATTATGTCATGCAAACAAAAACACATTACAAAATTCAACATCCTCATACCATTACTCCACAAGCATCTTCTGGAAAAGTTTTTCTCTTACAAAAGGCTTGCATAACTTACTTTCACTCACTCTCTCTCTGCCTCCCTCTTGCAGAGCTTTACAGGAGCTTCACACTGGAAATCACTCCCCAACAACTTATTCATATGAATGCTATACTGTGTGCTACAAATGCTTGCCATGGGTCTTTTGGAAAGGACTGGTGCTTTCAGAGACCCAGCTTTCAGGGAGGTCTTCTGCAAAACCATGAAACTAATCTGAACCTTACATTTAGTTCAGGTTTCATTCTCTGACCTTGCATCACAGATCCTATGAATAAAACATTGTCCTTTCAGTGCAGTCTCAATAACTGGACATTTTCTGGGTCTGTGGATTTGTACAATGAGATATCTACTCCAATCTGTGTACATAATGCTCCAATGCCTGCCAGGAATGGCTGCAATATTGACGCCTTTCAATGTAGATCACATCATTCACGGAGCAGAGTTCAATAAAATGATACTGTAGTTAACAAGTTTTATAACACAAAGTTACTTTAAAACATGGAACTAATCAGGAGGAAGCCTGTTTATGCATGTCACAGTTACATGGAATTGTCAATAAATAAACAAAGATTTGCTTCACCTATTGTCATGTAGATCAAGTAAGTCATTAATCTAAACTAATGAAGCTTAAGATATTTGACAGACAGTTTTTATGGAGCTCTTTCTTAATGATATGTTTGCTTTTCTTTATAACACCAAGAGAGACCATTATCTAGAAAGCAGTACATTATAGCCCAAAAGCCTTGAATCCACTGCTTCTCTCCTTATCCCTGGCTCACATTGTGTAGCATTTACACTTACATTTTCATAGAGCTCTCCTGGATGAATAGCTTTACTCAGAAATGAATAAAAAATCCAGGTAAGAAATGCAACAGGAAAATAATGTGCTCATTGCTTGATCTTTAATCAGTTATGTCATTAGATAGTTAGTTAGTTAAGGATTTTTGAACTGTCATGGAACACAAAAATGAAGTCTAAACTCAAACAATTTAACAATGCATATTCTTTTTAAATTTACCTTTGCTATGAGGAAGCACAGAATAAACCCACTAAGAATGTTTCAGAGAAAGTAAGTTCACACACCTTGTTGCAAATTTCCAGGAATAAGGTTACTGGATTCTCTTCATGGATTCACAAGTTTGATACTACAGAACAGAAAAATGAAAGGCAATCTGGTTTCATTTCTGTTTGAAAATGGTGAGAAATAATGCAAGAAGGCCAGCTATTAGCAGATCATCTCCATTTCCTCTTGTACAAGTTGCTCACACGTAAACACCTAGTGCCACTTCAGATGCAACAGGCTACGAGACACACATCCAGGAGAAGCAGCTGTGACACTGCTCTAAAGACAGACCTGTACTTGCACAGCATCTGGAAACCAGACCACATCTCCTATAGCATCTCAGATGGCACTAGATACTCCTGGTTTTGCTCCTGAATCAAGCACAGGATGCTTTCTGCATTCCTGTGCTTGAATGAGGTTCTTCCAGAAGTCGATACTAAATCTTGCTTGGAAAGGAACAAAATCTTCCTTAAAAATTTTCATATTTCTCTTGGTAATCTATATCATAAATTGCCTTATTGTTAAAAAGTAATGCTGTATTTCTACTTTTACTTAAGTTATTTTAACTCCTAGTCATTATATTTTTCAGGGCTTTGCCAGAGTAAAGACCCTGATTGTCTTTCTCTTCCCCTGAAAATACTGAAATGTACTGAATATTTAGTACTTGCATGACTCTGAGACCACTTAATGTAATTTCATTCAAAAGAAAATATTGTCTCATTTTAGAGAAAATTTGACAAAATTTGTTTGGATTGATGTTATGACTTCCATTGATCCAGGTTGAACAAAAGCGATGTGACCATTTTGGAATAAGTATGTGTTAATATATATATATCCCATTTATTCTGGTAAGTTCTTGTCTAGTTTTAACCTTTAATTCAGTTTTGAGTGTTCATTTTGTAGCAAGAACTTGACACCTTCTGAGTCACTGTTCCTGGTGAGCTCTGAAGTAACTATGCTCAGCTGATGGTTGCTAACTTTGAAGAGTTCTGTACTCAGCTGACACCAGAAAACTGAAGTTTGAAATTTCTTGGTGAAATTTTTTCAGAACATTATAAAAATTTTTAAAAACACAGACACCAAAAACAAAACAAAAAAAAGTACAGTGTAAAACTCTCAAATGTAAACTTTCCAAATCAGTGGAAACCAATAAACTGTTGCATGGAATCTGAGAAGGCTAAAAAAGACTGAGACCTGAAATGCCCAGATCAAAACCAAAACTTCTGTGGGTGACAAAAACCTGCATTAATGACAGTGTTCAGAAGTTTGATGACTTTCTATGTGTGTAACTTTCCTGCTCTTCTTCTGCTGTATGCTCTGTGTGTGTAAATATCTGTATAAGTTACCTAGTTGAGATTAACTCTTTACTTTGTTGATATAATCAAGGTTACCAGAAAAAATTTATTTCTGCAGTTGACTGAGTGGGAGACATAAAGGCAGGAGAGAGGCTCAGCATCTGGTTTATTAGCTAGGGCAATTCTTTTCTATATCTGGACAGGTGGACTTTGGTCTTCTGAAATGACTCCAAACAGTATCAGGCACAGCATTAAGACACAGATTTTAAAAGAGCTATTCCACAGGCCAAGGAGAATTAGATGATCATGGACCCAATGTTTTGAGGAAATCATAGGAGACTCTTGTTCCCATAGAGGCCAGGAGGAAACAGGCTAAATGAAACACAACCAGAGCTAACTGAAGTGAAAGAAAAAAAAGAAAAAAAGGTGTTTGACTCCTAGCTTTCAAATGAAGAATACCTAATGAACTCATGTGGTTTTGCAACTTCCAGAAGAGCCCAACTAAAGAGAAATCATCACCTGCCTCTTTAATGACTGTGTAACTATGTCTCTGAACTGTTGCTGATGGTACCAAACTATTGCCCTGATACCAGTGGCATTCTGATTTAAGACATCAATATGTGGCTTCTTAAGAGGCCAAAAGCTGGAAGGAAATATCTTGTATATTACCTGAAGTAAAGTCTCAAAGGGACCCACACAGATTTTTTTCCATCAGAACAATTTTCTGATGGATCCTGCAGTTTTTGTAAATTAATATGTTTCAGGGGGCTGTTTCAATTAGATTTTATGTCTTCCAACCCCATTGAGAATTGTTTCAGGTTGCTTTGCCCAGATTAAAATATTTCACTGAACTAAGGAACCTAAAATATTTTATTTGAAAAGCTTCTTGAAATTGGCCTGATTTCTTTGTAACATTAAAAGTTTCTTGTGCCTGAGAATTGGCCTCTGCAGAACTACTTTTTTCCAAAAGCCAGTACAACAAAGCTGGACAACGACGGGCAAAACCTCAGTGACATAATGCTGAGTGCATCATGAAAAACCTAGTACCTCTGCAAACTTGAGACTTTATGGTTGGCTTGAGATTTTGACCATGGATGACTTTCAAGGACTTAGGCCACTGTCTGACAAAGAGTGAAGTACTCAGTTAACATCATGTGCGGGTGAATCCCAACATGTTCAGTTGCACGTGCATTACATCAGAATGGATACATGTGCTGGGGTGTTAAGGTTTTAGCACCATAAGTAACACTACTCTTTCAGCAACCTCTTTCAGTCTGATGTAAACATGATGGTAGCCAAACACAGAATATCACAGATTTTCAGGCCTGAAGCAAGAACTCAGAAGAAGCTATTCTATACACTGAATCTACGTTATTACAGGAATTAGATTATATCCAGGGATCGTTGTTCAGTACATATTATTCAAGAAATATCACCCAGATGCTAAGCCTGTACATTTACCTTTGTTAGGGAACCCCACATTATGAAAACTCCCTGCCCTTCAAACTATCCTCTAAAATATTTTAAAATTTGTCTTCCTGTTTTGTACCATAGAGAATTCTTTACTCTGGATACTTAGCTCCTAAAAAAAGAAGTAAAATATTATTATCAAGTCTCTTTTGCTAAGTATACAATCTGCTTCAGAACTGCTATAGGACTAATTCAAAGTAACTGAGATTTTCATTGAGTGTAAGCCATCTGAACACACCATCCTAACTCAAAATGGTTTTGTGAATCACTATAGCCAATCTGGCTGAGGTTTGTTCTCATTTGTAAATACTTGCTGCTGATGTCATTTAAACTGTTGTCAAATTCCCTTATGTATAAAGTATAAATATTGGTAGTTGTTCAGTATACATGTTATCTAATAGGTACTAAAGAAAACAAGCTCTGGATAGAAAGCGTTGGGTTGTTTCAAAACTTCCATAACTTTACAATAAGAGTGTTACTTTATTTTCTGGGATTAAAAAAATCTGTTCTGTTTACTACATAGCCATTTACATTCTGGCTTTGGATTTTCAAGAAGAATAAAAGTCTGTTTCCATTAGCACTAAAACCATAGAGAGACTTTCACCCTAGAAATGTCAGGCACCATTACTTTCTGTAGAGTCTGAAAGCACTGCATCTGTTGTTGTCAGAAATGGGCAACATGTCTATCCAGAGGAGAGCAATGAAGCCTGTGAAGAGAATTTGTTTAAAGCCAGGCAACGTTGTTTTTATAGATGGCAAGTATCAGCAGTAGTAAGAAAAATACCAAATTTCCCTTCCTTAAGAAAGAAACACATGATTAAAGAAACAACTTGAGTTATTTGTTTTGCAGGAAGAAAGAGTAAATGCTTTGTATGGTTGAGGCAGTGTGATTTCCAAAGTTTGCAGCACACTTCAGATACAATAGGTGAACGCAATATTGGTATGTGGTACTGCACTTCAAGAAGTATTTCAAATAACCAGTGTTGACTTAATTCTTTTTGTTATTGTTGTATACTCCAAAAAGCAATTTTTTCAGAAAGGTATTATGCTTAAGAAGCAGATGCTAAACTTAAATGTTCATGAGAAAGTACCAAATTAGTAAAACTCCAGAATTAGCAGAATGTGAACTTAACAATACATGTTTTCTTACTATTTACACAATTCTCATTCATGTAACAGACTCACCTTAACTTGGATAGAGATATTAACTTATCTAAGGCTTTGTAAAAGCAGTCTACATGCATTTTCTCAATAGACAGATGCTGCACATGAATGAAGTTTTATAGACCCTGTCTCAAAATAAGCTAATATGAAAGTATCATGTAAAAAATTATGTGGTCCAGCAACATACACCCTAAGTTCTGCCCTGATATTTAAACAGGTTTTAAAACACAGTATGTAACAATATAATACCATTTTCATTCTCACTTTTTGGGGTTAAAAACCCCACTGGTGTACATGGGACAGTTTTTATTTTTCACAGCTATTATTACTATTATTATTATTATTACTATTAGATTATTTTATTTGCAGATTTTAGGTATAAAACCACATCTGTTGCAAGTACATCTGATGACAGTAATTGCCTTCAGGGTCATGATTTATATCAAAAATGATTTTTTTTCAAAACCGTTAAATTCATTCTCTTTAACTGAATTACAGATACTTCATTTTAAATATGGACTTTGCTTGAAAAATTCTTGTAACACACCTCTGACTACCCACTCAATAGTTTTTATTAGTTTTGAGTTTAAAATAAACATAGTGAAATGAAATTCAGAAATTCGTAAAATGAAAGGGTAATGCCGAAAGACAAGACTCCCCTGAGAGTTCAAATAAAGATTTAACTTAATCTTTTCTCTTAGTCATTAAAGAGAGTATGATACAGTTCACAAGACCACGGCACTGGTAATCCAGTGTGAAAGACTCTCTGGATTGTGTCAGGAACATTCCTTGACAATCCCATGAACTCTTAATGTCTCTCTTTATGGTCTGTTGGGGAAAGAGAATGAGATATAGAATCATAGAATTATATAGGTTGGAAAAATCCTTCCAGATCATCAAGTGGACATGCTCCAGCACCTCAGTGTCTTTTTTGAGGAGACCAAAACTGAACACGGCTTCAGCACCTCAGTCCTCTATTTCTGGTACAGGCCAGGATGCCAGTGACCTTCTTGGTCCCCTGGGCACACACTGGCTCATGTTCAGCCAGCTGTTGATGAGCACCCCCAGGTCCTTTTCCACTGGGCAGCTTTCCAGCCACTCTGCCCCCAGACTGTAGCACTTGGCCTTGCTGAACCTCATACACTTGGCCCATCTATCCAGCCTGTCCAGATCCAATCTGCAGAGCCTTCCTGCACTCCAGCAGATCAGCACTCCCACCCAAGTTGGTGTTGCCTGCAAGCTGACTGAGGGTACACTCAATCCCCTTGTCCAGGTCATTAGTAAAGACATTAAACAGGACTGGCCCCAGTACTGAGCCCTAGGGAGCACCACTTGTGATTAGTTCCCAGCTGGATTCAACTCGTTCACCACCACTCTCTGGGCCTGATTTTTACCATCCAGCCAGATTTTTACCTAGCAGAGGTAACACCCATCCAAGCCATGGGCAGCCAGTTTCTCCAGTAAAATGCTATGGGAGGCAGTGCCAAAAGCTTTACAAAAGTCCAGGTAGACAACATCCATTCTTTCCCTCATCCACTAGATGGGTCACACTGTCATAGAAGGTTGGTCAAAAATAGGACCTGACTTTCCCAAACCTTGTTTTCTGGGTCTGATCCCCTTGTTGCTCTGCACATGCTGTGGGATGGCCCTCAAGATGGTCTGTTCCACCTTTCCTGACCTTCTCAAGCAATGAGGTCAGGCCGACAGGCCTGTAGTTCCCACCAGCTCCTTCAGTATCCTTGGATGAATCCCATCCATTCTGATGCAGACTTGTGGGTGTCAAATGTTGCAGCAGGTCACTGACCACTTCCCCTTGGATTATGAGGGCCTTATTCTGCTCCCCATCCCTGTCTTCCAGCTCAGGGGGCTGGGCAACCAGCAAAAAACTGGTCATATTAACAGGTCTTATTGCTGGTATTATTAAAGACTGAGGCAAAGAAACCATTAAGTATCTCAGCCTTTTCCTTATTCTTTGTCATGATATTTCCCCCCACAACCAAAAAAGAATGGAAATTCTCCTTAACCCATCTTTTGTTGTGGATGTATTTATAGAAACATTTTTCTTTTGCAGCACTATACACATTAATTCTAGCTGGGCTTTGGACCTTCTAGTATACTCCCTGCATAACTTCACAACCTGAGTTGTCTGCCCCTGCTTCCAAATATCATAAACTCTCCTTTTTACTCTGAATTCTAGGCAAATCTGTTCAGCCAGGATTTCTTCTTCCCTGCCATCTTGTCTTTTGGCACATGGGGACAGCGGGCTCCTTCACCTTTAGGATTTCCTTCTTGGAAAATGTCCAGCTTTCCTAGACTTCTTTGCCCTTCATGACTGCCTCCCAAGAACTCTCCTAATCAGTCTCCTAAACAGTCTAAACTCTGGAAGTCCAAGGTGACAGTTCTGCTGACCCCTCTCCTTACTTCTCCAAGAAGCAAAAACTCCATAATTTCATGATCACTGTGCAGCTGATGGCCTCCAACAATCACATCACCTAACAGTCCTTCTCCATTCACAAAAAGTGGGTCCAGTGAGCACCTTTCCTAGTTGGCTGCCTCAACAGCTGTGTCAGAAAGTTTTCTTCCACTCACTCCAGGCACCTCCTGGACTGTTTCCTGTCTTCTGTATTGTATTCTCAGCAGACATCCAGTAAGTTGAATATGCAGAGATTGGACCCACTACCTATATAGTAAAAGTTACATTTATTTCACAAGGCCTGGATTTTACTCACTGTGTCTAAAACCACTAGTAAAAGCTATTCAGGGCCTTGGGTAAGCATTGCTAAAAATTATGGAACTTCTCAGTAGGGTCATTTAACATAAAAACATGTCACAAATTCACAAGTGCATTCTGTGTTGAATGTATTATGGTAATTGAACTGTCATCATAGTGTTGTCAGTATGCATCTGTGTCTAATTGAAATACATTTCATTGCAGTTTAGCCATAAACAGTATGTGAAAAGTCTTTCTTGAAGGACTGGAGGGACTGGGGGATGGTTTCTGCAACTTTTTTTGGGGGGAGGGGGGGTGTTTGTTTATTAGTTTTTTTGGTTTGGTGTGATCTGTAAACAGGAACACCAGAAATGAGAAAATAGAATATTTAAATTAATAAAATTAGCCATATAGTCATGAATTTCAAGGAACTTTGGGGTTTAGCTGATTCTTAAATTGATTTTCCCAGCACTAATACTAGAATTGATCCAAGTAGGAAAAATTTACTTACAATTTTCCATTGTAGATCATTTAAAAAGAGTTGTGTAGTTTAGGCCTGAATACCACATGCAATAATTCATTGAACAGCAATCCATATGCTACACATCTCTGTTAATCTGTCAAGTGAAAATGCTAAACCAGGAACAGATGAGAATGCTAGATTTATTGTGACAATGTATTTTGGATTCCTTCTTTGCTTTTCTCACTTAAAAACTTCTACATTCTAGATATTATTCCTAGGTAAATACTTACTGTTGACTTCCTGTTCTTTCCGGGTGAAAACTGGTCTGCTTTCACCCAGACTCTCAGCAGAGACTGTCCAAATTACCAGTTTAGTATTCATTATAGGACATTTTTTAAGTAATGCAATACCTAGTACTATCTCTAAAGAAACATAAATTAATTGAGTAGATGGTATATGTAAAGGTAAGTCTGCAGGGGAATAGATGAGAAAGTATCATATTGTTTTAAACTCTTGTTACAAGTTTAAGCTACAGAAAAGTGACATACCACCAGAAGAAATTTTTGGCTCATTCATGCAGCCAAAATTACTTAACTTTTAAATCTGAGTAAAAGCATGAGTATTGGTGGATTCACAACAGTGGTTGTATCTGGAAGAAGTTAGAAGGGCACACATGCATGTGTGTCTCTAGCGTGGGGCCCTAACCAGAGCGTTGGTTGTTGGCAGTCTGTGTGCGCTTTCTTTGCTGAGTTGGTTGAATTTAGGACACAGTCTAGGCTCGCACACTTGCCTACGAGCCTGAAAAGAGTCCTGGTGTTCCCAGTTTAGGTACAGACTGTGTGATGCTAAACCCCCAGTCATGATCACAAGCCAGTGTGGTCAAAATTTCTATTTTGTGAAGCTTATTTCTGGTTGTAATATGAAGGAAAAAAAACCAAACCAACACTAGTATTTTATCATCAAGCAGCTTCCTGTTCTTATATAAAGTTAATCTTGCTCTATGTGTGAAACAAAAAGGGTACGTGTCTGTCCTTGCAGCAGTTATCCAAGAAGTCTTCTCTTGCCTATCAGAAATCTGTAGGATCCTGCACTTCTTCCTCTCATGTGGCCAATGTTTGGCTTATACATTTTTGTTTAAAATGTAGTTCTTATTATTTTCAGCTTAGTCTCTGTTTAAGGAGACAGCAACATTCTAACTGAAGAGATAAACAGGATCTTCAGTGCTGGTCTTTCTGAACTGCTTGTCACCATGCAGTGAAATTCACAAGGCACATGTCGACGGCTTAGATTCCTCACTCAGCATTTCACTAAGCCATTCACTTATCAGGTACTGATATGCCTGATTAAGACCCACTGCAGTTCCTGTGATGACTTTTAGCCATACCTCCTCTTTTCCATCCATCAAGAGAGTGAAGCTGTACTTTCACAATCACCAGTTAGTTCCTTATCAGTCAGTCATGGCCGTGGGCCTTATTAATGCAAAATAATTCTCTCATCCTCTTGTCTCCTGACATCACTTTCTCCTCCAGTTTAATGGTGGGAAGCAATGAAGTAGCAGTACAGATATAGTGTGTGTCAGATAATCGTGGTAGCTACCAGGCAGCCAGATCATCAGACCTTTCACAGAAGGAAACAGAATTACTGATAAGAGAAGGCTTATATCAGATGAAGATGCTTTGTCTAGAAGAACCAAAATGAGCTTTTACAGGTTAGGAAGAAAGATAGCTGATGAAAGTACACAATAGAGAACATCTATAAGCCTGATGAGGAATATAAATAAAAAACAAACAAATAATGACACCAAATGTCAAGATTTATACACAAATTGTTAGCAGCTTTATGAAGCCTACCCATGTGGTGATATTGGAATATTGCTGTATATCCATTCCACAGCCATTTTTCTTGACTTTTTTTTCAAATAGATAAATCTCTTTTCCTGACTCTTAGCAGTACAGGCATACTTAAATATTGGCTGTTACTAGAAATAGATATTTCTGGATAAAAAAACAAGACAACAGAATATTAAATTCCATTTCAAACACTCATAAATTAGAAAATGCTGAAATTAAGTCTACTAGGTAGTGGTTCTGAGTCCATTCACTAAAATTAATCACATAAGCACATAATATTCAATTTTAAAACAGTGTTTTTAATGTGCATGATGTACACACACACAATAAAAAAAAAAATCTTTTCTGCTATTCATATTTTAGGATACTGAATGAATTTGGTATAGAGAATGTCCATATTTTTATGAGTATTACAACTTTGATATTTTCATGGATATTTTAGTATTCGGGTCTTCTAGTAATGTCATGGTTTAATATAGTTTGGGTTTTTAGTAAAGGGGGCTTCAGCCACAGAAGTGATTCTCTTGCAAAGAGGTGCTTACAGCTTCCTCTATGACCTGACAGAACCAATCAATTGGCTAGTTTGAATACTTTGGCAACTTTTTAAGCCACTTAAGAAGCTTGACATGCCTCTGTGATCCACATTTAAGAACGAACAGAGCCCGGGAAAGCTCTCTTGTCTTCTGGCTTTCGAACAGGTAGTGGGGGGCCCTGCAGGCGGCCCAGCGGGGCCAGGCCGGGCCTTGCTCGGCCCAGCCGGGTTGGCCAAGGCACGGCCCTGTTCCGCCTGCGGCCCCCCACGGCCCTGCTCCGTGAAGGCAGCCCCTGCTCCGTGCGGGCAGCCCCTGCTCCGTGCGGGCAGCCCCTGCTCCCTGCGGGCAGCCCCTGCTCCGTGCGGGCAGCCCCTGCTCCGTGCGGGCAGCCCCTGCTCCGTGAGGGCAGCCCCTGCTCCCTGCGGGCAGCCCCTGCTCCGTGAGGGCAGCCCCTGCTCCGTGCGGGCAGCCCCTGCTCCGTGAGGGCAGCCCCTGCTCCCTGCGGGCAGCCCCTGCTCCGTGCGGGCAGCCCCTGCTCCGTGAGGGCAGCCCCTGCTCCCTGCGGGCAGCCCCTGCTCCGTGAGGGCAGCCCCTGCTCCGTGAGGGCAGCCCCTGCTCCGTGCGGGCAGCCCCTGCTCCGTGAGGGCAGCCCCTGCTCCGTGAGGGCAGCCCCTGCTCCCTGCGGGCAGCCCCTGCTCCGTGAGGGCAGCCCCTGCTCCGTGCGGGCAGCCCCTGCTCCTTGCGGGCAGCCCCTGCTCCCTGCGGGCAGCCCCTGCTCCGTGAGGGCAGCCCCTGCTCCGTGCGGGCAGCCCCTGCTCCGTGCGGGCAGCCCCTGCTCCGTGAGGGCATCCCCTGCTCCGTGCGGGCAGCCCCTGCTCCGTGCGGGCAGCCCCTGCTCCGTGAGGGCAGCCCCTGCTCCCTGCGGGCATCCCCTGCTCCCTGCGGGCAGCCCCTGCTCCGTGAGGGCAGCCCCTGCTCCGTGCGGGCAGCCCCTGCTCCGTGAGGGCAGCCCCTGCTCCCTGCGGGCAGCCCCTGCTGCAGTCGGGGCTCATCTGGGGCTGCTGCCCCCTGCCCGGCAAAGATCATGTGACCAACAGCGATAAGCGAATTCCAGCTGTGGGGCCGGGTGAGAGTAAACCTTTAGTGCTGTAAGTTTCCTCCAGAACAGATGAAGCCGCAGACATCAATCCTCTCCTGAGTCAGAGGAAGAGGAAAGGTGGAGGCAAGTGAAGAAAACACCATAGAGACACCAAAGTCAGTAAAGAAGGAAGAGCTGAAACCCTGAGGGAGGAGAAAGAGGAGATGCTTCAAGCTTAGAAGCTGAAATTCTGTTGTAAAGCTATGGTGATGGACTGTGATACATCAGAGTGCCTGTTGTAATTTCATGAAAGCATGGGGGGGTGAAGAATTCAAACTGCAATTGTGAGGAGAAGTATCTGTGCTGAAATAAGCAAATGACAGTAATTGTGAGCAAAAGTACTTGTGCTGAAATAAGCAAATGACTGTAGCTGTAATTTGATGAGGACCCTTGCTCCCAGGGAAGAAGACCTCTGTTCCTAGAGATGAAAGTGATGAGGACCCTTACTCCCAGGGGAGGAGGAGGGCCTCTATTCTTAGAGATGAAGATGCTCCCAGAGATGGGTGAAGAGAACCTTTGCTTCTGAACAGCTCATCTTTAAAATGGTACCCCAGTAGGTCAAGATTGGACCCTCGAAAGCAGTTGTGGGAAAAGTAAGTTAGGGGAAGAGACTCTCACATGGGAGCAGAGAACCAACCCGGGTGGCTGTCTTGCTGTGATATTGAAGCCAAGAGATAACTGTTTCTTGTGGAGATGTCTCCATAGCATGAGCAAGAGAGACTCCTCTGCCTAAGTGAACTGAAAAAAGGGTTATTATAGAAGTGGTAAACTGACTGGAAATCTCAAGGGTTGTCTTTTTACATTGTCAGTGGGAGAAGGGAGAAAGGTGGGGGGAGGAGAAGTGTTCTAAAGGTTTTGTCTGACTTTTTTTTCTTTCTTTTAGGTCTGTTAATAAACTTCTTTATAGTCTTTTAAGTTTTGTGCCTGCTTTGCTTTCTCCTAATTCTTATCTCACAGAAGGAAAATAAGTAAGTAATGGATATTTTGAACCAAACCACTACATTCTAATTGTGTTTCTGCCCGGTTAACGAACTGAATCCGCTACAAGTAATCACATTATATCTTGCACTACTTTATTCATACCCTATTTTCAGGACATGACACACTAGAGCAGTCCATTACCGAAAGATCCTACCCAGTAGGAAGGACTCACTCTGGAGCAGTTCTTGAAGGACAGCAGCCCATAGGATGGATGCATATTGGAGAAGCTGGTGGAACAGTGTATCTTGTTGGTGATTAGACTATATCTCATGGAAGGGCCCCCATGCTGGAGGAGGGGAAGAGTATGAGAAAGAAGGAGCAGCAAAGAAGAAAATGATTTTTGAACTGATGGCAACCCCCATTCTCAACCCTCCAGTGCCACTTAAGGGCAGAAAGAGGCAGCAGTATCGTGTGTGAAGTTGAGACTGGGAAGATGGTAGGTGAAGAAGGGTGGCACAGGTGAAAGGTGGGTTTAGTTTTGGTTTTATCCAGCTCTGGTTTTAGTTGTTAATAAATCAAATCATTTTGCAAAGTCAAGTATGTTTTGCCCAAGACAGTAAATGGGGAGTGATGTCCCTCTCCTTATCTCAGTCCATGGACTATTTCTGCCCCTGCTGAGGAGGTAGAAGTGATCAAGCAGTCTGGTTGGCACCTGGTGGCAACAAACCAAGAGAACAGCAGATTGCTGCTCAAAATGAAAGGGCAACAGATTGTCACTAAAAGTAAATAGGTCAATAGATCTAGCTAAGCCTGATAATCCTCCATCTAATTCGGTGAGTTTCACTAATTGATTTCCTTTAACTTTTTTTTTACTGGTCATGATATAACACATTGAACAAAACATTTATGTTTGTACACTTTAACTACTAGATCACCTAATGGCATGACCCCCAGTGCCAGCTTGGAGGAATCAGCAGAAGACATCTGCATCAGCTCACAGGGTCTTGGGCTACAGGATTAGACAAATGATAGCAGGCTGCATAAACTTCCCTTAGGAAAGATTTAGGACAACTGATCCCTTTGAGGAGGTGCGAAGATGATCTCAGGAGCTTATTTTCCACTGTTTCCTAAGATTTTGGGAAATCTAGTGATAACATCCATTTCCATGAAACAATGGATATGTGGTTTTAGAAGGTCAGTGAAAGCCTAGAAGTGAAGATATCATCACTGGTGAATGATATGACTACTGAAAATCTAATCTGTAGCCAGCCTGCAACTCTCCAGCTCTTCTAAGTGAATATTTTTATTTAATTTTAGCTACATTTTACTTTCAAAACTCAATTCGCTCACAGTTAAGTAGCTCACATTCTAGGCTTGTAAATAGCTTGTCTGGTAAATGCAGGAGAGATGCTGGCAGCAAGCATCCACCTTCAATGTTTTGATTAGTTCTGCTTGGCTTGTATCATCAGTTGACTGAATGTGTGATTGTGCACATTAGATGGAGTAATGTCTTTATGGTGACTTGGCAATAATTTAACCACTACATTGTACCCCAAACTCCATCTTTCTCAGACAAATAGAACGAATCTGTCATTAACCATCCGGAGTAGGAGGGAATGATTACCGCGTACATATAATTCATAGAAAGACATAATAACACACTTTTAATATGCTTCAAGTTGAACTTGCAAATGAACATCCTGCTGTGGAAAAAACTCATGCAGATGTGTTGGTTTTCCGGAAGCATTGCTGTTCAAAAGTGTTCAAGGTCTGTTGGACCTTGTAGATACTCAGAGTCTCTAAATCAGGCCCCACTTACTGTGATATCAGTAGAGGGAAGGAGAGGATGAATTCTGTGTGTTTGCCTGCAAAGCATGCAGAGCTATTTGGTCACTTGTAAAATACTGGGATTTTTTTCAAGAGATAGACTAGTTCCTCAAAAACTGCTGTGCAGAGCAAGACAGACCATGACTTCTGGTATGTCACAGAAATCAGAACATGACTTTTAGTATTGCTCTGTGCTGAAATGCTGTACAAAAAAGAAATTGTGGGTAAAGTATGATATTTTTATGATATTTATGTGTTGGCCTAGTGAAACATTAAAGGTCCCTTCCAACCAAGCCATTCTGTGATTCTATGATTTCAGAAGGGTATTCACAGTTTTTCGGACCTCCTCTGCAGACAAACCCTCAGCTTGAGTCTGGAAGGTATGCTGGTTCCAGGAAATCAGGCAAGCAGGTATAGTGACTCTATGTCACTGAGCCACCTGTTTTGTATCTGAGCTGCAGTGCTCACCTCTGAGCTATCTGATCACCAAATGAGGAGAGGAAGGAAGCCTCTCCAAAACCAGGAGATTAATTTGCTGTATGGGGAGACTGACATCTCAAATTTGATATGTAAGTAGGGTAGTGAGTTTGGTCCTGCCTCTTTCTTGCTTTCCCTCATGATTACTTGCATTCTCAGGCCATAATTAAAACACTGGTTGCAATAACTTGGGGTCCATAGAGTACTGGTCCAAATGCAGAAATTATTTTCTTTGAGATATATCAAGTGTTCATTCTAAAGACTTAGTACTGAAAGGACTATTCATTCTCTATATCAGGTTAAACTTACCTGGCCCATCTTTCATCTGCCTACTGAGTTTATTAACATTTCATAATAACTGAAAAAGAGCTTATTTAATCAATTTGGTTAGAATTGGCCACAAAAGATTTAAACTTTTCTTACCCTTCCTTTTTGAGCCATTATGACAAAACAAGACAGATGAGTACGAGAAAAATGCATCAATATTTTTATTAATCTTTTAAAAGACAATGGTCTTCAAAAATCTTTGGAGTCTCTATAGCATCTATAGCTATTCAGTCACTGTGTGTAGGTGGGCTCCCAGGCTGTGCACAGGCTTGTTGAAGACATACAGACAGTACCTGTGCTTCACAATTCTCCTGTGTGTATTTGCCTGCAGGATTGGCACTGTGTCTCATATCTTTGAGAAATGCAAATGTTTTTGGGGGGGGGAAAGGAAAAAAAAAAGGAAGGGTATGTTGTTGCTTTAAAACTTTCGAATCTGGCAGCAGTATAATAAAATATTTCCGTCTTTGTCAGTGTTCATTTTAATGCATTTTTGGAGATGTGGCAGCAAATTGCAGTCAGAGAGATCAGTAGAGTTGGAAATATTTAATTTTCAGAAAGTGGAAGTACTGGGCTCCCATGGAGTCCTAAAGCCTTAAGCTGATATATAGGCCCCAAATTTGCTTTCATTTAAGTCATTGGCAAAATTCCCATTGACTTCAAGTGAAGTAGCATTGGCCCAGTTTCAAAAAGGGAGTATTATTAGGTTTAACATTTTAAACCCACAAACATAAAGAGCAGTCTTAACATTATCGTGATTGAGCATTTTATTTTCAAATGCATTTGACAGTATAGTCAAACAAAGAAATGTAGCTTATCTTTTAAACTTTCAAATTGCTAGGTTGAGCAAAATGGGAACTGCTTTCAATTAAATAATGCATTGAAAAGTATTGGAACAGAATTGTCTTTGACAGAAGAGAAATACTGTATTTATCTCATTGTAGTCCATTCACTGGTTTATGGCTCCAGAATCCTCAAGCAAATATCATAAATCCACATGACGTCCTTGCTTGTTCTAGCAGATGTTGCATTTGGGTCTCAGAGTTAGCTGAAAGATGTGTTAAAACTCATGTAACCAGGCAGCTTCCTGTCAGCCCCCCATCTGAGAAGTCTCAGAACTTCTAGAGACTACAGTGGGATTTTGGATAAAGTTACACATCAGAAATTGGCTCCAGATTTGTCCACTAAAGAGGAGAAGACCATATGAAGTACAGCTGAAATCTCCCACAACAAGCAAATAAAAAATTCTTTTGAAATTTCTGACATTACAGTCGTGAGAAAAATTCAGTTTTGGGGGCATGTGTGCAAACACCAGAGCTAAGAGTGTTGCCAGAATGAAAGGCTGCTCTAACCAGCTCTGTCTGGCAATATTCACTGAGTGATGGAGTTTCTCAGGCATTGTCCTACCTGTTGCATCTTGGGGGGTTGTCTACTCAGTTGCACAAGTGACAACACCTTGTGGCAGACACCATGCTAAAAACAAAAGGGCAAAAGAGTGCATGTGCCAGGTGCCCCTGAGGACAGGGAATTGGATCCTCTTTTGGGTGTAGGGACAGTTCAGCAGGAGAGAGGAGGGGGCTGCAGGAATCCTGAGCCCTGCTTGAAGGCTGCTCTGGAGGCTGTGCTTCTTTGAGGCTCAGACTCCATAGGTGTGGGACTGCACAGCTGCATCAGTGGTAGCAGCAAGCAGCAATGACTTCATCACAAGGAAAGGCTTGACTAGACCAGGTGTGCCTGTATCTCCAGGCTCTTCATAGATAGGACTCTCAGAAGCAACTTCTTCCCCGGTCTGCCCTGTGGAGCCTCTGATGTCTATTTATCTAGTGTCTCCAGCTGCAATGACTTGCTTGGGGTACAGCTGGGTTCAGAGGTTCCTGTATCCAGAGGATGCCTTCCCCCCTACACGAGCATGCTGGAATCTGTGAGTGAATGGGCTTCTGAGGGGTCAGTCAGTCAGGCTCCAACTAGAAAGATACTAATATTTGAACTGTTCTCCTCCTCTATGCCTCAGATGTTGATTGGGTTTTGTTTGCTCAGGTGTGTATAAGATTTCTATGATGTGTTTGATTTCCTTTTCTGCTATTGAAATAGAGGAAACAGAAAATTCAAAGACAGTTAAGAGTAGGAATGTTATATCCTAACTGTTTAGAGCTAAGGGATTTCAGAGAAAGTACTGTGAGAAGCTTTAGATGGTGGCTTGCATACTGCATGGGCCAAAGTGCGAGCGCCACTTGGGCTGCCAAAGGCTAACATTTCCCTCTCTTTATGCTTTCACAGAGATGGGGGAGGAATGACCTTCCACTTTCAGAAAAAGTGATCAGGCATTTGATGTCTTACAGGTCTGCCAGGGGCTGCAGCAGTCATGGACAGATACTTAACACTGGCCATGAGAATACAAGAGTATGAAAAAGTCCTCAGAATTTTCTTGTTTGCCATTAGGAAGAAGTAAAGTAAGTAAAAAGTTGTCCTATCTTATAATTGGATGATCAATAAACAAATTTACTGCAACATTCAAGCTTCCCAGCTCTTGCAAGGGGAGTTCAAATGGACAGGATTAAGTGGACAGTGATAGTAACAATAACTGAAAAAGTGTATGATTGGTTAAAAAATGAACCATAGTACACTGACAGGTGAAAGAAGATGATTGTATTTACAATATGGAAGATGAATCTGTTCATCCACTGCTCTCTACTACAGCAATTGCAGATGTTGCAAACACTGTAACTGAAGGGAAATTATTCTGCTATTTTTTATACTGACAAGCCCATTCAAATAAACAATAACTGCAATTTACTGTGTATCCAGAATAATTCTTCTCAGAAGACTTCAACAGAGACCAGTGAATCTTTCCTTAATCCATCTGTTTTCATGTTTGTTTATCATAATACCGAGGGGTCATGTACTGAGTAAACAGGTTGTTTTAGAAAGTTAATAACTCCTGAGTTATTAGATGAGACTTGGTGCCTAAACAAACACAGAGACATAAATGAGTTGGTTCCGGGATGGGACCATGACTACATAACTCAGTTTATCCATGAAAGATAAAACTCCTGCAAAGAGTTATCTTTATTACAGAGTGTGATGACAAATAATTTTAAAATACATTTGTCAAGGCTTGATTCTCTTCCACCAAATGGGATGTTTTTCCACTTAACCAGACACTGAATTGTCAGAGTCAGACCATTAATGAAGTCTGAAAATAATTAATGCAGAATGAGTATTCTTGAATGTTTCACAACATTATACACTTTTAGAACATACATTTTGAAGTATACCTGTGGCTTCCTAGAAGTATTCAGTGCCTGTAGTAAGGGGGATAATGCCAGGGTGAGATCAACTTCTTTTTTTTCAGTTAAAATTATATACTTTCTTGTTGACACAGAGTGTAACCACTAAGAAATCTTTGACAACTGTCTTTGAGAAGATTACAGATCTTTCCCTAAAACACCAGTTTTAAATGCTGTCTCATTATCTACCATTCTTTTTTATAGCAACCATTTTTCAAACAGCTTTTGAGTCATGCCTCACTCCAGTAGCCATTGTCTCTTTGAACACTCTATTCTGCCTGGTGTCTAAATTGCCAACTACCCCAGATCTAGAAGATGAATTACAGCAATGAAAAATATTCAAACATCAAAATGGCTGCTGTCTTTGATAGAAACTGCTTTAAATACTGGAAGTGGCCTAGGTTAGACATTCCCACTATTAGCAATGCATTAGAGAAATCAGAAATGCATTTATCATTTAATATGTTAGATATTACAGAGCTGGGATAAATGCATCAGAAAATACAGTGCATAACTTCCTTACCTCTCTCTCTCCATTCTCTTTTTCAAGAACTGTTGTTTACACTGATATTTCCCATGTTGATACAGAAGTTATGCTACCTCTGCTGGTAAATCTAGCTATTTTAATCTGCTTGTGTGTTTATGTGTTGATACAGCAAAAAATGTGCTTGGTACATCCTCTGGTGGCAACACTTGGAAACATCAGTCGGGTGTGCAAAAAACTGACTCCAGTTTCTGCCTTTGTGAATTAGAGCTGCTTTTTCCCTGTTCAGGCAGAGGAAACTTAGTGGGCAAGAGTGTCCAAGAGGTGATTCTGGAGAGCAGAACACCTTCACTCCAGGCTGGGCTGCCTCAGGACAGGGTCACAGAGCTGTTCAACACAAGAGTTCAGAGGGCTTATGGCACGATAATCTTTTTCACCCCTCCATGCCATCCTGCCACCTCAAACTGTTCTTTTAATGGAAGAGAAACAAAATTGATGAAGAGGTAGGTTGTGGGGTTTTTCTCATGCCCAAGGGAACTGCAGCAGCCCTTTCGAAGCACTGGCATTCAGACCAGGTGGTAAAACCCCATGCCAAGGAGGATGGTACAGGTTACTCTCTGTATTTAATGCAGCACTATTGAAGCAGTTTCCACTGGGATGGATGAGGCTGGCTGAGCAGAATGGGAGATCTTGGCCCTTGAGAACCATTACCATGAGGTCCTCTCTCTCTGCTTCTTCTTCCCACATCACTCAGGCAAAACTCCTCACCATTAGAAGCCAGTGAACTGCCTGATGTCACTTATGGATTAATAATGTACACAAGAAAAGAAGAAAAAGCTATGAAATAGGTGTGAAATTTTATTAATTTAAAATTGGCTAGCACATGATCCTTTGAGGAGCATGTGTAAATAGGTCCTTTTCTGATCATGAGGTTTTATCCAAAGCACAGTTATTTGCTTTTCTTCCTTTTTACCCTTTCAACTTCAGGAGATGGACAACATACAAGAGGTTTCACTGTTCTACTTTTCCCTCCAACAACAAAAGGGGATTAGTTACTGTTTAATCAGCTGCTGTAGTACCAAGACTTATTGATGAGGCCCATGAAATTAAGGCGTGGAGATTTTGTGATTCAGCAGAGTTCACAGTGCCAATGTCAAATTTCTGTCTGCCGAGGTAAACCCCATGAGGGAAGCATAGAGGTCAAGATAGAGGGACATCAGGAACCACCAGGAGGTGATACCATCTGGGATCAGTAGCATCTGGCGGTCACCTGCATCGCAGTCCTCAGGTGGGATGGTAGCTTCTCTGCACTACAGAAATGACAGACCCAAAAAAACTAAGAAAAATTTCTGGTGCAGAAAAGAGTGGAGATGGGCACCAGGCTTTTTTCAGAGAACAGGACTGCCAACAGATGCAAACACAGCTTTAAGGCAGGTAAAAGGCTGTTAGGCACAGAACAAATTTCTGTGTCACTGCCTGAGGGCACTTACAGGGCTGTCCCTGTCCCCAGGGAGATGCCTGATACGGGACAGTGTGCCCCAGTGCCCCTGGATGTTCCTGGATGAGGTGGTGGAACAGGTCCAGCTGCCAGGCCCAGCCCTGCAACCCCAGGTAGTCCCCAGCCCGCAGGGTGCCCTGCTGCACTCTCATACCCTGAAGAAGCCAAGAGGGATGGGGGCAAGGCAGGGGGACATAATTTGCTGAAGCTGAGTGTGGTTAGCAAAGAGGAAAAGCTTTCTAAGGAGATGGGGAAGGCTCACATGGGAAGGTCTCTAAAGCAAGTTATACACATACCCATCAGCCGCTCTTGCCTCAGTGCTGGGGTAGGACAAGACACTGCAGCTCAGCATCCCTGTGTTTTTACAGCAGCAACAGGCTCATGTACAGCAAGGGGAGACCTCCTCTGGGAGCATATGCTCCTGCTGAGCCTGCTTCGAGGTGCCTTGTTGAACTTCATCCGAGTAGGGCACATAGCAGGGAAGATAAGACTTTATTTTGGCTACTCCTTTACATCTCTCCTACAGTGGCAGAGGAAGGACCAAGCAGTTTCATTAAATCTTTCCAGCTCAAGACCTGAGCACCTGGATCCAGCAGTGAAACTTCAGACCTCTGTCAGGGCCACTGGGGTGGCTCTGCCTTTGTCTCCCAAAGCAGATGTGATCTCACTGCAGGTACCCTTGAGGCCCATCCATTTCCAGCCATATCATCAGTCCCTTTTTCAAGAGACTGACTACACAGCTAGGCAAAAGCAATGCCATTTTGTAGTAACTTTCTGTGACTAATCAATATTTAGTGCCTGCAACTGTAATACTGAATTATTTATCTGAGAATTTAAGTATTTGAACAAATACCAAAGCCAGTTGTGTCCTGGGCTGCATCCAAATCAGCATGGCCAGGGGGTCAAGTGAGGTGGTTCTACCTCTATACTGCATCTTTGTGAGACCCCACCTTGAGTACTGCTTCCAGGTCTGGGGTTCCCAGCACAGGAAGGACAATGACCTGTTGGAGCGAGTCCAGAGGAGATGTCAGAGACTGAAAATAGTTCATGCCTTAAACATTGATATAAAGTTTTGCTCATTATAAGGAAGCTACAACTGAAGAAGCTTCCCTGAAGAGTGGGACTTTGAACTGAAAGTCAAACTGTTGATTAGATAAAGGGAAACACATTGTTCAGTCACCTCAGGCTGAGGGAAAGGTATGCATCCACAAAAGGCCAAAGCCACCAGCTGCAACTATCCCTAGATGAGTTTGGGGTGGGGGAGAGCACAGCTCACAGAAGCCAGGTTTACACAGACTCCCCCCAGCCGAGGGGGGAGGAGAAGGTTTTGGGTGCATGGTGCAACCTCTGGTGAGAGGCAATAAACACCCATCCTCCCATTACACAAACTGGCCCAGCTGTGGAACCCTCAACCCCACAGGCCACATCCACGGGACTTTCACATGAGAGGCTCGGCCCTACAGGGCTGCACGTGGTGCAACAGACCCAGAGTCTGCTGTGAGAGACTGCCCCCCACCCCAGGGGGACATGGCTGGACATGCCCACCCAGCCTGAGCATGTACACCCATGGGACTCTGTGCCTCCTGGGGGGACCTTCACCACCAAGAGACCAGCTGGAGAGGATCAGTGGACATCGTTGGGATCCACAGAGTGGTGATATTTTCCTTATTCTGTCCCTGTCACTCTTTCTGTCCCCCCCACATATTTTCTACTTTCTTTTTCTTTCTTTCTTTCTTTCTTTCTTTCTTTCTTTCTTTCTTTCTTTCTTTCTTTCTTTCTTTTTCTTTCTTTCTTTCTTTCTTTCTCTTTCTTTCTTTTTCTTTCTTTCTTTTCTTTCTTTCTTTTCTTTCTTTCTTTTCTTTCTTTCTCTCTCTCTCTCTCTCATATTTACCATCAAATAAAACCTTTACTATTGTCACTCGCATATGGTCTCTTTTGCACCTTAATACAGGAAGAGGCATTTCTAAGAACCTTAAAACTGGATCATAACAGGAAGCCATCAAAATGATTAGAGGGATGGAGCGCTTCTCTTTGTGTGGAAAGCCTGAGAGTTAGAATTATTTAGCCTGAAGAGAAGACTTCAGGATGACCTAATTGCATCTTCCATTACCTGAAGAAAGCCTACAAGAAAGATGGAGAGGGACTATTTACAAGAGCATGTAGTGATAGGTCAAGGCATAATGGCTTACACTGAGTGTAGGTTTAGGTAAGATATTAAGCAGAAGTTCTTTAGTGTGGGGGTGGTGAGGCAGTGGAACAGGTTGCCCAGGGAAGTTGTAGATGTCCCATCCTTGTAAATGTTCAAAGCCAGGCTGGATGGGCCCCTGAGCCACCTGTCTAATGAAAGGTGTTTCTGCTTATGGCAGGGGAGTTGGAACAAGATGACCTTTAAGGTCCCTTCCAACCCAAGCCATTCTATGATTCTGTACTTATTCAAACTGCATTATTAGAAGGGTAAAATATTAGGTACTCTGAGTGCTAGAATATCTTACTACAGCCCTGGCTAGAGGGAAATTTGTGCAAGTATACAACAAACATGATAAGCAGGCAATAAATATCTTCCAGGCCATCTCCTGCTGCTCAGAAATGACTTGGCTGAAGTGGTATGTAGGGGATAGGTCCTTAACAGAGCTTTGAAGACATGAAGTATTTGGACCATCCTTACTGATTGTCCAGTACCTGAAAAACATCAAAGAAAGATATTTTTTGTACAAAAAGCACACATTCTGGAGATCTGTGAGACAGGAAAAGAGAACAGAAACATTTGTCCTGCAGCTGGAGCTGAAGGACTAACACGAGTGAAAAAACAAGGAAACTTATTTCTGGGAGGTGATGTCTGAACATGCACAAAGATAGGTTGTTTACTAGATCAAAAATGTGACTTTGTCATTTTTGGAGAAAAGCTTTACACTTTGGCCAAATCCAATCTTTCTACCATCAGATGCAATGAATCTTATGCAATGAAGTGGGTAGAAAGTGATAAATATTTTTCACAAGAAGTGCATATGCTCTTTTATATGCCTTTAGTCCCCCATTTTATCAATTATTAAAAACTTTTTAAAGTAAAAAGACCTTTGTCACTCTCAGTTCATCCACAAAGAGATTCCTGTGTCCCTGTTTGAAGTGGTCTTGTTTGGCTCTTCACATAAGACCTGTCATCTGATTTCAGTGTCAGGAAAGATTCTGGATTTATTTCCATCAATTTGTGCATCTGTCTTCCTTCTTATCTTCTCATTCAGCTTCCCCCCTAATTGCATACCTGATCTGCAGGTACACAAATGAACAGGAAAAACTTTCATCTCGTAAAGTTCAGAGTTCAGTACTGGATTTCCCCTGGTAGGGATGGAGGAGCTTTTCCTTAGATTGCTCTCTTTTGCAGCCGTAGGAGCCAGTGGTACTCTCTTAGACTGCATCTCCATCCTGTGTCTGTCTGAGGCACAAGCCCTGGATGTGCCAAGCCTGCAAACCCCTCTCAAGCATGTTCTGACTCCAGTGGCCTAATGCTGATTTCAGCTGGCAAGCAGCAGGCAATGGAGTTACCTGGTGTGGCAACCACCAGCCACAGCTGTCTCTTATCCATGGCTGGTGCCTTACCCCTCAGGGAGTGCCAAGATCCAGGCTAAGGATGGCTGTTTCTAAGCTGTTTGCCAGGGTTCTGTGTGAAAATGTGACTCTAGGTACAAATCCCAGACAGGTTCTTCTCAGATGATGTGTTGACTGTATTGTCCAAACAACATTGTATTACTGGATGCTTCACATATTTTCTGTCAGGGGGCTTGGTATTAAAGGATGACAGAAGGATATTGAACACATTGTGGACTAATGAATGAAATTTTACTGTCTGGGTCACTCAAGGATCAGGTGAAATTACCCTAAGGACTCTTTCTGGTCTTAATAGCAGGAAGTTCATTACTTTTCTGCCATTAGTGTTACTGAGGCTGTAAATAGACAAGATGGGAAACCTGTTTTAAGATGCCTGTTACAAGATCAAAAACCCTGTGGCCATATGACACAAAGCACTAAAACAACTTCAGTCTGTCAGTTCAAATTTGTTCCAAATATTTTGAATTCTTAGTACAACTTCAATCTGTCTTGACAGATCAGTTTTTAGCTCATCCTGCCCACTCTAATTTTATGCCGAATCTGTTTACCCATAGTTGGGATAAAGCCTGGCATATATCCACATACCGTACTCCGGCTAATTCATCAGAAATATGCCCGTGCCTCATTCAGATTGGATTTGTACCACAGGCTGATCCAGGAGCACACAGATCTTATATCATGGAAGCACAGCCCGTGTGCAGCCTGTTGACAGAAATGGTATGTGACAGAAAGAATCTAGGAGAAAAATAAAAAGTATAAAAGCTGGAGGAAAGCTGATGAACAAAAAAAATTGAGACGTGACTTAAAAGGGAAAAAAAGAAATTTAGAAAAGGAAAAGTAGCATGTGAAACAAAAGATTTGAAAACCACGCACAACACTGCGGGTAGTGCAAATACGGTTACACACAGTGCCAGACGTAAAGCACTGAGAGTACAAAGATTAAAGGCAACTCAAGATGAGGCAGAAGGTCAATGCAAGCTTCTCAGCTTGATGAAGGAATTACTGGGTGAATTTCTGTGGTCTCTTTTATAAAGATGAAGCCTAATAGAGTGAACCTTTCCACTTTAATGCTGGTTGATCATAAGTAATTGCCAGTCACTGTGGTGGTGCAGTCTGGATTGCACACACAGATTTGAGTGTATTTTTGCCGCAGCTTTGAAGCCAAGGCTGTGCTGCTGGGTACAAACAGGAAGACTGTGACAAGAAAATGGGAGGACTCTGTCTGGACAAGAGGAAAAATATCTCATTAAAATCTAATGAAAGATAAGGAGATCTAAAACCCCACGTGATCTCAGTAAATTAGCAGTTGAAAAGCTCTTGAGAGAAGATTTAGACTTGAATCTAACTCCTTCCTTGCTCTTCCTTGCCAAATGTTCCCCTCTTACAGGTGCAACTGCTTTGATTTGGGTGACAACAGTCCTACCCCTCCATGTAGATGTCTACTACAGCTAAAATGTGAGCTGGGACTTTTTGCTGGGAAGGACACCGTGTTTTGAGTCTTTTCTCTCATTCTTCTGGCTGCTAGGGAAAGGGACAAGCATAAGGAAAGTGAAGGGAAGAGGGATGTCTCATCACTTGGTCTCTTGTTGCCCAAAACTGAATATATTTTGCTTCTTCCTTCTTAGAAATTGGTAGAAATGAAACATTATTAAAAAAACATAAAATCAATCTATGCCCATCTTAATTTCTTTCTATATGAAGATATTCCCAAAGTAATACCAGATTACTCTTTTTTAACTGGCTAATTAGCAAGAGGAGGTGTGTATTCGAGATCACAGTGTCTCTCCTATTAAGAGCTGGTAATGTGACCCCATATTATCACTCTCTTCATTTACAGGACAACTGACAAATACTTTCTTTAAAAGCATTCCTTTTTCTTTTCTCTCTCTTTGACAAATAAAAACAATTACACAACAAAACAAATGTAGAATGCAGGAGCTGCAGGCTCAATGAAAAGAGAAATTTAGCTAATATTACAGAAGTCCTAAAAAACATTGCTAAAAATGATTGAAATTTAAAATCTCGGTAATTTAGGGTATTCTAACTTAATTAAAACTTCCCTGCAATTCAGAAAAGATCTAAAAATGTCAAGAAAGGCACTTCCTTTTCTTGCAGGTGGAACAAAGACCCATCTTCCAAGGGCTTCATTGAATCCATACTTTTGAGACCCTAAGATTGAGCACACATTTATCTCAAGACAAATAATCTTCACAAAATAATTTAAGGGGCTTTGTGAATAAAAAAAAAATTATGGTGAAGAACTGCATAGTTTAGCATTCTCATGTACAGCAACAGGATTCTGCCCTAATTCAAAAAAGAAGTAGAAATGACATTTTATTAAGTGCTCCTCCACTTCTTAGAAAAAGAAAAATTTCCTCATCAATCTGTCCCTAAGCTTCACAAATTTGACACTCACTATTAAGGACAGTGAAAGAAACTTTCTGCAGTTTGTAAATGCAGGACACCTATCAGACCTTCTTTTTTGCATTTATGAGTCCAAATGGAAGTGGTGGCAACTGAGCTTGTTAGCCTTTTAGTGATTAAAAACAAAGTTAATTGTGATGTAACACTAACCACAATTATGGTAATCAACTCTAAAATGAGAATGAATCCTTAATATTAGATTCAATTTTGTTAATGAGAAACTGAATTTAGGAACTGTTACTTGATTAACTAGCCAAGAGATGTAAAGAAGCATGGAAAGTCTTGAACACTACTCAAAACTTTTTGGGAAAGGGTGAATACTGTAATATCAAGTAGCACACAAAAAATGTCTGTGCTCTGCAGCTACCCACTACTAAATGTGTTTGGGAAGGAATTCACAACAGCAAGGGCAGGCGGCAGATCAAGAGAAGCAAGGGGAAGTTGTATTTTGGAGCAACAAATAAAAGCAACATGATACAGATGTGAAGAGGCCTTTGGAGAGAGGAGGAAGAGTTCACATTCAAGGGTTATAGGACACAGTTAATCTGCCTCTGTAGTGGTGCTCACTTGAGACACTGCAGGTACTGCCTTGTGTAAACCAGTAATTTTCACAGAAGTTCGCAGTCTTCGCTTATTCCCATGAACTCAGATAACAGGGACCTCTGAAGCTGGGGATCTAAACCCAAGCAATATATGCTTTCCTGGCAGCAGCAAAAGTCCTGAAAGCACAGGATTTTCTTTTTTTTCCCCATCCCATTCTTGGCATTTCAGCAGAGCAAGCACCTAGGAAGGGCTGCTGATCACTGTGCCTTGGGGAAACTCTGTGAGAAAAGTGTTTATGCCAAAAAGGTATGTAAACAACTGCCCATGCAGAGCACACTTAGTCTGGGCTGTCCTACAGTTCAGCCAAAATGTGTCCTTGTTTTAACACTGTTACTTCAAAGCAAGCACTTGAGGGACTACCTGTGGGCTCACAGTGCTCACAGCTCACCTTAGGCTTCCCAATAGCTCTGATTCCACTGAAAACACCCAGATGGGCTCCATTTTCCAAATAATAAGCAATAAAAACCTGTGGGACTCTCTGAAGAACTGAAGTCAAACCAGCACTGGGATTTACAGTGATCCTAAAATCACTGGTGGCCCTGCTGTATTTAATTTCTCGTATTTGTGAATTTTATCTGAATAGATGTGACCTTGACACATGGCCTAATCTACAGTTTACTTTCCAGTTTTAACAGAAACCAGTCATTTTCATACATATAATTTTTCTTGCAGACTATCTCTTTGCCCACAGATCCCTCCTTAGACAAGGGATATAGGTCAGAAAAAAACAGATGCCAAATTATGATACATCTGCAGATACATGTTTTCTTTGTTTGTGTTTTCTGTTGGAGAACAAACCCTGCCTGAAGCTCTACAGTATGCAGACATCTAGTGGTTGGATAATATAATGCAATTACACATCTTTACAGGACACCTGGAAAAATTTTGTGCCATCATATCATCATCTGAAGGCCAGACGCCTCGGGCCCTGTTGAAAACAGTTTCTTTGGCTCTTCAAGAACTTTTTAAATTCCTTACAGCCCTAGTCACAGTTATTTTGAGATGCTCTGACCCCATGTGTTTTTAGGATCCCATTTTAAATTGTGTGGAACTGGGGTGGTCAAAACATAAAATCAGGAAGGTTCAAAATACTGCAGCACATCTACTTAATCACAGCCTGTAATTTCACACTGAGGCTCATGCATTTGGTAGTCATTAGAGGCTTCCCTGCCAAGAGCACACAGCTCTCAGGCTTTTTTGTGTTTGTTTTTTATTTTTCTCTTGAGTAAACATCTCCTTATCTGTGTGAACTACTACATTTTTCTAAGCCATGAATCAATCTTTCAGCTACCTTTGGTTTGCATTTTTTTTTCTTTTTGCTTGGCCGCACATATGATTACCCAGCTAAAGACACCAAGCCATTTTCAACTTACAATCCAAGATAATGAAACCCATTTCCTACAGACCTATGGTGCATCAAAAAGAAAAACCCGGGTATCTTCACAACATGAGGCTAAACACATATTTTCTAGAACTCCTTTATACCTGCTATTTAAAATATTGCTGACATGGTGTATCATAGTCAGCTCTCTGTGTTCACTTATCAGAGCTTTCATCTGTTTCATGCTCACCACTGTCAGATGTTCACATGGGAGGCACTTCAGAAAGCACTGTTTGTAGTGTATATTTATATTAAAGCCTAAGGGAGGAAAAGAGTTTATGTCTATGTAAGATCAAGTTGGTTTTGTCTCCATCACAAACATCACCTTTAATAATAAGCACGGGAGTTGCTTTTGTGCTTGAAACTTCTGCCTTCTTGAGTGCTTTACTTCATTAAAAAATGGAGTTTGTGTTGAGACCTTATTTCTTTACTGTCTTCCGTCTCAGGAGATGTTGTGGGCATGGGAAGGTAACTCAGCACAGGGAATGTGGTGAACAGCCAGGGTTTGGGGTAAGGATTGCTGTCCAAGGACAAGCAGCCAATTCCCTGTCACTGATGGGAAAGGTGCAGGAGAGAAGCAGTCTCAGGCTGGATGTGGTTTCTGATCACTGATTTGGGAGTTGGCTGTGAGTTAGTCAGCTGGTGTTACACAACCCAGAATGGATCACTTCCAACACAAGCAAGTTGAGAGGGAAATAGAGAAGAAATATTTCCAACCACATCTCTGCTAGTGCAAAGGGCACTTAAGGAACTTTCTTTATGCTGTTTTTGCTTTATCTTGATACTTTTTTAGGTTATTCAAGGCTTAAACAGCTCAATGTGTACTTTATAGGGCAAATTCTTTCCAGGTATATCTAATATTTCCCTTCTTTTATCCCATCTTCAGTTGTTTCCCTCATATTTGGGGAGAAGAGGGCCTCTTTGTATGAAGATGAGGTCAGGCTGTGGGGAAGGCCAAGCAGAAGTAAAAAGCTGCCACTGTCTCTGTAAACAGCATGGGAAGAATGCTGGTGAGAAGCATTTGAAGGTACTGAACAGAAGAATCACAAAAAATAACCCAGCACTGAAAAGCAAAAATTGCATTAGAAGTAGTTATCGGAGCACATCAGGGAGAAGGCTTAAGAGATCTGACTGCTGAGTCAATGTTGGGTTTTTAATTTGCAAATAAGGCTAAGTTAAGGTATAACAAGTTCTCCTGGACAAGGACTACATGCTCTGCAGGTCCATATGAAGAATCTCTCTCTGACGTGGGGTCTTTTTCCGATACCTAGCATCATACAGATAATCTGTGATCAGAGAGGAATCCTCACATGATAGAGGGGAGAAGGCATATGCAAAGTGATTGTAAAGATAAGTTCTTTAATACATCTGAAGCATTCAAACAAGTACTGTAAAAGAGAAAGGCTCACAAGAAAGTGAATAACATCTTCAGAGCAAGTCTCAAACAGCATTCAATATAAAAGACCTGGGGCAGTAAAATGAATAATGGGGAAAAAGGAAAAGGAACAGGACTAACAAAAATTCATTAAGCAAAGGGAGAAACCCAATCACACAAATACCAACAGGGCTGGTGAGCTGATGGGCGGCTTATAGTCTTCATACTGAAATATATTAGCTTTAATTAGATGTTCTATAATTAATTTTAAAATGGTTTTGTTTTTAAAATATTTTTTTATGTGTAGCATTCTAAAGACGTAAACACACACACAGAGGTGTGCTTACAATGGCAGCTACAGTTTCATAAATAAATGTGCATATAAACACTTCCAAACACGTCCTGCATGGTCCAGCTTCAGGAGGTGTAGTGGGTGCTTCTCCAGCTACCTGACATTTCAGCCGGCAGCACATAAAGGGAGAACACATCTCAAAGCAAACTCCATGGCTGATGATACCACCATGAAACCCAGCCAAGGAGGAAAAAGCAGGCCAAAATTTGTACTCCTTCCACAGTTCTCAACCCCTAGAGGGTTTTCCCCTTTTTCTCTACAGCCATCATTCCCTCTGAGGCTCCCTCCATTTCTACAAGAATGGAAGCTTCCCTTCATTCTCTCTGGAGTGGATGTGACAACCATGAAAGGAATAGTTCGTCCAAGACCATTACTGGGGCAGTGGTGTGCCCACCAGTCAAACTCAATGAAGGTGAGTCTGTGCTTATGGCAGCTGCATCCTGGCAGGGTCTGGAAAACACTGATGGGTGTGACTTCTCATGAAGCTGCATGTGAATGGATCTCCCCTCCTCATTCCTTCTCAGCAAAATTCTGCTAAAATTTATCAGTAAAATTATCTTTTCTTTATATTGCCCTGCTGTTAAGCCCTTTCACCTCATCAGCAACAGTAGTCTTCAATTACTCTCTGAGAGTCAGGAACACAGATGAGTCAACCATTAGGATGCAGACCAGGATGATGGCCAGGGACCACTCTTCCTCTTAGACTCATGTCCTACCTCACATCTGTTTCCAGACAAAGCCACTAGCAAACTCTTGCCCATGTAATGTCTGGGATCAAGCCTATCCTTTAACCCACACCAGTTTATGCCTATTTACCTCCCAGATATATTTTGGGAACAGGCCTTATTGACAGAATTTATTATTAGTGGTGGCTATGCCTTAATTTTCACACAAAGGAAAGGTGGGAGCCAGGGCAAAAGGCAGCTGTAGGGAGGCACTGTGCTGAGAAGCTACTCTGATTTAGAAAAGTGAGAACCCAGGATCACAGCCCAAGGTACAAAGCACATCATATCATGGTCAGAAGTTAAACTAAGAGTTTAAAGGCTCTAAATTTTTCTGAGAGCTCCAGAAAACTACAGAGGAAACTGAAGAACACATCACCTGTAGAGGGAAGATCACTGACAGCAGGCATCTGCGCCAATTCACCTTCCTTCTCCCAAGAGACCAATCTCTTCCTATTCCCAATACCTTCCTACAGTTTATCAGAAACCTGTGGAGCCAGATTTTGTGTGATGAGGCACAAAGTTGCTTTTAAGTATTATGGCATTGATTTCTTGACCAACAAGTGTGCAACTCTTGGAAATTTGTAATTCACATTTCTAATAAATCTCTAAAATTATATGAAGCATTATGCTCGTTAACATTTACCTTTAAAAATACTTCCAAAGAGCAATCTGATTCAAACTTTTAGCAGCTGTAGGCTTGAAGAGGAAATTATTAATTTAGGGCCTTACACTACCCTCAGAACCCCTTTATCTGTTTTATGATTTCTTAAAAATATTAATACAACGGCAGGCATGTGGAACTCTAATTGGAGAGCAGCAGACCCTTGCCACACTCAATAAAACCTCTCATGGGTGCAGTGTAACTGAAATAATACACAGAGAGCCCTTCCTGAAAATTCCTCCCTGTGGATTCCTACCAAAACCAGAAAGACTAACTTAACTTTTCCCAACACAAAATGAATGGGGGTTGACCAATCTGTAATTAGAATGGGGGTGTTTTTAAGACAAAAAACTGTTGTAAGTATTTTTACCAGTGGGGTTTTTTTTTCTTTCAAAGCCAAGCCTAGGAAAAAAAAAGTCTGACAAATGTTGAGACAAATTTACTAACTTAAATTCCTCAGTAGTAGTAGTATTTATATGACTAGAATTTCACTGCACAAGGCAATGCTTGAAAGAACAGCAAACACAGGAAGGGAGCACGGGAAAGGGAAATAATGAACTTTTTGGTGGAGACATTACATCATTTGCTTTGCAATGTATCTGTATTTCACAGCCACAAGAATATCAGCCAGGTCCAAGATAAGGAACATGTTTATTTAGCGAATAAATCTACTTCAGATTTCATCATAATGTCAATATTTGCCATATTAATACTACAGTTCCTGTTAGTTAACACTCAGTAGTTAATAATATGTTATATGCAAAGGGAGAAGATCTTCTGAATGAGCTGTGCACATAACCTGAGAATTGTCAGGTTTGGAAAGTGGTTCACCCCACTTTTGGAGGGCTCTTTCATTGCTGGGTGCAAGGAGAAAAGAACAGACCTTCACCTGGCAGAAACCAGTTGACTTCCATCTCACAGAGCTTTGTTTTATTTTCCCAAGCCTTACCAAACCTGACAACTAAGACAAATTATCAGGCTCCTGTCAAAAACTGCAGACAGTCCAACCAGGCCACTGCAGGCCATTGCGGCAGAGACTTGTCCTGCTCTGTGGTATGATGCAGATCAGTGGGAGGCTGGGGTCTGGTAATCGGGTGTTGGGGCTGGGCTCTAGCTGCAGCTGCTTGGGGAGTAACTGCTGAAGGAAGAGGGGCAGCAGCCAGTGAAGCTGCTACATGCACATGTTGCAGACGCTGCAGGTGGAAAATATGGTTTTGGCCAGCACTAAAATCTTGAACCCATTGTATAGATAATGGGGTTATACTTCATCAAATGTGGGTGAAAGATAGAGATAACCCTAAGAAACATAAGTTTCTCTAAGCCCAAGGAGCAACATGCTGATTGCTACTCTGCTAAGCCCAAAATGAACAGATGACCTCATGGTGGGCTGCTTGCATTATATTTTCAGTGCATTTATTGCAATGCATGCTGCCAAGCCTTGTCTCCAAAGGAAGCATGTGTTTCTGCAGTACGCCCAGTTACAAGCACATTAAGTGGTCAGCAGTATCTGGTCCCCCTCACCCAGCTCACATGCAGAGTGTGGGTTTGTCCTGTTGTTTCTGCTGCCCCCAATATACACATAAATTACTCAGAGGGCTCGTAACTCGTTCCTCAGCAGCAGCTCTCCCCATAACCCTTGACAAGGTGGGTTAAGGATGCCTTCTGACTCTGCATTTACCATTGCCTGGAAATGACTTTGTGACGGACGATCGACCTGCTCCAAGGCAGTGGCGTCCCCTTTGTGAGCCCTCAGTTTGCATCTTCACTGTGCCCCAGACTGGAACTTGCCATCTGTGCCTTTGGGGTTCTTCCACTGACACAGATCTCTGCAATGTCCCTCATGCTAGGACAGGGGACCTCACTAATAGCTCCAGTGATCAAAGCCATTGCCTCCCACATTACTGACTCTGTCCTTCAGATCTTGGTGTTTCTCAGGAATTAGAAGCTATGAGGTTGACTAGCTGGCTCAGACTACCCTTGCCTTATCTTCTCTGTCAGATAAGTCATGTGTGGCCCAGCATGGCAATGCCCATGCTGTGCAGTGAGCTCAGGACATGCAGAGTAAGTCCCCAGACCACCATCCTCAGCAATGTACAGAACAAACAGAACTGTCATAATTCACAGGAGAACAATGGCTGATAATTTTCTGCCTGAATTGAACACTGTGTCGTGAAGTTCCATGGCTCACCAAATAGAAAATAATCCAGACAATTCTGTTTATTGTTGTACTGGTTAATTTTACTTAGTTCCAAACTGTCCTTTATTTCAGTAAGGTTCCTAGTAATGCAAGTATCATTCAGCTTTATTCAGATAAACCATGTCAAGTGCATATGTTTGGCAGAGAAGTGCTGCCTTCTGTCAAAAAATTAATTCTGAATTTGTATAATACTCTTTGTGAACAAACAATGTTTTTATTACCTCTGTGGAATGCATCTCCCCTCTACAGAAAATATGGCTACTGACAGCACAAGAGATGATACGGAATAAAACTAAATCTAACATTCAAAACAATAATGAGTATTTCTACATATTAGCATTCATACCAAGCTTAAAATCAGTATTATTTGGATCACAGATGACTATTGAATGCTATGGCATAGTAGCTATAAAAGCAATGATAATGACAATTTAAAAATAGTTAACAGTGTGAATTGGAAGATTTAATACGTTTTCTTCTTTAATACATTTTCTTCAGCCCATTCCCAGAATTTCACTGGACCATGTGGACAGACCAACTGTCACAGCTGTCTATCAAGGCTGAATTAGATGAAGACAAACAATACAGGCTTTGTGGTTCAACTGAAGCAGCAGGCTCAAAAGTTTCCATTTCTCATCTGTGGGCACTGTGGGAGCATTGTCTTCCCCCTCTCTGAAAAGAGAATGGAACAATTATGTTACTGAAATTCCTCCGCAGTGGGTCTGAAAGACTGTTTATGTCCAGCCAGGGAGACAGGGAAAACTAAAAGCTGGGATTTCATGACAGCAGGTGGGAGCAGTTTCAGGGTATATACTTCAGTGACATAATGGTACTGATTCTTCTCTTTTAGGGTAAAGCCAGTGCTGCAAGATTTACTAGCAATGGAGGAAATGGCAGTAAAAATGCGAAGTTAAAGGCAGTGGTAAAATTATTAATTTGAAACAAAGTTTTACAACTGGCTTTCTGAATCAATCTGGTAATTGATTCTAACCTGGTGCTCATGATAGTAAACTAGAAAGCAAACTACACTGGTCACAGAGAACTTTTTACCATTTACTATTTTAAGGGCCTTACTAAGTGAAGTGCTGAGTACCAGCTCTCACAGGAGTCAGGTGGGCTCAAGGGATAGAAAGCAATCACCAATAAGTAATATTCTTATTCATTAGAAGCATTAATCAATACTTGATTTCATGCAAACACATATTCACGTGCTTTGGCATAACCTTAAGAATCCAGGTGCTCAGATTGCGCCAGTGCTCTCAGTTCAGAAGCAATAGGTATGAGAACGCTAAACCACTTCATTCTGTTGTACTAATAATTTGCCTTTTTTTTTTTCCCTGAGGTTATTTTAGTGCTAACTATAGCTCAGCATATACACACAACCAGTCTGAAAGTGCTTGTGTGCAAATGGTCACCTGGGGCTACAACTGCTTGCAGGAAGAGTCAACATATTCTAGAGAGTTCCCACTCTGGTCCTGACAGCAGAAGGGAGAGTAGAGATTTTTAGGCACCAGCAATGCTGTTAAGAAGTCAGTGCCTACCCACAAGACAATCAGTGTTGTGATTTCCACGTACTCCCTGGTTATCATTCAATACCCCCCAAAAGTCATGTTGTCTGGCAGCAGCACCATTTGATGGTCCACTTGAAGAGCTTTCTACCAGCTGCCTCCTAAGGGAGGCTGTAAGGCATTCACAGAGCAGCAGGTTTTACACTCCACATAACAGCACAGAGGATTCCCGGTTCTTCCTGGGGCTTGGTATAAAGGTGTAACATAAAAAACCAAACAACAACCAAGTAATAATAACAAGTAGTATTCTCCATATCTGGAAAAAACTCTTGGCATGTTTTTCAGTGGGCTACTGATACAAGGGTGCAGGGACCAAACCCCTCCCTGAAGTGAACAGAAAGTTTCCATTTGCATGGCTAGAAGTTACTGGATCAGTGAATAAGACTGAGCAATCCGAGTGAGAAAGTCCAAAAGAAGCCAAAACCTTTGTGTTTTTAAGGTTCCGTTTAGGTAAACTAATGCTGTGGCACAGTGACACTTCCTCAATCTCAATTAGTGCTAAACTAATTAAGAAAATTGTTTTACACACTGCAGTGAGTAGTACCTCTCCTCTTTCTTGGATAATCCCTGGTGTGATATAAGGGTGATTGAGTATCTAATTACTCCTTAATTGAATGCACATTTTGTACATTTTTAGCTAGTTCAAGCTTAATGCTTTTAGTCCGAAAGTCAAAGTCAGTGAAATTAAGTTGAACTGGGATTTGGGTATTAATGAATTACTTTTTGAAAGGAGCCTAATTATGAGCCAGTCTGAAGATTTCAGTTGTGTTTGTTACAGAAATATTTAATGTATTGTCTGACAAAAGACTGATTGTATATATTGGTAGTGTTGTTACTCATGTTTACCCCTTATTCTTGTTTAACAATAACTTTCCTACCATGCTAAATCAATAGCACCGTTCCATAATATATGTGGTCAAGTAACACTCTATTCAGGCCAGAGGTTTATGTAGATATGAAGACACATGCTTCTCTTACTCTTCTGAAAAGTTTTTGGAAATGCAATATTTCAGCTACAATTGTACAAATGGGCATGTGCATTATAACCACAAAATTCTTAGATGCCTTGTTTATAGATTATATTTCTGCCCCTGAAATTTCCTTTGCTTGGGTTGAGTCCTACATATATTTAGTAGAGACCCACTGCTTCTGGTGAAGTCCTCTATGAATCAAATAACCATTCCCAAAGAAAACCTTCCAGGATCAGTGCCATAAAGTATAAATACCTGCAAAATCTAAGAGTTCTTCACAATACCCATGGTTTGAAAAAAAAAAATATTAACAAAGTTAATCAAAACTCAGAAATCAACCTCAGAATGTAAAAAAATCATTGTTTTCCCAAGAAGATTTATATCTAATTCTTTCATATAATAGTTTTATGTACCTATATTCTTCACAGAGAAAATTTGCTTGTACAAAACTGAGATAAATGCAACACTATAAATCTTATCTCTGAAACAAGGAGCAGAAGCACAAGCAACGATAAGGAGCAAAGCTGGTATATTTCTAAGAACCAAAGGTCCCAATGTTCCTATAGCAATAGAGAGAACATATTTAAAAGAAGATATAAGAAAACTTTAGTGAAAAGAATTATTTTTCAAAGTCTTCCAAAAGTGTTGAGAAAGTGCAAATAAAGAGACTAAGGAGAAATTAAATAGGATGGCCACTATAATATGTCTTTCCATCAGATAGGGAGGAAGTAAGATGTCCCACTGCAGCAGCTTTAGGTCAAGATCACTACATAAGATCAAAACCTTTATTCTGGTGCTTAAAAGGAGGCAATCTCCTTTCTGGAGAGCTTTTCCAACTCTTTTGTCTTACCATATTCCTTACCACCACTGTCTCACACAATGTCCTATCTTTTTCTTTACAGAAGGATCTTGCCTTCTCCTCCTTAATACTACGATAAATCAAAATGTTTAAGAGTTTAAAACAAAATCAAAAGACATGGGGGGCAAAACCAGTATAATACTGATAAAACATTACCTTTCTCCTACACCTTCCTAAAAACAGCACCTGAAAGTACAGCCAGGAGTAGTTTTGGAGTGTATCAGAAAAGAAAACTGAGTACCTTATCAAACCTTATCTTTCTTGAAACGCTTTGCATTCCTTCCATGAAAACGTTACAATTTATTTCATCTACATCAAGTTCTGTGGGCATTTAGCTACATCTAGATAACTAAAATACACCTTTGTTTGCCTTGAGCTATGGGGATGCATAAATGTTTTTAAATGAAGTTTTATTGGGTAGCACTGGTCTGTCATAAACTCTGGTCTTATCCATAAAACATTGCTGACAACAGTCATTGCTGACATTCTGTTTCTTGAGTGGCAAGTGTCAGTTGCAAAAACACTTTCAGTAATCCAAATAACTTGGTAGTTTCAATTTACTATTTATTTACAAAACATGTCTGTCTGCTTAGCAAGAGTTTGCATATTTTTCATTGCATTGTCTTTATCTGTATGAAATAATCAGAATTAAAAATTCCAATAAGAGTAAGGATCTGTGACTACCTGGATCTTCAGTTTCAATGGAGTAATTATCTTGTGCTTGAATCTGTGTGATTTCATCCAGGTAAAACAGAGTGCACTTCCAGTGCCTGACTTGTATATCATTGCTGAAGGAGGAGAGCATATTTCAAGCTCTCTTCTCTGTAACATACAGACACATGTACCTACATGTCCTCCTAGTACCTTTGACATTTGAGAGCCTATTACATTATATTTTATATGCACTAATCTCTTTTCCTAAGAATGGGTATAGTTTTATCAATGATGATTTAAGCTTCCTACTATTTTGACTCACCACTAATTTGCAGCATTTTCCTCATATGAAAATACCACGGCAGAGTTTCAGTGCGTGTTCAGGCTCTAACTTGTGTGTTGTGATTGCTAATGAACATGTTGTGAGGGTGTTTTGTATGACTGGCACTCCTGGCTCTTGGCTCCATTATCAGTTCCCAAATAGAATTCTACAAACCATACACGGCTTATGGTAAGCAGCTGGAAATTATATTCTCAAAAGTCTTTTTATGAGAAGCTGATGATAACAGTGAATTATGAACAGGAAAGAATGTGTGATGCTGATAGAAACTCACAGGTCACAAAATTTAGGAACGCTTGTCAGCATGAAGTATCTTATTTGAAGCATAAGCAGGGATCTGATTCCTAGGTGTCATAGGTTAGCAAGCACAGTCCCGGAAGTGATGTTCTTGCAAAGGGGTGCTTACAGCTTCCTCTACGACCTGACAGAACCTATCAGCTGGCCAGTTTGAATATGGACAATTCTTTAAGCCACTTAAAGTTGTGACCGCCTCTGTGATACAGACTTAAGAATAGGGAACTCTGAGGCAGAGCCTCTCTGTCTCGTTTTCCAGTGCTGGGACAGGTGGCTACGGGCCCCATGTGGGGGCCAGCGGGCCCGGCCCAGGCCCTGCTCGGGCCAGGCCGGGCCAGGCCATGGCCATCCTGGAGCCGATGGGCCCTGTTCCACCCGCAGAACCCCCCCACAGCCCTGATGTGGGCAGCCGGAGCGGCTCGGCTCCCCCCCCTCCAGTGTGGCCAAGATTCAGCTGAAGCTGCCCTGCTGTCCGGCAAAGGATCATGTGACCAACAGCGATAAGAGACATTCCAGCTGCAAGGCCTAGGTGAGATTTACCCTTTTAGTGCTGTGAAGAGCTGAAAACCTGAGGGAGAAGAAAGAGGAGATGCTTAAGGCTGAAATTCTGTTGTGAAGCTATGATATATCAGAGTATCCCGTTGTAATTTCATGAAGATATGGTCGGTGGAGTGTTCAATTTGTACTTGTGAGCAAAAGCACCTGTGCTGAGATAGGCAGATGCTGAAGCTGCTGTAATTTCATGAGAAGTTTGAACAGGGAGAGATGGAAGCGATGAGGACTTTTGCTCCAAATGGAAAAGGAGAAAACCTCAGTTCCTAGAGATGCTCCCAGAGATAGTCTTAAAGATGAAGATGAGGAAGACCCTTTGCTCCCAGGGAAGGAGAAGGGCCTCTGTTCTTAGAGATGAAATGCTCCCAGAGATGGGTGAAGAGAACTTTTGTTTCTGAATGGCTCAACCTTAAAATTTTACCCTGGTAATTCAAGAGTGGACCCTTGAAAGCAGTTGTGGGAAAAGCTGCAAGTCGGGGGAAGGGATTCTCACATGTGAGCAGAGAACCAACCCGGGCGGCTGTCTCGTTGTGATAATGTTTTCATAGCATGGGCAAGAGAGACTCCTCTTTCTAAATGGACTGAACAAGGTTATTATGGAAGTGGTAAACAGACTGAACATCTCAAGGGTTGTCTTTTTACATTGTCAGTGGGAGAAGGGAGAAAGGTGGGGGGAGGAGAAGTGTTCTGGAGGTGTGGTATGATTTTATTTTCTTCTTTTAGGTCTGTTAATAAACTTCTTTATATTCTTTCAAGTTTGGTGCCTGCTTTGCATTTCTCCTAATTCTTATCTCACAGCAGATAAACAGTAATGAGTATTTTGGGCCAAACCACTACACTAGGCTCCCTTATGACTTTATTAGCTTTGAAAAGGAAGCACAGTAATCTTTTCTCCATGCTTCTTTACATGCTAAGGGATTTTGACCATTTTCCATTCCTCCACAGTTTGTGTATTTCTAACAAGAGCTCAGTAAGGAATTGAACAAGGACAATTCCAATATGATACTAACTCTAAAAACTCAGAATGGTTTTCTTTCTCATTTAGGGCTTGATCACTTGCTATACTGATGCTCTGGCCTCGACACATAAATACCTACCACAGCAAGGACCAGTCTATGACTCTTGGCTGCCTCTGGCTACCAAGTTCCTACATTCTGGCCCCCATGTCAGGGATAGGTCACATAAGCTACAAAAGTGTTTTTCTACTCACTTATTTGAAACATCAGCAGTGGGAAAAGAATTTAGGCTGATATTACAGGGTTCACTTGCAATCTCAGTGTACACCCTACTCCCTGGTACTACAACGAAGTAGTGGAAAACAACCTGAAAAGGCACTATTTTCAGCCATTCCTGCAGCTTTTGGTTGCCTGGAGACTCCAAAAGTTTTGTTTTGTTTCCAGTAAGCCTCTGATTATGGTGTGTGGCTCACAAGCCAAAGGTGTTTGGCCCTCTGTCCTACAGTCATGCACTCAAGTGCAAGCACATTCTCAAGTACTCTGAAGTGGCAGGGGAGGGTTGGGCACTGTACATAAGACCTTAAATATAGAAGAACAATAGTCAGTTTTGGTGATAACATAAAGTTGTTTCTTTAAAAGACTGAAACTTAATTAAACCAACCACCTTTTAAGCACAAACTCTAAATTTATGGAGACAAACAATAACCAATAAAAAAATTGCTCACTTAGAAGCAGCATAAATACTCATATTTCAACAAATCTAGGAAATCAGTGTTTGCATTTCTAAAGAACTACTGTTAATAATCTTTGTGTCAGGTTGATTCGGGTTTTTTTAAACAGGAAAATGATAAGAACGGTCATAGTAGCCTAATGATGCATGGCTGCTGACAGCTCATTCCAGCTCTGGATCTACACAACAGGAAAGGATAAAATCCCCAAGTGTTAGAACTTCTGCAGAGCAACTTGTTTGTGAACTTCACAAACTGCAAATGCTACTAGTAACTGAGAAAAAAGACACATGGATTGCTAATGTAAATGTCCATTAAAACGTAAATTTCACTGAGATCTCTTTAAACATAGAAATACAGTCCACAGCATTGTATCACACTTCCCATTTCTCAAAGGCAAGGTTCAGCTCCACGGCTCTCTCTGTGTTTGAATGTTCCTTCGTATTCTATGATCTGTTACCATACAATTGACAATTCCATAAAGGGAAGAGTGCACCACTACCTGTTTAGTACTAGTTCATTCCCACTGGCAACACCAGATCCCCTGTTCAATATTCTGGGGGAAGGGCAACATAGTTTTGGTGCCACAAGAGCTGCTCAGCAGCTTCAAAAGCAAGGAATTTGCACTATCCATTCACAAAACGCATCAGATACAGTCACCACATTGCCCTCTCTCCTTGCTGTGAAACTAGTGCTGTGCCAGTTTCTCCGTGTCGGCTCAGACCTCTCAGTATCATGCAGAGAGTTTCTGCAGCATCAGAAATGCAGTCCCTGTTCCTCCCACCCTACATTACACCTTCCTGTTCCCCAGGCCTAGCACAACATTGCTATTTTAATGATGTCATTTATTTTTTCTCTAATCGTGAATGTACAACTAGGAAAATAGTAATTATATTAAGAATGTTCTTAACCTGAATTAATTTCTGCTATCATAATTTACAGGATATTGGATAAACTTGCAGCTACTTCCAGTCTGAGGTGTATGTATGAGTGTGTATATGTAGTTGCATATGTAAAAATTGATGCTTTCTCAGGAATTTCTGAATCAGTCACAAATGAAAAAATGTTCAGGAGAACTTGAGTAATGTATGTATGTAGATGGAGTAGGTATAATACATCATCACACTTGGAGGATAATTCTTTATTTATGAATACAAAATAAATTGTGTCTGAGATGGGGAGTTTTGAGACAACACACTGGAAATCAAATTCTTTAGTTTATTAATTATTCTCAGAGGAAAGCAAATTAAAGTTTAGGACTTTAAAAAGAAAATATTCTTTCAATATAATTTTAGTAAATTATTTTTTAGAAAAAGCTCTTACTGTCTTCTATTAAAAGAGCCTCATGGATTTAAATGACTTCTGTAACAGGCACCTATTCCTCTTAGAAAATAGGAGCAATGCCATTTACCTACTCCATGTCTGGAATCATGTGTATACCCCTTGATGTATAAAGGGATAAGAACATTGTAGGCATGCCATACTGAATTCACTATCATTACAAATTCAAGTTGATATTCAAGTGTTTGGGATCAGACATCTTGTTCATTCACATATAAAGCTGTTCCACTGATGTAAAAGAGAGGAAAGGCATGTCTATCACAGCAGCTACATGTAAAGCAACAAGAATTAAAGAGGGAGTGATAAATCCATTGGAAAACACAAATAAGGCTGTCCTCAGTGAAGAATGCAGTACTGGAAAAGTACTTATCCATTAGGAAAGGCAGTAAGCCCCAAAATTCCAGCGAGCCTTCTGGAATACTCACAATTCACATACTGAGAAATAGTGTGTCAAGCCTAAAACTGTCAAAAAATTAGCCTTTAATGAAATGGGTGATTTAAGGTTTTTCTTATTTGATTTCTCGGAGTGGTAACATTTGTTGTCCCCACTGTGAGGCTTTGCTGTATAACAATAAGAACTATAAATCTTATTCCAAGTTCATCTGAAATTATCAAGAAATAGCTCGATGCCCATAGCGAGGGTTCTGAGTCAAGCAGGAAGTATAAAAGAAACTAGTGTTAACACTGAGGAAGTCACAATGTTATCCCTTCTCTTTTCTTTCACAAAAGGACCTGGGAGTCCTGGCAAACATCAAGTTCTAGTCAGTAATGCACCCAAGGCAACAATGAAGTTCCACAGCCTTCTGGGCTGCACCAGGAAAAGCACTGCCAGCAGGTAGAGGGAAATGCTTCTACTCAGCACTGATAGAACACCTGGAGCACTGGGTCCCGTCCTGGGTTCCCCGGTTCAGAAGAAACACAGACATACTGAGATCAGCAACAAGCTACAAACATGGTAAGGGATTGGAGCACCTGTCATACAAGTATGGCTGAGAGAGCTGGAACTGTTCAGCCTCCAGCAAAGATACTTCAACAGGGATTTTATCAATGTGTATAAATACTTTATGAGAACAAGTATAGAAGGCGGCACCAGACTCTTCAGCTGCATCCAGTGAAAGGAGAAGAGGCAATGGGTACAAACTGAAATACAGGAAATTTCATTTTAAATGAAGAAAAACCTTTTTCCCTGCAAGAGTACACAGGAACACTTTGCTTAGAGAGATTAAGGAGTCTTCACCCTTATGATATGCAAAACCCAGCTGGACATGGCTCTGAGAAACCCACTGTAGTTAACACTGCTTTGAGCAGAGGATCAAACTTAATAAATCTCCAGAGGCACCTTTCAATCACAACTACTCTGTTATTCTATTGTTCTTCACTGTATAAAGCTGAACTCAATTTTTTAACCTTCCATGTCTGAAAGCAAATCTGTACTGAGCTTTTCCTCCAAACTCCTTAACACCTGACTGGCTCTATTGGATATGATTTTAAAAGGTTAGAAAATTTTTAAATGGCTTTTTCGAAAGAAATGTATTTGAAAACTTCAGCAACTGCAGAAGAAGAAGGGTGAAAAGGTCATTTAATGGGACATGATTGGGACGCATTTCAAAAACACTACCAAAACGGAGTCCAAAAAGTCATTAACCCCAGGCTATACGAGAGAGATATGTTTTCAGCAGAAAAAAGCAGAGCCAGATGAGGCCAACTAGATAGCAACAAACTTATTCTAAAACCCACTGGGTTAAAGACAGCAGAGAAGCTACAAAGTTCTGTTTTGTAATCCTGAAGGCTCCCTTTAGAGGCTGGCAAAACTTTGTCTTAGAACTGGAGAGAAGTATTTTGAGATCTGGGCTTTCCCATGATGGAGGAACATTAAAAAAAAATAGTTCCTTCCCTGGTACTACACACCATGATATTCCATGCTTGTGTCAACTCTGCTTCTTTTTCAACAAACTAGAACAAATTACATCAAAGATCAACATATGCCATTTGATCATAAGCCACAAAGAGTTTTGTCAAGGTTTAAATCAAGGCTGAGGAGCAGATGTTCTGAAGCTTTGGGAGCATGGTGTGCATAGAGCCTGCATTCTGCTTCAGTCAAAATTAATTAGACCTTTCAAACAACTCCTTTCTACTCCTGTGGCTACACTTACAGAAACATTTGTCTCCTTCTTTCCCTGATAATGAGGTCATGGCAAACTAACATTCCTCAAGGTTCTTCAAGTGGCTGGTGCCACACTGGCTTGGAATAAAAAAAAAATGTTGAAAACTTTACTGACAGGAGTTCCAGCAGCCTTGGCAGAGAGGCATTGTGTAAGAAAATAAGTCAACCAGTGTGTTCGTAACTGTAATATTCAAGACATACCAGAGCTCTAAAATAAAAGGTAATCTGCTCTTTAAAAAGAAAAAGTGTTCCTCTTGAATCACTAGGAAGATGCTGCTCTGAAAATTATTACTTCCTCATCTGCTACTGAGTCTTCATAGCAACATTCAGTTGATGCCAGCCGTCCCAGCTTAAGGGACTTCCCTCATTACTGTGAAGGAAGGAATCTTTTTGAAGATTTCTGAGGTATGTGTGAGGAGCTACTGTTCCTCAACACCTTCCTCCCAGAGAGGTGTGAGGAAATCACTACAAAGTAAGTAAGATTGTTTCCTTCCCTTTTTACCTCTTTGCATAGAAGAAATGTGAACAAAGCCATGTGATTTCTTTTTATACTTCATTTTTTTCAGCTCCCTAAACTCAATAGCAAGGATATATAATGAAACCTTGATTAGTTCAGTGCTACTTGGACTGATGCACACAAAACTGAAAAGACCTGACCAAATGAATTTCTGATAAATAATTCAATCAGGTGCAGAGAAACAAGTGTCATTTCTTCTGTGAGCTACACTGTGCCAGGAGTCACAGTTCTTCCTCAGTGCTTGAGTGCCCATAATTAGCATAGCCCTACAGTGAGGACTATTACTTTGTATTAAAAATTCCATCATTTGGGAATTAAAACTGCAGATTATTTTGTGAAGCAGGGCCGAGATAAATCTTATTATATAGAACAAATCTTTATAAGTATTGACAAATGTAATAAAATTTCAAACATGAAAGCAAAAGGGAAATTTTTACATTTCTATTCCAACATTGTAAAGGAAAGTCTTTCATGCTTAAAATTCAAACTCAGTGTGTCAAGTAATTTCACTGTTACAGACTTGAATTACCTGCACTGGCCTGAGGGCATTATTCACTCTCTGAGAAAAATTGTACTTTAATATTGCCACGATTTTCCCGAGTAATTTTTATGCAGAAGCTGGGATAAATTTGAAACATCCATTTCAAGATTAAAGCAACAACAATTGGTTACTGCAGAGAACCATGCAATTGAGGACTGGGCTTAGGGATAGGCCCAAAATTAAATATGAGAATGAGAAAATAATATTTAAAAAAGGGATCAGTATTTTGGTTTTTTTGTTTAACTTCTCAGATATTAAATTGGGTTATAAAATACAAATAAATCCTTACTTCCAGAATGTTTAGATGCAAACACTATATTGAATGTTTATGCTATATGGAAAGACCATGAAATTGCTGGTCACTGTCCTAGCCAATGTAATAATTTCTATCATATGCAGGAGGGAGGATAATCTTCTTGCTTAGTTTTAATGGGTCCATTTTTTGGAAGCATTGAATTATCAATCTTTTTTGCAGGTTATCTGCTGCCTGGTCATTTGTTACTTCACATGAAACTGGGGACTGGACCCAGAGCATGCTCTGATGGGGCATAACTCCACAACAGAGCCTGACATGAACTAGAGAGGGCAAGAATTTAAAGAACACATAAATATCCTTACCCAAAACTGTTTATCAAAAACCTTTTAGCGGCATGCTTTCCAGATGAAACCCTAGATGAATCAGTTATTTTGTAGCATTGAAGAAATGTGAAGATAGAAAACCTTATGCTTTTATATGGTGTATTTCAACAGTAAATAGGGTAATGGGGAGTACCCAGTGTTTTTATTATTTAAATAAAGTTTTTTTTAAGAAACTAGATGAAAAATTTTACTATGTTAAAAAACAGTAGCATTTATTGAAAAAAGCAATCATACAGATTCTTTTCTTGAAGATTTCCCAGATTTGCTGTCTTATTTTTTGCATCAAGGCTGGGGCACTTCATTTCAAAATCAACCATAAAGCTGGTGCCTCGACTCACTACTTTCAAGGCAACAATTTGTCTTAGGATCATAGAATTGTTTAAGCTAGAAAAGACTTTTAAGATCATCATGTCCAGCTATTAACCCAGCATTGCCACGTCCACCACTAAACCGTGCCCCTAAAACTCACATCTACACATCTTAAATGCCTTCAGAGATGGTGACTCAGTTACTTCTCTGGACTTTAATTCTCTTTGAATCTCATTGCCAGGTTGTTCATTACAGTAAAACATCCATTAACTAAGTATAACGAGGTTTAGGAGTAACTAGAGCATTAAGGGGATTTATTTTGTAACTGATAGAGGCTAGGGGAACATAACATGAGAGGTTTTAGTAACTGAAGCAGGGATAATGTAGGTTCACATGTGCATTACTCTTATGTCATCCTCAAATTCTTGCTCTGTGAGTCAATGAAGGTGGGAAAGAAGCAGCAACTACTTAGATGAATGAAATATGAAAAATTAGCCATGAGAGAAGTTAATTTGTTTCCTCCTGTATCTTCACTGGAGTTGCCCAAAATTTGGTCTCGTTGGGAAAGAACAGTATCGTAAAAAAAAAAAAGCCTCCTTTTAGAATTAAAGGCCTCCTTCCAGAACTACTACCCTGCTTTTTTAACGGAGTAAAAAGATCCACCAACGACTGATCTTCTAGAAACATGGTAAGAAATCAACCAGTAAAACTCAGTACCTGGGGAAATATATCAGATAACCAAGGCATACTGTGTTCTTCCTCACTGCAGCAGGAGAAATTTAAAGCTACAAGAATTAATTGTGAAGTAACTGTGCCTCGTGATCCACTGCCTGGATGGTGATGAATGACCTTCTTGTTTTGTATTGCTGCACTTGCATGCATGGCTTTTGTTTTACCTATCACACTGTCTTGCCTCAGCCCACCAGTTCTCTCACTTTTACCCTTCTGATCCCCTTTCCCATCCCATAGGTGAGAGTGACTGAGCAGCTTGTGGGGCTTGGTTGCTAACTGGAGTTAAACTATCACATAACCAAACTATTATACCACAGGATGAAACAGAAATTAGTGTCAAAATTTACAGTAGTGACAATGTATCATCAGCTAAAATTAAGGGCATTTTCTCCTTTAGCTAAATTATTTCAAAGTTTTGATTTTTCCATTAAGTTTTTACTTACCTGACTGAAGATTTACCATTCTTCCTCCTCTGCTACTGAAATGCAGCCCTGATGACTCTATCACTAAGTGGCTGAGTTGGTCTGAAGTTATCTCCTAGGATTCCATCAGAGCCCTCTAAAAGTTCAGCACCTTTAACATGAGTCCTCAGTCTTCGAAATTCCTCTATCTGAAAGACAGAAAAACAGAAATGAAGAAGCTGAGACACATTCTTCACTGTGGGACTAATGATCAAATCCAGCCTTGTCCAGCCAATTCTGCAGCTTTGAAAATTGGAGTGTTCGGGTACCGTATACTAAGGTCAATATACATTAATAACATTTTAAAATAGTTATCAGCACTGTCAAAACATTTGATATAGAGAAAGACAAGAACTCTTATGCACATGGTTTGGCAAATTTATCCTTTGCCTTTTCACAACTACTTTTAGGATCTATAACCATCTTGGCCATTGCAGATTACATCCTATGAATCAACCTTTCTCTTGTGTGTTGAGAGTAGTAATTCTTGTCTTCTTCAAAAAAGCGCATTTCAGGAATAACTTGCTTGACTATAAATTGTTTTGAAATTCTCCTGGTGATTTATTTACTGCCTGAAACTGTTGTTATCTTCTAAACCGGAAGAATACTGAACAGATTCTTAGCTTTAGCGGATGTCTGTTGACATTTTATATGAAAAAATACAGGTTTTGTGATCAAAACAAAATACTGCTTCAAAAGATCTGCAGATGTAGATAGTTAGAAAGTCAAATACAGTAAAAAATAAATATAAAAGATTTCAACTGAGCCAAAACAAATATGTTTTTTGCTTATAGACTCTTTTTAGAATTTTCTAAATCTAATATGGTGTAGGGAAGAATATGAGCACCTTCCATCCCCATCCCTGGTATTAGCATCAAGTGCTGCATGATAAAAAACTTTACCTTACTGTTCACCAGTGCCATTTTAAAGAGTCTGGTATTTTAAATAGTTACAACTACTGGAAAAATAGTTTTTTCTTTGACATATTCACAATCTGTCTTAGCTGGATATGGCAAATGTACTTGATGGCTGACTCCCCTAGCGTCAGCCTTTGTACTTATACTGACCCTGTGATGCCTCACGATGCAGTTCGTTTCTAAGTTGAAACTGCAAATACACATAAAGCAAAATGGAGCCTGGAGTATACAATCATTTTAACATCTAGGATATTATAGAGTTAATTTCTCCATGAAAAACACCCTAGGAAATATTACAGGGAGAATGTAAGCATGATTCCAGAATTAAATTAAATGAGGTACTAAACAGCAGGTAATGGCACTTTTATTCTTATTCTGCCTACAGAGAATACTTTCTTACTGCAACCTGGAAGACAACTGCCCTCGTTGTTTTCCACTCTACTGCAGTACTGATACAGACTTATTTACTTGATTTAGAGGCTAGCTCATATCTGCTTCATTTTCCTTAAAAAAACCAGTGTGCTTGGAAATCAACACTCAGCTTCTGGCAGCTGAGATATAAGGCAACAGCTTAGACTGCAAAAATGAAAAAAGCTCCTTGAAGGTGCTTTTAGAGGCAGAATCCTGTTATGGAAGATTGTTGTTGTTGTTGTTTAAAGCAAACTGAAAACAAACCCACTACCAGCTTGGAATTGAAAAAGTCTTCAGAACTCAAGGGCTGGTAAATCAGTGAAGGAGTTTTGTAAAAGCATCCTCTTCTACCATCTGAGTCAACTCTGGAAAGTCTGAGATAATTGCAGTTTAGGAAGGAGCACTTTACAAAAATGTGGCTTTTGTTTGATCTTGTGAGAATGAGATACTTCAAACAAACACAGATGAAGGAGAGGGAAGAGCAGACTCTCTGCAAAGCTGGCATTTGTGAGCTGCCTCTTACTGTAACTACAAATGCTCCGTCCCAGTTCCCACAGTGAAATCTTTCTCCAGGAGGTACTCCTCACAAAGCTGCTTCCAGTTTCTTCAGTCAGGAGAGTAGAACTGACCTGATCTCTGTGCCTGCTCTTTAGTCTTTAGGGAAGCCAAGAACTGTAGCCCTGCTGTGAGGGGGAATTGCTTCTGGGCTCAACAGCCTCCTGGTTTAGTTGTTCCTTCCATGGTTAAGACTGCCATGACACATGGTGGTTTGCTCTACTCTGAAGTAGTTCTGCCAGAAAAGGACACTAGCTGTGCCAACACTACTTTCCCTATTAAATTTCCATGTGGCCAGGTAATATGTGTGCCCTGCTCATCCTGTTTCACTGCTTACCATCTTCTCCCAACCCTTCATAAGTCAATGCTGTGAAGTACACCCTGCAGGACTACCAAGGAAACAGATATTTTAGAGGCATATGGCTAAGCACCCTTGGATATTCACATGCTTTTACCAGGAATAGTCACTTACAAAAGTTCTTCTCATGCCCAGCAGACATTAAGGATGACCTAAGCCTGTTCACACTGAAATTCAGGATTAAGTTCTAACCAGTGTAGAGGCAAATCCACAACACGAACAGTTGCATATCTACTGAGTGAAACCATTTATGTTCACATTTTGTAGAATTTTTTTACCACTTGTATTCAGATCCTGACCACTGCATTCTTCTGTTTCACGTACATATTTGCTGAAAAATAGAGCACACAAAACTAAGAATTTGCATGCTTTCTATAAACATTTATTCAATATGAGGTATAGAACCATTATCCTTCTGCTTGAAAATTTCACATCTCCATGACACCTGCCAAGAACACGGACCTACTTCCCAGCACCCAGAATACCATGAAGCTGTGAGTGCTTTATTTTACAGTTTACATAAATCTTGCACAATTTCCACTACAGCTCCATATGCTAGTTACTATTTCTGTCCTTTAGGAGTTTTTGATTCTGAATGAGGTAGACAAAAGGACTAGAGACCATGCCATTCAATACAAAATCAGTTAACTCTGACAATGAATACAGCAGAACAACAGCTCCTTCTGCATCATTTTAGACAATGTACTTGTTCTGGGCTTCAGTGAACCACAAAGCACATTATTCACAAATGTTCTATTGTTTTAAAATATAGTGGAGAGAAGCATGACCAAGTCTTTTTTAACTATTTCCTGCTCTTTACTGGCCTAATAGGAGGGAGTTTTCTCCCACTGCATTTCAGCAGTGTGCATGCATGTGGGAGGTATCTCACAGAAACAAACAACACAATTTTTTCTGAGCTAGTGTATTTCAACATAAGTCAAGTGAGGATGACAAAAATTACAATAGGAGGACAGGAATACACACAGAATGACCCAGGAAGGAAAAAGCTCTTTGATGGAAGTGAAGTCTCATGGCAAAGAAAATTACTTCCAGTAAGGAAACAGCATTGGATTCCAGGAAAGCACATCCTGCTGCTGCAGTCCTGGACTGCTCTTTTGCTATTCATATAACCAGCACACTCAGAACTCCTTTCACTTAACATTGACTTAGATCAGTAGTATATCAACTCATCAGCTGAACTTTACTATCTGAAAATGTCTTTAGGAGAAAAAAAAAAGGTTCTCTACTTTGTAATGGTCAGCCTACTGTGCCTATGTCAAAATAGTTACTTCATTGTTTCAAAATAACAAAATATGAAAATATCTTATGAGTGTGACCATGAACTAGAATTGCAATTTTATTCATTTTTCCCTTATGACCCACAGTTTGTTAAGCTAATTAATATTGCTGTGCTAATTGCAGAAAATTAGTATCATCTCCAATATATGAACTAGTTTGATCAGAGGAAAGAAATAAAACTTATTCTATATAATACCATCTAATTCTTTATTTACTTGTTATTGACACTCATAGCTTGATTATTTCATGGCCTGAAAAATGAAAATAGAAAGCCTTGAATTTATTTCTCTCTGTCTATAACCACAGATGCTGCTAGTATTTACATAAAGCACTTGACGTTTCATTAGTATCCCAAAGAAGGAAGTTCTACAAGGTAATGACACATGTAAAAATAATGTATTTAAACCCATTTGAAATGCATTTGCACTGAAATCTATGATTTAATACTAGAAGCTGTCTTAATAAAATTAAGTGCCTCTACCAGCCTTCCATGGAAGATTCAAAATGGTATATCCTATACTACATCCTCTTATTTTCCATAGACAAAAGCCCTTGCATTTCTAATCTCTCCTTAATCTCTCCTGGGCAACCTGCTCTAGATGAACCTGCTTTAGGAGGGCATTTGGAATAGATGATCTCCAGAGGTGCCTTCCAATCCCAGTCATTCTGCGGTTCTGAGATTAAATGAAATCTCTCACAGGCACTCATGACAGCATGCACAAAAGAGGCCACATATTTCATTGAAGCCAAAAGGCTGATTACAATTTAAAATCTTGGAATTTTAGGCTATAGCAAGATATTCTAGAACCGCCAAAATCTTAATATTTGGGCATCATGGAGACCTCACCATACCTTTCGACTTACGAATCCCAGAATCACCTCCTCTCACTTACCCCATATCTATTTTTAATTGACATCTGAAAGCAATATCTGATGAAAGATAATATTTTATCCCACCTTGGCAAAAGCCTTTCATGATCTTAATAATTGTCTTTCCTGCACAACCTTAACTTTTATGTTGCAATCATAAATATCAGTGAGGAATTTTTTTCTAATTGATGCTTATCTATGACAAGCATAGTGGATCATACTGGCTTAAGTCTGCTCCAATCCATCACTCGACTCCAGTGCCACATCTCACCCACATACAGTGCCACAGGGAGGGAAAAGCTCCTCCGTGACTTGCGTGCCCTTCATCACTGCAATGGTTTTGGACTGAGTTTATACCTATCAAAGTAATGCAGCAACACAAACCAGCTACCCCTCACCTAACATGGTTGTGAATCTCCGTCTTTGCCCCAGGCACTATGGTCACTCTTCCGAAGGCACAATATTCTTTTCAGGAGCCTTATCCCCTTCACACTATATTCCAACATCTCGTTTTCTTGTGGTAAATTAGTACATAATAATACTAGCTAAAGTTGCATTTCCCTTCTTAATTCCTCTTTCGTTCACCCTCTTGCTGTCTCCCACTACATGTGGATGGCTTAAACTCAACTCTCCTCTGTGCACTGAGTGGATTAAAAGGGAACAGAGACTACAAAATCTGCAACCAGCAATATAATACTATGTCTCAGCTGCGGACTTTGTAAATCTGATTAAGTCCCCTTATTTATCAGTATCATATCTGGACAATTAGATGACAAGTTACAAAATGCACTGTCTTTAAAAGTTATTCTGAATCTAATAATGCTAACAGAATGCTGTTTACTCATTGCTGTAAGTAATGTTGTAAGTAATGCATTTACTCGGTAGTAAGCAGCCACAAGTCTTACCTTTTCATAAATAAATAACACTTTCATGATGGGATGCATTTAAGTTGCAGCTACTAGACAAATAACTTACTGGGAGTTATTGCCTTTATCCTGTGATTAGACCTAGAATTCGGTTTCCATAAGAAAAGAAACATTGCCAATTTTAAATTGTAAAAGATGTTAAAATATTGGGCTGGCAACACTAGCAAAATTTTAAATGATTAAAGCTGAAATAATTTAAATCTGAATTTATCACCTTTTATACTTTTTTCACATGCTTCAGAGCAGGCAATGAAAATAAATGCATTCAGCTTCAGGGATTCTAGGTAGTTTCACTTAAATTAAACGCACATTTCTCCAGCTGGGATTCACAGACTGTGAGAGAATATTCATTGGGAGTTTTCATTGTTTTTCCTGGGATTATTTGTAAACAGATTTGAAAAGTTTTATGTAGAAAGGCTCACAACTGTTAGATTTAATTTAAGAAAAAAACCCTGAACACTTTAAAATACATACGTGCGAAATCAAATTTAAATAGGTAGTTTCTGTCTGACATTTATTATAAAACTGAATTTAAAAAGAGCCAGATAAATTAAATATAGTTCAATGCAATCTAGCCAGTCTGTACTACATTAACATTTTTCATTCTCGAGGACGTAGTGCCTCCTGTGCTTTTTTGTTCCTTTAACATCAAAAAGCAGTGATATTTGAAAGCTTACAGTTACAAAGAATTGAATTTCTTTTGCCCACTGACTTCCTTTTTTTCCTTTTCGTTCACTTAAATATAAGAATTATTTTAAATGCAGATGATGAATGATAACAAGGTTTTTCATCTCTGACCTTTGCGTTGCTTTCAGTGACTCAAAAGGTTTAACCTTTACTGGAAAAGCCATGTACCGATCTAATGGGATCTTTAAGGAGAACAGACATAACATTCTGATATATATATTTGCACGCTATAACCTTTAGCTCTTAACCATATTCCAAGGTCACTTTAAGCACAGCTGTTACCTGCACTTGGGACACAGTCAAAGGATAGCGAAATAATATCCAGGTGACACCTTCACTGCAGGGTGGAATGGTTAGAGAGCCCTCATACACCCAGTAGTCACGCAGAAGAGGATCTGAAATGAAAACAAATGTGGAATTTTAATGGCATTAAGGAAGTTAATGGTGTCTTTCCGTTATGACAGCTTATGACAGCTGTGGGCTCGTTCACATGATGAAGTTAGTAAGCAGCAAGCTAAGGTGTGAATTTATAACCTGCCAAGCACGGCCCACTACTTCCTCATATGAATATATATGAGCTTGTGGTCATTATATTACAGTAACTTTCCCTGCAGATGAGCATTTTAAATACAAAAATGCTGCTTTATAGGTATGGAAAATAACAAGTCCACAGCTCTTTAACATAGCAAATAAGCAATATTATGGGAATGAAAGAATTCCTGTTAATGTCAAAAGCTAAAAGAGACATTGAGTTTTGAAGGTAGAGGGGCTGCGGTGATCAAATTTTAACTGACTTCATGTTTAAGATCTGTCTCAAGAACTAATTTTTTTTTTTTTTTTTAGAAAAAATCAATGAAAATTCAGCTGAAGAAAAACTTTTCACTTTGCAATTCTGGTGACATTTTTTGAGATGCACTGGTGCTTCCTACCTTTGGAAAAGTGAGCTGAATTTCAGAGCAGGAAAAACATCAAGGTTTACCTTAAAATTACATAATTTTTTAAGTTTATAAATGTATTAATAGGTTTATAAATAACTGTTAGAATAAACAGTTGTTGCTGAAGAAAATGTACAATATTTTGTCCATGCAGAGTTTTAACTCTACATTCAAGACATTTGATTTTAATTATTTTAATTTGTCAGAGATTCCAATCACACCACTTCATAAGTGGGACTGCACGGGGCTTTCCTTTGCTGCTGTAGGCCATACAGCCTATGAAGTATGGAGAGGAAACTGCCTGATTGCAAAAGAGGGGAGAAGAAACAAACCTAGAGGGAAAATGGAGACAAAGAGTGGTTAATCATGGCATGGAGAGCCAGGGGAAAGGTTGTGACTAGCTTAACAAGGACAGAATGGGAGGCTGGAAACAAGTAAACCTGCTTGGTTGAACTAACCTGTTGCTGTCTTTTCTCTACTAGCTCAGAGGAATATCACTAGAATTAAATCTTGCTAATGAAGCCTGTGATTGTCAGTGAATGGATTTTTTGTTGGTGTAATTTTCTTTCTCAGTTAGGAAATTATGTAGCAAATCCATTGACAGCAAGTTGCATTATCAAACACTCGAAAGTTAAGAACTGCAAGAATTAATTCAGCCCATCCTGTGCATGTATTTTAACACAGTGTTGTTACATGATCATGTGTGTCTTTTCTGGAGAACCTTTCATCATTTACTTGCAAAGATGGATGATTCTGTCTTGAAAAGTACATAATATTATTTGGAATTCTGAGTACAATATGAAGCACTTGGTCTTCTTTTTCCCATACTATTCAAATCCTGCTTGTAAGAATATTTTCTCAATATTTTTCATATTTTTAATACACTAATTTCTCCAGTGCCTGAATTAATTTATCCTCCCATACCTTTTGTGGTGAGGAAGGACAGATTACCCCCTCACTTTAAAGCTGGGAAACTGAGGCACAGAGAAGTTAATGTCAAATGCATCTATTCATTTGAGGTGTTCAATATGGCATGCTTAGAACCTGATTTCTCAGAGTGGTTAACTTTCTATAGCACTTAATACAGTCAGAGCACTGCTCCCATTGACTTCTCTTGGAGGTGTAAGCACTCAGCACTTCTGCAAATCAGACCCCATGATCTCAAGTCGGGCACCTAGAAAATGAGGAACACATAGTTAGAGACGACTTGTGAAAATTTTTGTTTATGTGACTTGATCAGCATCAAACAGGAACTGTGAGGCAGGGGTCCTGTAAAAAATAATTTATGGTCATGCAATCAGGTGATGTTTCATAATGGATATGCGTGAGAGGCACAGGCTGCCTTAATTCCTGCAATTCCTAATTGCTGAGCACTTGACTTTGCAATCTAGACAACATTCTTTTGATATAATTAATATAGTTTGATGTAGACCTGGGCTATTTTGAAAAATTAAAGATCTTGCCACTATGTCAGAGTTTAGCTCAGATGGATTCCTTGCAGAAACATTTCTTTTTAGAAATGTATTTTTTTAAAAGTCACATTTCTTACAGTTACTCTAACTTTTAGCCATATATTTGAATTTGCCTCCCTTTGTCACTACTCCTTCTATGCTATGCAACTCTCATTGCATTATGGCATTATCTTTTGATGCTGACAAAAACCACCTTGTTAAGTGGGTAGCCTTACACTTCCTATTTTATGCCAAAGTAGAGAAAGGAATACACACAGCTGGCTCTCTAGATGGGATGATAAATCCTCAACAAAGCTAGCCACGGTGTTGCCAGCGGTGCACAGACTACGGTATCGCATCCCACTCACATGGCAAAGGTGCAGATTTACAGTAAATTCCAATGAGACTTCATCCCTATCCCTGTTAGGATGTGCATTACCAAAATGCATTACTACCTTATGGGACACACTCAGGCTTGCAGTTTAGGCTAGGCTTTAGATTAAGATTGTCTCAGCCTCTGCAATCAGCTACTAATCCACACACGTGAAAGTAAGCAAAGGCACCTACCTGGCAATAAAGAGTTGGGATTAAAACAGGGTATTGTTTTCGACTTTCCCTGAAAAAATGAATACAAATCAATCTCGTCTCTAGTTTCTTATTAAAATGCTGATGAATGCTGAGATATAATGCATTCTGTGTTCTTATAACATTAAACCTTGAATTCCTGTGGAAAGCAACCTCATTAAGAGCCCCCATTTAATCATCATTGCATTTTTCCTTGCACATACACATATTTTTATTCTATTTTTTACATAATTTTTAAGCTTATCACAGCAATTTGTTAACTTTCTGCCTTTAGCACCTGGACTTCTTCCAGGTCCCAGCCTTGAAATTCTCTACATGAAATTCAGGGGTTTCATACCAAAAGAGTTAAAAAAACAAGGGCCAAAGTGAGATTTTCCTTCACTGATGTGGATAACACTTTATAAAATAAAGCTCCACATATTTAATGCACAAAAGTGTTATGTATGCCAAAGTGTGTTTGATGCTGACCCTTTGAAAGTCACCATTATAACACAGTCACACAATGGTGAGGCCTTTCATGACCTTCCTCTGCTTGGCTGTTGTCTCAATAATGAAATTACAGAGTCCATACACTATTGTTTTCCCTGTCTCTTTCATAAACAAAGAGTTTTTAATACTTAACATCATGACTCAAGTTTACCATACATTATTTGACTAAAAGATTTTTGATTTCTTTCCTATTTTTCTACACTTCAGCATCTGCTGAAGTGAATGGTTAATCTCTTCAGACCAATAAAAAAAGTGTCATCAATGCATCTCAAAATCCTTTTAAAGTCAAAGGTATGTATGATTATTTCTATGTTACAGATCATGAAGCAGAGATGGAAGTAACTTGCCCAAGATCATTTAAGATAGCATCAACATTTTGGAGAGCACTCATATCTCCTCAGTCCCGCTAGGATTATTATCTGTCCTTCAGGATCCCCACACACAATCCACCTGACAAGTCAACATTGTGTTTTTGCTGATTTCCCACTGCAAGTTAATATGGGTGCTCAGTTCATCTGTTCTTTTCCTCTACAAATTAAAACCAGGTAAGTTTGGAGATATGGCTTCTGGTGTTCACTAAGCATGTTGCAGTGCTTGCACTCACACTAACTCCATGAAAATCACTGTAAAGGTAGGACTTGCAATCAGTTACTGGTACAGATCAAACTTGCTGGCCACCAGAAAAGGGAAGAAGTACTAAAAATGTATATTATCTGAATACTGTAAAATGCTGAGGCTTTCATGCAGGCCACCAAATGATGGCTATTACATGTGGTTTTACTACAGACACATATGAAATCTTTCTCTTGGCTCCATACAGACCCTTTTCTCACTGTCTCTCTACTCACTGAAGGAAGCATTGCTTCAGAAACACCTTACCTTGTACTGGATGTCCTGAAGAATTTCAGTTACAGCCTTTAGGCCCACATGCTCTTTTCCTATCTGAAATACAGCAAAGCAAAGGTGAGTTTCAGTATCTTGGTATTTCAGAAACTGTGAGGCAAAACACAGGTCAACCAGAACAGTAAGTACTATAGCTGTTTTTAGTTTAGCTACACAACCTTGTGTTAATCAAATACACAGATACATGACAACTCCAAAAAATTAAATCATTATAAAACCACCAGCCAAAAGTAAACAGGGCTTAAATAACTTTAAAGCAGAGACAGAAACTTACAGAACAAGAGAAATAGTCATAATTAAGTCTGCTAAGTTTTGATTAACCCTGTTTTGCAGCATCCACTCTATGTGGAGTCAAGATTGTGCAGCATTGTGGCATATAAATGCCAAGGATACAGTTTGTCCTTACCAGTTTTTGTCAGAAAAGTACACAGAAAGGAACAGAGTGAACAAGCACAACAGACACTTTTTGAATCTGTTCCCATAGCATTGTAAATCTCTCCCAAGGTATCTCTGGAGCTCGGGGGAGTTTTTTCCTGCCTGCAGAGTGGAGAATGGCAGATTCCCTCTCTCCCAGCATCTCTGGGATTCTGCCAGCGAAAGCCAGGCTCCCGGCAGGCTGCAGCACTGCCTCTACTAAACGCCTGTAAGGCACAGAAAATGAGGCTCTAAAGAAACACACTGATATAAGAGATTCTAATTTTATATCAATGCTGCTCACCCTGCACACTAAACTCAGCTGCTTCTGACTCAAATCACCCACTGCAGGACCCTAGTTTTGCCTTCAGAAAACATTGTCAAAATCATGACATGCAGAGTGGCCTTCCACTGGATTTCTTTGCCAACATGTACATACATGAGGTGAGGAAATAAGCCAGCATGAGTGAGAATGGGAGAGCTAGACCCTGAAAATTTTGTTTGCTTTTTGTTTCTCTTGGAATAGAATGACACAGTAGCCACTGGAAGGAAACAATTGAATGTCAACAAAAGGTACTTTGTTATTTCTAGGAATTTAAGAGCATTTTCTTTTGTTTTAGAATGGAATTTCAATTTAAAACCTTCAAAGTGCATAAAAGATATTGAAGCCACTTCAAAGATGCTGCTTCTAAATTGTTAATCCCCAAGGGCTGTCACTTAAGTCAGTGAAAATATTTTCACTGACCTTAAAATAATGTATTTTGAGAACTGTGGTACAAAATTATTTATTCGTGCCTTTACCAAGAAAAAAATGGTCACCAAATTTCCTCTCCCTGTTCCTTTAATAAATAGTTTAAATGTTATTTTTCCTTGGTCAATTGTAATTATATGATGCCTTTCTTGGCTAATGAAAAAGTCTTTTTGGAATGCTTAAGACCACTGATGCAAGTGAGAGACCAGAAATGGAAAATGTATCATTGAAGTTTCAGATTTATTTAAGAACTTCTATGTAACTTTCTAACTGTCTCGAAGGTTACCTCTGCTGTAATGAGAAGGTGACTTACATAAGCAATTATCACACAGCCCTCTAGGACACAAAACTGAAGACTTTCTAACTTCCATTTTTAGCAGTTCTATCTGAGTGTTGAGGCAGTAACCAATGTACCTTTAAATTCAGAGGTAAAGCTCAAAGGCACTCATAAACTCATTATGAAATATGACAAATTAATAATATCACTGTGAAAGAAAATCCATTTGATCTAAGCATGAACTCCGAACCTCTTCCTCCAAACCCATTTAAATAAAACAGTTTGCCATTTCTCATGAGGAAGATGAGAATCTCGTGTTTGAGAACTAAATCTGAAAATCTTTATAGGGTGCAGACCTTGATAAACCTTCAAGAGCAATTATATTAGTGCTAACTTCCCAAATTTCATTGTCCCCATGAAACTTTAAGCCTCCTCATTGCAGGCTTTTCTGAGGGTCTCTGGCAAGTCTTGTTAACACTCAATCTCTGAAGAAGTAATATGACTCCGCCTTGCATTTGTCCTGTGTGAAGAAACACACTTGTCCCTGTGTTCAGGAAAGCACAATTCTACTACCACTTTTCAGAAGTGCCAGTGGGTTAGTAGGCCTTATTTTTTCATCTTTCCTCCTCTCCTCTATTTCCTTCTCTCCTCTGTCTATTTCCTCAATCCCTGAACAGCAGACCTGGCCAGTAATAAAAAGAAATACATCACAGACATAGTGAATCACTTGTACCTCCTGACAGCCCTCATCCTGCCTTCAGAGTAATGGAGATTGGATGTCTACTTATAGCCAGAGCCACAGAAACATGCCTAACTATGTATTATCCCTTCTTTAACTAACATACTTCCAATATCCTGTTTAAACAAGAATTAATTGCTTAGCTCACATATAGAAGACACGACTGAAAAATATCTTTCAAATAGAATACCAGCAGTCATACATTGTTTTCTGTTATGAAATCATTAAAAATTAAATAACATGGAAAGGACCTCATTACCCTCAGACAAATGGCAGTGCATTGTAACAAGTGTAACACAGGAAACTTACCTGCACAAACAAAGCAATAATTGCTATGCCGTGCTTCTTCCCTACTGCCTCATCAATGCTGCTGTACAGTGTGGAGTTCCAGTGCATTAGATGAAGCTAAAACAAAGCAGTGCAAATAGAGCAATAGAGAAATATGATTTGTAATTAAACACACCAGAAACTAACATCAATTAACAAAGCCTCAGCATGTTGTGTGTGCACATGCATGACTACACATATGTGTATGCTCATGGCTGTGCATGTAGGGATAAGTGGATTTACTACTGTAAATATCAGGAACACCAAGATAAGACACAGATAAAGTTGCAGATAAAGTGATGTGTAGCCAGTTACTAAAAATGCACATCAAAGGTGTGAATGACTATGCTGTTGATGATTTAACAACTCCTTCAATCTGAATTCTGAAATAATGTCAGCTAATGAAATCCACCAACATTGCCTCCCAGCCAGCCAGCTCTCTCCCAAGGTAGGAGAATTATTATGGACACAGGCTGTCCAAACACACCTTTGACTGACTGACTGTACTATCATAACGCCACTTGTCTCACACACTACCTCCCAAGATGAATCACTCAAATGTCAGTAGTAAGAGTAGAAGCGATTTCAGAAAAGGTTAAACATAGAGAAAGTCAAGCAGAGAAAAGTGGTTTGAGGACCACCTTAGGGATAATGCTGAAAGAAAGGGATGGTAAAGAGCAAAGGAGTTAATGCATTAATACATGGGAGGCAGTAGACACTGGATAGTAAACACAAAGTCTGTTCCAGTGAAGTGTCACAGCATGATTTGGGAAGTGGTGTTTGAGAAAAGTGCTGCAAGATAGACCAGCAGGAAGTTGGAAAGGGAGGAAAGAAGGGAGGGGAGGGAAGGAGGAAGGTGGGAAGGGAGATGGGGGAAGAGAGGAAAAAGAATAGTGCTGGAAAACAGAGTGACAGCTGGAAAGAGAAAAAGGGAAGGAGAGAGGGAGGGAAGTACATGAAAAAAGTCATTCAGACAGTGAGGTAGCAAGGAAGTAGTAAGTGTTTGTAGTAAAGTGTGTGGGGTTTTTAAACCATGTTTTATCCTGTGTATTTGTGGTTCTCTAGAGCTGTTCTTTTGTGTGTTCTTTTTTATTTGTAATAGAACATCAGATATAAACATTAGATAACAGTTTCAAAAAAAGATGGCAACAAGTCTACAAACACTACAAAATCTGAAGTCTTGAGAGTACAGATCACAAACAACATGGCCTATAACTCTTGTTAATATTTATGGGAATCAGATGTGCACAAAGACCAGAGTACTTTCACAAATCTTGAAATTGTCAATGTGATATAATGCCCATGCACATGGACAACATCATATCCATGAATCCATATCTCACAACTAGGAATAATCACAGAGGCTATTAATGTCCTATATTTTGTTAACCTTCACTTTTACATTTATTTGAGACACCTGTTTGAAAAGTGCACACTCACAAGTGGTGCCAGCCCCTGATATGAACATAACTATGCAGGGATTTTTAAACAATCAGCTGCAGTGCGCTGGCAGCTTCCCATGGTGTAGTTTTCATTCAGAATACAAAGCAGCCACACATGTCAGGTTGGCAAAAAAGGCTCTGCTCACCTTGTGGGTAATGTTTTGATACTTGGTAGTTATGATGGTTCTACACAACCAAAATGAGTCAGCTACGCTGTTACTGATTATCAGTGGCTGGCTTGACATGCCAGACAGTTATTTTTACAAAAACATCAGAAGGCAATCAGAAAATCCTTAGCATTCAAAAAATCCACTTTTCTCTTGAAAAAATAATAATTTTGAGCCTTTTAACATTACAGCTGTAATCAAAGAATTGTAGCAGCAACTTCTTTAAAATCAGATAAACTGAAAACTCATGAAGGCAAATGATAATAAAGTGCTGATAAAGTTGATTTTCTCTGTGAACAGCTGGAGACACTCTCCTACACAGTGAAGATTAAGAAATCATTCCAGGTAGCAGAACAAACCCTCTGGAAGGATTATTCTGTATGGAACACATTCTAAGAAACTTCTCAATTTTCATCCAGTCCCCACTCAACCAAAAGACTACTGAACCCAATCCTTTTTTAGGAAAAGCTGACAGACATTAACAAGGGGCCTGTCTCAAAACAAGACTTTCTCATAACTGAGTAAGGACCTGAGATTCTGGCTTTAAAATCAATAAACATTGATCAAATGAAAACCCTACCCCTTAAATCCATTCCTTTCTCTACCACAGAAATACCTTCTACGTCAATATGAAAAGGCTTGATAGAAGATTTTTATACAGAATTGGAGTCCTGGGATGACAGATTCCAGCAGGAATCAGTCTCTCTATATGACATAGCACATTCATCAGTTCTGGAAACCAGTGTCTCTCAATAAAAAACACAGTTACAAAAATGTACATTTTTTCCCTGTCTGGGGCACTGACTACTCTGTGGAAATCTGCAGGGTCTTAAACTCACCAAGAGCAAAAATGATCTTTTAAGCTCTGTTGATGACCTTACTTTCCCAGCTCACACATAAAATATATAATGACAGGATAATTTATGTTGGAAGTAACCTCTGAAGTTCAGGTGTTTCGCAGCAGCACCAACTTCAAAGTTAGCTACTAATTCAAAGTCAGGTCAGGTTGTTCAGGTCCTTGTCCAACTAACTTTTGCATATCGCCAATGATGGAGGTCTCCAGATAACCTGTTCTGTGCTTGACCTCCCCCATAATTTATTTCTCCTTCTACCTAATCAGAATCTCTCCTGTTGCAACCCGTGTCCCTTGCCTCTTGTTCTTTCACACTCCTCAGGATTCTCTGTTTGGGAACCCAGGCATGAATGGTCTGTGCCTGCCAGATTAGCATCTCTTGATTGCCTCCTGAATGATGCCTCTATCTCAGACCTCCTCAGTCATCCACCAGTGTGAATGGCCATGTTTCACCTAAGCTTACTTTCAACTAAGCTTGCCCAACTCTTACAATGTCAGGAAAGTTGCTACTAGCTCTGTCCCTTACTGTGACATGCTGGTGTCCTTGTGTCACCCAAATGTCAGACCAAACATGACACAGGCTAATTCCTTACAGGAATACATTCTGAAATAAATCACGGCTCATGATCTGTTATGACGTATCTGATTAATGGTAAGAGGAGGAGAAAGACTCTGCTCCAACATTTCTGCACTCTTGTATGATCTTAATGTCACGAATTTGCTGTAAACATGCTCAGTCTGGAATGTCCTGCTGCCATAAAAAGCAGCTCATATGCTATAATTCCTTTCTTTATGAATACTTACTGCTAAACTACTGAAACCCTAATTTGCTATTGGGATCCCTATAAAACACTGTTCACTGTGCTGTGTGTCCACTGGCTAAGTCAGGCAGTTTGGAACAGAGCACCAAGCTCACGCTCCATAGGAGTCTAGGGGAAATGTGCCAATAGTAGAAAGTGTCCTGAACCCCTGGCACCAGAACCAGGCTCTACAGGGGCCTGAGAAAACCACTGGCAGCTCAGGCAGCAAGAGGCAACATGAAACACCTGCCCAACCTGGATGTCGGTCCTGCCTCAACTTAATTGGCAACCATAGCCCGTATGGCAAGAGCTTCTGGCATAGAGGATTCTTCTGTTTAACAGGCTCTTCTTTGTGCTCTCTGCACAGTAGAAGACCATAATTTTTAAATAATTCCTCTTTAGATCTATTAGAATATCTGATTGGGACACAATCTTCAGTGGGCTTGCTTGAATCTATGCAGCTGGCACAATCACCCATTGCATTTTTTCCACTCTCTACACTCTTGACTGAGAGGCTAATTATTACAAAAGCTTCTTTCTTCAGTGCATACTGCATCATGTGTAAATTAATCTTGTAGTAACCTTTGTTCCTTGCTCAGAACTAGGATATACAGCTATTCCTTGTTAGCTGTGCAACCAGCAATTACAAGCTCCAGAAAAGTCTGCTTAGTCTAATAATATTACAGGATAGAAGGCACCTCTCAACAAATCTCTCAAGGATTTTGAGAAATTTTTTTCTGTCACTGCTGAGAAAGAGTGTAGCTGAAACTCCCTTTTGATTCCACATAAACACCATCTCAGGGATAAATCTGTATCTCTAAGGTAAATTAAAGCAAAACTCCCTTTTGATTCCACATAAACACCATCTCAGGGATAAATCTGTATCTCTAAGGTAAATTAAAGCAGAATTAATTTTAGAATTTCTCTGCTAAAGATTGTGGAGATAAGAAATGTTCTCCTGGACTCACCCAAGTTTGCCAGGGATCAGTATATTCCAGTTCCAGTCACAACATGCCATAAAAGTGGAGTAGGGAACAGTAAAAATGGCAAACTCTGGCTACTAACTAGGACCAGCATGAAGGCTTTTCCCTGGATTGAGGGGGATGAAACGAAGCTGAGGATTTTAACTAGTAATAATGGAAGGCAACACAGTCTAGTTGTACAATAATGATGTGTAATTTCAACAGCACAAATATTGCGTAAGCAACATCTCAGGAGAACAAAATGTGGAAAATTGTGTCTTGCTATTTTACATGTGCACAAGAATTTATGAGTTGATACTTGACCTGGCACTGAGTTGTTTCAGGAAGCAATTGACTAAGCTGTTGGCAGTGACCATAACATACAGTAATTAAGTTCAAAATCCTCACAAGGAGACCAAACCAAGGTCATGACCAGGGCACACAGCTTACAGAAAAGTGATTAAAAAACCAGAAAGTTAGTTATTAACAGCTTGAAGGAGAGGTTTAGGAAAATAAATTACTGAAATTGATACACAGGCTGCTTGAAAATATCTTAGGAGAAGCAAGAGTAAGTGTACATACTTCATGCCACAAAACAAAGAAACAAATACCCATAAAGTAACAAAGTCTTCATGGTTAAACATTACAAGTTCAGTCAAAGTAAACATGCTTCCTTTGAAAATGAAAATGCAAATAGAAGATAATTACTACATCATGAACTCTGGGCAAAATGAAGAAGAAGAGGATGAGAATGTCATTAGGTTATAAATAAGTGCGCTTGGTTTATGCTTCCAGACTTGAATTTTTCAAGGCTTCTATAGTGGATAGGTGCCAAATTGCCACTGAATTTCAGTATAATTTAAATCCTCTTTAAAATTCCATACACAGATGATTGTAATGAAAAAATTACGTTAAGGGAACTCTTTGCCTATCTGTGAAAGCAACACTAATTTCACCACTAAGAGACACAACTGAAAGCAGTGCCAATGAAAACAGATGACAACACTGTTAGCATTAAAAATCTCCTGACTAATATAATGTAGAAGAGAAAGCACAGTTTCTGCTGAACTTCTGCTTGTTATAATTTATTGAAAGTGTTAAAGATCGAGCAGATCTAGTCTGCGCATTAATCGTCAGGCTCCAAGTATGTTCAGAACAAGATGACATTCCCTGAACAAAGAAGTTTGTAATCTAAGATCAGAGAAATTAGGTGCACATAAATCAAGATGGAGCAGAGCACAAGGTATCCTGGAGATACTCTTTAAACAGCTTTGCAATCTCAGTGTGAGACACTACATGTTTCAGGTCAAAAGCTAAATTCACTGCTAAAACATGCTGAACAAATGCTTGACTGGGACACCAGGATAGTCCAGAACCTTTGCTGACTGGTGCTCCCCTCTCCATGAACATCTTTGAAAGAAAGAAGAACTGCTGTAAAAAGAGGGGTTTTTGTTGTATCTTAACAGAAAGGACTGCAAAGACACCTTCCAAAATCCATTCTCTTTCCAAACGAGCCAGCCAAGTGAAAGCAGAAGTAGTCTAAGCAATTGTGTGGCATACCTTCAGATGTGCCACTCAAAAGGTAATGAATGGTGGGACTATTGAATTATTTTCAGCATCTCAGGAAACATTATTGCAGTTTCTTTTGGTGAACTCACTAAAGAAGGATCGACATAACAGAATAATAAAAACATTGCAACATCTAATATTAAACAGGAATCTCTGTTCCCTTTGAAAAGTCTAATCACACACAGCATCCTCATTTCATTTTACACAAAGAACTACTGGTCCATTAAAAAAATGAAATTAACAGCAGGAAGTACTGATGTACATGGAAAAACTCAAAACACAACAGCTACAAACAGTAAGCTAAAAAGAAAAGTAATGGGAACCATAAAAATCCAACAAGTGCTCTTCTTTCTGTTCTGGGAAAAGAAGCCAAAAGGTTTAAAAAAATAATAAACAAAAGAAGAATATTCATGGTTAATGCAACTGCAACTTGCCTATTTCTTAGGAAAATCACTGGCAAAACCATCATAGGGTGTAGGGGAAACTGAGGATACATAATTTGTCATCTGTGTGTATTTATTTTTTCTTCACTTTTGAAATTACAAGCACAGCTTGTGTCTACTGGCACACACAGGAGATTAAAATAAAACAGGAATTAATCAAAATTAATATTTTTCTAACAGTAATGTAAGTATACAAGCTAAGGAAAGGACTGAAAAAGGCCAAATATCCCTGTCTCTATGCTGCCAACTTTCAAAATCAACCTAATAGTAAGAAACTAAACAGCTACACAGTTACTACTGTCAGATTCATTGGTCAGGCTCTTCACTGTGCCAAGTTTCTGCTCAGTGTGTGAAGCAAGGAGCACCACAGCAGCTTATTGTTCCCTGATACCATGTTTGGCCCCAGCAAACATGTAGGCTGAAGTGCCCTGGGTCTGCCTTTACCTGTGCTAACAGAAACAAATATACTTTCAGGCCTTTCTTTTTCCTTCCTTTGAAATATGAAAGCCAGGAAGGAAAAAGCAAAGGTTTTACTACGGGACTCTCCATCATACCTTCAGTCTGGGTTCTTGCCAGCCTGAGGGCATGCATGTGTGTGTCTGCATGTGCTTTTGTAGCTCCATAGTTAGATAGGGTGAGGCTTGGAAAAAAGACCGGACCTTGATGGATAGTTGATGATATTACAGACTAGCAATATCATCAAGAAGACAGAAAACACAAAGAGCTATAGGTTAAGTATTTAATTCTGGAAGTGTTATTTATACGACTAAGCATTTAATAAAAGCATGTCCAGTTCCAAAGTGTTGCCTGCAATCTGTTGTCTTGGATTTAAAACCAGACTGTCTGTATGTGGAAGGTTTTAAACCACCAATTTAATTTTCAATGGTAGATTGTCTCATGAAGGCAGAAAACACTCCCTCCCTGTTAATTTGCCAAGTTTTGTTAATAACTGATTTGAATCCCAAAGTTCTCTGTGTTTCAAAGGTAATGGTCTGTCTTAAGATATGAGAATGTGCAGCTGCATATTATCTTCTTAAGTCATAATCTTGACTGTTATCCAGTGAGCAGTGGTTCTTCCATAGCACACTCCTCTAGGAAACTCAGTCAGGTTTTTGTTTTCCTGTAACGTTGGCTAAACTTCCTTTGAAATAATAAACTTTGTTATGCTTCTCCAACAGTTTTCTCTTGAATTTCAGTGTTGTGGATTGTGTAATAGTGTGCTATACTTTTCTCCCCTTCCATAGTTCCATGTACTCCACAAACTTTGCTAACCTTTAGCTGTTCCCCAGTTCGGTTCATTACATGGCTTAATGATGGAACAGTAAAAAGGCAGGAATGATCAGTATCTCATTGACAACAGTGTGGTCTATGGACTAGGGCATCAGATAGCCCTGTGGTTAAATTACTGAACCCGGATTTACAACCCAAGTTAGGTATTCCAACACTACAGTGTCTGAAAGTCTTACTAGAATTTGAGCATCTAGGAATCATGAGTCAGTTCTCCCTCATGTGTGACCATGGCCAAACAATTTAATCCCTTTGAACTTATTTTCAACCAGTTCCTTGGCAATAGCAGAACTCATCTCCTTTGCACTGATGTTCTAAGGATTACATTATTTGTGCTTGTGACGCACTCAGGCATAACAGCAAATACTTGTGGAAGCCTCCCAAGGTTTTCAGCTTTCAGATGATCTACAAGTTTCATCCTTTACCTCTTGAGGGCCATGAGTGCACCATTAGCACAAATAACACAAAATTTGGGGTTATCATCAGAAAGCTATTACTTCTGTTTTTTAGAGTATTTACTTATACATTGGGGCCAGTCTAGGAACTGGTCCTGACCGAAGCATGCAGCATGGAAAACAACAAAATAAGGACTCTCCTTTCCCCATCTTCAACAAGTGATAAGTTTTAGATAGCAAAACAGCTAGGCCTAGTGGTTAGGGCAAAGTGCCAAAGAAAACCAAATAGGAAAACCAAGACAGCAGGAAACTGAAGCAAAATACATGCAGAATGCCAGCAAAGATCATGGCAGAAGTTAGAAAATTATGTACAGCTGCAGCAAATCACAGCAAGGGCACACAGCCAAGAAAAGTGGCAAAGACTTGAACAGCAAACTTGTTGAGCTCCAAAATAGGTTTAAATCCTGTTCTGAAGTCCCCTCTTCTAATAGGCTACACAAGGTCTTCTCTCACAGCAGAAATAAGTACGTAAGCTACATAAGCAGCCATTCTGCTAGAGTTGGGGACAGTTTTCTGTAAGGGTTGTCTGATAGCACCCTCTATATCCACACATACAGGCACTGTCAGCAAGACAATTGTGTAAGAAAGTAGAGCAAGGAGAAGGCAAAGCTGCAAATCTGCTCAAGGAATGGAAAAGAATCACATATTTTTAAAAAGTGTCAGAGTCTATATTGTTGCTACCACAAACAGGGTATGCTAAGAGCTCTTCTGTCCAAGGTTACACACCTGTCTCCACAAGGATGCAGTGCCACCAAACAGGCTGCAACTGAACATCTTATCTTAGCCCAGCAGGGCTGCAAGAAAATTTGATGCAAAACCTCTATTACAGGCAGAACACAACTACTTGAGCTTCTGGAAGAATTAAACCAATAAACTGAGATTAGGTGGAACAGGGAGCCCAGAGAAGGGTTGCTCTCTTCAGTCGCTCCTCATTGTCTTCACATTCTCTCTACCTTCACCCAACTTTTCTTCACTTGCAAATTTTTTCCTATTAGTTTGTCCTATTCTGCTCAGTCATTTTGAGGTTGAACTCTATTTCTTCAATGAATACTGAAATTCTCCATCTTGGTAGAAGTTACAAATCACAGACAGTTGCAACTACCACCTCAAAAGTGGTTTAGGTGCATATGGGCCACAAAGCTTCTCCACACAAAACTCAAATCACTCTTAAAAAACAGACACAAAGATAAAGAGGCTTCAGTACACACTGTTAACACCACTCTTCTTTGACCTGGTGTCTGTCAGCTTGTATATCTTCCACAATCCAATAAATATATTGTAGATTTTACGCAGAAGGGAAATCACATTTGCTACCTCTAAAGAAGTGTACCTTTTTCCACAGGGCTTAACTTAAATTTTTTTCAGGTGTTAGACAAGATAAAACCATGTTTGTGCTACTACATCAGCCCATTTTTGCACCTACTTTCAAGAATTCACAATAGAAAGCACATAGGTGCATCCCTGAAAATTAAAACTATACGTGAGTGCGCAAAACAAGGGCCAATCAAAGCTCATAATGGCAAATTACCCAAAACAAAAGTATACTCCAGAGACTGCATGTGCCTACTTAGGTCAAATTAACCTTCAACAACAATAAAAATATAACACTGAAAGAACTTAAAGCACTAGCAATCTCAGGAGTCATAAGCTGATCATGTGTGCTTTTAAAATGATGGTAATTTTTTCTTTATCTCATTGCTGGTTTCATGTTTCCCTGTATATTGGGAGGAGACAAAGATCTCACAGTTTTGTCCCACTACAAAAAATCCCAACAGAAGTCACATCAATTAGAGGATTGCAGAGTGTATGGTACATAGAAAAATGCAGAAAAATACTTAAACACCTGCACATTTGGGGCTAGGATCCCACATAACACAATTCACTGACAGTCCTGGAATTGGTGCTAAGACAAATTTTGTCCATGGAGTGCTGTGTAAAGCTAAGTGTTATTATTACATTCCTCAATGGCATCCACACAACATGTAAAAAATTGCTTTTGTAGAAATCACTGAGATTTAGAAAACAAAACTGGAAACATCTGTTTAAATATTGGCATGATTTTCCTGTGTTTTTCCACAATTCTGTCCTCAAAAATTAGATACTGTCCAATGAAAATATCTACTTTAAACAATTATTACTCTTATTCATAACCTGTCAAGGATATCACTATTACACGAATGTCATCATTTCCTTATAAGGCACACTGTGTTTAATCACAGCTAAGAGTGTTCACCTGCAATGATTCCAAAATTTAGAAGATCATCCAAGACTATTAGTAAGAAGTTAATTTTCCGCCAGAAAACTTGGACAATTTCTGAGCAGAGTTCCAGACCTCAGAATGATGCTACGTAAACTCTTCTGGAATCTGTTCTTTTTGCCTCCTGTTAAATTCATGAGTGCCTAGGCAAGATATCCTTCATTCAAAAGTCTTGTGCTGCCAACATGAGTGGAATTAATTATTTTTTTCCACAAGCAGGCAATCAGTGCAACCAACTAATGCAGCAGGATTTACTCCTCTGTTTATCTTTTAGAGTTTATTACTTGGATCATAGTCCTATTAAAGAAACTGCTGTCATCATGGTTTAAATTCTGCTTGCCATTCACACCTACCCAGTCTTTCTGCAGCTTGTAGGTCTCTGAATAAAGAGGGAGAGACACGCTGGAAAGCACACTGTTTCCCAGGCCTTCCATTACAGTTACAAATACTTTAGCTTCATTTTTTAGCCCAGATAAGGTAATAAGAAAATGATTAAAAGAGATGGCAAGGTTAAACAGCATCGGAAAAGAATAATAAAAGTTGGCAAAAAAATAAATTTCTGTGTTGAAAGCATGATACCTTCCCTCAAGAAATGCCAGAAAAGGGGTGTACTGTCTGCAGATATCTGATTTCAGAGCAAGGCACAGAGAAAACCTCATGCTGAAGACTGTAAAGACTTTAGTAGGTAAGTGCAATGTTAACAGCCTAACCGGAAGCCCTAAAGCTTTAACTCTGTTAGATGAGTACTTTAGGCACCATTGCTCGTTAAGAAAGGAACACTTCATGGTTTAAATCAAATCGAGGGTAGCATATGTGTTTTGCATAATGTTACCTTCATTGCAGCAGGTATTTCAGTTACTCTGAAAGAGTCTACTGAATTAATTAGTCTCCTCTTTGTTATGCAACAGAAAGGAACAGCTTTTATTCCTGTCCAGAACTGATTCTGGTCCTTCCAGCAACTAGATTTTCTTCTGTTCTACTCAAAAAATGTAGGACGGACAATAATAGTTTTTAATCTTCCTGGACATCTTGGAAACATTTTTTAAATTATTTTCTGCCAGCCCACTTCTACTGAGAGCTTTCACATGGTTCACAGCTAATGTAATCCTACATTTTAAAGAGGATGGATTACAGAGAATTATCCTCCTTGTTATATTGCAAGTGGTGAAAGGAACCTTTTTATTTTCCCTGATACAGTTTTATTTCAGAGCAGCGGCCTGGAAAAAAATGTGCCATTGTGGTCAGTTTGTGCCTTTGGTCACATCACCACTTGAGTAACTAAGAGGAAGAGGCAACTTTAAGGCATATTTCTCCCTGTTTCCCTTCATTTCAGAAGTAGTGAAAACATTTTTTTTTTCCATAAACCAGTATTGATGTTATCATGTGTTTTACTTTCTCCTGCTGGCTTTCCTTTTTTGACTTTTCATTCAGCCCAGCACTATAATATGCTGTGTTTATACAGAGATCAGATACAATGGGAACTCATTTTTGCTCCCATTTCAGTTTGTCAACAATAGAAATAAATAGCAGAAATTTGCAATTCCTGCCCTCCTCTATCTCCCTGTTATATAAGGGAAAGAGGTAAGGGAAAGAGTCAGTTTCATTACTTCTTCATTTGCTTTTCCTTCTTCTCCAATCCATACCCTTGGCATCAAGGAGAAGAATAAAGATGCCAAATGGTTTCCTCTCTATCCTACACCTAAATCAGCTTCAGGTAAGTCACATGTGCAAATGTGGATGTCACTGCTCTGTGGAAATTTGTACTGTAAAGCAGAGATATTTGGTACCCTGTTCCATTTGCTGGCAAGAAACAGTCTCTCAATGTTAAGACCATTACTAAACATTTAGCATATGTCGTGGTCAACATTACTTTGGCCAAAAGGCAAAGTAGCACTGCTTTACATGCAGTAGAAGTACTCGGTGAGAAGGATTTCTGGAGAAAGTCACACAAATGTTTCCTTCCAATTTCTGGCCAAAGGGCAAGAACAGCCTTCATGCTCTTGTTTCCATGGGAAAGAGAGAGGAGTATCGGTACATACAGCACTCTGCTTTTCCTTGGTTTAAAAACAGGTGTTGCAGTACTTACTTTTGACAACTATTTATTGTTTTGTCCTGCTTTCCAGACTTACTGCAAACACAGAATTTTCAGTGAAAATGAAAACACTGGCATATCACTGTCTACATTCTGGTGTCTTCAGTCAAGGAAGGTGGAAAGCACATCTTTGCTGAACCTCATATAAAAATTAAAAAACAACTCAGCCTCCAAGCCACATGAACAACATTTTTCAACAATATGTATTAGTTCAAGAAGCTATTCCGGAGGTTACACAAGCTTTGTAGTCTAACCAAATTCCCCATCAACCTATATATCCTAACTACATGCAAAGGCCCCAGCTGTGTAGTAAGAAGTAATGGATTTTTTCACTTAGAAACATGGGATATTACCCAACTAATACAGGATATTGCCTAACGTCTATAAAAGAAGCTATGGTCCCAAAGATGAAGAGAGTAAGGAAGTAATTGAAGATTGGTCTTCCAAACTTTGAAAAATTACACTCTTTTTCAAAGTCATCTTTTACAAAGGTCATTACACTGATAATCTGAAGCTGTTACACAACTATTTTGTCCTATTATTTTGTCCTATTATTACACTATAGTGTAATAAAATAAAGCTGTAGGGTCCTCAGCCCTAAAAAAACCAGACTGCTGCTCCAGTCAATAATTAGTCTTAGATTGTCATCTCAGATCTCTTCAAACTAAAAGCTGATTTCTGTAGGACTGCTCAGGTTTTGCATAGCAGAGTGTATAATCTAGGCCAAGCTGTTGTGTTGTTAATGTACCTACTTAAACCGAGCACTTCCATTTTCATATAACTGCTTATTCCCTTGTTTTCCTCTCATAAAGAGAGGAGAACCCTTATCATTTGCCATGGAAATAATTTCTAGTTCCTTAGGAAAATGTCCTACTAAATTTGTTACACTTGAAAAAGACCCAGACATATGCACTTGGTGCTCAACATATTTCTAGGCATGCACTGATTCACAAACAAATGCCAGCTTATTTTGTACAAAAGCCTAAACTACACCAGATTGCTTGGATGTAGCCAAAATAGGCATCAATTGCTGTTTGGGTTCAGTAACCAACAAACTTAGCTCAGCTGATTAGAGCATGGTACTTATAAGACCAAGATTGTGGGATCAATCCTCATATGGGTCATTTATTTAAGAGCTGGACTTGATAATCCCTTCATTGAGTGATGTGCGTCCCTTCCAAATGAGGATATTCTGTGAATCTGTGAAACCCAGTGAAAATCAAGGCAAATATACACTCAGAATATTTCCAACAAATGCCAATGTCAAAAGCTAAGAGAATAAGATTTCCTGGTCCATTGATCAAAGCCATTGTACAAAAAAAAAAAAAAAAAGACTATGCCTGGAATGGAAACAGTAAAGTTTCCATTCTGGAGTCTCAGGTGTACTACATAAACATTCACAGTGGCTACAAGCACCCATTTTATTATTGCTCAAGTATAATATTTGATCTGGACAATTTGAGAAGGAATTAATATAACAGCTCTTTGTGCATGCAGCAGAAGGAAATGCAGTTTATCTGTCAAACAAAGTGCTCTCCACTTTCTTGCAGCTTGGGGAAAAAGGTGATGAACTGGCCATTTTCTACCATAAGAATTTTTCTGTTTACAAAATGAAACATTCACACTGTACTTAAAGTGCATTATGAATCAGGTTTTTTCTGCTAGAGAATTTTTGCATCAGTAATTATTTCTTGGAAATTAGAGTTTAGTTGAAAGCTGCTTAGATGCAGGAAACAGAAAAACACTGGCTTGCTCACCTCCAGGTGATATTCTTCAACTGTGCCAGACTTCTGTTTGTGCAGCTGTTGTACTGCTTTTAAAGTAGGTGAAGGATGAAATCCCTTCATGACTTATTAAGTTTGTTGTTTTCTATCTCTGGGTCAAACATATTTTTCTCTGGACTGATCTGGAGTAGATAATTCTAGGTTTTCTGCAGATTATCAATAGACTGTTCCCAAATAGCACCAAGACTGTTTCAAGTGACCCTTAATAAACAAAGAGACAGGAAACCCTGATAGACTCCCAAGTACAGTGCTCAGCATAGTTCATCTCAATATTTCCCAACCACCACATGCCGGATCAGCCTCGAAGAAAAGCACTAAGCAGAGCTGTTTCATAATGAACTGGCTACTTCCAGCCTCAGGGGAACACTGCTGTATCCTGAAGGTCTTACTGCCCATATAAATCATAATGTATATATTATGCCAGGTAACCAGGATGCAGAAGTCATTCCCTTGTCTTCCCTTCGGTTGATGAGTCTTACCCATTCAAGCAATTCTGCATTTCGAGGACCTGCCTAGAATCAACATGCAGAGGGGATCTACACATAGATGTGGCACTTAGGGTGATGGTTTAGGGGAGGACTGTGGCAGTATTAGGTTTCCGGTTGGACTATTTGACCTTAAAAGTCTTTTCCAATCTAAATGATTCCATGATCTGACTCAATTCAACCTGAAAAGCCCCTATGAGTAAATATATGGGGAGTTGTGATGGACCAGCACAAAACAGCGAATAACAGAGACCAGAATTTGACCCATAACTCTGAAAGAAACTATTTGAACATCCCTAAGAATTAGATTGATGATGTAAGGCCACAAGATTTTTACACTTAGTTCTGCAGTAGTTGCTTTAATGTTCTTTAATATCTTTATATTCTTTTCCATAAGACAGTTGTATTCCAGTAGTCAGGCACTCATGAACACTACAATAATAAATTTCCTAGCACTGAGCACAGTGAAAAAAAGAAACAGTTTCAAATTCATGAGGGATTATGATAGATAAATAAGGCAAAAATAACTTAAAGAACTCTGAAAAATCTTGACTTTCTTTAAAACAAATAGTGCACAACAAATGAAATAAAAGATGCAAAGCTGAAATCATCAAACATCAGGGTTGGTATCTGCTAAAACTAGTCTTACAGCCCAGGATCTAAGGGATAGTCCAAGCCATTCCTTGACAGGTGTAAGCAATGGGACAGTGGGAAGTGAAGTAATATGACAAACCACTGCTGGAGGGCAGGAGAAATAGGACCAAGCATATTGTGTCGCCTATAACACGAACCCCATGAGCAGCTGAAATTTTTAAGACTCTGTTATCACTTTGCTTTTATTTCAAAATCTTGTGCTTCTTCGAGATCTTGCAGAACATACACAGGACTATCACATAATCTTCAATTTTCAAGTGTGTAAAGCTGTTTCATGAACAAATTGCTCTACACTTACTCCAAATTGACCTAAATTGTTATTACTCACCTTGGAAATATTTCCAGTGGCTAGTTCTCCCCATCTACAGCTATTAGTCAAGGTGACATAGGAAGTGTTGAAATGGCAGATCTTGTTAGAACACTAATAAGAAGTTAATAATTCTGCAAGTTAACTTTACGACCAATTAATCATACAATGCGATGAGTGCTGGAGGCATTCTATTCCAGATGCATATCCTAATTTACCTGCATTAAAGCACACCTCAGGAAGATAGCTTTGCAGTTGAAACAGAAAGCATGCTGAGATAAAAGGAAATTGCTTTGGGGTTACCAAGAATTCAGGCTATGAAGTAAAATCTTTTGCATTTCATGGGTGTTATACAGTGCAGTGCACTCTTACCTCCATGGGAAAGGCCTTAAAATTAACCGTGTGTTCAGAACCACGCTGGTTTTCTCTCCCCCAATGAAATCGAACATCATGTAGTTCAAACTCATGTCCCCGAGGTAATGGCCCCCCTATTAACACTGGGAAAGAAGATAAGTGGTAAAGAACTTGTCTTTCAAAGCAGACAAGCCACTGAATATATTCTCCAAATACAACAAAGAGATTGTGGCAGTCTTCTACATTATTAGTGGTACCAGAGAGGAGAAGAGTTAAGTTGACAGACTTGTCATCACTACTTCTGAAGAACCTTGCAGGTACAGAACATGAACTGAGGCAGTTATGAAAAACAGTAAAACTGCTGTCATACTGAACTCTTTGTTTTATGAGGCAGAACACCAAATAAAAAAATTATGCCTTTACCAGTCAGAAGAGGGAATGTTTATTGGTCTTATCAAGACATTAACCGTGTACTCTAAACAGATGGCAGGGGTTCTGAATTGAACTGGGAAGTTACCTCCAGGCTGTCCAAATGCTTACTCTCCATCACCTATATTTACTATGGGTCACAGAAATAGATAGAAAACTTTTGATTGCAAATATTTTGCTAGGTAAAGGTGTTCAGTCATATACCACCTGTCAGGCTTCTGAGATACAGAATTCCTCCATACCGAAATATAATCAAACCTATTCACTGGAGCAAAAAAACATGCCTCATTTACTTAAAAACAGCTTCTAGGCAGCCAAGGCCTTTCCTTACTCCAGTTTTTTAAACATCTGGAATTTCTTAAAAGCATCTGTCCACAATCGCAACACATGCACAAAAAATTTTATATAGCAGCTCAGTACTTTTGCATTAATAAAGACTTCCACCATAAGTAGTAAAAGCAAGCAGTTGTGAGGCCCAATCTGCTATGGAATTAATCAACGGGAAGATTTTGCCCAGGGATTTCTGAATCTGCTTTAGATCAAATATTACACCACAAGCTGGAGGTAACTTCCCACTAAAATCATTGAATACGGGCTTCTAGGCAGGGCTGAGTTTTATTTAAGGGCATTCACAGTCTTCCCCAGAATCCATTAAATTCCGCTTACATTTCATAGACTTGGAATTAATCTTTTACAATCTCTGATAATTGATAAGGATTATTTAACTGCATGAAATAGAGCCTTAGGGATTTGGTTCCATAATATATAGCTATTTTGACACACAAACTATACAGCCTGAGTTTGGAGCACAAGACGTAGTGTAATACTAAAACATAAGTTAGCAATTGAACCATATTACAACTGTACAAACATAAAACCAAAGGTATGGAACTATAAAAAAACTGAAAGAAAACAGATCAATTATGGTTTTCATAAACAATTATGTTGGAGGGAATAAAAAGTCAAATATTCCAATTAATCCTTTTAATAATTCTTCATAACTAATCTAACAGCCATTAGAGTTTCTAAAATGAAATGTCCTAAATGTAGTTATAGATTCAGATTTGCATCTTAACCTTATCTGTATTCTATCTATACTTATATCTCCTAGAGGGGAAATCTACAAATCTGGTGAACACTCAGGGAAACAACCCATTGAAGTATTTAAGAAATCTGGACAAATGAAAAGAATCGTGGTACTCAGTTAGGGCTCAATTAGGATAATATAAATCATCATCATCATCATCTCAATTAGGAAAATTGAGCATTTTCTCTGTTTTAAAATATTGCTCTGAGAAAAACTGTAACGAAAACAAATGTTCTCTATATGATGTAGTTCTGGATCTCCAAGAACTTCAAAGAGTTTATTTCCAAGGCTTCAGTCAGGATACTTGATCCCATGATAAAACTATTTCATAGCTGGTCATGGTTCTTCCACCTAATGCACAACACATATTCCATCATCAAAATGAAAGCAGCTGTGAAAATGTTTGCAATTAAATAGTGAGAAGGATTTGGGAATTCCATATGGACTGTGTGTCTCAAATTAAAGGATAAAATCAATCACAGTAATGACAAATTTATTTTTAATGTGTATTTTAATCAGTTTACTTTTTTCCATAAAGAACTTTTTCTTTGACTGTTAAAATTACAGTAGATGAGGATCTCTTGTACATTAATTGGACAGAGTTTCAAAAGCATTCAGTGCTCAATAGTTCCCATCAAAATAATGTGGCTAAATGGATTTGTCATCAGAGATCCCCTGTGAGGAAAAGAAACGGCAGGAGTTTCTGCAATACATGAAAAATGGCCAGAATACTAGGCCAGGTTCAAACACAGCTTATTAACTCTTTTCTCCTCTTGGTAGGTTTAAGAAATGTTGTCTTTTCCCTCTCAAATTATTCCCAGTTTACAAATAGAGAATGGGAAATTACATAACATGAAATCTAAGGAAAAGGTGAAACTAAACCAAGATTTCCTAAATCATCATTCCATACTTCAGTCATAAACTTTCTCTATTTCACATTTTCTTATCATTTAAGACTCATCTGTCTGGCATCACACTGCATTCAAGTATAAAAAGAAGTCTTTCATTTTTTCTAATTCTCTTAATGGTTTTGCAAAGGCATTTAGGTGCATTGGTCCCATCTCATTAATTATCGCTACTAAGTTTCAAACTGCCCTTGGGAAAGGTAGGATGGAAGGAGTTGCATTTTGGCATGCAAGTGATGAGGTCATTTGTGGTCACTCTCACTTCCTCCACAGGAGAATTCAAGAATTTCTGATCCTGCAGGGAGAACCTTATCCCTTGGGAAAGAGCTCTGATTCTGAAGAAGGCAGTAAAACTGACTGGAAGTACAACATCTCGCTTTTATTGCAAATCTGCAAAATTACGTGGAAATAAATGTTCTGTGTTGAAAAATACAGGGAAATTATCATCAAAAGGAAATTTTAAAGGAAAGCATCATTATTAAAATAACAAACCCTTCCTTTCTAAAAAACTGTGTAAAACTGAACTGACTCCCTCACTTAGCACAGCTGTAGTTCCCAGTATTACTGAGTTCTCAGAAGGAAACAAAAGTTGGAATGTCTCATGGTTTGACAATGTTCAGCTGTTTAAATGCCCCCAAAGGGCTGTTACTAGCTAAGACTGGTTGAAATAACATGGAGGTTCTTCCAAACACATAGTAAGAACTACTGCAGTGCTGGAAAGCAAAATGGACTTTTTTCTCCCTACTTTCTTGTCTTCTTCATATAGGATATTTTACCCAGATGAAAGGTCTGAGTAAGATATTGCAATTTCACTTATGTTGGAATTGTTTATTATTTGCTTCTAAATCATATTTGATGAGGGACACCAAAAATGTCATTGTTTAAGAAATGAGGACTGCCTTCTACTTGGTCCTCATCAATATTGTGAGCATGTTTAACTGGTGTATTTATCTTAAGCTGTCCAATTCTGTACTTAGTATTCAGAACCCACTCAAATTAATGGGAAAAAGCACTTTTAACTTACATGGTCTTTGAACCATGAACAAATCTTGTCAGCTGTACAGAACAGTTTGACACTCCACTGTCTTAGCAATAGTCTGTACTGCTTCTGAATGCAGACAGCTGCTAATGCCAGTGAATTGGATACCACCATCACAAGAGGAAATTCTGGACATGCTTCAAAGCAATCTGACTGACCATCCAGTCTGGCATCAAAATCTGCAACTCCCATTGCAACACTTGCTCCTCTTCCTACCAAAGTCAACAGCAACACTCTCACCGGGCATAGTCCATGCTGAATGGGCACAACTGCTCGCTGCTGGGAAAAGCTGCTTTTCCTACACTCCAGGACATAAGTCTTCAGGCAACACAAGCTTTAGCCGGGAAAACCAAGGCCATGTTTCGGCATACCTGATTTTGACTTCAGGGCAATCTGAATCGAATGCCCGTCGTTGATCACTTCACAGTCACGACACACCACGTAGTTCGGTGACAAACGCACTTCCAGGAGCGAGGGGTCATATTTAGCTTCTCTCGAGTTCAAGTTAATGGGCGACTGGTACTCCCCGTTAGCATCGGGGAAAATCAGCCCCCACTCCACTCCTGAAGCACAAGGGAAAAGTGGTTACGGAGGCACCCGGCAGCACGCGCTGCGGGTCAGACAGACCCCGTCCGGCCGCTGCCCCCGGGAGGGAAGGGGCTGCCCCGCCGGACCCGGCGGCTCCGCGGCCGCCGCCCCGCGCTGCCCTCCCGCCGGCGGGGACGGACCTGCGCCCGCTGCGGGACGGCCGGGGAGCGAACCCCTCTGCGCTCCGCCGCTGAAATCCCCGCACCGCCTCCCCCTCCCCGGGCCGCGGACAAAGTTTCTCCCCGGCGGAGACGCCGCCCGCTCCTCACCTTCCTCGTAGCCCCACTCCGGAGCCTCCTCCCGGCGCGGCAGGGGCTCGGCGCCCTCGATCAGGCTCCTGTCAGCCATGGGCGGGCTCCCCGGGAGCGGCCGGGCGGGGTGTGCGGTGTGCGAGCGTGTGCGGGGCGAGCCGGGCTGGCGGCGCTCGGCTCCGCGCCTGGACCTCCCCCCGCCCTCCGCCCCCGCCCGCGGGTGTCGGCGAGCGCCGGGGCAGGGGCAGGGCCGGGGGCGGCCGCCGGGTGACACCGGGAGCCCGTCGCTGTCCCAGCGGCGCGGCGCGATGCGGCGCGGCGAGCGAGAGGTGAGGTGGCAGCGGGCGTTCCCGGCGGGACGCTGCTCCCTGATCCTCCCTGCGGCTTCCTCGGCGTCCTCCTCAGGCTGCTTCCCTAGCCCCGGTGGGTGTGTGTCTCTACAGCTCCTGCTGCCCCTCCAGCTGGGCACAAGCGCTCTGTGCACCCGGGGACACCCAGGGAGAGCAACTTCAACAAGGCGAAGGGCAGAGCCCGGCCACTGGGGAGGAACAACCCAGGCGCCGGGACAGGAGGGGGACTACCTGTCTGGAAATGCATTTGGGCATTGGGTGGGTGGCACCCATTGTGGGTCGTGGTGGGGCATCAGGTCAGACATGAGCCAGCAGTGTGCCGTTGCCGCAAAGAAGGTGAACGATACCTTGGGCTGCATTAGGCAAAGCAATGCCTACAAGTCGAGGGACGTGATCGTGCCCTTCTGCTCAGCTCTGGTGTGGGCACACCTGGGGTGCTGGGTTCAGATCTGGGTTCCTTCAGTACAAGAGAGACATGGACGTACTGGAGAGAGTCCAACAAATGGTCACGACCATGGTTAAGGTGCTGGACCATCTCTCCTATGAGGAAAGGCTGAGAGAGCTGGGACTGTTCAGCTTAGAGAAGAGCAGGCTCAATGGGATCTCACAGATGTGTACAAATACCCGAAGGGAAGATGCAAAGAGGGTGGAGCCAGGCTCTTTTCAGTGGGGCCCAGTAACAAGACCAGTGGTGAGGGGCAGAAATTGAAACATGGGAGGTTCCTTTCGAACATCAGGAAACACGTTTCACTGTGAGAACGTGTGCACAGGTTGCCCCAGGAGGCTGTGGAGTCTCCATCCATGAGGGTATTCATCTGAATGGTCCTTGTTCTGGGCAGCCCTGCTTGAGCAGATGATTGGGACAAGAGGATCTCCAGAAGTCCCTTCCATCATCAGACATTCTGTGAATCTGTTTACTCCTCACCACAGAGCACTGTGCCCCTTCTATAGAGGAACGGAGACCCTCAGTGAGGATAAGGAAGCCACTGAATAAGGAAGGGAGCCCAGTTCTGTCCCTTCTGTCCTAAAGGAAGAAGTGTGGCATCAATTCCTACTGCAAATTATACAAAATGGAGGGTTTGAGGAAATTCTCTCCCTAACATGAAGATGCCTCAGTGCAAGGTTATGAAAGGACTCTTCATTCTCCTTTGAAAACAGCCGTGTATGGAACTAGAGAATATTCATTCTGTCAAGGGAAAAAAGGACAGAAGGGACCTCTGTTACAGAGATCTCTTCTAGGCAATGGCCCAAAAACTTGCATCAGTGACAGGAAGGGAAATGGGAATGTAGTACTGACAGTCTGCAATCCCTGACAGCAATCAGAAAAGGTAACAGAAGCAGTCAAATAGCATTGCTATAGTGGTAAGAAGTGCCCTTTGCTTACCATCCTAGTCCACTTTAAGACAGTGACCAGACCTCCCTGAATTCTGGCATCCCAAGAGGATAACATCTTGATCCTGTGCTGTTGATCCACAAGGTTTGATCTAGGTGTGGAGCTCATTGTGCTTCAGTGACCCCCAGCTCAGTAGCAGTACCTGTGTTTCCTGTGCAGCACTGGCAGGGGAGCAGAAGTTATCATCAGTGTGAATGTGAGATGAAAAAAGAAGGACTGAGATGAAACTTCATTAATGAAGCAAGAGAGTATTGGTTCATGAGCTGCATGCAAGGTGAAAAGAAAATAGGGCAAAAGAAGTAAGGCTTTACTGGGTTGGGTTTTTTCAAGAGCAGAGAAGAAACACAGGTTTCCTTCTGCAGTATCATACTACCCAAATTAAAACATGGTGCAGTTTATTGAAGAAAAAAATCTCTAACAGACATTTTTCATATATTGAGCACCTGACATTAGTACAAACAGAAAACTCAGATATTTTTAATGGGCATTTTAGTCACATGAGGTATCATGTTGTATATGCACACCCATCTCCCATAGCCAACTGGCTTTATTAAGTTGTTATGTTTTATCATCTACTCACTTCTAAAAGACACACCTGCTGCTTCTATTAATGTAGATTCATTTGAATCATTGTTCAACCACATGGGGGAAAAACCATACATTACCCTAAATCATCACCAATTCTGGTCCATCTGACTGGAAATTAATTTTCTTCTTCAAAAGGAGTCTTATATTTTGGAAACAAACCAAGCAGCCCTAGGAGGCTGGGTTCATTCCCTCAGTTCTTGAAATACAGTATTTCATTCATTTATGCTCTCTGTTAAGTCCTTTCCTGCAGTAACCTTCCTGTGGGATGTCTGCTCTAGAATTTCACGCTTATGAGGGGCAACTTTATCAGACCTGTGAGTTCTTGTCTTGCAATTAATACTTCTCATGGCTTTGCCATGTATTTGTTGCCCTTCCTTTTAACCTTTTGATTCTTTCCATATCCATCAGGAAAATTAGGCATAGCAGGTAAAGCATTACTGAATAGTTGACATTTCTTTATTCCCACATGTCTGCTGAGTAGTTTTTGTGCAAATATCCTGTTTCTTCCTTAGCATCTGTCAGGCATTGCATGATCTAATCAACAGATTACATTCCACTGAAGATTCCGGGGACTTCTTTGATGGTGAAGTGTGTAAGTAACGTAGGAGTTTGCTTCTCCACCAGGAAATGGAGCATGGGACTGAGCCCTCACATTAAACTCCAATCACAAATGCGGATATTGACCTTACCAATCTCTGCACAAGCCAACTCACTCATTTATGGACTCAGCTTCAAGTAAAAGGGTTGAAACAATCACATGGAGATAGTAGTATGATCTAAGATTTGTTCAAGATCAGTGGGGTTTGATCTCCTTTAATGATGTAGGCAAATGTAAAATTATGTAAGTTTGTGTAGAAGCTCCCAATAGTTGAATTTACTATGAAAAGGTGTTAAATGTATAACTATAATACATATAAGTGCTCTATTCTGTAAAAATGTATTGCTCATGATGTTTGCTACATTGGCTCAACACACTGAAAAAGCTATAGATAGGTATAGTTATGGCCCCCAAGCTAATATCAAACTGTTGGGCTAAAAGTAGGAGAAGCTCAGCCAGCATGACCTTCATAAGTGTTATAACACCTCATCAACAGAAGCAGGAGAAGGACACCTCTCTCCTGAATCCCAGTTCAGCCTTTGATTCTGTGGAACATGCTGACTTCTTGTTTAACTGGGATTAATGATCACACCCTTTGATAGTACCAGGAATAAAAAGCTCAGGCACAGATCTGGGGCTTAACAGTTCCTCTTTGAACTCACACAACAGTAGTTCAGAAGCAGTGTAGTCTCTGACATTCCTTTTGTCAAATGAGAAATGGCATTTTGAAACATGGTTAGTAAAATACTTAATCCTGATGATATTCCAAGCAACTATTCTTCTGTTTTCTATATCTAGATAGACTTATTTGTTCTTCATGATTTTTTTTTTTTCAGAAGATAATATATCTTCCCCAAACACCTTAAAAAGTGTATACTGGGAAAACTGGGCCTGAACCAAAATTCTCCATCCAAACACTGTAAAATTTGTATGTGTAAATTGTTATTAATGACTAGCAATATTTTTTTAAGAGGTTACATGTCCACAACTTTACTTACTGCTTTCACCACTCTGAAGAGAGTCCAATGCAGACAACTGTACAGGCTACTGAGAAATCTATAGGGGAAAAAAAAGGCAGAATTACATATTAATTATTTTAGACTATACATTCCCACCTGCATGATTCTTTGCAGACACAGAACTGACAGTTATTTCCTCTGTGTGAGGGGTGAGAAATTCAGACTCTGAGAGGATCATATTTCCTTATTATCCACATTTTTCTTTATTACACTGCTGCCAGCCTAGAGTAGTTGAGGGCATGCAGGATTTAATATTTTGATAGGGAGGGAATTGTTCAATGGAATATTAGAGCATTCCATTTGGGGTAATTTAGAGTCTATTTATGCTTCTGCAAGCCAGATCTCAGTTCTTGCCAAGGTGTCCTGAAAGAAAAGGCAATGTCTGTACAGCACGACAGGCAGCTGAAGGGACCCGGAGCATCTAGTTTTTCCACTGAATAGGGCTTCCTATTTTGCTTCCTGTGTTGACTATGAGGTTGACCACCAAACATCTCCCACGTGGTCTTGTTTCTATCTTTATTTCTTGCCAGGTTATGCTCTCAAATAAGTTTGATTCTTTTCCAAGTTTAGAAGTGTGAGCACAGAGTTTCTGCATTTGAACATTAAAGCACAAGCTTATTTGTAATATTGAAAACATCTCTGCACATTTTAAAAGGAACTGGTTCATCAAAAGGAACAATATTCCAGTATTCTTGGAATAATAATAATATTTGCCTATTTTTATTTTCTTCATCTGTAGTAATGTGTTACAAAAAGGAAAAGTTTGTTTGGGTAGTTCAAACAGTCCAAGATGAAAAGGTAAAGGGAGATCGTTTCCAGAAAGGGGGCATTCATAGCAAAAAGAAACTATTCACAGTGAAGGCCACTGTATGTTTGCAAGTCAGATTGACATTGGCAAATGATATACTGCAAATACTGCAAAAATATGTCAGCTGAATCCCAATTTCCCCTTACATCTACACCAAAGGGTGGTTTCCATGGCCTTGTGTGTTTTTATGGTCTGTAAGTGTAAATTTGTGCTTCCTGGTTTTGCCAGGTAATAGGATAGACGATTGGCCCTGCACACACTTCACATGTTTCACTTTACAATATGCATGGTTTGGGTGGGGAATTTAAGGATCAACATATTGATCTGCAAGTGTGTACAGAAGTTCTTCTACAGTATAGTTATAAACCTCTTACATGCACAAGAGATCAGGGGAAAATGGGAACAAGCTACAAACCTATGGGCATAATTGTTGTGTAGTCCCCCTGTGTTCAAATGGGTAAAACAGGACTATTATGGCTGCCCATGAGAATTTAGACATACAGCTAGAGGACACTAAAACTACAGCAGGATAGTTTCAAGTTCTTTAAAGAAAACATAAGGAATAGGAAGTCATTTTTGAGAACTGAAAATACTACCATCAAAAGGGAACTGAAGAAATTATAAAGTACAACGTATTTAAGGGCACACTAAAAAATTTAGAGAGTAATCTATGTAGTCTCCTGAAGCTTTTCCTTCCCCTAAAAGGATCTAGCCCTGGCAAAAAAAATGTGTAAAAATTACAAAAAGTGGTGGACACAGCAGGAATTGCTGATGAAGTAAAGTAAGCACAAAAGTAAAGTGAATTCCTGAAGACAATAGAAGACTAGAAGGGAAGTGAGATTTTTTTTCTGTTACCAGGCCAAAAGGAAAAGAGTGTTAAAGGATGAAATAGGATGTCTCTGAAACACAGAATGCAAATGATTATCAAGGGCCCTGACATGGCAAAACTCCTATGTAAATAGTTCTTTATTCCTTTAGGAAGGAAGCAAAACTAAAGATACACCCAGATGCAAATTAAAGGAAGAAGATGGGAAGCTGAGGGTGAAAATCTGCAATAAGGAGATGATAAATATGTATTTACCTAGCTGTAATCATTTCAGATCTTTAACATTAGATGAGAGTCTTGAAGGATTATGAATTTCATATAATGGCTATCGAAAAGGAGTGGCTCTTTGTCAGTGGAACTGAAAGACGTTAAATCCACCACTTGCAAATTAAATGTTTCAAAGGGAAGTACTGAATCAGGGAAAGATATAATACCTTCTAGAGTTTAAATAAAAGGAGAGAATGAGTTAAATAATGAGCCTGATCATTTTTTCACTAGAAGAGCACAAGCAGGTGTTGGCTTACAGGGGTTGACTTTTCATCTGGGAAGCTTGTGAGAAAGAGGAAGCACTGATCAGCATGAAGTGGCAAGGGGATAACAACATATTTGAGCCTGTAAAATGATGGTGAAAGGAGTGTCAGTTCATCATTCATTCTACTAAGTTTCACTTATCAATGTGCCAACATCCATAGCTGGCAAAGTGCTCATGTGCCCTGTTCTGGAAAAGCTATGAAATCGTACATTCAGAGTGCAATCTGGCTTCCTATATCACAAGCTATTACATTTCATGCAATTGCTCATGTATTAAGTTAATTATTTGGCTATCAATAAATAATAACTTGTGTTTAGCCACAGCACATTTTTCAGAAATGCCTGACTTGAAGACGTCAAGACATGAAGAATTCATTATTTTGAGAGCTCGTTCCAGTAGTTAATCTCTTTCAGTGTTAACTAATGGGTATTCAATTCTAATTTGAATTTTTCTGGCTTTAGCTTTCAGCCTCTAGCTCATGTTATGCTTGTTTGCCTTGACAGGAGAACCTTTATTGCTTTGTGTTTTCTCTCTAATGTGCTCACCTGCGGTCTAATGTGGTCACCTCTGTGAGGCCTAAACAAAAGGAGCTCATTAACACTTACTAGAGGGTTAAGATCAGGATATCTTGGGTTTAGCTTTTTTCTGCACATTTTCCCATTTTCCACATTAAAAATATGGACACTGTAGCTTGTTTCACCTCTATGTACTCATTTATTTCTTTTTTTATCTGCACATTTAGGATTCACATTAGTCTTTTTTTGCTGTTGAATCAAATATTGGATCTCTTGTTTGCTGCAATTTAGTATAAATAGTAAATCCACTTTCTGAGTCAGGGTATCCAGGAGCCAGTCTACAGGATGTGGACACAGACTGCATTATCATTTTACGTTTTGTTGACCTAAAATGCCATTCATTTGAATGAGCCCTAATGCTCCTTTTTAATCAGTATCTTTTACACTAGTAAATCATATGCCTTAACAAATCTGTAATCTCATTATAAGTTTCTTTGACAAGACACACTTCTAGTAAAACTATTGTCACTAGCATTAGTCCTCTACATCAAGTTTTTATGACTGTAGTCCCATATTTTTTGTAGTTTTCCTGCTACTTTTGTCAAACCAGAGAGTAATTACTTAAATTATCTCATTTCTCTCTCTCTTTCTTTAATATTTACATAATGATAACATTATTTAGGTCTTTTAACATCTTCTTCTATTTATTAAAGATAAAATAATAAAAAAACCCAAACAGAATAAACTTTGGATCTGTTCAGCCAATTCTTGTAAAATGCCAGGGTTCTGTGAGAATCTGGTAAGCACCTATCTAGGTGCATACATTTAAATGAGATTTTAAGGTTATGATATTGCACAATACCACTTAGCTATTAATAAAATGCAAAATTCTTTAACCACACATGATGTAAGCAGATGATACTCCTCCCCAAACATAAAACCCCCAAAATATTTATGAATATTTTATCTCTTTATCACCATCAACAAATTCAGAGTCTCAGACAGTAATGACTTCAAGTCTCTTCTCTAATTATTATAGTTAAAAAATTGTTACAAATTTGTGTGAAACCTGGTTATTGATTTTTCCTGAAGTGTTTATCAATATTTTTATGGCCTGAAATTTCTACTACATATTAATATTTGTTTACTCTTTTTTTACTTATTTCTACTCATTTTTTTCTATTCACCACTGAATCAGCATCAGATTTCAAGTACCACTGCTCTATTTTTGGGTACAGAAATGTGTCACACTTTATAGTCAGTAAAGAGCTCCCTATTTTCATTGACATTTTTCTACCTTTTTCCTTTTAAGTCATGATGCTTGTAATCTTAGTGACAGATAACAAACCGTATGATTTCAGTGTATATACAGCAGGAAACAAAAGACATGGAAAGCAGTTTGCAGTTTCAAAGTCCAGTGGCCAACTGCAGGTAATAATTATGAAGGAACAAGTACTTAAAAGGAGAACAGGCAGTAAGTGACAGGCAGTGTGTCACTGTAATGCTGCTAGAGTGGCTCTTAGATCATGTCCTCAGTTTGGCAATTCAAAACTGATCAACTGGAACCTTGGAAGAGGAGATATTTCCATTCAGATTTATATTTTACCAATCGTTAATCATTGGTAGATAACAAGGAAGAAGCAACTGATTGTGTTCTAATTTAAATGTTTTGTATAGAAACATTGAACACTGATTTTTCTTGGATTAGTATTCTTCCAGGGTGATAATATAATCAAAAATAATGTAGTAATATTTGGCTCCAATTAGATGTGTGGTAAAAAGAACCACAGCCTCAAGAATTGACATCTTGCACAGACATAGAAATGTTCATATTCAGAAATGAAAAGGAACTGGTAACTTTCCAAGCCACTGAGCAACTCCAAACAGCTACCATTAAAAATAAAAATACTTTCCCACACTGAATATGAAATATTTTCCAAAAATACTCCAGATTTACATGCAGTAATTTATCCAGTGGTTCTAATACTTTATCAATGTCCTACAATACATCTGTGTACTGCAGTTCTGTATAAAAAGGGCAGGGGGGAAGGCATCAGAGAACATTTATTCATTAAAAAGAAGAGTTTGATATCAGGCTTTTTATTCTTGCAATTGGATTTTGTATTTCACAGTCTTCACCCTCCTGTTTAAGAATCTGAAAACAGGCATTTGCTGGTTTACGTTGAAACACAGGAGTCTTCAGCTGCTTCCTAATGTTTGTTCCACAGGAAGGGAGTTAGTTCATAGCATACTGTGCTTTGTTGAATCTGCATCAGCAAAGCAGATAAGCTCAGCCTCTTCATCTGGAAAAGGAACAGAGGAGTAGCTCCAGGAGACAGTGCAATACTCCAGGATACTGTGAAGATTTCAGGCAACAAGATGACTTTCAGGTAAGCAGAAAAGGTCCTCTGTTACTTACATTCGTGTGCTGCTTCCCAGACTGTTCATTTTGGCACTGAAAAACCCTGTATTGGGTATGTTAACATACATTTAAGTGCTGGGTATTCCCTTCATGCAGAAGATGGCTCATCACCAGCTGTTCTGTGTGACACACGTGGACTGGTGTCATATGGAAGGAAGGAGCCAGCAGGGCTTTTTCCTGAAAATCTGATGCTGAGATTTGGCTACTTACGTACTTTGATTACACTACAGTTCTCTCCATAGAGACCTTATCACATGAAAGGGCAGGCTCCTTGTGAGTCCTGGCACATTTTTTGTTTTGGCAGATCCCTCCTTAGAATTCAGGGAGGCAGAAGATACTTTTCAGGTCACAAGGCATCATTTATAGCTTCTTGGGAGTTTTCCTGGACTGTTTACACTAGCACTTAGTAGAAGGCCTGCATGATTAAAAGCTTGTTTATCACAGAACTTCTTTGCTAGCTTAGGGCATCAAAGCAAGTTGTTCCATGGCAGTGCTTTTTCAGTGTCACGGGGAAAGTGAAATCCACAGTAGACAATGCAGTGCAGTGCATCAAGCCCAGGAAGCTGCAGGCGTTTTTCTTGTAAACTCCTTTCATAGTTAAAATCCTAGGCACTGTGCAAAATCCCTGCAGTGTGGTGTTTCAAATGAGGTACAGCAAAAGTGGCAAAAAAAAAGTAGGCATGCTTTGCTAATGAGGGCAAATTGTGCCAGCTCCTTACAAAGAATAGCGTGTTTCCACCCACATCAGACTTGATAGATGTGGAAAGAGAGGAGAGAGAGGCTATAGGGCTACTTATTCCTTTCTACTCACCTCAGTCTGGTGTCTCGTAGAGACTATGGAACATATCACGTCTGATCTTGCCCTCATTGAAAAAGGACACTATTTTGTGGGGAAGTTGGTTTGCCTAAGGGGGAAAATGGCAGTAGCCAGATTCTCACCACACACCCATAGTATGCTCTCAGACTACGCTGCTGCTGGCTTTAACAGCAATAATATCATTGCCAACTATCAGTTTGTGGCCTTCGTTAGGTTCAGGAGTCTGGCTGTTGTAAATTGTAATATTTTACAGCTACTATTCAGGGTATTTATATGCAGTTTCAGACAGTGCTGCAATTTATGGAGAGCATCCATTTGGGGGTTCTCAGATTATAAGAAATTTTGTAGTTTATATAGCATTCAACTATGCCAGACATTTTTTCTAGTATTAGACATTTTTTTCTTAAGTACTTTCTGTGGTAACTTAAATCATTCCCAATATCCTCATGTTTAAATTATATTCCCATGCACACTGCATCCATCAGAGTTGATGACAGTGCAACAGTGCATGCTGTAACTTCCAAAGAGCTGGCATCTCACACCCTCATTAGCAGTAACGTATCTAGAAGCTATAAATGCTTTCTAAAGATCCAAACAACACAGCTCCCTGTGACTTATTCACTTCCTGCTTTCCTTCAAAAGCAGCTGAAAGAGGCACTCTGCACCTGCCTTCTCCTTGTGCTGACATCTGTTTGTAAATGAGAAAGGAGGCAATGAATGTTAAGCTGAAGGGACTTACTTTATTTATGATTGCAAAGATTCTTGGCCTGAAGAATCAGTTCAATTCCAGTGCCTTTCACCTTCCTTGCTATGCAGGGAGACAAAGAGAGCATTCATAGACACAACACATGTGACATGGGGCACTCTAATGGCATTAGAACAGTTAAGTGAAACATTAATGAATTTACACACAAGCCAGGATCTAATTTGCTCTGTGCTAAGTGGTTTTCATAAGTAACCTCAAACACAAAAAACCAGTCAGGACTAAAATCTTTCCTTTTCTGACAAAATATAATCAGCTGTTTTTCTTTTGAAATCAGTAGCCATTCCCTTGCTTGCTGTGTTCCTGGTGTTTCTCCAGTCTGTGTCATTTCTCATGTTCTTCTCACCAAGCTCAGATAAGACTTCAGTTCTTCCGAGCATCTGATGGTTCAAATATATTTTTGCCTGTAATCTTCTGTACCTCATGCTGCTTGCCTCAACAGGTGCTTTGAATGGAGATATTCACTTGCACAGAAAAATAGATGGTATGATCTTGTCTATAGCACTACACCTTTAATCCAACCTTAAATTCACATCCTTTTCTTCACCATGATACCTCCTTGCTGTCACATATCTGTGCCTACTTAAGTATTTGGGTGAGGTGGGTGTGTAAGGTGTTAAGTCAGATGTCAGCAAGGTTCTTGAGATGAGGAAAGATGTGAGTGCTGGCTGTTTACACAAGATTTTATCCTGCCTCACTGACATCGAAAAGTTAATTGCCATTGACTTAAATGGTGACAGGGACAGAAACCTCTGCTATAATGTCCATTTCCAGAATCCTGAAGAGGAAGGTGTTGGGCTTGAGGAGATAAATGTGTGTGGGAGCTTCTCTTCACAGTCTACCCAGAACAGAGGTCACACTTTAACATCACAAAATTTTTCACAAGATGAGTAATTTCATTGTAGACATCCCCTTATAAGGAGAACTATGAGTCTGTACTTCAAGCAAAGCAAAGTACTGCCAGATTTCTAGAATTTCTGTAATTTTAAATATATCCCATGACATTTCTCTGAAGAAAAGGTGTTCTTCCAAATGATATAAAGATACAGATTATAAATCAATTCATCCTTTCCAAAGAAAATGGGTAATGAAACAGACAAGGAAGGGGACAAAGAGGGGAATAAGTGTCTGTATATTTTCAGGGATCTGTTAAATCTCACTGAAGCTGATTTCAGTTGCTTAGAGGAAAGGAGGCTGGGGTGGGAAAAGATGCTCTGCAGTCTGCAGTGTTCCTACAAAATGGGTAAATACAATGAAGCTTGCCTTCCTTTAGTATAATAATACCAGTAAAACCAAGCAGCGTAGACCAGCTAATTGCATAAATACCTAAATGTCTGGAGAGACTGGCATAGCACAGCAAAGGTCTCTGTGATCTGTACCCAAGCCAGCAAGAGCAAAGGCAACTTTCAGAGCAGGCAGAGTTCATGAGTAGAGCAGTGAGGTCTGAGACTGCGCTCCAGATGCACCGGAGCAGTTTTCTTACAGAAAATGTGACTCTAAGGACATTGTCATGAGAGAGGAACTACAGAAGCAAGGCAGAGCAGAAGTGCATCTGCAGAGGTTTATTTACTCCCCTGTCTGCTTGTCAGTTGATTTCAGTGGGAGCTCTCATGTCAGCAGGGATTGCTGCTAGAAGACAAATCTATCCTCTTTCTATCAGAAATGCTTTGAGAATCAGATTTACAAAAATGTATTATATAGGATTGATTGCCTTCATTAGCCTCATTTCAGTAACATTATTAGCTATAAATCAGAAGACAACCTCTTATGGAATTACATTCTTATTAATATCACAACATCATCATACCCCCACCAGTTATCACATTCATCTTTCATATGCTGGAAATACCAATAAAATTAGCTAACTGGACACTAATAGCATGGCTGTATCTTTCACTCTCCCATATGTTCTGTTAGCTTGTTTTTATCTTACTTTCTTTTTTATTGGTTTTTTGTTTGTTTTTTTTCTAGGTGTCAAATTGTATTGCAGAGCACAGAATGCTTTTCTGGTCCTTACAATGTCTCATACATTAAAAATGCATTAGAGAAGATATCAGCTACCTCAATTTGCTTTAAAATGTCTTTTCTTCATAGCTACTGAAACTAAGGCTCATGAATGCATTAATCCTAAACAGAGTAAGTGGTCTAGGCCAAAATTTACTATTAAAAGGATGATGTAAAAAAAATATATAGCTTTCTTCTAATGCTTGGTGTTCAAAATAATTCATTGCTGATAATAGTCATAACAATAATAGGAACTTGGAGAGAAAATAAAATTACTTTGTCTAATTCAAAGCAGGGCAGAAAATTAGTTTTCCTAAACAATGAAAAAACTGCTTTCCAAGTGGTTGTATCTCTATGGAATTGGTACAAAAGTCATGCTGTTACATACTCCTTCTCTTCAGTATTTAAAAGACTGGGGGAGATATTTTTTCACACATATTCCCAGCCCTGCTCTATTCCCTTTGTGCTTTGTGAGATCAGCACAAAAGGTCTAGAAAGTAGGCTGGAAAAATCAGCTGCAGGTTCTCCTTGAGAGAAGGGCTCCTCAGGTGCCCCAGTGCCAGTGCTCCCTAGCTGCTCCCCACCAGCAGCTCGCTCCTCCTCTCCAGCAGACTGATGGAGCAAGGTTGTCATGCTCACTGTGCTCCCTACCTGGGGATGGGAAAGCCCAGCCTCTAAGGAATGCAGCTGGTGAGGAGCGGCAAAGCATCCTGCATCTACCCCAGAATCAGGTGCCAAAAGATCCCCGCTGTCTCCCTGGATGTCAGGATCCTACATGCACTTGCACCCTGCAGGTTTATACATGAATTCTTTCTAGCAGAACTTACTAGCAGCAGAAGAGCATGATTACATCCAGACTGTGACATGGGGCTTCCTACACAGCCAACACTTTTTGATTTATTATATAAGCAATAGTTCCACAGAATGGCTGAGATTGGAAAGTAGCTCTAGAAACCAACTAGTCCTAACTCCCTGCTCAAGGTAGGGTCAGCTTAAAGCAGATTTTCAAGGCCATGTCTCACTGGGTTTTGAATATCTCCAAGGATGGAGAATCCACCACCTCTCTGGGAAACCTGTGCCAGTGTTCAACTGCTGTCACAGAAATTATTGTTTTTCTTACATTTAAGCAGAATTTCCTGTGTTTCATTTGTTCCGTTGACCCTTGTCCTGTCATTAGGCACCACTGAAAAGATCCTGACTCCATCCTTTTCACTCACCTCCATCAGGTATTTATTCACATGGACGATATCCCCTCTGAGCTTTCTGATCTCATGGCTCAATCACCCCAACTATCTCAGCCTTTCCTGTTAGGAGAGACACTCCAGTTCCTTAACCATTTTCTTGGCCCTGCACTGGACTCTCTTCATTAGCTCAACACCTCTCATCTTGGGCAGCCCAGAACAGGACACAAAACTCCACATGTAGACTCAGCAGCACTGGGTGGAGGGGCAGGTTCACCACCTTTGAGTTTCTGGCAACTCTCTTCCTAATGAAGCCCAGAAAGTCCTTTGTATTAAAGCTGCTTTTCAGCTGGTTGACCCCACAGCTTTTATGGGTACCTGCAGTTCTATGGGTTCCTTTGACTTGGCATTTCTCTTTTTTGAACTTCAAGAGGTTTCTGTTCAGCATGTTTCTCCACATTTGGTGTAAACATTTGGTGTGGCAGCCACATGTTCCATTTTTCTATCATCTGTAAACTCGCTGAGGGAGCACTGTCCCACTCTCATAAGGTAACTTATGAATATGTTAAACACTTTTGGCCCCAATATCAATCTCCAGTGTACACCTCTGGTGAGTGGTCTCCAGGTAGACTTTGTGTAACTGATCACAGTGCTTTCAGCCCAGCAGTTCAGGCAATTTTCAGTCCAACTCGCTCCTGTTATCTAGTCTGTACATCGATTTACCAGGAAGGATGTCACAGTAGCCAGTGTCAAAAACTTTGCTAAATTCAAGATAAGATAACTTTTGCTAAACTCAGCTCCAACTGACCTGTAGTTCCTTCTCAAAGAAAGGAGTGACACTGGCTTTCTTCCAGTCCTCAGGACCCTTCCCTGATGGCATTTCAAGAAAGGTCTTGCAGTGACATTAGCTCCCTCAAGACTTGTGGTTGCATCCTATTAGGTCCCATGGACTTGTGTTCATTCCAGCTGTGTAAGTGTCCCCTAATCTGGTCCTTCTCCAACAATGGCAATTCTTGCTTATTCCAGATGTTTTTGTGTGTCTCAGGGACCTGAGATCCCTGGAGGTTGGTTTTACCAGTGGAGACAAAGAGAAAAGAGCACATTGGTCTTTCCTGTCTCCTCTGTCACCAGGTCACCTGTCCCATTCAACAGTGAGCCTACATTTTCCCCAGTCTTCCTTTTGCTGCTGATGTACCTGCAGAAACCTCCCTTTTTGCCCTTATCTATTTCTAGCTAGATTCAACTCCAAGCAGGCTTTGACTTTACCAACCTGATCCCTGCATGCTTGGTCAGTGTCTCTATATTCCTCCCGTATGACCTAACTCTACTTCCACCTCTTGAATGTTTCTTTTTTACCTTTGAGCTTCCTGTTCATCCATGCAGGCCTCCTCCCACCTTTGTTTTACTTCCTGCAGGTGGGGATCAACAACTCTTGAGTCTGGAAGAGGTGATCCTTGAAAATCAGTCAGCCTTCCTGAACTCCTCCTCTCTTCTGCAAGATGCTGTCACGTGGGATACTTCCAAGCAGGTCTCATTGTTTGCTTTCCTAATGTCCAGGGTTGTTAAATTGCTGTCTTCTCTCAGGATCCTGAACTCCATGGTGGCCACATCTGCTCCTGGCATTCACATTCCCAACAAGATCTCGTTTGTGAAAATCAGGTCCTGCAGAGCATCTCATCTCTTCACCTCCTTGGTCACCTGTATCAGAAATGTTTGTATTATTATCATTACCAGAAATTTTGTAATATTATTTTTGCATTATGGTCCTCTATGCCAATGCACTCTAGAGACCTCTTGGATTGCTTTTGTCAGGCTGCATCCAGCCATTGCAGCAGTCCAGCTCTGTGAGTTTGATTTGCCTTTTAATCAGAGATTTCAAAAAACAGGTTCCATCTACCGAAGAATTCAAAGGTGAGCATTTTCTCTTTTTTTTATTTCTTTTCCAAACAACTGGCAACAAACAGAAAGTCCATTTCTCAGTACCATTGCAAAGCACATGTGTTATGGTCAAATACGTCCTATGCTACTGTTAGTTTTGTAACAAAGAAATGTTTCTATCAAAAGGTGCTTATCACCAAAATTAAATAGAAATGATAAATGGCTTACTAATATTTTTCTGTGAACCAGTTTTTAAATGGGTCACATTGTTCTTTTCTTTGCTAGCAACCTAAAATAGAAGTTATTATATCAACAGTGGTTTGCACATAATAAAACGCTATCTGAAATTTAGTTTGGTAATGTTTTCACTTGAAAATTAAGGCTAAAGTAATATTGTAAATTATCATAGTTTACTCTTTATTTTTCTATTTAAAAGCCATATTCTTGATAGCAAAAAATGCAGTCGGAGTTCTGAACAGAGAAAATGATCTTTTGGCAATAAGAAAAATAAATATTCCTGTTGAGAGTATAACATTATTGAGACTTCTTTTCCCTTCATGGGCCAAATTTTCTGCTGGCATATTTGATGCAATTGCACAGACTCCACTGGAACTTCACCAACTTTTGTTACAGAGAATACAGGACATTTTTTATTATTATTACAATTTTTTTTAATTAAGGATAAAATTGAAATAGAAGCATTGACAGCATTTTCTTTCACAGATGTTGGATTGGAGAGGCTATTTATGAACATCAAACTGTGGTCCATTTCTCCCTGGAGTATCTTGCAGATGCACAGCTGCAGCTCTTCAGCACCAAGGGAAGAATGAGCTATCCACAGACACCAGCAAAAAGCCAGGCACATTCAGGCCACACAAGGTACAGAGAGCCACCCAAGAATCACCAGCACCTCCAGGGGAGGGGATTTTTATGCTCACTCAGAAACACTCTGAGAAAATGGAAATTCAGATGTGCACAGGATGCAAGTTATTTGGCCCAGCTCAGATTTGTGCATCACATCAGTGCTGGTGAGGATTGTTCTCAGGCAATGCCATGTGAGGCTGTAGAGAATTCCTTCTCAGAGAATGGATTTCCTCACTACTGTGTAAGCAGCTTCTGTTCCCACTCAGCTCAGGATTAAAGAGCAACTCAGGGCTCCACTTTGGTGGCTTAAGTTAAAGTAAGGCTAAAATGGTCAAAGCCATTTGCAGCAATGAAAAGCGTAATGAGGGAAAATAAAGAGGTCTTTCCACCACCTGCTGAGGAGAGGGGAAGTGCAGGAGAAAACAGACTCAAGTACAAGGTCCTGACTATTCCTAGCACCATGTGTTAGACTCTTTGGGGATTCTTCAGAGAGGTGAACTTCACTTGCACTGAGATCAATGAAAACCTGCGCATTCAATCTGTTTCTTGTAAAAAAATAACTCTGAGTCTCTCCAGTGTGCAAGTCAGAACTGTCTGAAAGTCACAGGGAAATGAAGGGCTGAAAGGCTAAGAATTTTGTGCTTCTTTTTCTTTTTATACACTTTTTATTCCCACAGACCCTATGGGAAGCATAGGACTTCAGCACAGGGACAGCCAAAAAGATTCAGGGCTGTTAAAATAGTAGCTTGTTTAAATCCCAAGGTAAACTACTTGTGCTAAATTAATCTATGAACCTTCACATCAGATCTAGAGCCTCTGAGCAGTACAGATATTTTGAGATGATCTAATTGTGGTTGGAGAGAAGGGAGAGTGTGGGCACGAGTAACGCTGCACCGTGTGCCGCAGTGGGGTTAACACACAGCACAGTGCCGAAAGCTGACATGAGCAACACAGCCAGAACACCAGGGAGCAAAGATATCTAAGCATTTCTAAAAATTAGTTGCTGGAATAATCATAGAAGAGCAGATTTGAAATGCTTGCTAGGAAACTGAGGAAGGTGTGTAAAGAAAAACTGTGAGGTTTTGGAAGTGGTGGTAGGATTGGAAAGAGCAGGGAAGGATACTGCTGCCAAAATAGATTAATAGACAGGAATTGTCTCTTGTGGAAGTTTTTCCAGCTCTTCAACAGGAATCAGAGACACTTTGGGTAGCTTTGTTTTCTAAACTCAAGGAGGACCAGTTAAAAGTAGCGTCTCTCACCAGAATGAATTAGAGGATACAAGTACTGCCATCTTTAACACATGTTGGGAAGCCGGGGACAGGATTTGACAGGTGAAGGCTGCGCCATTGAGCTGAAGGAGATGAGCATTTGGGCAACACCAGGGTCCTGCTGGACAACGCTCTCTTGTGAGTCCAGTGTTGAAAGACACTGTGGGGTGAGAGCACTACATCCATCCCCACTCACACTTAGCCTAAGAAAGCATCACGAAACACCAAAAAACATCAGGGTATGGTCAATATAATCACTAACACCGAACAAGAAGGCAACAGAGAAGACTTCTAATATACTGCTGGGAAATGTGGAATTTGTAGTGTATTGCTATATCCACCCTCATTGGATGGATGACATTTAAACACTGAAATGGATGTTTTTCAAAAATTCTGGACACTTTTGTTTTTACCCCTCTGCACAAACGGTGGAAAACAATTTTTTAAAGAACTATACTGAAGACAGAAAACAAAATGAATAAGGATTTCACAGTTTCTGACTCCTTCAAGATGTGATTGATCATCCCATTGTCACAGGTCAACCTCTGCCATAGAAAACTCCAGATAATCTTCAGCTGCATTTCCTAAACCATTAACAGGATAGACAAGGCTAAGATAACAATGCACAATTTATTTTCCAAAAGCAGCTGACAGGAGGAAATGGATACCAAGTGAATTAACTCATTAGAACGGTACGGCACATTTGGAAATTCAAAACAGATTGCCTGGAATGATTTAAATCTAGCACGAGGTTAATGTCAGTCTCTTGCTTAGGCGTGTCAGTGCTGTAAACTAGTGGTCCAGTTTTAGAAAGGTTGATGTGTGCACGCCCTGGGACTTGTGCCTTAGGGTGGCCTGGACTTAATTAATTGCATAACTTGAATACCACCTATAGTGGCCCTCCACAGGTTGCATAGTATGTGCAAGGGTTACATTCACATGCATGGACACACAAAAACCACGCAGACATACCACCACTTTCTAATACAAACAAAAAATTCCATTGTTAGCTTGTTGTGAATCATTATTAAAAATAGCAGGTATCTTACAGGCTGTAAATACATTCTGTTTTTAAGGAACTGCATCTATATCCAGAGCAAAAACTTGGCAGTTGTCTCAAGGGAGCAAAGTTTCTCTCATGCCCGATTTATAACCAACCAAGAATTTCTCAGAAATTGGGTTTTAACATTTGTCAGCCACAAGTTGTCAACCAAGCCTATTTTCTCCTGGTAAGCTCCCACCTGTGTCTCTTTCATAGTTACAGCAGCATAGTTTTAGAAAATTTTGGACTTTTATTCAGCATACCAGACTCTATTACAGCACTGCTAAGGTAATATCTACATTTATAGCTGTTATTAATATGGTATTTAAGAGCTTTAGTCGCTTTTTTTCCTTCACAGCATAATAACCTGTAATTAAAGGAGTTGGGGTCTGTATTACAGAAACATTTGCCCCCCCATGTGTAGCACAAAGATTGCTTTGCAGAGAGACAACTGGGAGCTAAAGCAGTTCAGGGTATTTCTTCGTATATTCATGACAATAGCACAATGGCACTTGTCATTAAAAAAACAACATTCTAACACAATAACTTGTTCAATCACTGTATCTGAAAATGGCTTAAATTTGATTAGTTTTTGCAGATAATGGGGACTAGACAACAGCATAAAAATGGTCCTGTTGATTTATATCTGAAGAGTCATGATCTACAAGCAGCAGCTGTAAAAAGCTCTTTGCTTTCCTTTCGGTGCAGAAATCACTTGGAACAAGGGTCATCCCAAAACAAAAGCAATTCAAGCAGCCTATCTGAGAGGAAGATGAGGAAGGAAGGAAGGAAGAAGACTTATTTCATCTTCTGCACTGCGGATCATTTTTACATCATCTCAGATTATGCAATATACCATGGCAGGGACTGTGAAGCAGGAGTTCATTGAGAAAGGGCACTTTCATTAGCACTGCTGCACTGTGTGCTCTCAGATGTCTGAGGTGGAAAGGTCACAGTCACAGACTTCACAGCACCACGATCTGGCCTGTCTACACCCAGCCCTGGTTATCCAGAGTTATGAGGAAGGGAGGTTAAATGCTTTCATATGAGGTCTGTGTTTATCCTGGTGGCATACAAAGAAGAATCACGTTAAATTAAGTAGCTGCCTTCTTAAGAATGGCAATTACTGTGAAGCACAGATTAAAGTAAAATTCCATGAATTAGTCATCTGATTTCATTTGGCAATGATGTTTTACAATGTGTAGTGTCAAACACTATATAATGTCAATGACAAAGAGGGCACATGAGGATTTACAATGTATAATGTGAAATGTCTTTGATGCTCAAACTCTCACTCCTTTGTTTGCATGTAAACCACAAACTGGTTTGGCATAAGGCACAAGACTTTTTCTCATCTCAGAAAAAAAGGATCAGCTGTACTGGAATGAGGCAAAAGTACAAAGGTAAGGGCAGGATTACTTCAGATCAGGGAATTGCTTCATATGGTCACAACTCTTCCTTGAGTATCTGGATTTAGTATGATATTCAAATAATCTTGTTGTAAAAGAGAAGTGTTGAAAGTCCATTCTTTAAGCTATATAGGTCTGTCCTTTAATTGAATTCCCCACATACATGTGGACACACACACGCACACACTCTTAACCCCTTTCATTATGCACCAAAAGGTTTTAGTGGCCCCAAATCACAGCACTCCTGAAATCAAACCTGTTGGTATTTTATGGAAGCTATCTTGCACATTCTAGGAGAACAGATGTGTGATTTCAATTCATGCAACCTGCCAGCTCTGTGAATTGAGGGTCCAAATCAGATATAGTCTTCTTCTTCTATTTTGTTCTGGCTTAAAACAGTTCTCTGAGATCTACCTCATCCATGCAACTGTCCCAAAGAGTATTGCTAGATTTAGCTGACAGATGCAAAAAATCTCATGTTGTCACAGAATTCCCCAGTGTCTACTCAGCACCAGATGTCAAAGAATGCAAATCTACAGCTGGGTCTGGTGTTCATTTGTACTCCAAATTCCCTCCCTCCCAGCTGTTGTTTTCCACTTCCATGTTCATAGAGTTGAATTTTCAGAAGCAGGAGATAGACGCTCGTGGCTCCCTATATTGATTTGAATATACATGTTTCTTTATTTACCTGGAAAACATCTTTTAGAGTTGAAAAATAGTGTATTGGTGAGGGTATATTTGAGTATGCTTACCCTTCACTATTGAAAACATCCTTACTCATCTTACAAAGACAATCTCTTCTCAGTAAGCTCTCTGGAACTGGAATTGTCTTTCCGAGCAGCTGTTTAGAGGTGCAGGATAGGATTTGCTTAGGCCTCCCTTGCTTAGGCCTCCTGGGCACCATGGAAAAAATAAGCATGACCACAGTAATACACAACAAAAGAGTTATAGTCATGAGGAACTGCAGAGCAGTGTTTATTCAGTCATCTAGGGGCCCTTTGTGCCTATCCTTTGTTGTCTCTCAGGAAAGGAAGTTCTAGCCTGGGACTATAATGACTGGTTTTAAATTTTGCTCTCCTTCATGTAGATATTACCAGCCTGCACAGCTTTTGAAATATTGTCAGACAATAATATGTCTGCAAGAGGTGAACTGATTTTTCCTTTGTTTTTCCCTACCTAAACAGGAGGAAAATTGAAATAACAGGTAAGGGTGAATACAGCAGTCTACATTTGTTTTCCTGAACTTCCTGTAAATTAATTCAGCAGTTCAGACTTTCTAAGGTTCAACTGCAGTGACCTCTAGTGTAGTTTAGATTTCCTTTTCTTAAATGAAGATGACATGTGTATGGAGATTGTCTCTTTCTACTTATTTGTGTGATGATCTTCAACTCACTGAGTTCTCTGTTATACACACAGTAATTATAATCTAAGAAATTATTTGGTTTATTACACTTCTGATTTTCAGGCAGTCAAGAAAGTTGGTTTAATCTATGGCTAAGGGCATATTACTGTATTTAAAAGGGATGAGTCTTAAATGATGGGAGTGGAGAGTACTCAAAACACTGGTTCAAATTTAAAAGTACAAATTAGACAATCACATGTAAATTCCCGCTTTTTAAGCAAAGCATAGCATGCACTTTACCATTGCAATATGCCTTATATCAGACTCCGGTGGTTTTCCAGAATGTTCACCTTTCTGCATGGTTTTTATTGCCTTCAGGTGGATGGGGATACTGTTGTCTTGGTTTAGCCCCCCTGCATGTTTCAATGCCTGCACCAAATGCAATTCACCAAAGAGCACTGTCTCCCCAGCTTCACTGAGACCTGAGGTGGTAATGCTATGACCAGCAGTGCTGAACAGATTTCTCATCCAGTCAGTACCTGTAAATAGCACAGACTCACCTCACTACAGCTACCACCCACTTCAAGTCTCAACCTGGCTTGCATGCAGCCACCCCAGCTCTTTCTACATCCCTGCTACCCGATGCTCCAAGACCTGACCGTGTGGCAGGCAGAGCCTGGTCAGGCACCTGCATCTGCCATGTGAATACTCATAAACCTTCACATTGCCAATAAGATTGAATCCAATAAACAAATCTCACTACAAAATACTGAGAAGTTGACTCCTAAAGTTTCCTAAGCTGATGCCTGAGCCCTATTACTGTCATGAAATGTTTTAACATAACTTGAATGACAGCTATCAAACACAGAAGTGGAACACAGATGTAGGGAGACTACCCAGGTATTTCTATATTTATTAAACATGTCCATAAAACAGAGCAATGGTAACAAAAATGTTAAGTGTTAATGGCACTTTGGGGAAATCTAGCAGTGTTTATTACTACTGTTATTATATATGTATCCCCAATATCCACTTTTTAAAGTAGATAATAGTATCAATTTAGGAAAGCAGTGATTTAAGATAAATGAAAAAGTGATGTTTAATGGTTTTACATTAAGCACTAGCAGACCTATCCACCTATCAGATAAGAGAAAAGGAGGGAGAAGAGTATAAAATACTTTGTTTGAAGTGATATGACCCAGCACAAATAGCCTCAGTGATATTTTAAGATCAAACAGTCCAAGCATCAGGCACATATACTTCAAATCACAAGGGGAAGTTTTGACAAGTTGAGTCTGATCTGCCTAGGACCTAGTGCTAGTGCTCAGAGTGACAAAAGCTTTTATTTAATTCTGACTTTCTGAAGTTTATCCTGCATAATTTTAAAAGTACCACCAGGTTGCATTTACTTATGTATTTGACTTCTAATGCTTTCTAGTGACAATTTCCTAACAAAATATTTATTTAAAAAATCAAAAACACATTTATCAATTTACATTTTCAGGCTAGCGACTGTTTGCCTTAAGGATTAGAAAGGAATTACTACTTAGGCAAAAGCAAATATTTTTTAGCTTGATGAAGAAATACATGTTCAGATGCTAAAAAAAGAAAAAACAACCTAGTCAAAGATGACATTTAAATATGATAATTCATAAAAGTAATGTTAAAATGTTGAACAAATATTAAGGAAAGTTGAAGTGCTAAGAAAGGTAGGGAAGTCAGGGAATTTTTAAAATGCTCTGTATCTTCAAATATACGTTAAATTTGAGACTGCAAGATATTGAGAATCAAACTGCGAGAAGTCAGCTGGAAAACAAAGTGCTGATTGTGCCCAGAGTAAAGCACAGGAGATGCATGAGGAGGGGGGATTAAAAGCCTGTCTGAAGTGGTGTTTGGAAGGCTGGGGGGAAACACTGTTCTGAAGCAAATGGGCAGGTGGGCAGCAGTTGCATAAAAAAATAACTGTGGGGAAAAGCAATGTCACCTACGAAAATCATTGTGAAAGAGGGTTCGAGTTTCCTCTGTTGCAAAGGTTTTTATTCATAGGAAGCACATAAAGGACATTTGTGCAGCAAAAAGCAGTCTGTCAGAGCCTGCCCCTCATGCTACAAACATCACTTCTGTCAGAGAGGAAACATATGTTCTCAGCCAGCACCAGTCTCTGGGAGCCAACACGCTGCTGGAGATGGACACTGAGCACACGGAGCCCTGGCAGGACTGGTGTGGGAAATAGGGCTGGGCCACCACAGCCAGGCTGTGGACAAAAGCCATCCCTGCTCATTCAGAGCTCTCTGTGTAAAACCAGATACCTCTGGATCCATTATATTGCATTTCAGCAATTATCATAGAAATTTATCTCAGAAGCACTGCCTTCTGCCTGGAAAATAAATGCTTCTACTTTGCTTCATTGCCTAATAGCTGGAGGAGTCCATTACCTTGGGAAAACATTTTTTCCATTTACACTGACTCTTAAATATTTTATGATCATTTTTCTTTCTTGCTTTCACAGTAAATAAAGCAAATACATGACAGACACAAGATGTTAAATAGTCACCAATGTATGTAATTTAGTGTATATATTGATCCTCACCTATTTTTATCCTGACTTTCTGTAAATTGTACTACACACTATACTGCTTCCTTTAATTATTTTCATTTACTTTAGACTGTCAGTGCTTAGTTTGACTACCTTTCAGTCTCTATCCTATAAATACTTCATAGTGGGCTTCAGGAGGTACAGCATTTAAACTAAGCAGCTCTGAGGCTTGGGTCCTAGTGTTTGAAAGGCATTTAATTATTACTTCTCCTCTGTGAGGATTGCTGCAGTGATATTTCCATGTAGTACGTCTGCCACTACCTCACTTTCAGTTATTTTGGAATCAAACATTATTTTCATCAGTCTGAAAAAGATGGTAAAAGACTTTTTTTTAATCATCACATGTAATACATTCTGCACATACAGCCAAAATCATAATAAATACTGATAGCATTATTAATTAATACAAATAATAATCCAGCTATATTTGTGGAAAGCAGAGAGCAGAGTGAGACTCTAAGGCACCTCAGGGATGAACTGATAGAATATATCCCTGAAAACTCATTTCTACAGCACTGTTTTGCTTTGCATTCTCTCTGTTTCCAGGATTCATGGTGATTCATACCTACCAAACACAAGAGGAGACTTTCTGTACTGAACCACTCCAGACTGGGCTCCAGATCATGGGCAGAGACTTTGTTGTGTGTGCAAAGCACAGTACCCATGCTCGGCGCCTTGCAGTAAAGGGATGATGGGTGTAATAGTCACAAACGCTGTGCATTCCATGAAATCGAACCCAAACGCTGTAACATTGTGGGGAAATTATGTCTAGGGTTATTATGGTCTGTAATATCCTGTAAAATCCAGCTTTACTTTCTGAGTCTCAAAGTGTGAAAACATTTTGAAGATATGTAGATTCAGAGATTTTGTGAATTCTCTGATTTACAAATAGACAAAATGGGTAACGCCTCACTCCCAAAGAAGGGGCCACAGTCGGTCATCTGGTCCAAGCTCTTGGCTCAGGTAGGGTCATTCCTAGAGCACATGGCACAGGATTGTGTCCAGATGCTTCTGGAATATTTCTAGTGAGGGAGACTCCACAACTTCTCTGGGCAATCTCTTCCAGTGCTCAGTCACCTGCACTATAAAGAATTGCTTGCTCATACTCAGGTGGAACTTTCTGTGCATCAGTTTCTGCCCATTGCTTCTTGTCCTATTGTTTGGCACCACCGAGAAGGGGCTGGATCCATCGTCTCAATACCCTCCTTTCAGATTCTGACAGAGATTGATGATATCTTCTCTCAGTCGTCTCTTCTTGAGGCTGAACAGCCCCAATTCCCTCAGTCTTTCCGCATAAGAGAGATACTCCAGTCCCTTAATGCTTCTCGCTTCTTGAAATGGAAAAAACTGAGGCCCCTTTAAACATTATATTTTTAACATCAAAGCCAAAAAATAATTAAGTGTCCCTAGAAAACGTCATTCTTTTCCATAAAATCTCTCTCTCCATTTTGCTCAAACACACATTAATATTGAACAAAATGTTTCAGGAACTCTTCCAACCTTTGTGAAACAGATTTACTATGTGTAGGATATATATGACAGCAATTTTCAAAGGTCAGGATGTGAAATATTACATTATTACAACATATTAACTGTACCCACTGACTACCACTGCCTGTACAACACTGACTAGACATCACAGCCTTAGTATTTTTTCTTTAAAAAAGAAAAATACAGGTCTTGAGAACACAGTCTTTTACCAAACTACCTACTCTGAGTCTCACAAGGAGTACTCTGTTTCCGAGGAGTAGTTACAAAAGAGGTGAGATTTAAGGCTGGCTTCAGAACTGGGCAAATAAGCTTTTCTGTAGAGTAAATGAACTAGGGGGGAACTGGAACTAGGGAACTTTGAATCAAATCAACTAATAAATTCAGCCAGAAATGGGGACTGGCTAGGGAGAATAAAAAGGTCATAGTACTTCAGTTTCATATTTCTTTGTTTAATGAACTTCTTTATTTGAAGGCACTGAATATTTTTTTAGGATACCTTTTAAACAAAACATTTGACATCATGTTTTAAAACAACACTTTTAATTACTATTTTTTTTATTTTAATAAGATAATCAAAAAGTCTTTGTCCAAAATCTTAAAACAGCATTTGATCTTTAAAAAAAAAAAATAAAACCACAAAAAATGAAGGATCCAAAATGGGCTTCCCAAAAGCCTTAGCATATAGATATATGTTCTATTTATTTAACTTCTGCTCTCACCAGAAATGTTTGCTCTTCAGACAATTTTCTCATAGTGAAGCAGAGGGCATATAATCTGCTGAGTTGTAGCTTGCACTGCAATTGGATTTGCTTCTTCGAACGTTTTCTGAAATGTGCTTTATTGATGTATTCATTTCACCTAAATTTTACCTAAATCCCTGGGCCTGTTGTCTCCTATTGGCCAACCCTAGACCTTCACAGACACCTTGTTTATAGAGAGCACTACTGCTCAAAAATTTAACTGGAGGCTAAGCTGTTTGAAGGTCATCCTAGATTTATTACAATCCCTTAAATTGAACTTTCAAAAGTACATATCTAACTCAATACTTTATATACTTATTTTTCTTGTCTGTCCATATGTTTTTGGGCTTTTTTCACTAAATGAATAGGAATATTTACAGGATTTTTTCAGAGCCTGTTTATTAAACCATCATACTGGGGAATTGTTTAGCAAGAGAACACTTCCTTCTTAAGTCATTCCAAGAGACATAACAGTGATTCTATCATGAAAAGGAATACAACATATTCCAAATATATATTCAACTAATAATACAGAACGCTTGTTTTTAGCAAGCCTGGACAGACAGTAACTCTATAATATTGGAACTTAATTTTATTTCTACCAAAGAGTGGCCATTTTCTCTATGATCTACCATCTTTGTGTGCCAGCTAAGACATGATAATTAGTAAACTGAAGCCCCAATTTCAGCACTTCTCTTCCACATCACCCAGTAGTAACATGACATGAAGTCTCATATAGCCTCTTATAAATTGTCTCTTATAGCAGCCTTCCAACACCTACAAGAGAGCTGGAGAGGGATTTTTTACAGGGGCATGTTGTGATAAGACAAGGGGTAATGATTTTAAGCTTGAGTAGACTTAGATTAGAGCATGGTGAGGCACCATAACAGGTTGCCTGGAGAAGTTGTGAATGCCCCATTCCTGGAGTTGTTCAAGGCTAGGCTGGATAGGGCTTTGAGCAACCTGGTCTAGTGGAAGGTGTCCCTGCCCATGGAAGGAGGATTGGAACAAGAAGACCTTTAAGGTCCCAACCCAAACTGTTCTATGATTGCATGACTCTAACACACGCTGCCATGACTCATGTTTTAGTTGCTGTACTTTCTTTAGCCAGTATCAAAGACTCACACAACACAGCAGACAAACTCTATTTTGCTAAAGCAGAGAATAATTTATTGTTCCTGTGCAGTGTTGGTAAGATCTGGGAAAAGAGATTCTTTTTGTGGTTGAATTTCCACACTGGAAACATTTCCACGCTGAAATTCAGGGTGAGGCAGCATCATTTGCCTCAACCTCACTGAAACTTATATTCAAGGAAATATATCAAAGTACTGTAATTTCCTTTAAAATATTTATTTCAGTGTATACCTTTTGTTCTTATTTGTAGAAATTAATATGAACCCAGTCAATCACTTCAGATATCCAAAGCAACATAATCCTCAACATTTCCTTCATCCCATGCCCAGTAATCACTACACAAAGACCAACCCTTCATTCCTGCTTTCCACCCCTTCCTTTGCCTCCTCAAAAGGATTAAAGCAGAGAGATGTTTTCCAGCACACCCCAAAGGAGAAAATTATCCCAGATTGAGGCCAGGAGCAATTTCTAAGGTTGAAGGCATGTAAAAATCCATTTTCCTCCAGCCCTGGGTTTCACAGATATATACCTGCAATTTCAAGTCTTCCACAATGGGCACTGAGATACAGTGTTCTGAGTGTTGAATAAAGCAAAACCCACCTATTTCTTCATGCCAAGTGTTCCTTTAGGAGGCATGTTTGTTTAGATTGGCCAGGTCATCTGAATAATTGATTTTCTGTGATATTTTTACTTCTCACCAGAGAAGAAACATGCAAACTCTAAAAGAAGAGATATCGTAACCTTATTATTATTTTCTTGCATTATTTGTTTGTACCGTAATGCTCTTTGTTGTTTTTATATCTTCAGCTTAAATGCAAAACGTACTTTTCAAATAGTATTCATGCAAGCAAAATCCCTCTGGCTCATCCAGGTTTGTGTTTGTCCTCATCCTCTTAACTTGAACTGCTCCATCTTTGCTACATACCCTCAGAACATTAAAGACAAACTACTAGTATAGATAGAAAAAATTACCTGCTGATAGCAAGCTGGAGCAAGCTTAGATTATTGGATTTGTCATGCTGGAACTTAGTCCTGCTGTATTTCATCTACCTCCTCATCAAGACATTGCTGCAGAAACCAGCATCAACACTGTTAGTGTCTACAAGAATTCTCCAAAGTATATCTGATCAATGTTTATTCTCACAGAATGTTTGAGATAGAGACCTGTGAATGACTCTAACCAGAATTGTGTGGAAATCAAGAATATCATCAGCTAACTTCCCTTTCACCTCATGCTGCTTTGCTCTCCTTAGTCTCATAGCTGGAATCTGCTTAGATAGATACAGTTGTTAGGGATATACAGAAAATGCCTAAACATTGTATGGCATCATAATCTATATCAATTCTCTTAAAATATTTCAAAAAGAGTGGAAGCTTTCCTTTATCTCAGCGCTAAAGATGGGCTTCAGCTTTTGCAAGTCCTTTTTGAGTGTCTATGTCATAACTCAAGACCCAGAGAACCCTTTTTCTTCATTTATCCACTGATTTCCAGTTGATATTCACTGCAATCTAGCTTCTAGGAATCCCATCTATAAGAGTGAAATGACTACAATGAGAATTATAAGGTGTTTTTCTACCTACATAGCCCAGATGACAAACCTCCAGTAAGTGAAGCAAAGCATGTGTTCAATGTTGACGTTGTTTATCTACTGTGACTGTCACAGCAAATACAGGATTCAAACAGTTTAAATCCAGGCAGACAGAGACATACTTATTACTACAAAGGAAAAATAATACCTATGCCTTGATACACTTAATATTTCTACAAAGACATTCTAAATTAAAAGACATTTATTTCTAAGCTAGATTTTATCCACTTGACATATAATGATTTATCATAAACATCTATAATAAATCTTACACAGCTGAAGATAACTTTCATACAAGAACATATCAGCCTCCCTCTTGGAAACATAAAAATAAATCACCACTGTATGTTGGTCTGAGTTAACACACAAGCACTTCCATCATTCCTCACTGCCTAATCCTCAACAGGGTCTTTTCCCTACCTCTGCTGCCTTCCAGTGGCTCTACTGCCTTTCAGCTGTCACCTACTCTTTTCGCATTTGTTCTTTCTTCTAGGATCTTTAGTACTCCTTCACCTTTATTAGTAGGTCTTGCTTACTCTGATTTGCCTGATTTACTTTATAATGAACCTACACTGAGAGTGTAGGTTACAAGCTTCTTCTCAGCTTCCCCTCTCATTTCTTCTTGATTTGAGCTGTTTCTTTACAGAGGAAAAGGAAAGGAGCTCAATTTCTGGAATATTTCCAAATGGACTAACATTGCAAAAGTCCAGATATCTCAAGTTCTTGATCTGCTAGTCCTCACTGTTATTTCTTTGACATTCTCTGGCAACAAAAAGCTTTTTCTTTGCCCGTCTCTCCAAGTATGATATCATTTCTTATATGATTCAATGGAAACATCACAGTGTCATTTTATCAAAATGTGTAGCATAGCTGGGAACTTCTTTAAATGCTTTCTTCCTCACTTCTGTTTCCTGCATTCACTTGGAAATATCCACCATCCTAACAAGAAAACCCATCTCTAGATTCATCTCTTCCTGACACCTGAGTGAATGGCTGTGAATGTTGTGTGATAGCTGATATCTGCATGAATGGTTCTTTCAGATCATAGGTAAGATAAAGTTCTTAGGGAACGAGAAAAAAATTTTTCGCTAACAGAAGTATATGAACATCATAACTCTCCTGATGAAACTCAGAAAGGATTCATTATGCAGACAATACAAGCTATTATAGCAGAAAAACAAAATTAGCTCTTATATCATTCAACTGAGCTTATGCCAAAACAAGAAGTAAATCACTGAAGTTGTGTATAATGCATGAACCACATTGTTGAAAATAGATTTTTTTTTTTTAATGATAAAAGGGAATTGGCACAGAAGTGATATGTAATTTTAAATTCTTAGCCTAATAACATTGCCAATTTTAATTGCTATTAGAAGAACCTTGCTTTCCTCTAAGGCATTATGTAAAGAATCATTCTAGCTCAAATATGCATGGGAAATGTTTAAGGGCCATTACAGAACAAACAATGAATATGAAAGCAACAGCACTAAACTAGCAAATATCTCGAGCTGTGATGCCAGGACTCAGCTGTTTAGCTATCAAGTAGACACTAACAGATGACAGATAAGTTATTATTCAACAAAGTTGGATGCAAAAAGCTTAAATGCATCCAAACAATAATGTAAAATACAATCTAATATTTGATGAATGGGAAAAACTACACATAACATAAAAACATAATTTCTGTGTAATATCCTTAATTATGAAATACTAACATTTCAGCATGCAAGGTTTGAGCAATGGTTTGGAATCCAATTTATGAAACTGAGTCCCACACATTTACATATAATTGTGCAAAGATGTCAGCATGTGCTGAGAACAGGCTTTGGCATGCAGTGTCTTGGAGCTGGGGGAACTGCACAAAGGCCACCATATCTTATGTCTTGCCTAGGCACTTTTCTGCTCTGAGTCAGAACTGTCCTGTCTAACAATAGCAAGAGCCAGAAGCTCTTATCACCTTACAAGAGGTGACCTCTGCAGGAAGGCAGAAAGGTCAGTGGAGGCACACCCTTTTCCTCTCCTGACCTCAGGAAAGCCCTGCTCACGGCTGAAATTACATTGGAGAAGGACAATACATGGGATTCCAAAAGTAGTGGCTGCCAGACATACCAGCACATGGAAAAAATGGAGTGCTTTGCAATAGATGGGGATTTTAACACATCTGACTGAAATATATGCACTTTCAGGGGAAAAAAGAAATGTTAAATGTAAGTAGCATTAGGGTGGAGTGTGACTCAATGATGAAACACATTACTCTAGCAAAATTAGAGAGACATGAACATTCAACCACAAGCAATGGAGGGAAGCAACCAGAAAGATATTTAGTAGTGTTGTTTAAGATATAAGCAGATGCTGTGTCCACCAAAAACAAAGAAGCAAATGAAAAGCAAAAATATTTTTAAGCAAATTTTATAAGCAAGTGCATCTATTCTATAAGGATAGGAACTGGAATAAACCAGTGCATGTAACCAAATCCAGCAACAAAATCTTGGTCATTGTGACAGCACAGACTAAAATGTAAATGCCTTTTCTATAAGTATTTCCTGCATGTATATTATTAAGTGAGGGAATAAGCAAGAGAAAAAGAATACAAAACATAGTCCAACTCCATAGTCAAGGCAGTCTCTAATAAAGGACCTCATTTGTACTATTCTGCATGATAAACTCAGAAAACTATCCAAAGTAGATGGATTTTAGCATAATTTGTAAATCAATTACTTTCTTGTTAACATTGTTATGAAGAACACTTTGGACATTACACAAGCATTTGCTCAAAACAACTAACTTGTCTTTAAAAGCAGAGAAGTGCCTGTAGGGAAACAAAAATGCAGGCCATATGTACAACAATTTAACAAAATGAATAACTATATTGAGTAAATCTACAGTCAATTAATAATCATTTAATTTGAAGTAAAACTATAGTTTAAAATACCCCATGAGACATGTAGGTGCTAGAATTTTTGCTATATGCTCTGTGTCCTAACTGGCAGGAACAATTTGGTCAGATGAATTACATTTTAGTAATGATATTTAGTAGTAGACATTTAATTACAAAACAAGGAGGCAATGTAAAAGACATAATGACAAGTAAGAACAGAAATCCTGGCACCACTATCTGAAAAAGAGCAAGTAGAAAGCATAAAGTATTACAAATAGTAGCCACAACACTTAATTTCAAAATATTTGAAGGAGTGAGAACAAAACTGAGTAACAGCACAAACATTTTTTCTGTTCAAGCAGCACAAATCTTTTTGCAGACAGAAGGACAGAAAAATGTTTAGATTGAGCTGGGTTAAATACAATATTCTTAGGCTATAAAAACATCTGATTTATGTTTCTTATTGTAGCATGGGTTTTGTGTGTAAAAGCAGACTAATTTGTAATGTCTGGAAAAGAAGCCTGTATGCTAACTCATTAATTGCTTACCAAGTATTAACTTGGAATTGTAGTTAACTGTTTCAAAATGTTTTTAAGGAAAGGTCACTTTTGTTGTTTGACTTGGACATGCATATTTTCTGTCATCCTTTGTTGTTCAGTGCTTTGCATATTTCATAGGAATATAAGATTGGAAGTCCTCCCTCCCATTTAGTCACTAAATACATTCCCTGCTGGCAAAGACAACCATGTGAATAGTTTGCTATCATTCAGTTATTGTTAGATACCTTAGACAGCTTCCTTTTTCCTTTTTAATAATATTGTCCAGGGAAGCTCTGTAAGTCTCATTATGTTAGGTTCACTGCCAATGCTCATGAACAAAGGGGAAAGACATACAATAAAACCAAAACCACATGTGAATTTCTGGCATGACCTGAAGTCAACGAGTGCTGTGCCATTTGTTTGTGATTTCACCCTGCAATTATAGAAAGGGAGTGTTCTCACTCTTTAGGGCTTTTCTCACCCAGCCATCAGAAGCTCAAGAGCAAGGACAGGAATGTAAGGCTAGATTCACAAAAAGATTAGGACCCAGGATCTACACACTGACTCCAGAAGTCACCTAAATGGAGCTTTTCAGCACGTCCTTGCTCCAGAAAAGTCTAAAGTTTACACCTATCTAAAAAATAAAATAAAATTTCTGTCTGGAGCATACTTATGTCCTCAAAGGGAATTCCCAGATGATAGAAGCACCATTTCTTTCTCCTCTGTGAGGCTATAATGATTGGTGCTCTTAGACAAAAAAGACCCTGCAGTTTTTCTTCTAAAAAAATAAGAAAAAAAAATACTGTATCTTTTTTCCTTAGTTTTTATTGTCCTCATATGTCTATGACACTCAAGGTTAACTCTCAGGAGGACTTGAACTACCTCACCCACTTCCCAAGCGAGTATATTCTCACCGTGTCTCAAATAAGCTAGAGTGAAATTATCTCAATTAGTCCTATTAAACTGTCTCACACTACATACAGCAATTCCAGAGGAGTTCAGAGACTGTAGAGATTTAAAATGTCTAAGTCCATTCAACTACTTCACAAAGCATGACAAAGTTTCATCTGAAGAATTTATAAAACCCACACTCAACTCTCCCTGCACTGCCACCTCCAAAGACAGGAAAATGAGTCTGAGTATGACAGTGAGTGTTTCACAAGACTGAATAAGCTGTATTGGATCTGTTGATCTCCTGCTCTAGGGACTTCTGAGAAACAGCATCTAATTTTGTCAGGAGGGAGATAGAGACCCTTAGCTTTTTTAAGGAGTAAGGCTCTTGCTCACTTGAGATTTCTAATAGTGATTGTGTGCTCCCACAGACCCCACTCTTGCACACCTCACTCTCTAAACATATATTATGATTGCTTAATGGTTGATTTCTCCACACTGAAAAGCCGATCCCTGAAAATTCTGTAACTGATGGAGAATACAGGCCCGGAGAATACAGGCCCAGAGAATAAGAGGAATCAGAATTCCTCTCAGTCACTCAGCAGCTCTAGATTACTAATCTTACTGATTAAATGGGATATAATAACACCAGTGTGAAACTGGACTGTTAAAATATTTTCCTGGGGAAATAATACTTGTGGAACTTGCATAAATGTTCTTGCATTCATGAAAACATGGAGTTGATTAAGCACTTCTGGACTGAAAATCAGTATTTCCCTTACAAATGATAAGTCATGCAGACTCTCCAATTGCAAAATAAGCAAAAAATGCCAGCTTGAAAACACTTGGATTGGCAGGTTACAGCAAAAGTTGCTTACATCTGCTGTCTTCTGAACACAAAATAAAGTTTTCACTTTCCAAAAGATAATGATTTTTCTGACACGTTTCATTGTGCTGTGCACTGGTGCTGCTAAAGGACAGAGTTCCCAACCTTCACCCTTGTGAGTTTTCAATTTTTCTAAGGATGTCGCACTTTAAAAAGAAACTCCATCATCACACCTGAACTTCGTGTCCCATGATTTTATCTCTGACTGTGGACATCTTGGCTCTTGATCTCTAGTTTCTACCTTAACTAAGTGGAAAACAATCACTCAGAGCAGCTAGTGATCTGGAATGTTTCCATACAGAGATCTGGAAACAAGACGTTTTTTTCCTCTGCCTGGCTCTCACTTCTCTTGCTTTGAAGTACAAACTAGATAAATTATTTTCTGCTCTCTGTCCATCACATAATATTTGAGAGTATGTCACTCTCCTGTAGCCTTATTGTACCGGCACACACAGGCTGTTTCAGTGATTACAAGAACTGGCAGAGCAAAATTTACAGTGAAGAATAGTCAAGAGAGGGAGTTTTTACAGGGGCATGTAGTGAAAGGACAGGAAGAGTGGCTTTAAACAGAAAGAGGGTAGATATAGATTAGACATTAGGAAGAAATTCTTCACTGTGAGGTTGGTGAGGCACTGGAACAGGCTGCCCAGAGAAGTTGTGGATGCCCCATCCCTGGGAGTGTTCAAGGCCAGGTTGGACGGGGCTCTGAGCAACCTGGAGTAGTGGAAGGTGTTCCTGTCCATGGTCAGGTGTTGGAACTGCATGATCTTTAAGGCCCCTTCCAACCCAAACCATTTTACGATTCTCTGATATGGAACAGGACTAAAACATTGTCACAAACAAGACACCACAAACTCTCATGGACCAAAAAACTCTCAACATAGCAAATATATCATCAAGCCCTCCCTACCTGTGTTGAAATTAGATGATATTTTCTCTCCTGATCAAGTAATCCTTTTCAGTGTTGTAACTTTAAAAAAAAAAAAATCCACAACAATTTTCAGCTACAATTTCACTAAATGATAACTTTGGACAGACTATTCTTTCAAAAAGCAGATAAGGGCTTGGAGATGATTTGTAAGGTATAAATACAATAGCACTCCTTATGGCTACAATGTTAATTTGGTATGCTGACATGTGCCACATTTAAACACTTCTGAACACTTTCAAGCACTTATGAAAACAAACAAGATACGTTTTTTTCAGAAAGCAAAAAGGGAAGGCTGAAAGATTGTATTTCATTATCACCAAACCAGAAGGTGCAAAACTGTTACAATGCAGAAGTCAGAAGAGCTGCTGTGATCTAGGTTTCTGAGAAGCAATCTGCACTTACCAGATACAGTGAGGGGGTGAACTAGATTTTTTTCCTGTAGTGATGACACACATCCCCCTCCCCAAAAGAACTAAAATACTTTTATATTCAAAGAAGTCAGCTTTCCTTAGAAAACTGAATCCTTTGGGTTTATTACCAGGAAACTCAAAATGATTCAACCAGGCAAAATGGAAATTTTTAAAAGTTTATTCAAAATTCAATTTACCTTCTGTATCTTGAAGTTGGGTCTTCTTGTGTCCTGCCTTTGTAAGAGCCAGCTCAGTGGCCTTCAGAACTGAAGAGAACTGCACAGTCTCTTGCGAATTCCATGAAATCATAAAATCATTAATTTGGAAAAGACTTTTAGGATGACTTAATCCAGCTGTTAACCCAGTACTTCTAAATCTACCACTAGACCATGTAGCTAAGTTTACCTATACATCTTGTAAATACCTCCAGGGATGGTGACTCAGCCACTTCCCTGGGCAGCCTGTTCCAGTGCTTGACAACAATTTCAGAGAAGAAACTTTTCCTAGTAACCAACCTAAAGCTCCCCTGTCACAATTTGAGGCCATTTCCTCTTGTCCTATCACTTGTTACTTGGGAGAAAAGACAAACACACACCTCACAACAGTTGTTTGTAGGTCACCCTTTTGCCTTTTCCCAAGGTAACAACAAACCAGACAGATTCTGTCTGTAAAAATCTGTTAATATTTTTCAACTTTTTCAAGGAAAAGAGAAAATGATTACTGAAAATAAGGCAAATCACTAAAGGTTGTTACAAACTAAAAACAGTATTAAACATCTGGAGATATCCATTCATATACATGACAAAGGACAGATGCTACCCTCCCCAATTTTTGCAGTATCTTTTGTATTGTGAGGATTGCAGATCAAGTGAGGAAAAGGCTGTCACACCACTGTCCAGCACATGCATCAAGGTCTATGTTTGCACTGGTCCTGTTGATCTACACAGTTTTGATTGTTTCTTCTAACGAAAGTGAAGCCTTTGATCAGCAGCCTTTGCTCTCTCTGCACCAACACTGTGGATCCACCAGCCAGAAATCTCTGACTACCAGCACAATCAGAGCAGACCACCTTTTTGTCCACATTTCTTTATGTCTATTACCCTTATCACTGTTTGGCCTGCATCTTCCAATGAGTGCTGCCACTCAACATATGAACATATTTACTGTTTTGGGGGTTTTTTTCAGTTCAAAGTGTCCTTCTCACTGGCCACGAGTATAATACCAGGTCTATGCAGAGCGTCCTACAAAACTATACAATGGGATTTTTTGACACGAGCAGGTATTGGACATATGTCCTGGCAGACAAAGTCAGATTCAGTGCAACACTCTGCCAAACTTTCTGGGAGATACCCTAAAACAAATTATCAACTGAGCTTGGATTTAAATTTGGGAGAAATAATTGCCCTCTTCTGAATGGAGGCGGGCCTGATGGCTCATCAAGGGAAATGAGGGCCAGAAACAGAAAAAAGGAACAAACAAGACAGAGAGTGTGAGAATACCTTCATGTTCCCCAACACTAATGAGAGCCTTCATCAAACCCACAATGCAAATTTATGAGAAAACCTAAGTAGTCTCCACTACTGCTGTCACACATCTCTCTCAGATCAATTCTTGCAGCCCTCGTACAGGCTGGCGAAATCCCACAACACCCCTGGGGGAGAAGGGCAGAGACTAGCAGGCTGTCCCATCCCATCCCACCACCCCAGCCAGGAGCAGACAGGGGCTGATTCTTGGGAGAAATTTTCTTTCATGAGTGGGAAGAAATTAATGTGTTCCCAGTAATGACCTATTCCCTCTTTCCACCCTGAAGAGCACTACAAAAGGCCATAACAAACACAGCTTTTCAACTATTGAGTTTCCAAAGGATAAGTTCACATTCAATCTTAATTATGTTTAATTAGATATGACGTCTAATTCCAGTAATATCTTTAAGAAATTGCCCTTCCTAAACTCAAGTAGACATGGGTAAACATAAGAGGAAAATATACTTTTGAAGCTTTGTAGTGTTGAAGCTTTAGATTTCTAAGCTCTAGATTTACTTCCAACTCTGAACTTAAACCTAATTATTACCAGGAGTCCTTTCTACTGCTGTCCCCTATATTATGCAATAATTTTTGAAAGTTCTTATTTTATACTAATTATTACTATAAATAAATATGAATTCTGTCTTCATGATGCCATGATGATTTTTTGCCTTTTCTTTTATGCCCCTTTTATATACCTTTTTATAGCTTTTTGTATTCCTAGTGGTTTTTTGCCCACATTCTTAGACTTATTTTGTTAAGCTAAGAGACTAAACATCTTTGAAGCCTCGTAGTTAGAGATCAGAAAGCCCCAGACACCAAGGTCCTCTCCAGAACACATCTTATAAACTAAGATAGGACCATCCAGGAGGAAAGTTCCTCGGGGAGGTGGGGGGGCTCACTCGAGCCTCTCATTGGGGAATCTTTGATAGATATGCTAATTAGTAAGACCTATAATGTTATACCTGAGCTATTGTGAGTGTGCATTGCGGTGTGCATTTCAGTGCATTCCACCTGGACATGGTGCGCCTAAAGATCCTTAAAAGAAATACTGAGGTAAAACCCCTTTTTCCCTTCTAACCATGTTTGATTCTTGATTTTAAGACCAGGAAAAGGCATCATTCATAAGTCATACAACGTGAAAATTCTAACACAAAATTCAATTATATGAATGAATTGAAGGAAGACCAGAAGTAAATGAAAACATAAAGCATTGGCCTAAGCAACTCTATTCTCTACTTGTATTTATCTAGACCCTCTAGAATGAAAAAAAGTTCTCTTTCAGTACTAAACCCAAAACTTTAAACCTAACTCCAATCCTAATATTACTATCAACACCAACAGAGATCACATCAATGAAAGTGAAAGAAAAGCATATTCCCATTGAGAAGCATGTCATTTTTCTATTTCCCTAGTCCCTGGAATATCCACCCATAAACTGAGAACAATAAAGTTTGGATTCCCTATTCCTAACACTACCCTAGCCATGACATCAGTGTGAATCTTGCCTCTACAAGATGATACAGAACATTCATCATTTCCAACACCTGCCCATTTTCAACTCTTCAGTAATAATAGGATCCAGAAAACATCTGGACTCTTAAGAAGGAATGTGTCAATAAAAGAGAACACCTCTTATCCTGAAATCTAATCTCAGCCTTAAATTTAAAGCAAGTTAGAGCCTTAACCTAATACCACCACTAGCCCTAATCTTAGTTAAAACCTGGTACGCATTCAGACTACAACTTACACAGTATCTGCCTTTACCAGCAGCTGTTATCTTGTCTTCTGAACTTTGCGAGCCAAAGAGAATCAACTGGAGTCTTGAAAATCCAATTCTATGTCTGATGTTAATTAGGGCTTCTGCCCTAGGCTTGAAGCATAATGAAAGAGTACATCCAATTTCCTACCCTGCCATCACCTGGCCTCTTCCTAACTCTGTCAGACCACCAGCATAAAAACACAAATATCCTGAAGACTTGAATTCCCAAATCCCAGTTATAATACTTGCATTAATTAAACATATGTTAATAGTAAAGAAGGATATAGAGCATTTACCTCTTTCTGCAGTCTCCTTGATTCTTCACTCCCTTGAGAAAACCAAAAATCCCTGCAAGTCTCTCTTACACTCCCAAAGCCCAACTCAGAATCTATCTTGAAGTCTGGTGTTGGTTTGCACATCCAAACAAGAAATGACACTTCCACAGTTGTCCCCTTCTGAACATGTGGTGCTAGAAACTTTATATTCTGACTCTTACACAAACCATATATGACTTTTTAAATTATTTTCAGCAGGCAAATGTGCAGATTTCAAATTCCCAGCAGATTTGTCTCCACAGATTAGTCCCAGCAGATAAAGAAAAACTGTCCCCATTAGTCTTTATTCTCCTGCCACCCATACAGGACCTACTGCAATGCCACAGAATTCTGAATCTGAAAAAATTTCAAAGTCAACCCCAGTCCTAATTCTGGCTGGGGCCTATAGCCAACACAAAAATACACATTCAAATATTGCCTTTTGTCAGCATTGGTCCTCTTCCTAGTTCTGAGGATCTTAATCTTGGTCATGTTGACAGAACCAGGAAAACAAAAAAAATACAATGTTTCCTTAGTTTAATTTTAGCTGGGATCCAGTTAAATAGGACTTTTAAAAATTAAACATCTGGGTTTGGCCAATTTTTTTCATTCTTTCTATCTCCAGACAGTCTGCATTGTCAGCAAGTCATAAGAATGAGCTGGATGGTGAAGAAAAATGTTCTAAATGAGTACATTTCACAGAGAAGTTGATGACTACGGACAGCAACTTCTTCAGCTAATGTATCAAGAAATATATGTTCATCCTTTTATTAATTTTTAAGCATAAATTTATATAGTGTTCTACAACCCCACAGAATTTCTATGCCACAAATTAAGAAGTGCTTTTCACCAGAAGCGATAGATGGGAAGTATGATACAAAAAGTATTCTGTTATGAGGAGTCTAATTTTTGCAGCACCACTATGATTTCAGTTAGTGCCAGCATTTTTAGTTGCATACTTGATGCAAGTTCTCCACCTAGTGGAGTCAGTCTTGATGCTCCAAAAGATCATAATTCTTTTCATGTCATCATTTTTATTTCTGATTCATTTAAGGAGTAATAGAAAAAGTTCCTTACATAAGATTTTATAAATATTTCGGCTACATAATACTTTTTTTCAAAATAAAATGTCATTTCACACTGTGACAGAAATATTTATAATATCTTTGGAAAACATTAAGACCAAGAGAACTAGGAAAGTGAAACCAGTCACAGCAATCAAAATGTATCTACAAAATTATTTGAACAAAACAACCTCAGATATTTTATTCATCTAGGTTTTGATAGTTGAGTGAAGTCCTACTTTTAGAAAATTCTATACCCTTCAAAAATATTAACAATAATCACATTTAAAAGAAAATTTTAGAGCAGGCAACATAACTGCTCATACAGCACTGACAGAACAAACCCATCCAGGTGCCAGAGTAAAAAGTAGCAATTTGTGCAGCTTATCATGGGGCACAGGAAATTCAGAATCACTTGAAGTTCTTGTTTTGAGGCTGGATGAAACTGTAAAATACATATTCTGGTGTTACCACATACATGTGCATGTATGTACATCATGCAAGAATTCTGTGGGAAAGGAGAAGGAACACTGCCACGCAGAAAGTGAAACCAGATAAATGTAATCATCCAGCCTGCTTAAATGCATGGATCATGATAATATTCCTCCCTGTGCTTACAAAGAACAGCCTCTTAGAAGAAAAAAAATTTAAAAAAAACCAAAATAAGTGCTTATACAAAATACACAGTTCACATCTCAGACCTATTGAGACCAGCTCTGGCCTGCAGCTCCATCCAGTACCTGTAATCACAACTGTAGCACACAGCACAGAGAATTTAAAGTCCCTTCAGGTAAGTTGGTCCCGAGCCACTTCGGGAGACAGCAGTTAAAACAGAGGGTATGAATTTCACCTCTGTTCTTGCTGGCGACAAGTGCGCATCCAAAGCAATTGGTATAATGCACTGTGCTCCTTGCATGACACATTACTTAATAATTGCACGGCTGCATTTCAAGTCACCTTCAGTTCACAGTAGTTTTTAGTTGTGACTTGACAGCCAGAGTGGGTTACAGTTATCCTGCACTTGAGATAATGAAGGTATAGATTATAGTTGAGAGCCCACATCAGACAAATGAGGTCACATGTCCTGACTCGATACAGATCACCATTATAAACTTGGTCTCATATAACATTACCATCAAAACAGTGCCTTGACTTGTTCAGTGCACTTACCAGAACTCAATTTGCCAGTATTGGAGATCACATTCCCTTTTGCTGATGAAGTTCCAGTTTAATTTTCTTCACTGTACCAGCTGACTCCCCCACAGCACCCAGCCTTGCAGATGCAGGTAGACTTACTTGGGTACCCTATCTCTGAGTCAGCACACCATCTCACATGCACACTACGCTGCCTGCACAGCAGCAGCAGGGAGATGTCCCTGCTGCACAGAGGGGAAACTGAGACAGCACCAGGAGGCTTAGACTTATCTTAAACAGATTGCAAACAAGCAGCAGCGGAGGACAGAGACTTAACCAAAATCTTTTCCTGTATGCCAATAACATGCAGCCTTCAAAAGCAGTGCATTATACTACCTAGCAGAAAGGTAGTACTTAATCCAGAACAAAAGATTTCTTCATGCTAGATTAGGCAACCTAAACACAGCATCTTGCAGGGTAAGACACAAAGCAAGAAAAGACCAGACCGTTTCCTTGTGATCATGGGACATATATATATGCAGTACTGTCTTTTACAGTGCCTGAGTTTCAACACTGAATGGCAACTGCACTGAGTGGCACAAACCTTAGCACATGAGTTTTGCTGTATTTACTCTTCCTTACAGAAAAACTTAAGTACAAAGTCACATAATTTATGGAATTTTAGAGCTATTATTATTATTTTCTTTTTACATTACTTATGTCCCTGAGCTCCCACCAAATTTTGGCCAGCCAGAAGCATGGAACATTCACAGCAACTTTAGTACACTTATTACTCTGATTCTACTTCATAATCCATCACCAAGAGCAAAACACTTTTTCTCATTTCTGGAGATCAGAGTGCAAGTCTTAGTAGTCCAGAAGCTCTTGACTGGAAAGAAAAGTGTTAAATTACCCCAGAGTGCTGTCCAGTCCTTCAGAAGAACCTCAACCGTTTGGAGACAAGGGCAGAGAAGAACTGTCTGAAGTTCAAAAAAGGCAAATGCAGGGTCCTGCACAGGCTGGGGTTGACCTCCTGGAAAGCAGCTCTGCAGAGAAGGCCCTGGGGGTCCTGGCGGGCAACATCTGTCCATGAGCCTGCAGCGCCCTGTGGCCAAGAAGGCCAATGGTGTTCTGGGCTGCATTAGGAAGGGCATTGCCAGCAGGTTGAGGGAGGTGAGGTGAGGCCTGGTGAGGCCACATCTGGAGTGCTGTGTGCAGTTCTGGGCTCCTCAGGACAAGAGAGACATGGAGCTCCTGGAGCAGGTCCAGGAGAGGGCTACAGAGATTATTAAAGTCCAGGAGCATTTCTCTTATGAGGAAAGGCTGAGGGAGTTGGGCCTCTTCAGCCTCAAGAAAAGTTGCCTGAAAGGGAACATTCCCAATGTGCGTAAGTATCTCAAGGGAGGGTGCTAAGAGGATGGATCCAGGCTCTGCTCAGTGGTGCCAAGCAATAGGACAAGAGGCAATGGCCAGAAACTGGTGCACAGGAAGTTCTATGAGAATATGAAAAAAGACTTCTTTACTGTGCAGGTGACCAAGCACTGGAACAGATTGTCCAGAGAGGTTGTGGGGTCTTCCTCCCTGGAGATATTCAAGAACTGTCTGAACACAATTCTCTGCCATGTGCTCTAGGACAACACTGCTTGAACAGGAAGGTTGGACCAGATGTGTTCCCTTTCCAACCTGACTCATTCTGTGAAATTGCTTAATCCACCAACAGCTCCCCAACTGGAGCCACAAGAAATAAAAGTATGCAGCAAAGGCTAGGAGCGGAGCTAACAGGCCCCCAATGACTGCACTATGAAAGGTCCTCACCTCCTCAGCAACCTTTCACTTGGTTTTCAGTGTACAAGGGGTATATTTTGGGGCAGCCTGACAGCATGCTCAGGCAGTGTGTACACCCTAAGCCAGTCTGCTGGCCCTCGGTGCATTCCAGTTGTCATTTGCATGCTTGAAGTCAAAGAATATTGCATAACAAATGCTGGTGTGTAAATACCCCAAGCACAATGACAAGGGAACATCAGACTTAGACATATGAATGTGGCTGAAACAGGAGGACAAAATTTATAATCCCTCTTCCCTGCTCTGCCTGGAAAAATGTCTTCTGCCCTTTCATTGTAGCTATGCTGGCCTTGTGCCAACATACTGCTTTCCAGGTTTTATTCCTCAGTGACAATAGTCTACTGATTTCATCTGGTACTCCTGCTTATACATTGCCTTTACTTCTTCCTGGGAATCAATAAATATTACTGTCCTTCAGAGACAGGAAGATAGACTGGGTAATGATTTTCCCTTCTTGCTAGGTTCCTTCCACAGAGATTGTGACAACAAGGCTTCTGGTAATGAGCAAGAAAACATCTGCAATACTCTTCCATCCTGCTGTCCACAAAGCAGGGACTTCTTGTGCTATATGCTTATATTCAATTGAGTCCTAAAGTTTTGAAGTCCAAAAAAATGAGCTTGTTACTGGAATGAAAACTGACCTCATGTTCTGTGCTAGAACGCAAATAATCAGAAGGAGAAAAATATATTCTCAGACATTTGAAAAAATACCCTTCATGGAGGAGCATGCCTTGATTTTTGTACTTGTTCTCACAAGGGTTGCTAAGAAATCTCATCATACTGAGTCATTTAAAAGGTTGTAGCTACAAAACACTGCTTCAAGAGTAAGAACTAATATAATTGCATGGCTCTGGGTTGCTTGGGGTTTTTTTTTTTTCAAATTCCCTTATGGAATTGTGTGATGTTTTCAATATACAGAAAGGCAAACCAAAGGAATCAAAATGTCATTTGGGGACACAGAGCTCCTACCTTGCCAAATTTCATCTTGTTTACTACCTACTGCTTTGGTGCTAGGATTGTAACACATCTTAAAGTATCTTATTATGGGAAGAAACTTTCTTTACTAGTCATGACTGAAAAAAAAAGGCTGAAGTCTTCTGTGAAATTTGCAAAAAAACCCCTATTAATCAGAAAATACAACCGGGGAAATTCGGAGAAATTTCTAGAAATGATTAATACATGGAAATATTTCTAGCAAGAGAAATATTTAAACATTGTTAGTCAGACTTGCAACTGTTGCACCAGTGTATGCAATCTTGCCATATACTTTCCTTTGGAATAAGGTCACAATTATCTATAATTCACACTATTATCCATGTTGGTGCCCTCTTGTATTTGGTGGGATTTTTTTGGTTTGGGGTTTTTTATTCAGTTATATTAAATTAAACTGCCATCTGGTTTTGACTTTGGGCTACTTGGTACTTTCTAAATAACATGACAGATTCTCCTTTCTTAATAGCAGCTCATGAGGTGATCCCTTGAAAAATAAAGTGCTATTACAAGAACACAGAACACAGCTCACTGTTAGAAAACATAAATTCATATATCTACAGCTGAAGGCAATTTTCTGCAGATTGCCACTGTGCAGATACAGGAAGAGAGGGAACATTTCTTCATTATATTATCATTATAATTAGGGTCATACTAGACACAGAAAAAGTATCCCTTGGGATTGGACAGTGATTCCAAATTCTTTTTTTTTCTTCCTAAAAATGATAAATGCAAAACATTTTAAGTAGCTCTTGTTCCTTTTTTATCTAGGGTACATGGACAAAATCCATCACATTGTTCTTTTATGAATTGACCACTTACTTCAGAAATTCTAAAATGCCTTTCACAGACAGACATTGTTTGTTGGCAAGGATTATATTCAGAGTTATGATTGTGGATATCGTTGGAGACATGCAGCCTATTTATGTGCATATGACCTGGTCCTTTCCTCTCATCTGTAGTACAATCCCTAATTGAAGATTTACAGGAGAAGTTTTAGAAAAATTAAACTTTCAGCTTTTATTGGATAGTACCACAGATCCATTATTTGCTTATTACCTGCTAAAATAAAGCCCAAGACACAAAGACGTTGATTTCACACTGCCCAAATTAAAAATAGTGGCTCTGTATGTAGTTTGCAGAGCATGACAGGTCAAACTGCTCTCTCTGAAGGAGCTCTCTGATTTGCTTTCTGAAGATGTCTGCTTGAATAGAGAGGGAAGTTAGAAGGGCTGATGACTAAACCTACATAAGAAAAAGTTTTGGGGAAGATTTTGATGCAAACTAGGATAGCCTCAAGGAAGAAACTATGTTAAAATCTGAGTCTGTTATTGGGACAACACCAGCTAAACATTTTTGTATGCAAGGCAGAGATTATCTTTCTTATGAAGACAGCAATGGAAGACTTAGTTGGGCAAGGGGGTGGTTGCTATTGTCATGATGTTAAGATTGTGATATGCAGATTTTTGGAATGTTCTTTCCATTCACAGTTGCAGTCTTACAGTTAAGCAAAATGGATTGCTATCCTGCCCTTTGAATTGGCCCTTCAAATCCTTGTGTTTTCCTGCCTCCCTAAGATAGGAAGGGATTAAAGGTGACTGACAGCAGAAAAAAATTATGCAGCCACATATATGTTAATCTTGCCATCTTTTCTGCCAGATTTGGAAGGAGAGGGATATTTATAACTGCTCCTTTGTCTTGCTTTTGGACTAGCCACTGATTTCCCAGCACCCTAGAAAACATTTCTAAAGGTCTGGGACAGAAAAATAATTCTTTCAAGACAACTAATCTCTCCATTCATGTCATTCATATGAAAGCAATTCTACACCCTTAATATTGGCTAGAATATTTGGTCTTGAGTCTCTGGCCAGGACAAGACTGGGAGGCTCTGATAATCCTTTATCACAGTCTTAACTAACCCAATGTAATGTAACATTTGAAATTAAATCAGTGTACTTTTGCATGTTGGCAAACTTGGGACAGCAGCCTGTTTCTGGTCAGAGGCTCCAAAGGGGTTTCTTTTGACCTCGAACACAACAAAGGTCTTATCTGAAGGCCTTCTTAATTGAGAGGGACTCAGAATCTCGGCTTGTATAATCTGGCTAAATAACTTTTATTAATTTGAAGATTTGGTTTATAGAAGCTGAGATACAGGGGGGGTTAATTAATAAGTTAAAGCCTCTTCATTTCTCAAAAAAATACTCCAAATCCCCTCTAACATTTGTTCTATGTCATATATGTTTGTCATTGCTAGATCCCACGTTTTCAGAGTTTAGCCTCAGAATGCTGTTACCTCTGAATCTGAAACAGACCTTCATCTTTGCCCATTCAACCCCACAGTAGGTACAAAACAGGAAAAGTAATCTGCCACATGTCACTAACCATCATCATTTGTTATTACTACTTTTTGACATGGCCATATTGGATACCATGACAACATATTCTGCAGAAGAATGACAGGACTTAGAGGGAACACCAATGAATGCACTTTGTTCACTTACAACTCAGTATGATCACTTCAATTTTTCACTTTATTAATATTTTAAATACATAAAGACCCTTTTGTCCTAATGGATTCCAAAGCAAACCATTAAAAAAAGGAATAGGAGTGATTTAGATATTACTCTCCTTAATTGGATTATATGTTTCTTGCTTCTGTGTTAAATTACTGTAGCAATTCAGTCCACAGATGACCAAAGTCTCTGATTTCTCAGTTGAGAAACAGTCTTTTCTTTGAGCAACAGACTTGTAATTGTAGCACAGAATTTGTCAAAAGATCCATTCTATCCTCTGATGAATTAAACTCATAAAAGATGCAAGAACACATTTGCGCTGCTGATAGTGACAGCTCTAGCTCTGCAGATGTCACTGTTGCTGTCACTTTGCCCCACATATCTCGGTCAGTCTTGGGTATCTTTCCAGAAACTAGCACAAAGCCTGATTCAGTCCTTCCTTTTTAAACATGGCCTTTATAGTACATGGGATTATAGCAAGCAGGAAAAGGAGGATGTCATTTGGGGAGAAATTTCTAATTAATGTATCTTTTAAATGTCTGAACTACAGTTGCAGCAAACTACTGGTCCTTAATTTGGCCTTTTGGGGTCAAGTGCCTCTAGGTCCCTGGCCAGTAGGCTCAGTGTGAAGTGCTGACCAATGTAGAACAAGCATTTTTGAAAGACCAATATGCAATTATATTTTAAATGTTCCATGTTGTAAGAGGCTAGTGGGATAGCCACAGGTCTTCACAACATCCCTCTGGACAAGCTGTCCAATGGTGGGATGGGCAGTTCACAGGATGAAGAATTGGCAGAAAGGCAGAGCTCAAAGTGTTGTAGTGAATGGGGCTACATCTGGCTGGGGACTGCTCACCAGTGGTGCTCCTCAGGGCTCAATTTTAGGGCCAGATCTGTTCAATACATTTACCAACAGCCTGGAGGCGGGTGTTGAATGCAGCATAAGCAAGTTTGCTGATGATACCAATCTGGGAAGTGCTGCTGACTCTCTTGAGGAACAAGAGGCCTTGCAGATGGATCCAGAAAGATTACAGCATCGGGCAGTAATTAATGGGATGAAATTTAACAAGTTAAAATGCTGGATTCTGCACCTAAAACAGAGTAACACTGGGCAAAAGTATAAATTGGGAGAGGAATGGCTGGAAACAGCCCCACAGAAAGAGGTCTGGGAGTGCAGGTTGACAGGATGCTCACCAGGAGCCAACAGTGTGTGTGCCCTGGCAGCCAAGCCGTTCTGGGATGCATCAAACACAGCATCACCAGTTGATCCAAAGAGGTGATTATCCTGCTGTGTTCAGTGTTGCCGCGGCTTCACCTTGAGTGCTATGGGCAGTTCTGAGCCCCACAGCTTAAGAAGGATGGTCCTTGGATGCATCCAGAGGAGGGCAGCAAAGATGGTGAGAGGGCTGGAAGGCACTTCCTGTGAGGTGCAGCTGAGGGGCAACTTTGAGTTTGTCTAGTCTGGAGAGAAGCAGGCTGAGGGATCACCTCATTATTCTCTCCAGCTTCCTGAGGAGGCAAAGTAGAGAGGGAGGTGTTGATATCCTCCAGTTTTGGTATCCAGTGATAGGACATGTGGGAAGGGTTCAAAGCTGTGCTAGGAGAGGTTTAGACTGAACATCAGGAAACATTTCTTTATTGAGAGGGTGGTCAAGCCCCAGACGAGGCTTCCTAGAAAGGTGGTTGATGGCCCCAGCCTGCCAGTGTGTAAGAGGAGTTTGGACAATGCCCTTAACAGCATGCTTTAAGTTTTGGTCAGCCCTGAATTGTTGAGGCATTTGGACTAGATGATCATTGTAGGTCTCTTCCAACTTAAGTAGTCCAGTGTACTCTTGTCTGTTCTAAGGGAAAACCAAATTATATTTACAAATATTCTGTTTCATTCAGGATTTGAACTGAAAGAAAGAGATAAAGGGGAGCAATCAGTCATGGTTTATTTGTTTTTTGGAAATGTGATAGGAAAGACAGGTAGCCATGCAAGCAATAGTATGAGGGTTTTTACACGCCTCAAGTTAATATACCTCTATTTTTAAAGCTGACACTTGTAATATTTAACAGGCCTGACCAGAGAAGCTGAACTATTAAGAGTCTCATTTACCTCACACAGATCGCTCCAGGAGAAGCTACTACAGAAGACTTAGCTACTCACAAGTATAATCTAATGAATAGTTGAAAGATTTTTGCATAGGGATAGGAGAACTCTTACATTAGCTAAAGAAAGAATATTTAGAGAAGTCTGAGTATTATTTGAGAGGAAATGGCTTAGAATTACAGCAAAACTCCATTTTCACAAGATCAAATATTAAATTACTTTAAGAAGAGCTAGAAAATGGAATTAACTACAATATGAGTAAAAAAGAGAGGGTAGAATTCAGGAACAGTATAATGAAAAATTAAAATTTACATACTGTTCCAAGAAAGCCTGTCAGCAACCAAAACCAGATCAAATAAAATAAACCAGTATAAAATTACGGCTCCCTGTAAATGGACAGATAAGTCAGTTTAAATCAGTTTAGTTCATCATAGTAAACATTGGATTTGACCAGCGTATCCTGGATAACTGGAAAATATGAGTGTTAATTCTGTGAAATGTAGATTTGGGACCAGTGACTGAGATACAGGGTCACAGAGTAGTATAATCCCAAATGACATGCAGAAGAACAACATGTGAACAGATACAAAGCAGAAAACACTGACACATAAAATATTGTGAATAAATTAGGATTATTAATTTAGTTGGAAATATAAGAGAAAGATGAGGGTTTGTGGGATACTGGAGCCCATGGGAAGAAGATTTTATATGGATATGCCTAGAAAGTTTGGAAAGTAAAGAAACAGTGTGTCAGACTGTCAGTGGACATAAATATATCAGAAAAGTATAAAGGGAGACCTTATTTTAATTAAGCACCATGGCTACTGAGTTAGTAATTAATTGTTCCCAACTGGGCTTGGCACTAGATCAATAGCTACAATGTTCCTGAAATTATAAACACAGTACAGTAAAGAACAGCAAGTACTATGACTGTAGTTCCCTAGTGGGATATCAAAATTGAGTTTGCTAAGAGTGCAGAATATGTTCTTCATCAGTCCAGCACCTGTGGACAGCATTACGTTCTGGTAATTTAGACAGACTGAAAAGCAAAGAGAAGCATCTCCCCAGAAAAAGTCCCTAGTGTGGCAGGTTGGACTCTGGACGTGGTTATTGAAAATTTAACAGCAATATTTTGGAGGAATGCTTCTGCTCCATGACTCAAGAAGAGAAAATTAAACATAGTAACCTAAGGATTTTAAACATTATATGGCTGTTATTTTAAAAAGGCAATACTGCTGGTAAGTTTACAGATATGAAATTGTACTGGACCCTCAGCATATACAGGTGGAATCTATCTGGAAGAAGAAAGATTTTGTGTCTTGGATTACCAACACAGAGAATAGCTGCTTTGAATCAGCAGCAAGTCACTTATTGGAGATGTAGAGGAAAATAGCTTACAAAATAGTCAAAGGGGACTATTTGAACATCTTTGAAGGTTTAAAATAGATCCTTAGTCTGTATGTGAGAAAAGTGACCAGTAACCTGTAGAGGAGACTTAATAATGTCTTACCTAATATATGAAATTATCAAGGAAAACAAAAAAGAATGATAAAGTATACCAAAATCAGACTCTGAGAAACTACAGAAAAACATACTGGTATGCAATAGATGTCTCAAATCCAGGCCTTTCAGCAGGTAAATCTTGCTTCTCATCCTTAGACCCAGAAAAAGCCTACAATTAAGGGTTAATAGCTGAGCAAAGCACCATCTCTTTTAGGCCCAAAAGTTCTATTTGGCTGAGTAAATATACATAAAGGTTCCAACAGTGGATAAAAATATCATGCAAAACTTCAGCGTGAGATATGTATTTCAGTGTGAAACAGCTTTATTTTTGTCCTATCCTTACTGATGACTGCGTGGCAAGTGTCAGAAAAATGTTGCAGCCATCATAGGAACATCTGGAACTTGGTGACTCTTCAAAGAAATCTCTGCTTAACAGAAACTGGCCTGAAATCCATTCTTATGTAAGGGATTTGAGGTTCATTGGCATAGTATTGATGCAAGAGGTTAAACTTGCTAACATGCTTGCATTGCCTCTGCTACAATGATATCTGAGCTTTCCATAATCTTAAAAATATTTGAGAAAGTGTGCAAGAAAGTGCTAACCATAATTTTTACCAAGGAAACAACAAATTTGTTAGACCAGAAAATTCAAGTCACAAGCTAATGTCCCAGGTCTTAAAACAACTTTCCATGATATGGTCTAAGTAAATTTAAACTCTCTGTCCTAAAAATATAATTCCACTTTTAAGTGATGTTTTGGAGAGAGAGACGCTGGCAGTTATAAGCTTCTTAACTGTTCTTACATTATTTAACCAGACGTGACTGGGGGCATGGTAAGAATGATCTTGACACTTCTTTCTGTATAATAAAAGTAGATTTTGTAATGTAGGCCTCTCAATTAGCGTGGAATATTGCAAAAGAAACACTGACTTCAATAACCTATGCTAGCCTAAATTGTTTATTTTGACAGTCACTCAAGAAAGTGATGGTTCAGCCACGACTGCTGACCTTCCTCAAGGTTTCTTCTAAATAAGTCAAAGCAAACTCTCCAAATATCTAGAAGAAATGCAATGTCAAAACAGTGTGCTTCAGAATAACTGTCAACATGTATGACTAAATTAAATTAACCTGAACCAAAGATTAAACATCGTTGTTCTGAAAATCATAACAGTCCTTGTATTTATAGAGAGAATGGCACCAAAATAACCTTGATAATTTCTATGGATTTGGGGAGGAGGGCACAAACATACAGCTCCTTAAAATCAGTGGTCAGCAGTCAGTATTGGTCCATGGAAACAATGAAAAGCCAATACTGTGTTAAATGAAACATCAATAGTTTCAGTTTTAAGATTTCATATCTGAGGTATTGTCAATATTAACTGTAAATCATGGTTTGGGGAAAGAAGCTCTATGTTCTGAAGTACCAAATCACCATAGTTATTTAACTGTAGTGGTGTTGTGGAGGTTTTTAATGGTTATCTCAGAATTTCTTTTTGCCATTAGTAAGAGCATCCAAAGACTGAAATGGTAGCTGGTAGGAAACAACTGCAGTGAAATTAGGTTTTAAAAGCCAATCATGTTATTCAGATCACTTTCATTGGCAGTAAAATAATTACAGTAAAGCAGGAATAAGCTCCATGGAAGACTAAATGACAGGGGTTACTATAGCTGCTATTTACAAAGTCTGAAAAGATTTTATGTAGCTATTATTCACACATATGATCATCTCAAATATTCAGGCTTCCTGAATGGTGTTGGAGTTGCAATGCTTATTCCTGAGTTAGTTATATAAATCTAAACTATCTATTTCTTCTCTCTTTTAATTCATATCCCTGGCAGTATAACTATGGGAATATATGTGTGCTTCTATACACACATTTTTAAAATTATTTAACTGAAAAAGAAGATACTGCAAATTGAAAAAACAATAACCTAGAGGAAGCTGTTAGTTGGGAGACAGACATAACTCTTTAGTATTTGCACAGAAAAGCCTGGTTTTGCCTTTGATGTTCACAGATAGGTTTACTGCTACTTAAACTCTCAGCAATTCCTCCTTCCCAGCTCCGGTATCACTTAATACACCAGGAAAAATACATGAGCCAAAATGCATCTTCAGGGAGGTGTTATGCTGCCCTGAACAGTTGACTGTTCCAATATTTAGAATCTCTGGTTCTGTCGTTACAGAAGACATGTAAACCTTCAGGATCGGTGAAGTTTTGCGGATATATTCAGTCCACTTAAAAAGGAGCTATTGGTAATTTTTAAGTAGCTTTTTTCCTCTGTTTCTCAATAGAGGCTGCTATATGTAAACTACTCCACAGCCTGTTCTTAACCTTCCTGGAGTAACTGCAGCTGTAGGAAATGTTTGCATGCTGCTACAATCCATGCGGTTAAAGGAGGTAAATTATTCAATGAAGTGTCTTTTCCATATTCAAATCTTGTCAAAGCCTGCTATGTAAGGGGCAGATTCTCTAGAACAGACCTTTGCACTCTGGTTCCAGCAGCTCCTCTTTCCTGTGGTTACTAGCAACTCTCTAGAAAAAGGCTCTTTCTCAGATTTGCAATTTCTTATGAATTTAAGTGATTCTTACAGTCTCCTTCTCTATTTTTCATTTCTCAATCAGAACAAAAAGTATTCTACCGAGCTTCCATTCCTCTTCCACAGTTCTTTCTTGAGGAAAAAAGACTGAGAAGCTCTTACTGACCTTGTTCCACCATTGGAGGAGGGCTCTGGAGAATTCATTCCCCCTTTCACCCACCGCTTCCACAATTAGCCTTCTCTGATGAGGGATTATGTTTGCCTTTGTACTGGCTTCCTTTCAGCAACAGATCCCTAGTCAAAGACAGATATAAAGACCACTATTCTTTGGTGAAGAATTTAAAAAGCTCTACTCAAGTCTAAAATCTGGTCTTGCTTCAGCATCTGGGGAAATTTGCCAGAGGCTTACCTAATTTACTTTGACAGATTTAGATGCTTAGTCAGTAGTCTAAGTTCAAGACATGCTAAATACACTCTGAGCCATGTTTATCAGCTGTAACTGAAATCTGAAGTCCTTGGGCTGATGCTCCTCAGTTACTTTTTAAGGCATTTAATTCACAATGTGCACCTTGGTCTCTGCAATGTACTCTCTGGGAAGTTAAGTTTATTGCAGCACCTATTATTTCCTCCATGAAGAGGCAGCAGTTTGTAAAAGGTATTGTACAAATATTACATATCGCAAAAAGTACTGAAAGTGCCTGTTCTTAAATAGTTTGAACATTAGAGAGAAGATAAATGGAAATACAGAAAACTAGATATTTTCAAAAGAGTGGGATAAGGAATATATATTTTCTTCTGACAGAAGAAAAGATCTTCTCATAAATAAAGAAGATAATACAAATGAAAAAGTTATGTCATGGATCCGTTATGTCATGCAGTTGTGTATATACATATGTATATATATATATATATATATATGTGTATATATATATATATATAAATATATATATATATATACATGTACAAAACAGGTTGCTCAGAAAAGTTGTGGGTTCCCCATCCCTGGAAGTGTTCAAGGCCAGGATGGATGGAGGTTTGAGCAACCTGATTTAGTCAGAGTGTCCCTGCCCATGGTAGGGGTATGGGAACTAGACAGTCTTTAAGGTCCCTTTCAACCCAAACCATTCTAAATTCTAAATTTCCTGGAAAGCATGGTTACTTTTTCAACAGTAACATCTAGTATTTCACACATATAATTTGAAGCAGGTTTGAGCAACGAGTATATCTCTCTTTGCGTAAATTTCAAAGATGCTAAATTTTTGAAATACTGTTAGTATTCCCTGCTCTTCCTGATATATAACATGTACATTTCCAGAAGGTTTTAATGTCACAGAGACACATCTTCTATGTCTTCCAGTCTGCGGCAGTACTTCAGTTAAAAGTGCTTTCAGTCCTTTCCAGCACATAATTTTGTTTCTCATTTACCCCAAATATAAACCAGCATCAACACTAAGTCACGGCTTTCTTTGGATTTATATAACTTCTGTTTATCAAAAATTATACTAATCATAGTAATTCGTTACAAATAAACATATAAAAGGTATCTTATTTTACCCCTCACCAAATTGCACTCATGAGAGTTAAATTTGTAATTTCATTTTTTTCCTATTCAACAGATAAAATCAACAGAATTTCAATTCAGATCAAGGTAATTACTTTAAAATAAGGCTCAGCAAAGTACTATTTCTTACTGGTCAGTTTGTCAGTTCAAGTCTATTTTTCTCTAAAACTCAGCTAGATCACACACATTACTAAGCATCAGTTAGACATCTGTGATTCTCTTTTGCAGAAAAGGCAGAGCCCAACTTATTTATACAAAAATGCATGGAATTTACTCACCTCAGAACATAAGGTCAAATATCTGCTTACTGCAAGTCTGGTATTTAAACCTATTTGATCTTTATCTGAGGTATAAGATAAAATGTTTGCCTGTTTTAAGAGACACTCATAAATGTAGCACTGGTAAAGCTGAACTACTAACTATTCCAAACAATGAGAAAAGTCCATGTTCCAAACTGACTTACATAAAATAAATATTTCCCATTGTTATTACAGCAAAATTTTCATCTAAGAAAGTACATACAGATAAAATCTTCATTATTTTTCATAATTTAAATGCAAATTAATGACAGAAAAATCAACTTATTAAGATGAAACCTGAAAGGAGGAGCCACAGAATGAATGGAACGTTCAGTAAGCCATCCAGTTAATGCTCAAAAAGATCCCAATTACACTTTTTTTCCAGTAAAACTGGAACAAGAAGCAGACTTAATTCAGACAAATTAGGGATTAATTTACTGGGAAATGGTAATAAGACTGTGAATCTCTGTATGGCCCCTTTGTTTTGGAAACTGGCCCATTTGTATAATAGATCTGTAGTTATCTTTTCTTTTTCTTCTCTTCTTCCTTTCAACATCTACTCTAATCAACCATATTTTTTCCAAAACAGTTGTTTTTATTTTATACATATTATACTATTTAAACTGAGTATTGCATCACTTTCTCCATTTACATTTGCCATAAATATTATAATTGTCCTAAGCCTTTCTATGTGTATTCTCTGCTTCACCTGAAATTATACTAGAGGAATTATACATTTTCATTGCTTTCATTTGAGGCAACAGCTTTAATACCTTGATTTGAGTCATCAGGATACAAATGTTTTGATCTGTGCTTCATCTAAATCATGTGAATTAGATTAGTGCTGCCCTACCTTTCCGGGGAGGTTGGCTGTTTCATTTCTTGCTGTGCCAAGACGTTGCATTCCCAAAACATGGCAGAATTTTATTGCATCCCTTCAGCATGGTAACTCTGATGCACCATGGCAGCACCCCATTTACTGAGTAGATAAAGACCGATTAACTCTGTGTTACACAGAGTATAACACATGCCAGAGGGTGAGAGGATGGCTATGGCCTGACTGCTACTGCAGAAAGAATTTATCAAGTATGGTCATGGTCACTCTTTTTGTCAGGGACAGCTCTGCTTTTCCCCATCATGTGGCTGGGTTCATATGCATGGCAAGAACTATGGAAAATTTCCACATAACTGCTGCTCATGGAAAAATTCATTTAGGCTCTTCCCTGCATGCTCCTCTGTTGTCTCTGTCAAAGAAAACTGCCAAAAGGAGTACTAGGAGTAGGCTCCCTATCCCTACCGCTGACTCCATTGCTTTATGGCCTTAGCCAGTTCTTAAATGGCTGATTTCCTAAAATGAGGAAGTTTGGGGCTCATTTCTGAAACACTAGATTACTTTTCATAGTCTGTAGACTACTCTGTGCTCATACTTCCTAAAGTACTATAAACTGTGCATTTCTTTCTTACAGCACCAAGAAGTTCTATAAAAAGACTGGTCATCTTATCTTTTGAAAACATGGGAAGAAAATACCATGACTGAAATTGTTACCCAGAAAGCCACTTTGTCAATTTTCATGTAATTTTTGACTACAGAACATAAATTAAAGTCATTCTGAAGAAAATTAAGAAAATAGGATTGAGACACATAGCAGGGAAAAAAAAACGTAAATAGGGATAGGCCTTGGAGGACTGTCAACATACCACAGGAAAAGCTTTATGGTGATGAGGGCTTGGCACTGCCACTACCTGCAACCATTTTCTATGCTAAATAATGATGATGACATGAAGGTTGTGATAACTAAACAAGCTCCACTGTTAAAAAAGATGAAATTACAGTGGTTATCAATATAATCTGTGTTTAAGTTTTAGCAGAAAAGAGCTTCCTTAAGTAAAGATGTGCTTCAACCCTTCTTTCTGTTGTGAAGTGGAAATAAAGAATTGAAAAATCCCCCTTTTAAAGTGGTAAACTATAGAACTATAAAAGAGACTGTCTGCCAAAAAGAATCTGATGAAAATCAACTAGGCCTTGAAGCCAGGAAAATTGCTTTTCTGCTACAGTTTTTGCCATGAAACATAAGACAGAATACTTGACATCCAAACTTTCATACTACTTTACATCTCACGACCATAGCAACAAGGTGTTCTCAATAAACATGTAGGAATGAACACCTGCACCCATTTGACATCTAAAATGAATTGAAGCTGATGGCTGGGGTGCTTGGGGGGCATGCTCCATTGAAATTCATTCTCTTAGGGTTTTTTCCATTCTAGGAGGTACTGTTTACCTTTCTCAAACAGTGTATGAATGGATATAGGCATCTGAACTAAGAGAAAAAAATTAATACTTGCCCACCTTCTGATTTGTGGAATTAAAGACTCCCTTGGCTACAATGTAAGGTTACAATGGCACAGCTCATGTGGGCAATAACAGCTTTGGTGTGACCTTCACAGCCTGAAGACAAGTGAGGGAAATTGTGCTGAAATAACCTTAAGACGGCTGGAGTTTTGAAAAGCACTCAACCAAATAAAGGAAAATACATGCAGAAGCACGTGCTACCCTCTACATCAACAATGGCTGAATATCAAAGGGGCCTACACTTGTATTTCTAAAGTAAAACATCTTCTGATTAAAAATATTTATGATGAAGCTTATTCAGTGGAATGCATAATGAAGAAGTACTTAAAAGAGAAATAAACCTCTAGTTTAATGCTATTTTGTTTTGTTAAATTTTAAGTAATTTCAATAGAAACTTAAATAATTTAACATAATTTTAGATATGGTTTAGATACAAACAGTTTTGTTAGAAATGCCAGAAATTGCTATTACACCTTTTAGACAAAAATGTAGGGTAGGTTATCTGCTAATATCTTGGTGGAAAAAGATCATTTCTGCAATAGTGCCCCTAAGAGTTCCTCAGCTCAAATCCTTCAGCCACTCTGCTGACTTCCAGAGTCTTAGACAGTTCCATACTTTCTATAGCCATCAAAAATCATTAATCGGGGTGTGTGAAAAAGAAAAAAAATCATTACTACTAGAAGAGAAGAAGAAAAAACATTTAAAATGTTATTTTTAACCATTAAATACTTCTGAATAGAAAAAAATGTGACCAAGCTTGCCTACTCCTACTCCTTTTTAAGCAAACCAGTTTCCTTAAAGTTGTCTCACTTCTTACTCTGAGTAAACAGGAAGGCTTCATGATTATCTTCACTTCCTGTGAACCTGTGTAGGAACTTTATCTTCCACTTTCTCTTTATCAAACCATTGCCAAAACAACTTTAAAAAGAGATCTAAAAAAAAATTAAGAGAAATTCTGTCTCTAAAGTAAAAAAAATACTGAAAAATTACCTTGAGGTCAGTTTAAGTAGACTTCTGCATCGAAGTAGACTCTCTGACATTGTTTAGCACTACTGCTCCATGCTTTTGTGAATCTTGTTACATATGCACATATTTTCTAATGCTCCTGAGAATAATTTCTTAAAAAACAAAATCAACGTATCTTTTCAGGTAGTTTATTAAGCATGTCAAGGTTATTTCAAGGATCCTATTGTTTTCCCTGTTTTTATGGGAAAAGTGTATTAAAATTTATCACATGCTGTCTTATCAAACTGTTTATTATTACATCACGGCAGTGAAAAACAAGGTTATTTGCAAGGAAAAACAGGGTGAAATGATAACAGTGGCAAAGGCCACTAGTAAATAAACAGGGATAAAGCAGAGGTCATGCAAATATTCCAGGGGAGGAAAAACCTAAAATATGGAAAACAGCTGGAAACTGAAGAACTATATTTTACTTTTTGTTGCACTGCCTTAAAAATGCAGTCTCAAGATTACATTTTGAAAACAAAAAATGTTATTAGAACTGAATTTTTCATTTCCAAAAATTACTTATCAATGTAATTGAACTCTAATAAAACATTCTATAATTACAGTGACTGGAGAATGTGGCATTTTATTTTTAACGTTCAGCCAAGAGCATTTAACTTAAGCTGTTAGTTAAATACTACATTATTCCAAAGGAATGTTTTAAAAAAGAAACTAATTTCAAAACCTCTTTTTTCACCAGCTTAAAAGTAACAATGTAACCTGTGCACACATCAGCTGTTAGCTGAAATCTCAGCCAAAGCTGCATGGTCTAGGACCTGCAAAGCCCAAGCCACACATCACTCATAGGCACAGATTTCTACCTACTTGACTCAGAAGTTGTCTCCTTTATAGGCTTAAGTTCACCTTTATAGGCTTAAAACATATTTAGAAATTCTCTTTACAAAGGCAGAACTTCATTAAGATTTAGATATATTTGACTGCTGTCTTGCAGGATCTGCTCTCTATATTTATGTCCATAGAAGGTGGGGTCCCATTCTCAACATTTAAAATAAATGAAATATGTTGTATATTCCCTTGTTACTTAAGTATAATACAAATCTAATCTTAATAAAATTCACAGATAAGAAAATAACATACACTTAAAGTTCAGGAGAAGTACATGCAGACAAATCAAATGACAGGCACCAGAAAATAACATTTCCTACTCGGCATAGAGAATTATATACTCAGCATATAGAAAATTTAACTGTACAACTGAATGATTTAAAAATTTTAAGCTAGACTGAAGTGTGGGTAGAGATTTACTTCTAACAGTTAAATGATACTACTGTACGGAATGTAATAGAAGTGGTTGTATTCAAATGTTATGCCAGAGTTCTGCTTTTGTGTTTTAATTTCCATTGAAAAAATCCAGTCTAATGCTTTGCTCTGGAGAGTATGTCAAGCTTTGGATGACTCCAAGCCTTTTTCCTAAATAGTATTGTTAGTGGTAAGGATCCTGCAAAGTCTAAGTCTTTTCTATAAACGCCAAGTGAGTATGCAAAGTGGAAAATTCAGGAAAAACTGAGTGACACAGAAAAAACAGCGAGTTATAGTTTTCTGAAATGTATCCAGAAACTTTCCCAAATTTGCCAGAATATAATACCGATACAGTCATCATAGTGAAATATTTCATCATGCGATGTAAAATCATTAACAGATGAGTATTCATGAGTACATTAACAAAAAAAAAAAAAAGAAAGTAAAGAAAAACAGTCCTCTGCAATTCTTCAATACTGAATAACCAACGCTTCCTTTATATCAACTGGCTAACTTTTTTTTTAAATAAGTGAGTCTGACTACATGGTAGCCTTCTATCAAAGTATTAATGCTTAACAAAAAAAGATATTAATTTCTCTGGAAAAGGTAAATTTATCTGGTGAGAAGCAAAAAAAATTAAAAGGACTACAGTAGCTATTTGCATGTCTCTTATTAGTACTTAACATGATATATGTTACACGTAACTTGGAGGAACATCAATTTTGCATTAAGCTCTAGTTGGAGATCAGATTTGTAGAACAGCTGATAACATTCAATAACTTAGGAATAGAGTCTCTCCTCCAGCAGCAAATTAGCTTGTACTTACCATGGGACAGCATAAGCAACAAATTCTTGCGTATTATCCTTGCAAGCCTCTACCAAACACTGATTCAATAACTATCCCTAACCATCACAAATGACTGAAATACTCCACAGAGCAGCCTGGCTGCCTGGCTAACCAGCACTGGCTATCTGTCCACCTGGCTATCTGTCCATTGTGCAGCTGTTGGCCCAAGCTGAGCGACCACTGAGGAAGTCAGTGGGACATTGCCCTGCCATGTGAGTCACCTGCAAGCTGGTTACCTGCCTGGCTCTCCAAGCTGTCAAAGTACAAACAGGTAGGGCTGCCTTCCCTCTGAACTGTCAGACCCACCTGCTGGCTGTCAGACAGCTCAGCCGTGACATTAAATGCACCTTCCATTTCCCTGTCTGTATTTTCTCCCCATCAGCAAATGTCAGTTCTACAAAACAGAATTCTCTTTTCTTACCAGATCTCATCCAATCACATCAGGCCAATTTGGTTTGTCTGGAAGTCTAGAAGATTGCATAATTTTGGAACTAAGAGACCAAATCCCATCAGTGAGGTAAACAGAATCATAGAATCATGCACTCATACAACGGTAAAATAGTTTGGGTTGGAAAGGACCTTTAAAGGCCATTGAGTCCATACCCCCTGTAACAAGCAGGGACATCTTCAACTTGATCGGATTGCTCAGAGCCCTGTCCAACCTGATCTTGAATTTTTCCAGGGATGGAACATCTACCACCTCTCTAGGCAACCTTTTCCAGTGCATCACCAATCTCACACTAAAAAAAAATTCTTCCACATACCTAGTCTAAATCTCCCTTCTCTTAGTTTAAAACCATTACCTCTTAACCTATAGCTACAGTCCTTATTAAAAAGTCTGTCACCATCAAACACACTTGAAACTTATCACCCTGAGGTGTTGAGGACAGATTGTCAAGACGTGACCGACCCTGAGTAATACCCTGAGTGGCTCACTCACATAGGAATCACTAATAGTACTAATGGAGACTTGGAGTATGTCATAAACAACAGGGCTCTGAAGGAAAGGTGAAGGACGTGAAAGCCCGCACAGTTCTCCTTCATCCTGCCAGTCACAGGAGAGGCAGCTAAAGGAGAGAGCTCATTGTGAGAGTTGATACCTGTCTGCATGACTGATCTCACAGAGTGGACTTTAGCCTTCACAACCACAGGACCTTTTGGGAGCAGTGAGGATGGCTGGACAGAGGTGCGGTCCAACTGATGAGGATATTTAGTTTGTTGGTGCGGCTGTGGGACCCAGGATAATTGTGCCTGAAAGCTAACGTGAAAAAATGAAAGCTTAGCCACTTTTCCTATTCAGCAGATGACTCTGACAGTGCCAGAACAAGGGAGGGTCCACAAGCAGATTAGGAGGAGCAGAGCTGCCCCGTCTCTAGCAGCAGCAACCTTTACTTATACTGGATGAGATCTTATCTGCTTATGGCCTGATCTCCTACAGCTTTGTTTCCAGTGGTTGAGGTCACACAAACCCATGCCAACAGCATGAATGCCAGCTGAAGAGCTTAGCTGCTGAGAAAGCACTTGAGAAGACTTGTTTTATTGTGAATTCTTGATTGGGTTTGACAGCTGACCCCAACTTCAGCCTTTTCTTCAGCTGAGGTACCCTGCTCCATCCAGATGCCAGATTTCATGATCATTATTAGGGCAGGAAACAGAGACACACAGGGATATGTGAAAACGGAAGCCTGACTTTCACAGGAAGCAAAGCAAAAGCCTGTTTCTCTGAGAAAACTCATTCTGGATAGGAATTGTTTATTAACAAGAATGTATATTGAAACTACTTGCAAATAAAATAATACTTGTGTGGAGAGGGTTTCTAAACTAGGAGAAAATTTCACTTGCCATTTTCAATGCTCTGTCCTGTCCATGCAATTCAATATTATTGAATATTGAATATTCAATATTATCATGAACGACCTGGGTAACAAAATGGCAGAGATAATATGAAAAGAGAAAAAAATCAAACATTTTTGCTAAACTGAGTGGCCATCATCAAAATTATTGAAATTCAGCAAGGGGAAAACCAGTGCTAATAAGGAGATACCAAATGTATGGATACATTTGAGTAGTAACTGTCTAGAATAGCAATCTAGTATCAAAAATTAAATTCAAATGTTGTTGACTAAAAAAGAAAAAAACACATTCAGAGAGGGGCAAGACTGGAGATAATCGTTTGCCAGTTTTGAGGTGGTGAAGCCGGTTAGAAACACATAAGAACTACTGTTTTGGGCTCCACACTTAATAAAGAGTGTTGAGAAACTGGGAGAAGTACAGAGGAGAAAAAAATAAAAAAATAGGAGGCAAATATCTGACAAGTGGTCACTGAAAATGTGAATTTTTCGTGTGGAAAAGGTAGACATGTTTATAATATATAAAGGAGCTCCTTCCACTTTCTAGTGTTGTTGGGGGGGGTTTTTTTGCACATCCACAGTAGACAGGAAAATTTTTTTTCAAAAAGCTTCATTTTGGGTTTCAGGTCATGAAAAATGACAACAGGATTTGACACAATCAGCTTTATTGAAGGTTTTTATAAGTAAGTTGGATGCACACTTGTTAGAAGCCATGTAGGTCAATGCTGTCCAAGCTGTTGACCACAAATAAAAACCTCTATAAAGTTAAAAGCTAGCAGACAGCCAGAATGGGATCAAAATGTGAGTTTATATGAAGAACATGCCAATGGCTCTTCAACAGTCCCCCCAATCCACAATCAACGAAGAGCTGAGCTGAAGGGAAACCCAAAGCATCATCAGTATGATCTAAATGGAGTGTCCTGCCACATTTACCATTGCCAGACATCTGATGTAGCCTCAGTGTGGATGTGATCTGTGAGCCAGGCTGTCTTTGACTGCTCCAGGTCCAAAGGTACATGGGACACTTCATGAAGCAGCTTAGACTATGGAAGACCTTGAAGCCTCTTCCAGCTCACCACTCCCATGTGAACTCTAAAGTCCTAAACACCAGTTATGAATTTAGGTTATCCTTCTGACTCATTGCTTTCAGTTCAGTGAGGAAAGACAGAAACAGAAAGGAAAAAAACCCCTTTCAGGCCAGAACTCGGGTTTTCTATGTGATAAACTTGTACCAAACAGCTCATTGCTGGCTATTCTTAGAGGGCGGCTTATGCTTTGGGCCCCTCAGTTTAGGAAGGACACCGAGGTGCTGGAGCTCATCCAAGGAAGGGTAACGAGTCTGGAGTACAAACCCCGTGAGGAGTGGCTGAGGGAACTGGAGTTTAGCCTGGACAAAAGGAGGCTCAGGAATGACCTTATCACCCTCTAAAACTCCCTGAAAGGAGGCTGTAACTAGGTGAGTGTCGGCTGCTTCTCCGAGGCAACCAGCGACGGTGTGACAGGACGTAGTCTCAAGCTGTGCCAGGGGAGATTTAGGTTGGCGATTAGGAAGAACTTTTTCACGGAAAGGGTGCTTAGACATTGGGATGGACTACCCAGGGAGGTGCTAGTCACTGTCCTGGTAACGAAAGACTGGACGTGGCACTCGGTGCCCTGGTCTGGTTGACATGGTGGTGTTTGGTCATATGTGGGACTCGATGACTCCAGAGATCTTTCCCAATCTAATGAATTCCAAATTCAGGGACCGCAGTTCCCGAAGCCCCCGCGCAGCCACCGCCTTCCTCAGTCCCGCGGGCCGGGCCGGGCCGGGCCGGGCCGGGCCAGGCCGGGGCAGGGCGGGGCGGGGGCGAGGCTCCGCCCCGCGCGCGGCGGGAGGCGGCCTCGCGCCTCAGCATTTCCGGGTCGGAGGCGGGGCGGCGTGAGGGGGCGGGCGCTGACGTCGCCGGAGGGTCCGGGGGCAGGTCGGCGCCTATTTATTGTTCTCGCCGCCGCCGCATTCGGCCTTTCTCGGCGCCTGCGGGGCCGTGGCGGGAGGGAGCGAGCGAGGGCGGGCGGGCAGCAGGACCGAGCGAGCAGAGCCCCTCCGCCAGCGGGGGCGGAGGTAGGAGGGAGCGAGCGGGCGGAGGCGCCGCCCGGGGGCCGTTAATCCGTTTCCGCCTCTCCGCAGCGCGAGCCCGGGCGGCGAGCGCGCGCGTCACGCCGGAGCGAAAGCGGGGCAGCCCGGGAGCGGCAGCCCGGGAGCGGCCATGGCCTACGCGTACCTCTTCAAGTACATCATCATCGGAGACACAGGTGGGTGAGCCCGGCCCGGCCTGGGCCGGAGCGGGGCGGGGAGCGGAGAGGAAGGTCCGGCTCCCCGCGCCCATTTCCGCAGTGTTGGCAGTGCCGCCGACGTGGTGGCTCCGCGCGAGGAAGAGGCGGTGTCTCCCCCCCGCCTCTGCGCCGGGCCCCGCCCGCGGCCTCGGCCTTGTCTCCCGGCGGCCTTGGGCCCCTGGCAGCCGCCTCCGGGCCTGGCTGACGGGTCGCGGGGCAGCTCGGGCTGTGTCACGGCCCTGGCTGCGGCGGCCGAGCGGGGCAGCGGGGAGGGAGAAGGCGCTGTCACAGCGAAACTTACATCTGTGTATAGTGCCCGTGGTTTGTAGCCCCCCGGCAGCGAGGCCACACTCCACCTCGCAGTTTTGTGATGAGTTTCTGCCTCACTGCTGTGAGCTACCTTCAGCTCAGACTGCAAGGATGCTCTTCCAGCCTTAGCTGGAGCTGCTGTAGCAAACTGTGTGAAGACATGCTGTAAAAGGAAAATTAAAAGCCCTGGCTCTTCCAGTCTAATTTAAAGGGACCTCTTTTTTTATGCGTGTATATACACGCACCCCACTGCTTTTCCAGATGTTTCTTGTCAATTTTTAAAAACATATTGAATCATAGAATGTCAAGGGGCTGGACTGGGTCTTAAAGAAGATTTGGTGACAATGCTGCCTGCTATGAGCAGAGACATCTCCCACTAGACCACATTGCTCAAGGCCCCATCCAACCTAGCCTTGAACATTTATTAAAAATTTGCTCCATTCTGTTTGTAACTGGCTGCTGTGTGACAAATAATAATGCTTACACATGCTGCTGTTATAGCCATATGTTGACAGGAATTGCTGCTTGAAGCCCCTTTGCCAATATAGTTTGTGCTTCCTCGGTCTAGTGTGGATGGGAGTAGTATACTTTGATCAAACTGTTGTCAGGACAAGGTAGCTAACTTAAGTGACTATTGTACCTGTGTATTGTGCATTTTCCTTGTTGTTTTCCTCATATCTGTCTAAATGCCTTCTTTAATAAGTTTGATGACACACCTGTCATTTTCTATGCTATTCTGAGGGTACCTTTGTAATAGTACTTCATACCTATGAGCCAAATTATCTGTTGGTGGAGTATAATTATACATTAGAGTTGCATTACACATAAGATTATTAAATGCACTGGATGAAACTACTATGTGACTTTTATCTGCTTTTTAAGCATACATTTAAACTCTGAAAGCTTTTTTAGGCTACTGCAGTAGCAGCTGTAGTACCAGTGAATCTTTAGAAATAGATCACAGCTATCACCATGTTGGAAGCATTAGGCTGTAGAGGATAACTGAAAATTCTGATTTTTGTTGAGTATTTACTTGAGTGACAGGTCATTGAGCCAGAGGACGGGAGATTACTTGTGCAAAATCAGGAGGAGTAAGAAGAGGTTTCTCAGCCCAGGGTGATGCAAAATGGTAGTGCACAGTTCAGAATGACAGTGCGTCAGAACAGGTGGCTAATTCTGGTGCGTCTCTAAAAACTGTAGTCATTAAAGTGGTAGAGACAGCAGCTTACTGTTGCTTTTGTACATTGATTGTATGCTGATTAAATTTTTACAAAGAAATATCCTCAGTGTAATGGTCTGTGCTGCACTCTTGCATTTGAGTTGCTTGAAATGTGGAATACAGAAAGGATGTGTGTCACTTCTGAAGTTGTCGCAGCTGCTTAAGAGCCAAGTATTGGAAGAGTAAGAGAAAGGAAACACAGACAGGAAAACAGCTCACAAATTTGCTGTTGGTTATTTGGTTAGGTTTTTTTTTTTTAATTCCTTTGGCTTGTATTCTTGAGTTGCTACAGGAAGCTAGTTGAAACTACTGCAATGATCATTCTTGAAGTGAATTGAATATGTCAATAGTGGTAAGTTGGTTTTGCTTTTATTTAGCTCTCCTGTGAGCCTTTTAAGTATTCTACTAGAGCTAGTACTGAAGAGCCAATTTATGTTGTGCACAGTTGTTGCCAAAATGATGGTGGTAGTCTAGGTATTACTGCTCTTCCTCAGGTGTAGGCAACTGGACTCAAAGTTCTGATGAAATTAAGAGTGGATGGTGGCTGTCCTCTTCAGCTCCTGTAGTGGTTTTGCACAGCATTCCAGCCAGTGAAGATATGCCATTGGCCTCACAGACCATGTAGATTTCATAGCGATCAAGAAATTTGTTTCTGGTATTTGATTTAGAGTCTTTGGAAATGGCTCAGCTGCCTGGTGACTCAGCAATTAGTTGTAAACAAGCTGTAGGAGAAAAGTAAGAGACTCAGCTGAGGACAGATGTTAACATTTAGCTCCTCTTTCAGCACTAAAAAACAAAACAGGTTGTGTGATGCGTAAGCAAACCAACGAAAACCCCCTGCAATTATACAAGACACCTGCATGTGTCTTCTCCGAATTCTGATTCCACATGCTTTCATCTGCTTAAACATAGGAATTCAGGATTATCTCAGTCTCTTAAAATGACAGCCACAGAAACTGACTGTGCAAGATGGCCTTGTGCTCAACAGTTGTTGTCCCTTTTCATTCCCTGTTTTGTTGGTCATTGGCATTCACTGACTTTTTTCTCTTTCTGGTACTTCAGGCATGGTAGCTTTATGAACATGGAATTGCTTCTAATCTGGTTGTTAACTGTATTTTTAAATATATAAAAATGGCTTTCTGTGTAATTGGAACTGGTTTAGGATCTAGTTAGTTTTCTGTTATGGGAGAGACCTGAAATGGCATGGCAGTATTTCACGTACTCAAACAACATTGCCATAAATCTGTGTGGTTTTTACATTGTAGCAGTGGGACAGTAGCTGTGGAATTTAAGAGAAAAATACAATTATTATGGAATAGTGATTACTGTGAGAGTTTACCAGGAAACATCCTTCGATCTGGATATTTCCAAAGCATTATAGGAGTTTGCAAATGCATTTAGAAGTATGTGTGGTGCATGCTGCCTAGGGCTATACCTCTGAGATCTTTACCTTTATGGTTGATGGTGTCTTTAATTTTGGTTGCCAGTAGGAGTTGATGTATCCATCTCATCCACTCTTCCCTATACCTCTGCCTTTGGCCACCAGTTGAAGTTGAGATGGACTTTGGTCTGAGCTAGGATGAATACTCTTGATGTATGAGAATTGTCTGTTTCTGTAGTTGGTGACTGAAAGTCTGTCATTTTTTCCCTTTAGCTCTTTTTCTGTATGATGGTAAAATCTTTACTTAAATGTTTATCAGCAATGTACCATGTGGGAATAAACTGGGAGTGATACAAGAGTTCTGTGAAGATGAGAGCTGGAATTTTTTTTCAGAATTATATGCGTTAACCAGAATTTTTTTATATTAGAGTATGTTTGCTGGAATCCACCAGAGAATGCTCCTGAACTTAAGGATACCTCAAGTGACAGTTTTGCAATGGTCAGATTTCTTGCCACCAACATAACTTGTCAGTTGTAGCCTATCTAAATGTCTTTTTAGAATAGGTGTTCCTGCATTTTCCATGAGCAGGTCCACCTGCTTTTCTTTAATGTGTTACTTCAGCGACCCTCTGAGCTTTTTGCATAATGGACTTTCACTTGCCTTTCAATTTCAGCAGATAGTTGCTGCTCCTAGACCAAGAGTATCTCAAAGTTATTCTTATTAGGAGGTGATGATGAAAGAAAATATAATTGCTTGGTGATCTAATTCTCCTCCAGTCTCTAGAGTAAAGTAAGGTGTCTAGTCAACCATTTCACTTGTCTAAGAGACTCTCAAATGTTGAAATTAAGCAATTGAATTTATTTTTCAGTCCTCTTTGTGAAATATTTCTAGTGTCTTTGCACTTTGCTCTGGAACAAAGGCTGTTATTAGCTAGTAATGTGTATGGCCAGAGCCTTTTGCCTTATTTTCTCTAAGTATGTAATAGTACTTCTTGGCTAAACTGGTTGTCATCCTTCCAGAGCTGGTGTTAATACCCTGTGATAGCTTGAGAACTTGTTTGTGCTGAAAACCAGATTACTGGTCTGTACTACATATATCTTGCTTTGAGACCCTTTCAATGATGGTTTAATCCCAAAAGAGCAGATACTAGGTGTTGTATAAGAACATCCTCTTAGCATCTTAGAACTTGTTAACTAGAATTAGCAAACTGTAAGTATATGTCCATACAAGTGGTTTCATGAGACTGCTAGTGTGCACACTTGTACTAACAGTTTGTTTAAAAGAAACCCCAAACACCTTGCCACTCAAAAAAAATCTAACCCAACCCTACCCCCAATTTCATCTAAAATCATGTTATTATGAATGTCTGGTAGTTTCTAAGTTGTTTGTGACCATGCAGAACATGAAGAAGTTCTTGTATAGACTTAAATGTAGCTTAATTTTATTTGGAAATAATTTTTACTTATTTTTTAAACCTGCTGTTAGCAATGAGTAGTACCCTACAAACTGAAATAAGGTAAAGCTGAACAGCTCCTTTAACTTTGTAGGCCTGTGCTGTTATGTAGAAAGGAAAAATTTACATCATTGGATTCAAATATACTGTTGAAAATGTTTGTGTTGAAGCTGAATCAGCTTTAAAAGAGCCATTTTTATTATTTTTCCCAAAATTACGTAGGCATCATAAAGGATTTTGGAGGTTGTTTTTCTTCTGTTCTTGTCCATGCTTACATATGTATGTGAATGCCCTTTGCTCTGTATGTGATGTTTGGAATTTTTTAGTTTGTCCTTCCTATAAATTTAAATAAAGCTTTCCCATTTGATGGTAGAGATTTGACTGAGATGTAACTGGCTGAGAAGAGGTTAAGAAAAAGCTTTGCTTTAGGTTAATGTCTTGTTATGCCTAGGCCTGTGGAAGGTAATACTGGACTTTCCAGAGTTGCATAAAGCTGCTGTGGTTAGAAAGGGAGAAGAGAAGGAATGAACTGCAGCCTGTGATAAGAAAAGGGCTTATGAAACATCTAGAAGCTCTGCAGACTACTGGAAAGAACTGAAAGTACCTCATAAACCAGGTTAGGGGTATACATCTTGTGACATTTGTAATGTGTAATTTCCTGGTTTAAATCAAAGTTAGTTTTAAAATCTGTGTTCTTATATGTATCATCTAGATAATAATCTATTTTTGTATGTATTATGCATAGATATAACAATCATATATACCATCTGTATTACTGAGACTTGCCCACTATTTGAAACTGTGTTACGCTATCTTTAAGATTTATTTTTGTTTGTTTTTCTAAAGGAAGGTAAGAAAGCAAGGAGCTTGTTTCAGCTCAGTTGGTATGGTGGCACTGGTTTCATGGGCATCCAAGCTGACATAGTTGGTTACATGTGAAAGGAGGAGTTCTTGCTCCCCTTACTTTGTGGTGACTTTGATAGTTTGCCATGATCTGAATCCACCCACTAATGCAGTAGAAAAATACCTTCTTTTTAGGTTAACTTTTTACTTAGTGGCTGAATCAGGTGATTTGGCCTTCTGGCTGTGCTTTCTGCAGTCTGGATTACTTGCGAGGAAGGAAACTGGATCTAGGAAGATTAATGAGAGAAGGACATCAAAGGGAAATAGGTCTTCGTCTCTGTGTGGTGGACTGATTGATCACCAGCAACAAGAAAAAAAGTTCTGTGAGGCTGTTGAACTAATCCAGGGTTTATCTGCTGCCAAAATGAGTAGACCTGGTTACCACTTCTTGTCTCAACTATGATATCTGCTGCTTCTTAGCTCTCAGCACCACTGCTTGTGTGATCCTTCAGAGAGCCAGCTCAGCTCACAAAGATGATTTGAAAAACAGAACTAAACAAATAGTAGGTATGCTCAAAAGAGTGCAAGAGCCCTTTTGGGTAAGGAGGTGGAACTGTGTGGGATGGAGTGAATCTACTTGTCAGAGATAGCAGGCAGATTAACGTAAGAGGTTTTTCTTTTGCATTGAGTTTTCATACCACAGTTGGGAGGACTACTACTGCAGTTCTTTTCCTCTGTCACCTTTCTTGGGTGGTGCTTAGGTGAGCAAGTAAGGAAATTCTTAACCTTCCTCTACCCTCTTTTTAGACCCGTTTCTAGTTTTGAACCAGATAAGCTTTTCAAAGAAAACATCAGTGGAAGAAACACTGATGAGTTCTGTCTAGAGGTAAGAAAAGCCTGGAAGTTTTCCTCATGTTCAGTGGTGCGCACCTGACTTTGCAGCCAGTAACTGAACGTTTCTTGCCCTATTCACAGGGAGTCAGGACGAGGAGAAGGAAGCAAGTCAGTTCTCTTAGCCAAAGACTGGCTCAGCTGTATCATCACCAGCTGATTCCAGAGCTGCTTTTTCTTTAAGTGCCACAAGTGCAGGCTGTTACTGAAAAGAATAACCCTTCCCTTTCCTTCATCTTTTGTAGCCCTAGTCTCATGCATGTACTGGTGTTTGGATGAGTGTAGTACTGTGCTAGATCCATTTTTTGGTGTAGCTCATTGCATATGAGAAGGGAGATGGTAGCTTTACTGCTGAATCCTGAAATGAACACAAGTATACAAGGAAGGGCAGTGTTGAAGCTTCGCTAAAGTGAACAGTAGCAAAGGTATGGCAATACCTTGTCTAAGGAAACTGCAGAGTTACACCCAGATACAGAGGAAGTTGTTAAGGGAGGCAGAGGAATTTGGAAAATCAGCTCAGTCTGCTGGTTTGGAATTTAGAGCTGGAGAGTAAAATTACTGTAGCACAAGTTCTACTTCCCATCATGGTTTGAGTACTAAGAAGTGATGAAGGTATTCTAAAACAGGCATTTGCAAGGAAGCAAGCTGCCTTCCCTCTGAGCACATAATCCATTGTTTTCATTTGTTCCTAAGCAAGAGCTTTTGTTTACTGTGGTTGTTGAAGTGTATCCAAGCTCTCTCATATTAAAATACTAGATTTTTTTTTCCTCTGGGGTGGTTTATCTGAGCTATATTAAAATAATTGTGGCAGTAAAATGAAGAGTGAGTTAATAAATAACTGAATCTATCCCTTTTGCATTCTGCAACTGACTATCAAGACATGCTCAGCTACTTTTTGGTGTGTCTGCCTCATTTCAGGTGTAAGATTTACAGTGTTAAGTGAACGAGATACCTGGTAAGCAACTACTCTGTTCTTAGAGTTAACCAGTGTAGTTACTTTAAACCACCTGCATGCCCTAGAATTAGCTGCCTGCAACTGTTAACTGATCTTTGCAGCATCTGTTTATGTCACAAGGTAGTAAACTACTCAGACGTTCATATACAGCTCCTGTTTCTGATACATGTTCCTGTCTATGATGGGGGAGTTTGCTCAAGCTCTGTAAGTGAGTTGGGCTACAAACTATTTTCGTAAGAACTTTTGCAATACAAACGTGCAATATCTTAAAACCATAAAATTAAAATGAAACCTCTTTCAGTCAACAGCAGTACAAAATTTAGCAACTTTCAGATGGGTTTTTTTTGTTGGGAGGTTCTGAAATAGCACGAATGGGATTAAAGAGAAACTAGTTATTTCTTCTGTTTCTCTGTGTGAACCCATCAGTCTGCTCCTAAAAGGCCTGCTATGGGGGAGTAACTAGAGGTGCTGTCATCTTGTGCCAGTCTGAGACGGGGCTTGCATCAAAGGGGTTGTGCTTGTCTGTCATCTTTGCTCTGCTGATGGTGGTGTTTGTATGCTTATTTCAACCAACTTGGTCACCAACCTTACAAGAAGAAGAAATATCAGATTGCCACTTGAGAAACTAGTGCTGCAATACCTAATAAAATGTCACTTTGTTGATTAGATTTTTAAATACTGTTACAAGATTTGTAAGATATGTGCAGGAATATTGGGTTGGTTTAAGGTTTTGGTTTATCCATTGATACTGAAATCACTTTGCAAGGTTAATGGCAAAAACTATTTCTGGTGTGACTTAAAGGTTTTTTGTAAGTGAGGTGGTGATGATCTCTGATGGGGCAGTTTTATTTCACTGGTGATATAAAAGTTATCTGTATATAAACACTGTTCACAGAATGAACTAGGTTGGAAAAGATCTTTGAGATCATCGAGTCCAACCTATGACCTAACCTAACACCTCCTCATCAACTAAACCATGGCACTAAGTGCCACATCCAGTCTTCTTTTAAACATGTCCAGGGATGGTGACTCCGCCACCTCCCTTGGCAGACGATTCCAATGCCCAATCACTCTTTCAGTGAAGAATATTTTTCAGACATGTAGTCTCAACTTCCCCTGGTGCAGTGTATGACTACGTCCTTTTGTTCTGTCAGTGGTTGCCTGGGAGAAGAGACTGACCACCACCTGACTACAACCACCTTTCAGGTAGTTGTAGAGAGTGATAAGGTCACCCCTGAGTCTCCTTTTTTCCAGGCTAAACAACCCCAGCTCCCTCAGCCATTCTCTACAGGGCTTGTGTTCCAAGCCCTTCACCAGTCTCCTCTGCACACATTGGAGCATCTCAGTGTCCTTCCTAAATTGAGGGGCCCAGAACTGGACACAGTACTCAAGGTGTGGCCTTACCAGTGCCAAGTACAGGGGAAGAATGACTTCCCTGGTCCTGCTGGCCACACAATTCCTGATACAGGCCAGGATGCCATTGGCCACATGGGCACACTGCTGGCTCATGTTCAGTCGGCTGTTGACCAGAACCCCCAGGTCCCTTTCTGCCTGGCCACTGTCCAGCCACTCTGTCCCTAGCCTGTAGCGCTGCAGGGTGTTGTAGCCAAAGGGCAGGACTTGGTACTTGGACTTGTTAACTTCATGTTGTTGGACTCGGCCCATCTATCGAGCCTGTCCAGGTCCCTTTGCAGAGCCCTCCTACTCTCCAGCAGGTTGACACATGCTCCCAGCTTGGTGTCATGTACAGATTTACTGATGGTGGACTCAATCCCCTCATCCAGCTCATCAGTGAAGATACTAAACAGGACTGGCCCCAGCACTGATCCCTGGGGGACACCACTAGTGACTGGCTGCCAACTGGATGCAGCACTGCTCACCACCACTCTCTGGGCCTGGCCATCCAGCCAGTTCTTAACCCAGCAAAGGGTGCACATGTCCAAGATGTGGGCTGCCAGCTTTTCCAGGAGTATGCTGTAGGAGACAGTGTCAAAGGCCTTGCTGAAGTCCGGGTAGGCAACATCCACAGCCTTCCCTGCATCCACCAGGCAGGTCACCTCATCATAAAAGGAGATCAGGTTGGTCAAGCATGACCTGCCCCTCCTAAACCCCATGGTGGCTGGGTCTGATCCCCTGGTTGTCCTGTGGGTGCTGTGTGATGATACTCAGGATGATCTGTCCTGTAATCTTGCTGGGCGCTGAGCTCAGGCTGACAGGCCTGTAGGTGCCGGGATCTTCCTTCCAGCCCTTCTTGTAGATGGGTGTCACATTGGCCAGCTTCCAGTCATCTGGGACCTTCCTTGTGAGCCAGGACTGACAGTAAATGATGGAGTGGCTTTGCAAGCTCATCTGCCAGCTTCTTCATCACCCTAGGATGAATCCCATCTGGTTCCATAGATTTGTGAGCATCTAAGTGGCTCAGCAGGTCTCTGACTGCTTCCCCCCAGATAGCAGGGGATTATGCTGCTCCCTGACAGCATCTACCAGCCCAGGAGGTCAGTTGTCCTGAGGACAACCTGTATTTATGTTGAAAACTGAGGCAAAGAAGGTGTTAAGTACCTCTGCCTTTTCCTCATCTTTACTTACTAAATTCCCTCCCACATCCAATAGAGAATGGAGGTTGTCCTTGCCCTTCCTTTTTGCCATTAATGTATTTATAATTTTTTTTCTTCATTTACAGAAGTGGCCAGATTGAGTTCTATCTGGGCTTTTGCCTTTCTAATTTTTTTCCTGTGTGACCTAGCAATTCCCATAAGCATTTCCTGAGATATCTGACCCTCCTTCCAAAGGTGATACAACCTCTTTTTTTTTTCCTTGGTTCCTTCAAAAGCTCCTTGCCCATCCAGGCTGGTCATTTTCCTCATCAGCTCATATTTTGGCACATAGGGGCAATCTGTTCCTCTGCCTTCAAGATTTCTGTTTTGGAGCATGCCCATCCTTCCTGGACTCCTTTGTTTTTAAGGGCTGCGTCCCACTTTTCCGAATAAGTCTCTTGAATAAGCCCAAGTCTGCCCCCTGGAAGTCCAGTGTGGAAGTTTTACTGATGCCCCTCCTTGTTTCACCAAATATTGAAAATTCTATAATTTCATGATCGCTGTGCCCCAGACGGCCTCCAACCACCACATCTCCCACCAGCCCATCTCTGTTTGCACACAGCAGGTTGAGCATAGTCCCTCCCCTGGAAGGCTTGCTCACCAGCTGTGACAAGAGCTGTTCTCTGAGTAGAATTGTTAATGTTTTCAAATTCCATACAGTTTTGTGTTCTGTCCCTACAGCTCCCATACTCTGTTTTTCTCTGTTTCTTTCTTACCTGCAGTGCTTTCCCACACTCCTCTTCCACTTCTTTTATGTTAAATAATTTTTTAGGGACAGAATCTATATCTGCTTCAAAGCTGCTTGTGTGCTGACAGCTTGCTGTTATAAACCAGAAAGCTGAAGAAAAAAACATGTAGTAAGGCAGGTGCTGCAAATTTTGCCTTGGACTACAGTTCCACACCACTCTACATTATTGATCTGCTGGCTGCTGCATTTCTTTTCCCTTATTTGAACTAGCTCTTATGCATGTCTGACCCTGCATGAAGCCATTTCTGTTTGCTTTGTCACTCTTCTTGTCAGATTAGTGTGCTAACCCAGTGGACAACTGAAATTGCTTCAGAACTCATCTGAGCTGTGTGGAAAAATGGACAGGAGCATACTGTAGGGAAGAGAGTAGAGACCAGCAGCACTAGCAACTGGCTTAGGCTGTTGGAATTGCTGCATTGTTTGGGATATTAATCTGCTTGTCATCAGTTGGCCACAACTCATTTTGTGGCAAAGCTAAATGCAGGTTTCCTATTTCTGTTAGATTTGGTTGAAACTGGCTACTGGTCTTAGAATTTTAAGTCCAAAATAAGATGGGTGGTGATTATCTTTCTGTAGGCTTTGTTTCCTCATTACTTTACCATACTAAAAAACTTTGCTGAATTTAGTACTAGAAGACCAGTGTCACTATATGCAAACCGCCCTCTGGTATGCATACATTGTGTTGGCAGTGTGGCTCTTTTCCTTATTTCTTTGTTTGCTATCTTTTGTTACTAGATATGTCTCTTATGATGGGCTGTTGCTGACCTGTACAGCAGGAACTTAATTTTAAAAGGTTGAAAATACAAAGTTTGACTGAGCAGAACAGGAAGAATAACCCCTCCAAGTAAAAGAAGGAAAAATTAATTGTAGAAAGTATTATGTTTACAAACCTAGGTAGTTTGGGTACTCCTGCTGACTGCATTAACTTCTACTTTTCTGTGCTTTCACATACAGACGAAATTGCCCATCTGCTGAGCAGTGTCCACGTGATCTGAAGTAAACTGATTTCTGACATGAGTTGGTTATCTGAGGGGGACAGTGTTTGTATTACCTGTCTGACTGTAATGTAAACTCAGCTGCTGCCAGTTCTTCTTAGACTGCTTTTTGGCCTGTGGGGGACCAGTGAGCAGGAGCATATAGTTGTAAGCAGCCACAGACCTGCTGTGGTTACCTCAGGTGATAAATAAGGAGATAGATGGGAGTCTGATGCTATTGAGGATCTAGTTAGCTTGGAAGAAAGCTGAAAGTACTGAAGGAGAAGCAGAAAAAGGGTTGTGAGGAGTAGCAAGCCCTGTAGTTATTGTGGAAAGAGGATGTAAAGTGGTACTTTGAAGGTCTGTTAGAAAACTTGTTTTCCACTTAGTTTTAAAGGCAGAACTACTTTTTCAAAAGAATAATTCACTTTTATCCCATTTCTGAAAATAACTGCTTTGACTATGTTTCTAGAACTTTAAAAGCTGTAATTAAAAAGTTTAATACACTTCAAAGTATGTGAGATCTAATACCTTCAGTTCTAGTAATTAATTTTAAGCAATATGTAACATTTCCTTAAATTATTTTCTATTGGTTCTTTACAGGCTTTTCTTAAAATTCGCCTAACACATTTATTTTCTTTCTTTTAGGTGTTGGGAAATCATGTTTATTGTTACAGTTCACAGACAAGCGGTTTCAACCAGTCCACGATCTCACTATTGGTAGGTCTTTTTTGTGCTGCCCGCTGTTAGTGGTTAAGTGGTTGTGGTGCCTCAGCATGCATTTATGAGTTTGTTGTGCTGCAGAAATGCAGGATTTGTGCTGTGTTAAGGTAGCAGTGAATCTCTAGCTAATGAATATTTGTTTGCTAGTGAAGTCAAGTGGGGGTCTTCTATTGGGAGGGTACAATCTGAAATAATTTTAAAAGTTCATAGCTGTGGTATCTAAACTGTTTCTTCAGAAAAGCTTAAAACTGGGCACAGAAGAAGAATTGTCAAAGCTTGAAATACACTGATGGTGATGGAAGTAGCATTTTTTTCACTAGGGAACATAATATTACCCTAGTCACAAAACCTTGAAGACAAGTTAAACTAAAGCAAAGTTAACCTTAAAGATGAATAAACAAATTTATTTGGGAAGACTAACTTTTGAATAGAGGACTGAAGTGTGAATGTACTTGCTCTTGGAAGGGATAGGGATTTTCCTTCTCAGCTCTTCAACTGGGTATGGACCATTTGTGTAATGTATGATTTGATACCAGGGGAATGAGTACATGTTGACACATTGCCTCTGATCTAATGGCAGTAAATGATACAAACTTTTATTTATCTTTCCACACAAAATAAGAGGAATAGTGTGGTACTAAATTCTTCTGAGGGCGAGTTCAGTCTGCAGATCAGTTTTGCTGTTAAGCATAACAGGTGCTAGTCTCAGAGGAGATGGCAGAACCTTTCGCCTTGTTGATGTTCTTTCAAGGAACCTATCATCTCTAATCATGAGCCTTGCACAAAATGTATCCTAGTCTCTATTTTTAGTTTGTGTGCTGGAATAGGTAGGCTTCCTATGTTTGGGAGTACTGAAATAGCTGCTTGATATACAAGCAGATTTTCTTCATGTAACAGAATGTATCAGGTGGTTTGATTATTGCTTCCCTTTCTCTTGACAGTCCTTCCACACCTTGTGTGTGCCTGTCTCATATAGTTCAAATTTGGCTAACATCAGTTTTCAGATATTTGAGGTCTTGGCGGCAGATAGGCTGGCTGAATAAAGAGCCTGAGTGCTTCAGGGTGGCATGACTTTTTATCTTTTCTTCTTTAGGCCTGCCAAATATGTGACACCTTAGATATCACTCATGCATTTGGCAGGCCTGTCACCTCAGCAGACTGATAGGTTCTGGGAAACGGCTTCACCTCAGCAGGGTGGTTGTAGTGCCAGATCTTTGATTGGCATACAGCTAGCTGAAATCTGGGAACAAAATAGAAACTGAAGCTGGTAAGATGAGGAGGTGAACCTAGAAGCAACATGAGGAGGGATGTAGTATTGGAGCTTGGGAAGCTGCTTGAAAAAGAGGGAAGAAGAGGGTGGAAATGCCTCCTTAACTGCTAGGGCATGTGTGTATTTTGGCCAGGTTCTCCCAATTACCCAAACAGATTTAGAAAGACAGATAAAGAAAGAACATGGGTTCATATGAATGCTCCTGTGGGGTGAGATGGCGTAGGTTGAATTTAACTAATAAATGCCCTAATGGTTGTATTAAAAGTACTGAAAATGTGTAGATCAAATAAACCATTGTAAATATTGTAGCTGTTTGCCCATTGCCCATAGGACATGCCCTTATTGTAAACCTGATCAGCTTCTATTCCTTCTTGGAGAACAAGCCTGCCATCAAACTGTGTTTTTTTTGAATTCAGAATTTTTTCCTGGCATCTATTTTAATGGAATAGGATAAATACCCTTTTATTTTTTTTATGGGGTCATGTTCAGAAACGAAGCATTTAAGATTATTTGGATTTAAATCAGCAGCTCTATAGCCACATTTTGAGACCAGGTAAAACCTTCAGTGTTTACATGTGTAGTAGTCCAAAGACCTTCCCTGCCTTTGCAGTCAACCTCAAGAAGAGCAGTGTCATTTACCTGCTTCCTCCTTGCTGCCTCTCCACCTCCATTCTTTCAATTTCTTTACATAGAGTTGCTGCAAGTTATTTGGTTGCTAAAGAGCACAGTGGTCTTTGGCCAACGGCTTTTATTTGGCTCCAATATCCTGTTGGGGAGCTCCGCCCCTTTCCCCCAAATCATTCCACAGAAAGCAACACTGCACCCTCAAATATTCTAAGCAAGCTTTTGAAGAGACATTTGGAGTATTTCAAATCAGGGCTGCATTATTGAAAGTCTTGAGTCCAAGTCTAGACAATGACCAATTTTAGTGAAACTTCAGCTAGCAGGTCTGTATTTTTTTTTAATAATGGTTATAGGTTAATGGGAACTTTATAGCCTTTAAATATGTCCAGTATCTCTAGCCATTTGTTAGATTTTAACTACTGCAGTAACAGCCTCAATTTATACTTGATTTACTGTTAATCATCTCAAAATTGCTTTAAAAGATGGTATAAAAGGCTGAATGTTTCCACTGAAGAAATTTTGTTTATTTGAAACACACTTTTTTCCCTTGGTTATAAAATTTGATCTTTAATTAGCTAGAATTTTGGAAGTACTTTTTAAATAACAGGTGTGTTTTAATTAATACAGTAATAAAATTTGTCTTGTCAAAGATGACTTTTTGTATGCTCACTTAATAGATTATTTTATTGATAAAGAATTGTAGGTGTAATTTCTTCTAAACTGGCCCCAGCAATCTGTTACTGGTAGAGTGTTAAAATAACTGTGACTCTTCAGAAGTCTGTTTACATTCAAAGGGTTTTGTTTCTCCCTCTAATCTAGAGCTACTAAGTGGTTTGGAAAACTTTGTTGGAAATACCTCCCAGACACCTGGACAGTAACAGTTACCTTTCTTCTAGAAAACTTTCTAGCTCTTTCAAGCAGCTGGAAAATTGGCTAAAAGCAGATTGTGAAAGAGATTATTTCCTGCAGTGTTGACTGAACTTAAATTTATGTTCTTGCTTTCATAGTACTTGACATTCTTCTTTCTGATATGTGCTAATAATGTCATCTTTTGTAAAATCTGTTCAGGTGTAGAATTTGGGGCTCGAATGATAACTATTGATGGAAAACAGATAAAGCTTCAGATATGGGATACGGTAAGTAATGAATCATAAAAATCGTTTAAACATACTGTTCCACTAGCTTTTCCTTTATTCTGGCTAAGCTCTCTATCATCAGCATCCACAGACTATGTACTTTGTCTTGCAGTTTTTCGTTGGTTTCTATGAAGTTAAAAACTTGCTAATATTTCCTTTTTTTTGGTGTGATGTATTCTTCGGCATTTGCACTGTAACTTCCTCAACACTTGTCAGATTTATAATACTGATTTATAATTCATGCTGCTTCACTGTTTGGTGAAAGTCTTTTATATTACCAAGAACTTACACTTCTCTAAACAATCTCTTCGTGCATTCATGCAAGATTTGGTGAATACAACATCCTGTTGTGAAATTGTGTTGTGTCTGCTACCTCTAATCAAGAGTTCTCTAGAGGAAATGTTTGCGTTTCCAAGGTAGGAGAAAACACATGGCTCACTTTTCATAGAAGAAGATTTAAGAGCACAAGTTCAAGACAGTAAATACCTCAGTCAAGAAGGGACTAATAAATGCTTAAAGTTTCAAAATACCTTCCAAAATTCAGACTTTGACTTTTGAGGGGGTTCAGGTTAAGAACATATATTGGCTGTTCTTGTGTTGTCAGTCACTTTACTATAAAGCAGTCACTGTCTACACTTCTGAAGCAGGTTTAAGATGTTCATACTGCTATCTGTATCTTTTAAATGTGTTTGGCTGTTCTCTAAGAAAGAGTTGCCTGTTTCCTTTTCTAAAAGCATTTTAGGATACCTTTAGAAACTGACAGGTACGTGATCCCTAGCCTCATGTATGTGCCCTTTTTGCTGCAGCAAATCAGTGAAGGGGCATACATTCATGTATGCATGCCTACATATGTGCATGGGTATATAAAAATGTAAATAAATGTAATATTTTAGTGAACTTCGTAGGTAAGACCTTAGTTACTTTACAAGTTCTTTACTTGAAGTGGCATCTAACACCTGTGCCTTCTTGGAAGTTCTAAGAAAAAGATATAGAACAATATGGTCAGCTTTTTTTAGGCTTTTTCTGCCCCGGGAATTTTTACTATTATAACTGTGGATTGCAGTCTACCAAGGTAGCTGAGCATTTTTAAGGTCAATATGCAAGCAAATCTCTGCATAAAAAGTAGCTTCATGATTAAATCCTTAGTATATAGTGTGACTGAGACTACATACCTACACCTACCTACAAAATTAGGGCAGATTGTCTGCAGATGAAAGTACTAATTTTACTACTGTCTTTCACTGGCATTTGAACTGATTTTGTTAATCGCCTTAGATATGAATGAACTTCAGCTATGTTTCAGTAGACTGTGCATTTCCTGATGCCTCTGACTCAGTGGCTCTTTGCAGTCTGGTTGTTGTCTTGAATGCATGCAAATTGCCCAGTAGCCAAAATGGCAACCCAAGTACTTTTGACTATAACTTATAAACTCTGAGCAGAGATTTTTTTCTGGCTATCTTCTTAAGTATATCATACATAAATTGAAGATATTAATTGGAAGTTTTCATACACTGAGTAGATTGTATACTGGTGTTGTACTTAATAGTTTATAAATTGTATGCAGTGAATGACAGTATATTGGTCATAGTTAAAAGTTTAACTGTATGCAATCTGATTTTTAAAACACTGGATATTTCTATTCTAATCCAGTCTTGGTTTGTTAGTATATCTGAATTGCACTGTATCATTTGTGATCTTGGGTGCAAAGGTTGAAGGAATACTAAAAATAAGAAACATGATGAGGTAATTCTCAAGAGATATTTTACTTATGAGTGTTAAGGTACACCAGTGTCCATAATGACCGAGGTTACTGTGTTCTATCTGTGTTAAGCATATTCTCATTTTCTATTAGCCAAAACTGGTAGCTGTTACTGGTGCTATCTCTGTATTTATTAAGCTGTAACAACTTCTGTTTGGTGAGAGAAGGTTCATTTTACACCTGTTGCTAAGGAAACACATGAACTATTTATGTTTTTGGTTGGTGCTTACTGAGTCACAGCACTAGCCCTTCTTTGATTTGGTGCTAGCCTTACACACCTGCTTTTAATCCATCACTGAACAGGATGCATCCTGAGCAGAGGCATAAGAAGTGGAGAGCTCGATAAAATTTGTTTGGATTATTTAACAATGAACTTGCTTGCTTAAGAGAATCAAACACTAAAATTCAGGTTTTTCTGGCTTGATATTTCTATGCAACAGTGCTCATTTTATGTTGTCTTCAGCAGATCACTGCAGCTCCAGGGAAAGGTGTGTCATAGTAATGGGAACATACGGAAGCTGCAGCATACCTCACTGCAGGAGTATGTTGCACCTTATGGAGACCTAACAGTGTTGCATGTCTGTGAGATCCATTTGTGTGTCCTTCTTTTATGATAACTCAAGAATGTTTTACTTTTTCATTAGCATCTTAGTTTGGATTAGGAGTGTATTACAGAGGTTAGCTCTATTTACTGCAGTCTGTTTTCCATGTGGGAGTACATGAACTGAATTCCTTTTGGATGAGGCCAGACTGGAATATATGCTTAAGGAATGCATGTATGTCTATTAGAATTTGTAGTCCAGTATTTGGTCCTGTGAGCTGGTAGTCTAGTAACACTACTCTTATACAAAAACACACCTAGCCCCAGGCCTCTCCCCTGCCAAAAACCCCACAAATGAAAACCTACATTCCATGAAAGATACTCCGTGTGGCCTTTGCATTTAGTGTTGTCTTGCAGTCTCAGCTCTCCTACTGTTCATGTCTGCACAAGCAAATAGTGTCCTGTTGTTCTTTCCCAGCTGCAGGCTGTTCTGGATCTCCCCACTGCTGGGCTCTGCAAGCTTGCTGCTGTGTGTGCTGTGGCACGCCCAGGTGTTTAGCTCTGTGAGTCTTTGGGTTTCACTATTCCTTTTTGGTGTTTTTAGGTCTGTAAAGAGGAGGTATTGGACGAAATTGTTGTTTGTCTTTAGTACCTAGATTATTTCTCTTCTTTTACCTTTAATCATAGTAATGGCTTCCAATAGTTGGATGGACTGAGAAATACTTTTGTCCAAACTGCTTAGTTGGTAATTGCCTATTATGATAAGTTAAGCAACTCTTTTGTGGAAGTGTGGTATTTGAGCTAGTGTCAGCTGCACACAACTTTTAGGGAACTAGAAGTGGTTTACAGCAACTAGTAAGGATTAAAATGACTGTTCTGGAAGCTGTTAAGCTTTTGGAGTTTAAATAAGCTGTGTAGATGAGATTGGTTGTCTTGTGGCAGCAGCATAGCACTAAGAAATATTAAAATTGCTTCTCAGAAAAAGTTCATTGTTGTAGAGAGATAACTGGGCTTGTTACCAGGCTGAGTCAGTGGCCTTGGTTTTGTTGTTGAGGGGGATGTTCTGTATTGCATTGACTGTTACTAAAAAGTCATTGTTGACGAGCAAAAATAAGCAGTAATTGAAAGAGGATATTTTCTCAGGCTCTGCAGTAGGAGAGATCTGTGATGACGCTAAGCAATGCTAATGTTCTCTAAATTGGTATGATACGAACATTTCCTGTGTACTTAAATGCAATATTTTTAATATCTTTCAGCCTTACTTCATGGAAATCCATGGTTTAAAAACATTAATTCATAATTACGTTTACTTACAACACCATAGCCCTGCTTAGGCAGACTAAATATCTGAAATAATTGGTTTTTCTAAACTAATTTAAAGTAACTTCTTGATTTCCATGCAAGTGTACTTTCTAATTGAATTGATAGTGTTAGGAGTTGAGAGCTTAAAAGCATGTTTGTGGAAGATTGAAGGCATGATTGTTAAAGGCGTATTTCACTTTCAGATATTCTGAATATACTAATTCTTCGTGGGAATTAAGATCTTTTTCTTGTGTTTTCAATTGGTTTAGATCTATTAGAACTGAATACAGTGCTCTTCATTCATTTAATGAATATTTATCCTAGTGACTCTGACAATTGCTAGGATGTAGGGTTCACCCCCAAGAGCTCGTCACTAACTGTTTACTTCATGATGTTTTCTACTTGCTTTGCTAGTCAGAACACACTCATGTTTGTGGGCAGTTGGTGTATTTTTACTACATTTTTACTGATTTGACTCTTTTTAACCATGGTACCTGCATGCATATTAATACATCTCATAGCCCTCTGTTGTTACACTGCTGTGAAGCAACATCAAGAATTTCCAGAGGATCTACTTTAGTTTCTGAAATTCGTTTAATCGTCAGTCACAGACTGTTTGCTGCCATGTGGGAAGATTAACTTATTTCTGGATCCATGGGTTGAGGGGTGAGGCAGGGGGATTTGTCTATTTAAGTTATTCCTGTTGCTGTTTGTGTAATATGACCATCATCTGAACTTCAATGCCAGTAGCTTAAGTTATTGTTCACACCCATGATGTCACTTTAGGAAGCTACAGCAACTTGATACACCTTCTAGCTTAGTGTTCACAAACCTTTGTCTGTCATGCTTAAATGTATTTGGTTATTGAAATACTATAATATTGGCATGTTATTTTCTGAATTGTTTTTTAATTTCTTGGCATCTTATCCATGCTTTCTACAATAATTACAAGATTTCTACAAGAGCAAACTCTTGCTTAGGATAAGGCCTTAAATGGGAGGAGTATGAACTACTTTTTTGCACAGTAGAACTCTTATTTTAGTGAGGGTTGCTACTTAAAACCTAAGGGTTTCAAGTACAGTTTATTTCAAATTATAAGTAGAAGTGTACTTCTGATAATGGAAGGCTAAAGCTTTGGTTCTGTGATGTGTTGGGAATTGCTTTGGATATCTAAATGGCATTTATTCAATACCACCAGAAGAAAAGGCAGATGTACAAATGATCTGTATTTACACATATGTACAGTTTTGTCGTTGGGGATCTTTAGTGCTCTTGAAATTTCAGTTCTTACTGCATGCTGACTAAATTCTAAAGCAACATGTAACTTGGCTAAATCCTTCACATAAATTATGAGACTTTCTTATATTGTGATAGATTCTTCATAAGCATTTTTAGTTATTAGTTCTGGGTTTTTTTGGGAATCTTTGCTGGAAACAGAAGGGGTTGTTTTTTATTTTTACACTGCTTCTGTGCCTATTTGTACTACATGCTAGTAAATCATCTTAAAATTCTTTTTTTTTTTTCTGAATTGGAGACATGATTGCAAGAAAGATTAATGCATTTGTATAAACAAGTTGACATGTGACTAAGTGGCTGTTAATGTATTTATAACTTTCAAAACTATATTTAAAGGTATGTATTGCTCTTCTTTCTTTCTGGAACATTTTATTCCAGGGATCAACTTTGTGGAGTAGTTCCCAGCTGGCAGCTGTTGTAGGTGGTGTGACACGAGTTGGTTATTTCTTAAGATGTCTTTTTAGTTTTCTTTGCAACTTAGGAAAATGTAAGCAAGTAAATAATAATTCCTGGTGTGATTGAAATGTTCTGTCACCAGTTTTGAACATACCACATATGTATGCCTGTTCTCAGAGTGAGGGAGTCCAGAGCTACTACCTAGGTGTGTTGTAGTTCTCATATTGGATGTAGATGTATACTGTAATGTTCCCTCTGAATAAAAACTATTTGTCAGCTTGGATGCTGAAGGCCTGCTGGGATGTTCTCAGGTAACTTGGTCCTTGAAGAAACTTTTCAAATTCTTCAGCATTGAGAATAGAGAGCTTAGCAAAATCAATGGACTCTTTTCTAGGGAGATATGTTGTTGTGGATGCTGCTTTTTAAACTACTTTCTTTTCCTGAGTTACGGTTCTTTTAATTTTTTCCCCTTATTTTATAGATTTAAAAATACACAGTTAAGGAACTTGCAAGTAACTCTTTTTGAAAACAAAGGCTTGCCTTCATATTTTGCCACTGATGCAACTCCACCAGCATACTTGGATATGACACCATGATTTCCTGAGGGAATAGTAACACTTAGAGGCTTTTCTTAAATATGCTAGAGATACTGTGTCCCTGACAACACAGTTGCATAGCTTAAATGTTCCTGAAACTCTAGGGCAGGTCCTAAATCTCCATGTATCTTAGTGACCTGAGGTGATCGATAATGCTTTGTGTTCTGCTTACATTGTTATTTTCAAATTGTATTTTGGTCTCTATACTGAAGTATGTTTTGAGAAGCACATGGGATATGTCTGTGCAGTTGAAACAAGGATAAAGATTTTTGTACTTGCTTGAAGACCTATGACTTCTAGAACTATGTCTATATAAGTCTCTCCTATCAGAAAGTGTTTGTTTCTGTGAACCATTATGGTATGAATTGTAAAAGCTTACAGTACAGAAAACAGCCAAAAAAGAATGTTACTTAGCACTTAAAACATTGCTTGTTTATCAGAGGCCTGCATTTTTTCATGATTAGTGAGCTACTCATGTCAGACCTAGCACCTGCTTCCCTGAAGAGAGAGGAGGCATGTTCAGGCCTGCTCAGTGTGCAGTAATAGGTTCCTGCAGGCAGCCATGTCTGAGCTGGAGTTTCTGTGTGTGAAGTAGCTGTCATGGTCTGGCTGTTACCAGAAACATCCTCCATCTTCCCATTTCCACTGCAGCAAAGCTCTGACAGTGCATATAATCAGGGATTGTCTTGGAGCAAAAGCTTGTATCACCTGTACTGGATGTAATGTGGCCTTGGGAAACACCCAAGGCCATATTTTTAACATTTGTTTCCTGAATATTGCCCCTACTATTTCTGACACCACAGACTGCTGCCTCCCCCACCATCTGGATGTGGAACTGGGCAGTCTGCTTTGAATGGCCCTACTTGAGCCAGGGAGGTTGGAATAGATGACCTCCAGAGATCCCTTTCCCACCTCAACCATTCTGTGAAAAAAAGCTTTTTAATACGGAAGAGAGATTAAAAAAAAAGTAAGTGCTGGATTTTGCAGGAGCATGAAAGAGATGGTAATAACAAAATTAAGATAAAGGGCCTTTCTCTGGTATTGAAGCTGATTTTAATTTATACTGAGCTTTTATACTGCTGCTTCTGTCTGTTGCTCCTTGTAACAAGTAGCTAAACTTTGGTAGATCCTGCTTTTTGTAAGACTGATAAAGTGTAATTATAGCACACTTGTGGTTTTTTAAGTCAGTTTAAGAAAGCCTACACTTTCTTTCAGTTTTGACTTCTTTGAAATAGTTTGTCCCCCTTGGAAAAAAGGGGAGGGGACAGAGAAAATTCTCAGATGAAGAGGTAAAGTAATAATGATGCTTAAAAAAAAGCTGTGGAGTATATTCTACATGCCTAACCCTGCTATATTGACCTTCTAGATCTTGTTCAGAATGATTCTGTTAAAGTAGCCAGTAAATTATATATATAAGGTGGTTTTATTATATAATATGTTTTTATATTATATATAAAATAAACTTTAATATAATGGAGCTTCTTTACAGAAACTCAGTTTTCTTTTGCTTAGAATGAAAGGGAATTTATTTTGTCTTGTCCATCGGTATATGTAAGCACAAATTAATGCTGTATGGAAAATAATTCTTCAATTAATTGATTAATTCAAAATAATACTTCACCAAAGAAGATACCATTTTCTACCCTTTCCTTAAGGAAGCAATGATGTTTAAATTTCACCATTGTCAAGTGAGGCAGAATTAAAAATATTACAGTACTTTTAGGATTTATATACTGAACTTTTCTAAGTAAGTGATTCTTTTAAGAGTTCACAACTCTTACATTTTTGTAAGATCTGCTAGAACCTGACATGTTGCTTGACCATGATTAACTTACTTAGGGAGATGAACAATTTCACGTGTCAGGGTGGAATTTATGAAGGTGAAACAGGCAATCTTAATGTGTTAGGTGAAGCCCAGGTCATGTATGAATTTAGGCAATCTATGGAATACCCTGGTAACAATAAGTTGTCTATTTAGCAGGGAAATGTTTCATTTATCTCCCACCCACTTGAGCTAGTCACCACATCAAGAAAAAGTTGTAGAGCTTACTTGAATGTCTATGTAGGAAACCAAGTATTGCACTGAAAAACTGTAGGGTTTTTACTATTTCTTGGTGTATTCTACTGGTTGTATTCTATTACCAAAGTTTACATAAAGATGTTACCAAAGTTTACATAAAGATGTACTTGGACTCTTGGCCAAGAGCATATGTGAGTGTATTCTAATGGTATTGAAACTATTAAGTATGTTGTACTGTATTTTATAACTGTTTCCACTGGAATGGCTAAGATAAAGTGTTTTCTTAAACAGAAGTTACTGTCTATTCTGGAAGATAAGGATGCTTTCTGAAGACTGAACATGTCTAAACTTGTTGTGCTTGTTCTTGTTCACTGTTCTTGTTCAGTGACAGTATCTAGATCAAGTTCTCCTTGAATTCAAGATGATCTAGTATTAAGAAAAGTACAATAACTGAGAAGAAAAAGTTCTCCATAGACTTATTTTGTAGGCATGGCTGAAAGGTAGCTTGTATTTGATAAATATTTCACTGTTATGTTTCATGGTTTTAAATCAGGGCAATTTCCTATACTTCTACAGATTTACTGCATATATAGGGGTTTTTTTTCAGCATTAGTATTTCTTAAACATGTTCTGTGTTATCTTTGAATTATGCTAAAGCATCTGTTATTGCTAAATATTAGAAGTAAATATTTCTTCTAGCAAGTGTCAAGTGCTAGATAGGTCTTCTGAAAAACATGAGCATGAGGAGCTCAAGATCTGCAACCATGAATATTTATTTTTCAGGACTGTATTCTTTTGAGCATATACTTCTAAGTGCTGAGATTTTTACAGAATACTCTTCTGTGAGAACTATCTAATTTATGTAGACTTTGAAGTTTTTCACAGTGTATATGAAGATGACTCTTGCATCCTGTAGCTGCTTTGACAAGCATTATTTATCAAGTACAGAGGAAATTGATTAACTGTGGAGCAGAATTGTGTAAAATTGAATTCACAACCATTTTCTGTTTTTTCTTAATAAAATGATTACTGAAAGAATTCCATCTGAAGACTGTTGAAAGCTGGCTGCAGTTTATGATATAACGGATAAAATCTGCATCCTTGGCCTTCCAACAACCTTTACACCAGCAGATGGTGGGCGTAAAGATGTCATTCATCATTTATTTACAATGGACTTTATTTATTCTAGTGTCAACAGCTGCCCCAGGGAGCAGGTTATTGAATTCAAATGTGAAGCTCTGGGTTATTTGCTTCCTTTCAAATTTGTCTTCAGAGCTTAGTTGCTAGGAGTCCATTCTGTGCTCTAATAATGATTCATGTATTGTGAAGCCATTCAGTAAATTGGGTTGTCAGGGATTTCCAAAAAAGGTTTAGAGGTCTTGTTCTGATTTTTTTTTCTTTTTTTTTTTCTGTTTTAACAGCACTGTGCTGTAGTTGGTGTCTTCTCCTTATGTGCCTTCTCTTCCTGTTTTTGGAGACTTTGTCCCCAGTTGTCCTCTTTCTGATTTCCCATCCATACTCTTCCTTATCCCCATCCCTCAAAAGTAGAATTCTATGATCCTGTGATTCTAAGTTCATGGTTTTCAGGACCAAAAAAAAAGTATTAGATATGAAGTAATGAAACTTTGTGTTCTACAGGCAGGGCAGGAGTCCTTCCGTTCCATCACAAGATCATACTACAGAGGGGCTGCAGGGGCTTTACTAGTGTACGACATTACAAGGTGAGAACACCAACTGGATTACAATGATGTCTTTGTAGAATTGTGCTATGGTGTATAGCAGTGCTAAGTGTCTCATTTAGTTTGGCTTTTTGTGTAGATATTGGTAATCGAACATTGTATCAACCTTCTTTAAGTGCTCTAAATCAAGATATAGCATATGTAACCTACATACTTCCAGTTTTCTCTGTATGGTAGTTGAGAAAGTATGCCCAAATTCTCAGGAAGAATGAAATAAAATATTTTTATAAACTATTGACCTCTGGATTTCTCTTTACTGAGAAAGACCTGAAAATATTTTATTAATTCCTTTCTAATGTTTTTATTATCATGAGAGATAATTTTTTTTAATTATAGCAGAATACTTTTACTGATGTGCTATTCTGCAAAGGAGTGAAATAGTAAAACATAGAAGTTTGGTTACATAAAAAATACCAGGAAACTTCTACCATTGCTGTGTTTATAAGGTTTGGAAAATATAGGTCTTAATCTGGTAGTTTTTTAGTAGGTGTTCAGAAGTTACTGAAGTTTCCCTGCTGTATTAAAGTATCTACATACAGTTTATCTGTAAAACTCTGGGTATTCTGGCTGGTTTATGAAAATGTTCAGGCTCCAAAATCTTATTGTGTGCCTCCTTCTGTAGGTCTTGGCTCTTGTTGTTGTATTGAGCAATGCCTTGTACTTTACTACAAGATTTCCTTTTGTTCCCTTTTTATTTCTAAATATCAGGAAGTAACATATTCTTTCTATTGGATTTCCAGTTAAATTAATCTTTGATTAATAAATAAAATACGGTATCTTAAAACCACTCTACAAGCATGGGATTTAATACTTAGTGTACACCTTCTGTAAAAACTGTAATGTCACATTCATGCACCTCACTTTAAAATACTTTATTGCTGAATTTATTATTCAGCTTCTAAACTCACAGAAGATTATCAACCACTTTCTGCTTTCAGTAAAACAAATACTACTATGTGAGTATGCGTTTATTTGTACTGTTGTTTGGATTGGTTGAATCTGATGGGTAAAATTCTGTTCCTTTAAAATTCTGTTCAGCAGTTTTTGTATGTATATAAAATTACAGATTCTTACAGCTCTAAGAATCCTCTTTACAATTTGTAGCAAACATGTTTTCAATTACCTTTTAGTCAGAGTTCATTAACACTCCTTGTTTGCTAAATTTTTGTTCACCTGTTCTCCCTCTCACAAAGGGATTACTAGCTTTTATCCCCGGAGCATGTGCACTAATAAGTGAGTTGGTTACTCAAGTAAAGAAGCTGACTAACAGGGGAAGGATTTCTTAAAATACTGCTTTTAATGTTCATTCTCTTCCCTACTTAGGAGGGACACTTTCAACCACTTGACAACTTGGTTAGAAGATGCTCGTCAGCATTCCAATTCCAACATGGTTATAATGCTTATTGGAAACAAAAGGTAAAAATTGATCAGCTGCTACTTTGTAAGAGGGAAAGATTTAACTTCTCCATATTTCAGCTTTTGGGTTTTCTTATTTGTAGGCAATATGTGAACTTTAACTTCCCTTCTGTCATTTTGCATAGTTCTGTGATGAACCTAAAGCCTTTCCTATTCTAATTAGACTAATACAAATGTGCAGCACATGGATCAACTATGTTACATTCTGAATATCTGTTTTGGAAGTAATTTTACTTCCAAAGGATTGATTGTGAATGCATGTAGCAACGGATTTATGAGTTATTTTCTCATTATGGTTTTTTGTTTCTGGAATCACCAACTAGAAACACCTAGATCTCCCCCTTATTAGAAGAATGATTCCTAAATGGAGGTGTTCTAAAGTGCTTTAGTTTTTGGTTAAGAATCACATCAAAGAAAGTGTCATTTAAAAAAAAAACCCGATAGTACAGGACTCACATCAAAAACTTCTTTCAAACGTAAGAAGTGCATACCTCAGTGATTGAGACATTTCTGATTTGCAAGCCTCTTCCATATTCTGTACCTTTTAGCTGGGGTTGGTGTCAGAGAATGCTTTTTCACCATTTCCTGGTAAAGTCACTGGGTGATGAAAATACAACTAAAAGTTTTGGAAGTGTTACCCAATTTGTAATCAATTTACCAGTTACTTGGTCGTCTTATCAGCTAAACTGTGTAAAATTACAAAATTATTCCCTGATGATGCTGAGACTTCGTAGTAAAAGTCTTAATATATTCACTGACATGTTTTTATTATCTTTAATTCTTCTGGTTCTTGATCTGGTGAATTGTAGCATCATGTCTAGATTTTTTTTTATTTGTTGGATGCAGAATTTTTTCAAAATATCGAAAGCATCACCTCAGAATTTAATAATCCATTAATTATGGGCCTTTGTGTAATTGACTTGAACTTATGTCCATGCCTCAGCAATTCTTGAAGGTAAAGATGCCAGTTGAAATTACAATGTGTATGTGTGCCCCTGAAAATTTCACAAACAGCCAGATCGTTTCTTAGATGCTACTGGGAAACAGCTCTGTGATAGTGAGTCTGGGTTTGCTATTTGGGCCTGTTGAACTTTTATTTTGTTCTTCTTCCCCCTCTTCTCTCTTCTATTTTCCCCCACTGCCCCACCACCCTCTACGTCCTCCTGAAAACCATGGTACATATTAAGTAATGGTGAGGTTTGTGAACTTCTTTTTACGTTACCTGGTAAATGACTGACAACTTTCTTTTTAACTGAGGAACGTGACAAGCATAATCTTGACAAATTAATATAAAAAATGTAATCTTGTCTTATTAAATGAAGCTTTGGTAAACCCGTGAATGGCCCTGACCAACTGTTTCTATACTTGTGTGAGTAAAAAGATGGCACTGAGAGAAACAGTAGAGTGTACTGTTTGCTTGAGATAAGTTTGCGTACTTAATTGACATCTGTAACTTTCTGATTATTCTTAGCTGTTAAACTACATTTTCATGTCTTGCGTTCTGCTGATGCAGACTTATTTGCTACTTGCAGCTAGCTCAGTAATTCCCAGTTACAAGTAGGTTGTATTCAAACAATAAATACACTTAAAATGTGCACTTTATATTGTTACAGATTAAGGTGCTGCATGAACTAAAAGTATTAAGAGTTTAACTTAAAAGTTTTAAGCTTTTTAAAGGATATTATTTTCAAGGAGGACAAGAAGAAAACTCCTTCAATTTTACTGTATTTTCCTGAAAGAGTTCTTATGGTAGGGCATACTACTAGAGATGGGTGGAAGGAAGAATGTATGCTAGCATAACAGTTTTGAAGAAATAAATACTGCTCTTATGACTCCCCAAAGTGCACTTGACATAAGTTTGTAATACTGATTTATTGCTGGATTTGAAGAGTATTGAGAATTTAATTTGAAATATAATGGCTGTTTGTTGAAAACATTGCAAATACTAGTGTTAAAACATTACAAATACTGTACTTAATCTTCTTTCCAGAACAAAGCATAGCTATATTGATCTAGTAAGACCAAATGCTTCGAATTATTGGAATGGAGAGAGGAAGACAACTGTGGTTAGTAGAAGCAGCTAAAGATCTTTAAGAATATGTTTAGGTATCAGTATTGAGTTTTGACTGGGCTGTCATTGCAGTTTTTGATACAACTGCATTATTTCAAGTAAAAAGTTATTTGTTTATGTTCTGTCATGGAGATAACACTGAAGTGAGTCAAGGTTTTAAATAAGGTATTTTTGAAAATAGCATGGTAGTAGCAAATAAAGACATTGCTCAGGTTGAAAAAGACAATGTCAGCTAATACTGGGAATGCTTAAATATAAAGAACGTCAACTTCAAAATTGTTTTAAGAAGATATTTCTTGTATCCTTACCTTCAAATTTTTTTTAATATTTAAGTAATGTGCTGAATGGTATTGGTTCTGTAACTCATCTGAGCTAGCATTTAGTTAAAAATCACGAAAATCTGCTTTGCTACAAAATAGATGATGCCACAGTGAGTATTGCCTATTTTTAATATATGTATAATTACTAAGTTGGGAAACACTGAAGTCTAGTATGATACTCTTTTATTTGTATACTGACAGCAAATTAAATACATCTATTTGCATGCTTTTTAGTTAAAAATATGTATCTAAGATATTTATACATGTACAACTTAGATGAAAATTCATTGAAATATATATCTTACACTTATACATCAATAATAAATTTATCACTATTATTGCTCAAGATGTAATATACTTGCAAAGAAGGACAAACTCTGAATTCTTTGTTCCTAAAGGAGTTTTAAAAAGTAAGAGTAAAATACTTATCTGTATGACGTAGAGAAATGGATTTGTCTCTAGTTGTCCAGTCCAAGAGGGTTTTTTTTCTGCTTCTTTGGGTAATGTTTAACTTTGAATTAAATTGCTTCCAAAGCAGGGAGCAAGAGCTTGTGTAACACTCACTTCAATTTCTTTAGCTGCTGGAGGGCCAGGAATTTCAAAACCTAAATTCTAACTTACTCGGAGATGATAGCTAATGTAGTTCAAAAGAATTTATTTTTTGCTTTTAAGTTTTTTATTAGAACAGAAATTGACTGTGTGAAGTTTTGCTACTGAATAGAAAAAATGAACTTTATTTTTAGAATTGTTTACTATTAAGAAATCACTTACAAAGCTCCTTTATCAGCTCAGCTTTATAGTATTGAATTGGTAGGTAATACTATACTAGAAGAGTATATGTACTGAAAAGACAAAGTCTGAAGTTAGTATTCAAGGAATACCTAAATACACACTCATCCTGTAGAAAGCTGTTTCATAAAGTCTTTGATAAGATTTATGTCAGCTAGGATATATAGCTCAAGTAAGTGTGATGCCTGTAACTATTCCATATACTGTAAGTGCAGGGCTTACAGTAATTCTGCTTTAAGGGCTTGACTAGTTATATACCCAAGTTCTGATGGGAGCTCTTGGCTTCTCAGGCTTATAAGCATGGCTGTGAAGGATAATCTTTATATGGACATGTTAGACCATGTAACTTAACTTTTTTTTTCTTCCATCTTAGTGATTTAGAATCTAGACGAGAAGTCAAGAAAGAGGAGGGTGAAGCATTTGCACGAGAGCATGGACTTATCTTTATGGAGACATCTGCCAAAACTGCTTCCAATGTAGAGGAGGTAACTTTGCTCAGCACTGGCATTTTATTTAAACACTTGCTTTAAATTACACATTTGTATAGATACTATTCCTCTAGATTCTGGGTTCCTTAACTTGAATTAACTACTCTTTATATTATGAGAAAGACAATGTCCGTGTTGTAATTGATTGCACAGCACTACTTACATTGTTGAGGCTTCCTAATTATTGTACTTGTGGGGTTTTTTGAAGTACTTGATCAGAGAAATGGCTAACTTCTGTCTGTCATGAAATCTAAGAAATAAGGCTAGAATAGATTTGCTAGTCCAAAGCAAGCCAAGCTATTGGTATTCTTGGTAGATGTCATCCTAACCTGTTCTGAAGGCTCCTAGTATATCACAAGCTCTTCAGAGCAATCTCTTGCAGTGCTTTGGTGTTTGTACTGTCAACATCTTTCCTCTCTACTACCTAGTAGGAATCTTCTTCAATTTGCACACAGCTTCAATTTTCTGTCCTCTACAGAGCTGCTGAAGAGGTTATTGTAGTCTGCTATTTATTTAATTAGTTTTTCAGTTTTTGCTACTTTTAAAGAACTTAAGTCTTTTCAAGTTTGGCTTATAGTTCATATTTCTGGACATATGTGAGTTCTTGCATCTTTCACCTTGATTTACTGCATTCCTGTCTTGAAGGGTGGTCATGGTCAGCTGACCTCAGCTGCAGCTGGATGCCCACCAAGTTGCTCACTCAGTGCCTCTGTCTAGCAGGATGGGGGAAAGAACCAGAAGAGCCAAAGCAGAATAAAACTCAGGGGCTGAGACAGAGTTTTAAAAATGAAGGAAACAGATGGTTGAAGAGTGACAGAAAGGCAATCACTTACAACTTCCTCCACACAAATCGAATCTCAGCCAGTCTCTGAGCAACAGCAACTTTGACTGCCCTTTGGTTTTTATTTCTAAGCATTAACTCATGTAATATGAAATACCCCTCAGGCCAATTCTGGTCAGCTGTCCTGGCTGGTTTGTGCTCCCCATGATTTTGCCTACCCTGTGCCTAATCACTGTTAGGAGAGGGCAGAGTAAGAAACAGTGACACTCAGCAGTAGCTAAAACATCCGTGTGTTACCAACACTGAATTTTAGTCACAAATCCAAAACACAGCCACATGCAGACTGCTGTAAAGAAAACTAACTGCATTCTAGTCAGACAAGTACAGTGGTGGATAAAGAGCTCCAGCTGAGATGCTAGTGCTATGTAAAGCAGAAAGATTGCTTCACATGTCTTTCAAGCCCATACTCAGTTCATCCACACTGACGTTTTTTAGAATAACATGATGTAGTTCATCTTCTTTTAATCTGCCCCTATTCTTTCCCAAAAGTGTCCTAAATTCAAAATGGTATGTGACCAATGAGGTATTCTTTTATTGGTAAAGCCTTGTAGTTACAAAATATTTAAGCTTTTTTAAAAGTTACAGTAAGCTACAGATGACTTTCACAGGATTCATTACTATCTGATTCTCACATAATCACCTCTCTTTGCATCAAAAGCTATGTCCTAGTGAATGAATTGTCCAGTATCTAATGCATCTCTGATTATCAGGAGGCAAATGAGCATTAAGTTCTTTATCAAAAAGTTCGAATAGAATCCTTTCCTTTCAATTATACAGGTGAGTGATGTGTGTGTATACTAACTTTCTAGTTCTGGTGGAAAAGCTTCAGGATATAATCCCTTTCAGTGACAATCAAGTGAATTCCTTAAATGGTGTTCTCGGTAAACACTAAAAAAAGTGGCACGATGTAGAATAGTTAACAGCTACAGAAGCAAAATCCTAATCTCTAGCATTTTCTTTATATGAACAAATCAGCTTCTGTTGGTAAAGTTTATTTAAGCTGTTTCCCTTGTTTAATCCTGATTTCCACCACTGTGGAATACCTTAGTAAATCTGTAGCAGGAGCAGTACATGGACCTTTTTGGTGCTTGGATCTTAAAACAGTTTAAAATTGTTCATTATGTTCTTCAGGATTATGCCTCATTACCTACATCTTAAATAGAAATGGATGATAAGGAGTGGAAAATATCCTCTTGGCTGTTTATTTTGTGTAAGGCTGTTGGAGAAATTTCCACCCTGTTTGCGTAATTGGTAATAGACGGTAGGGAGTGGGAAATAGATGCAGGCTCTTCCTTCACAGTTACTTTGGAGACTTATAAGAATTCTCTGTAACCACAGAGTTAAGTCATCATATTTGATGTGGAGTGGGATTGTGTAAAAAGTTTTTGCATCACTGAGAGGATAAAATGATTACTGGGGGGAGGCTAGCCACAGGCTTATAATTTGACTGCAGTGCAAGGACAGTTAATGCTAGTCTCTTCAGCAATATCATACTTATTTAAACAGGAGGTTGTTAATTTCCTTTTAGCCTCTGTCTAAAGCTGTAAAGGTAACCAACTATCAAAATATTACTGACTTCTTGTGCCTTTTTTTTTTTTTTTCCTTCTCAGTGATTTCTAAGCTGGTTGGAGTTAGTGTAGTGTACACTCTAACATGCATGGCTGTGGTCTTTCTCATGATGGAATCTTGTTAACTTTTAGAATCTTGGCTATCATATTTGCTTTACTTTGTTGAATTGTGGATGGGTGATGTGTACTCTGAGGTACTGTTTGCAGACTTCAGTGTTGCTTATTTACTTCTAAGAAAACACTGATGTCCATTGGGAGGCTTTTCACTCATACACATGTAGTCTGGGGTCTGAACCCCAGGAGGGTTTGCACTTGTTTTAATCACAACGTCTGTTGATTTCTGACCTCTCGTTAAACCAGCACATAATACATAAGAATGCTTTTTAGTCTCGTTTGCAAGAGGCATTAGCAATTTTATCACATTAGCTTTTTCACTGGTAGTTCAACAGTAGTATATGACTATTAATTGTGGTCTTACCTGCATCCTGCAGTTCAGAGTTTGCTAAGAGCCTTCTGCTTGGGCAGGGGCAGAGTAGAGTCACCTGCATGGTCTCAGGGTGACCATGTAGTCTCCTATAGCACACACTGCTTAACTTCTTGTGCCTGGCATATCAATGGTTTGAATCCATTTATGTGCACTGGTTCTCAAGAATTAAGGATACCTAGCTGTATTTGGGAAGCTACAGTAGCTTTGTGCATAATCTTTTCATTTCAGAGTACTCCTTTTAATAATGATGAATGTTGTGACCAATCTTAAGCCAGAAAGTTCTCTGGATGCTGGTCAAAGCAGTTCTAGACAACATCAGCGTTCAGAAGCTGATCTCACCTGAGTCGTGCCCTTGTATCACTGACTCCTGGTGTGGGAGTTGGTTTTAGTAAGTTGTTTCCCGTATGGAGGAGCGGTGCCTATGCCAAACTTAAGAGCATTATTTGTGTTATTCCAAGTTGTCTGCACATAAATAGAATGCAATAGTAAATTCATTATTTAGGATTAAATCTGAGTAGACTAATGGTTTTAACTGACCAATGGAGCACTTCTGCTACATGGAGCTCAAGTTCCTGTAGCTTCACCAGTGGGATAGATAAGAGAACAGAGATCGCCTTTTGTAATGTTCTGAAGGGTGAAAATGGAAATCTCTTGGCAAGATTAGATTCTTAGAGGCATCTTAAGTTGAACTGATTTTTAAAGTGTGCTTTGTTTCCCTTCCACATTCTCTCTGAACACTACTAAGAGCTGCGAAACAAATAGTTGTTTGACATGGTAATACAGAAAGCAGGGATTTAGTTAATAAAACTTGAAAGTCATAGGATGTTAATAATTTTCATAGCAAGGTAAAGTGACACAAGAGGTAATCTGACTAGTACTTGCAAAAGAGTAGGATTTCTACATCATGAGTCCTTAAAAAAAAAAAAAAAAAAAAAAGCCCACCCAAAAGTTAGGTTTATCTTAACTTGTATCAAAACCAGTATTCCTTCAAGCTTCTAGAAATCAAAGCGCTGACCTTTCAGCAGTGTGAAGCTGACATTTTAGCCAGTTTCTCCTGTGAGAAAATGGGGTTTGAAGCTCATGTCACTTCAGCTGTGGAAGGGAGAAGGGCTAGGATACCTGGCTGTAGTGAAGATACACAGCTTTTAGCTCCTTGTGGCAAATCCTTGGATTGTGCCCCAGCTTCACAGTAAGGAATAGTGGCTCTGCCATGGTGCTTGGGGCTTCTGGGCATCTGTGATGAGAATAAAAGGTTTCAGTTAACTGAGTGTTTCAGGCTTTATAGAAGAACATGAAATGTATGATACTGCCTGCCTCACCTGTAGATTCCTGGAGAGATGGATTCTTAGTTCTAGGGAATTTATCTTTTTTTTTTTCCTCAAGTATTCTGTCCTGTGTAACTGTTCAACAACAGCTGCAGGACTTTTAAAGTCAGTTTGAGCTCTAGTAATATGAATCAGCCCAATAAGTTTGTCAGAAAGATTGTGCCTCAATGGGGACATAAATTGTGCTATCAAGTTCTGGTTTGTGTCTTTGCACCTATACTTCAAATATAAGGTTACAAATGTGTTGGGGTGCTTTTGGGGTGTGGATCCATGATATAGCACCTTACTACTGCTTATAATTAATCCTTCTGCATCCCTTCTAGCATGCTAGGCCTCTTCCTGAAAGATCATTTAGCTGCAAAAGGTATTGCCTTACTGTGTGTGCATAAAAGAGCTGCTCAGAGCTTTGGAATCTCACTTTATTAAGTGGCCATCCAGTACCACTTACACACTGGGAAGGTGCATGCTTTAGGCGTAAATCCATTTGTTGTCCATATTGTTACTGTTTCCAAATGCATTCTTAAATAGTAGAGTAATCTAACTATTTTATCATATCGTACTGCTAAAAGATAAGATAGGAAATTGGAGAGGAGGAGGAAATTCTAGGTGTTGGCTGGGTCATGCTTTAGAATTTGTGTTATATTTAACCTTTAACATTCCTCATTTAATTTTAAGAAAGAATCCAGAAATACTGATTGCCCAATTTTTATTTCCAAGCATTAAATTTAATTTTAACATTGCCACCAGAGGGCAGCATGTTCCACGAGCTGGCCATGCCGAACGTGATCTCATACTTGATTTTAGGCAAAGATGAACTTGTAAAGTGTTGAGTTTTGAAAAGTATCGGTGATTCATTTACAGGATTTTCCTGTTATGCTCAGCTTGTAGTGAAGTCCTCAGATTCTTGTCCTGTTGTTAGCTTTCTGAGAAAGACAAGTGACATTATTGACATCTGCAAGTGAAAACTACATGTAGCTGCTCTACTGATCATGTTCTGATGCCCTTAGCTTATTATTACTCCTGCATACAGCTTCCATGAGACAGAGGTATCAGGAACTTACTCCCTTACCTGTTTCTTGCATTGTTTTTACCAGTTGCAGAATTAATTCTTCCTGGATTTGTCTCAAGGGTAGTAAACCTGCATTACTTATTTGTGTGATGATACGAATGTTGAAGTTGATTTAATTCTACATTCAGTGTTTGTAGGATTAATTTACCTAAAATGTGGTATCTGTAGGGTTTGGTTGTTGCAGTTTTGTGTTGTTTGGGGGGTTTTTTGTGGCAGGCATTGTGAGACATGGCCTCTTGATTCTCATGTTGGACTATGATCTGGGAAACTCCTTATACAGATAATCTAAAGTGATATTACACTGGTATATTGTGATTTAAAAGCCTCTTTTGTTGGCTTTGCAGTAGGTGCAGGCATGACACAACAAGCAGATCACATCTTGCAGGACTCATTTTCCCACTTGTACAGTAATGCACTTCTCAGTGGGGTACTGCTGTTATTTGGAAACCTAGTTATAATGAGCACACAATTGAAAAACACGTTACATTAAAACAAATCACTGAATAACTTGTATACAACCTTTTTTTAATGCTGTGGTACAGTTATATTCAGCAGTCTCATGCATAAAAGCATCAGTAAGTTGTGGTTTAGAAAATTACTGAGTGTTAAACATTAAATGTAGACATTTTCCTGAAGTTACATTGTTTTCTTGAGTTTTCCCAAAATTTAGTCAAGGATTTTTATATTTGGAAGTCTAACATACTGATTTTGCAAAAGTCTCTCACTTTTGGGAGTAGTAGAGGTACTGTGTATGAGGGCCTTGCCATCTTTCAGGTGATTGTACATAAATCCAGGGTGAGTCTGGTACTGCCTCCCCTGGAGTGGTGAAAATGAACCTGAACCTGATTTGGGATGGACAAGCATGAGTATCTTTGTCTAGTGTTTTAGTAGCAGCAGCATTATGGGAATGTACAGTGCAACTGCAGTAGGCTTGGTAGGCAGCCAGCTGAGCCCATGTGGGCTTACTGGTGAGGTCTTGTGTGGAAGTGGCTAAACTGCACCTGGATCCACGTTGGTGTGTGAAGTGCTACAGCTGTGTTCTTGCAGTCCCCTGCATGTGGTCTAATAAATCTAAACTGGATTTGAGGGGAAATTGCTCTGTCTTTCTGCATCTATGGTTCAGTTAATCTGAAAGTATGATAAACTATAAATAAATTAAAATGTCCATAAATAATTAAGAGTTTACAGTATACTGCATGTTCCAGATAGGAGTTAGAATATGCAGTATTAAAAGAGATTTTTAGAAGAACTCAATTATACCAAGTTTACTTTCTTGTCTTTGCTAATTGGGGCACTAGCATGCAATACCAAAATCTGATAAGATATTTCTAGAGCAGGTAGACTGCTGTTTTAGTGATGTTCTCAGGTGATTGAGTCTGCTTACACTTTGAATCATAAGTTAATTTAAAATATGTGGATGTGAGAAACAAATGGAAGCATCAAGGGATTGAAGTCTCTTTTCATGGCTGATTAGTAGCAATTTTTTAGAGTACATAAAAAGAAGAGAGCGTGAGGTAGACTTACTATGTGCTATATTCTTATCATTTGTTTTCAAATAGGAATTACTTCTGTGGCCCAGTGCAACCTGGCATTTTGCTATGCAGAGCAACAGTATGTGCTGTTTCAACACTAAATATGTTGTGCACCAGAATCACTGATGGGAATGGGGTAGTCTGATTATGACTTCAGGAGAACTGAAATGATAGAACTGAGATTAATGTAATATTTGGTTTTTTCAGATCAACAGTTTCTTGGCCAATATGTTAAATATTGAAATATACTGTACTGAACTCAGTATGCTCTTTTGCTTTGTACAGTACATGTGTAGTAATAGAAGGAATTTTGTGTTTATGCAGTACTGTTTTCCAGTGCATTTTACTGGTTTTTGTGAGGATAGATGCATTGCTACAATGACTGTTCTTGAGTGTAGTATCCAAGAGAATTTATTCTCAGTTGTATTAGATTGGAGTCTGTTAAAATTCTAGTTTGTTGCTCTAAAGTAATTTTTGTAGATTTAGTGTAATTCTCATGAAATTAATTCTAAGAGTCTTGGTGTACTTAGCCGGCATCTTCTAGAACAGTTAGAAGTGCCAATTGTTAAGTGCTTGTTTACATGAAGTTATCATAATGCTTTTTTAAGACTTCAAGTTCTGTTTAGTGTCCCGCTGAAGTAGAAGTATCCTCACAGATTCCAGCTGTGTGAATTTTCAAAGTTGACGTATACTTTTCAGTAGGCACATGTATGAGGCCATTACAATAATTAGTATGTTATCAGGAACAAAGATAAGTTTGAATTTTTTTCCTTACATAGAAAACTTCTGTTTCTGAGGAATTTGAATCAATTCGTAGTTGGCCAAAAGCCAATTTTTCTTCTCAACTCTAACACGTGTTTGAAAAACGAACTCGCTTCCTAAGTGCCTTGTGAATCTGCAATGATTAATTCTTCTCATTATTTTGCTGCAAATTCTCATGACCCTCTGTGATGATTCGATCACCCACTTAGAGTTTATGCATATTCATATCTCTCTGCTCCTGCTGCAGTCGTTCAAGTCTCCTTCACTGGCTGCGGTGTGTGCTTGGTGCAGTAATTGAGCTGCAGTAGATTGATTACTCTGGGGAGCTGTAAGGCCTTTAAAGGTGAAAACATATCAGTCCTGTTAATTAGGAAACAAAGCTCTGGTGGCAAGTTCAGCAGTCAAATGCTTCCAGTGTAGAAATGAGGAAAGGTATGATTTGTTCCTCTCCATGAACCCTGTTTACTTTTTTATATTTGAATTAGATCTGTATTCGCTGTAATAGGCTTGTGCAGAGGGTTGCATGTCTTGTATGATTGCATGGTGTTGGTATTTTAAAACAAAAAAACCTGTATGTTTGTTGTAATTACTAGCTGCTGTTAATCACCTCCTAAATTATACATTATTTTAGGCATTACTTGACCTATAAAGCTAAATGAGAGATGAAGAATGGAATCATTGATTGTAAACTTTAACCAAAACATTTATAGCAGTTGCTTTTTCAGACCTGAGTGTTGAAGTATTTTCTCTGAATTAAAACAATAGATTTTTAGAAGTTATAAAACCTGGGGCCTCTCCTTTCTACTATTAAGATGTCTGTTGCCCATTGTGTGCAAGATTAATTAAAGAGAATACGTTCTTAAAATTAGATGAATATTAAATGATAGCATAAGGTTTCATCCAGCAGACAGCATCCTTACATCATCATTGTAAGTACCCTGTGGTTTTATGTTGCTAAGCACTCTAATCTAGAGTGGCCTATTACAAAGATATTAAGGGTAGGGGAAACCATCTGCCACACAATCTATCCATAAGGGTCAGAAATAAATAATTTAAAAGTAATTTATATATCTTAAAAACCACTTTTTCCCTGTAATTACTGGACAGCAGATTGTAGAATACGGATGTTATGAAAATGCCACTGTTTTTGTAAACAGCGTGTGATCCATTGCTGCTTCAGGGTAAGTTATAGGATGCTGTTGTCATACCTGTTTCTGCAGAGGTCAGGAAGGAAAGTCTCACTGAAGCAACTGCACAAGAGATTGAATTCTAATTAGTGCATCTTACACCAAAGGGTATTGCATTCATTGTGTCTGTCATCTTTTTTCCTCTGTTTTAGGCATTTATTAACACTGCAAAGGAGATCTATGAGAAAATCCAGGAAGGCGTTTTTGACATTAATAATGAGGTAACTTTTAGTACTCTGAAGACTCTTTGCTTTTTAAAAGTGCAAAATTCACCTTCCCTAGAAGGCTGAACAGTAAAAGATTTGTCTGTTCCATTTGCATCTAGAATGCTATTGTGATAAAAATGGATTAAAATAAGTGACCCTATCCATCCATGAAGCATCGCAAAATAATATAAATCCCCAAAAGAGAAGAAAATCCACTTTCATCCACTTCTCCATATGGTGTCATCTGTTTTCAAAGATAATTTTCCACTATGTAAATGGGGGACCATGTTGATATGCCAGATGCACTCCATGAGCTGTCCAGTGTAGGGGAGGGATTGCTTTGAGAGTTACATAAAAGACTTTTGAAATGTTCCTGGTTTAGGTGGCTGGATACTGTAGGGAATAAAAGATTAGCCATTTTGGTTATGCACATTACTGAAATTACAGATTATTGGGACCTGTGCCTTTGCTTGTTTGGGGTGGGGGTGGAGAACTGGAGAAAGGGGAGCAAGAGCTAGAAAGACCTATAATGTCTCTTGAATTTTGAAATGATTGTGCTGTTGAAAATTTTGAGCAGTTAGGAGAGATGTTCACAGCAGTAGAAAAAGCAGATTCAAATTCAGAGGTGAGAAATAGACATACTAGTGTTGTATAGAAATGTTAAGATTGTATAAGCTCTCTGTTAATGTCTCATAAAAAATTTGGCAATGTGAGGTGGCCAGTCTTTTGTGAAGGCCAAGTTGGTTTTTTTATCCTTCATGTCTGTGAATATTGTTGCTGAGGTGCTTAGTAAAACCACATGTGAAAATCTGCACCACCACTCTGTTCTGTTTCTGCTCTGTGGAGAGGTGTGTCCAGACTGTCACTGTGATGCTTCTCTTAAACATTACAGTCCTTGCAGAATTGTTCAGAGTAGGAAAGGAATTGGCAGGACTCAAATTAAATAGCTTCACCTCTTTCTGCTCAATATATTTCAACATGAGAAACTTTAGACTACTGAAAATATTACTCATTACTTCAGAGAGGAAAAAATGAGAAACTTCAGTAGTATGCAAAGTAATGCATCAGGAAACTTGTAGCTAAATAAGACTTGAATAGTAATCCTTCAAACTAATTCTGACTGTAAAGTGTGTGTGCATGTTGGTGAAACACTTCTTAAATTCAGTCCACTGATAAAAAATTTAAAATTCTTTCACATCTTTCCTGAAGAAAATGCAGTTGGTAGTACAATATAAATTGGAGAGCAATCAGAGTGTCTGAAAAAGCACGCTTGTTGTATCTGTCGGGTTTCATATAGTAGCTGACTGCTTTACTGTGCCTTAAGGAGCTCTGATTGCAATATGCTGTCAAGAGCCAGCAGTCCGTGCTACTTATTTGGCTTTATGCCAAGTCTGGCTCCTTGATTCCTCAAGAAGTTGCTATCAGCCCAGAGGGGGCAAAACCAATGAGCCATAGGGCATGCTTTTTATTAAAGAGGAGTCAAAGAGCGAAAAGAAACCACATCAGCTGCTGTCAATACTGAGCGAGTGCCAGAAACCCGAAGGCTACCACTGCTGCAGAACAACTGCCAAGCACTATAAATCTGAGATTTGCTATGACGCAAAGTTTCCTTAAGAGCTTAATTTTTGAAGCTACTGTATTACTTCTCTCAAAGTGCTGTATTTTTAGGTAAAATCCACTTGAGGGAGTGAGGGTTAAGATATAAGTGTGATTTTGATGAACGAAAGAGCTACGCTGTGTGTGGGTTCTTGGCAAGTAGCCATGTCTTTTGGGATCACAGAAATTATTGATGACACAGAACACTCGTATGCCCTTAGCCTCTACAGCTGATTCAACACAGAAAGAAATGCTGTCTAGAGAGGAAAAGTTTTATATTAAACTAGTGGAGATTTTGGCAAGAGGGGAGAGGTTACACATTCTTAGCAAATGCTGTGTATTTTTGAGCCATGTGCCCAGTAGTATTCAAATACAATTCTTGCTCTGTGGGTTTTGGCTTTGTTTTGTTTTGGTTTTTTTTTAAGAGTTTAAGCTACAGAGTGTAACATGGAGATAAAATTTAAATGAGAAGGAAGCCATCTTCCTTTAAATAATACTTAATCACTAAGAACATGCTGTGAAAAAATTAAAAACTTTGCTATATTTATTGCATACATTAGGAGAATGTGTTATATGATCTTCTAAATAGAAAAAGTATCTTTTCAAGTATATTCTAAAATACTTACAGTGTGTATTAAACTTCATTTCAGGCAAATGGCATAAAAATTGGCCCTCAACATGCTGCCACCAATGCAACACTTGCAGGCAATCAGGGAGGACAACAAGCTGGAGGAGGCTGCTGTTGAGCCCGTTTTTACTTTCTAGCTGCCTGGATGGGGCTTACTAACTTGTTTGTTCACCCTTCTCTCCCCCCGCCCCGCTCACCTCCACTTCAATTCAACTGAGACATGAAACTTGTAAGTTGGTTTCCTGTTGCAGAAGACTTTATCCTTCAAATTCTTGTATAACTTTGAATAAATGGTTAATGTTCACTTAAAGACAGATTTTGGAGATTGTATTCATATCTATTTACATTTGATTTCTAGGTCAATTGATGTGATTATTTTTGTTAAATGTTGTCTTGTGCCCTTGACTACGAACTGAATTGTATTAAACACTACAAAATCATCTGAGTATTTTAATCAGTTTGTGTAGTTAGGTTTCCCAGCTCCTGAGGTTACCTAATGTTTAATATTGTAGAGCTGTCCTCAAGTTTTTTGTCAATTTTCAAGGCTATGAAGAGAAGCGGAAGGACTCTTTTAATTCTGTATTTATCACTTTCTGTATATATAGTTTAATAACCTGCTTGGGTGTACTTGCCAAGCTAGAATTCTTTAATGCATTTGCATAAAACCTATACTACTTAGAGCTTGAAAACTACAGAAGCATTAATAGAAATTGCTTGGATGCTAAATTTTAAGCATTTTTGACATTGTTAGCATGTTCATGCTCCCCTGTCATTATCCTGAAGTCCAAGAGAGATGCTTAATGTATATTACTAGAGGCTACATACGTGCTATCTATTTTAATGCCAAATGTTTGCTGTTTATCCACAATTTCCACAACACCTCTTCAGAAATGGATTAGCTGTTTGCCTTAACAAATACTATAGGTAAAAACAGTATGAATGAAAAGTAGAGGAGTTGATAAATTTAAAATGGCACATTTTAAAAACATTAATCTTCTCAATGTTTTTTTCTTGTTTACCACTTGATTTCTAGGTATATTTTTCATGCAAGGACAGTTTTTCAACCTAAATGTATAGTGGTTGTGTAAAGTTTTCTTTTAGTGACAACTTGTAATCCTAAATATATGGTAAGCATCTTGTCTATTGTGAAGAGGGTGTGAAAATAAAATCTGCCAGTTTGGAAATCTTGATGAAAATCAAAACTACAACTGTTTTGTTAATTATTATGGTCATAGCTGGCGGGGGGGGGCATATTTTTCCTCAAATGAAAGGGTTGCAACACTGCAAAACAAAATCCTGTGTTTTAAGTGTTTATTTGTTAAAATACAGAATTTTCATGTCACCTTTTGTACAAATGTGCAAACAACTGAGTTTCCATCTCATCCTATTTAAATAATTGCAGACAAAAGGGTGACACTAATGCTAGGCCATGCTTCATGTATTGGGGGAAATAAAGGGGTGGGGGGCAGGCAGTGACTGCAAAACTTTTGTCTTACTGGACCAATACTGACTGCAACACAACACTGGGGGAAAGGGATCCTCATGTCACCCATTCTGATTGTCAGAACTTGAACATCCAGAGTGAATAAACTTCAGCCTGATGGGTGTAACATAGCAGTGGTTCTGAGATTAAATAAAATTTGAAAAAATGGTGTGGAACCTTTTGTTGGTATCTTGGGGAAGGGGGAACCAATATGGATTTATGTTAGTTGCTGACTTCAGTACTTTTTTACATGCTTAGGAACACTTTCAGCAATGTAATATAATTGTTTTCAAATTTTAAATTAATAAGATGTTACTCCATTTGCATACTTTGAACTGTTAATTGTTTATTATACAAAGTTTGCATTTATAAAGCACTCTTACTGTTTCAGTTGGAGTTTGAAAATTGTGTTGCATGACAGTAAAACCATAGGACTGAACTGCATGGATGACAAGGGAAAACTGGCATGTTGTAACTAGCTGTTCACAAGAAAGAGTGAATGAACAAGACTATTAGCTTGAATTAACTACTTGAAGTTTTTTTCCAATTGGTAATGTTGTAGAATTCAATTGCTTGAGATCAGAGAAAAGTATGCTCTTATCTAGCAGACTAAGCTTCATTACAAAGGGGAATAAATTTAGCCATAGAAATGGTCCATTAAGGGAGCAGAGCGGGGGGAGATTTGTACCCTGTCTCGAGAAGAACAAAAATGCATGCTGTTGTAAGTGGTGATGATTTGAAAAACTGAAAGCTTCTGACAGTCTCTCATTTTCTGAGAACATGGAAGAGGTATATAGAATTGCCCAGGAATCCAGGGCTAGTATAATAAAGAGCCACCAGTGCTGCTTTTTGGGATGTGAGAGGGGCAGGGGGAATACGCTGTGACTTACTAAAGTCACGTATGCAATCAGTTGCTGATCCTGCTGGTTTGGTCCTGGCTCACATGCCAGTCTTAGACTCTATGTTATGTTAAGACTCTGGTACTTTCAGAGAGTAGCTAGAACAAAACTGAAATGTCTGTGCATTCTGGCTGGCTTTTTGTCACAAACTTTATGCACACATAAACCTTTTGTTGCTACAGAAATATCTGTATTTTTGTAGGGGTTCTTTTTGAGAAGCCCTGATGCTATTTTCTGCAATTAGAATTTGAAAATTTTGTAACACAGAACCTAGTAGGAGGGTTTACTTCTAAAACGTGCTTTGACAAGATGATTCTTTCACAGGTTTCAGTTTTACTTGCACATGAGTGACTGATAATTTGCTGGGATTTCATGTTGAATTCCAGTTGCTTTTGTTGGTTACATATTTACAGCCAAAGAGCCAAAACATGTAATTGTTTCCCAGCAACTTGTACAGCTGCTACATGTAATGTAGAAACTGTTGATACCAAAAAATCGTACCAAGCTGCAGTTTTTCCCTTAGTCCTAGTTTAGAATATGGTATAAAGCACAGTTAACTTTTAAAAAAAAAGGATATTGGGGTGCTAAGCCATTTAAGCATGACTAAAGACTTGTCTCTACCGTTTCTGCTAAAAATGGAATGCTATGGAATTTTGGCAGTCGTTGAAGAAAGATTAACAGCTCCCCCTCAATCTTAGACCTGTGCATCTCTTTTGGCTTCGGTCATAATGATTTATTCTTGTGCAGATCAGACTCAGCAGTGAGTTAAGGTGAAATGACTGCCAAAACACTTGCTGATAAGCTGAAGTAACAAGTGTCTGAAGCCTATAGCAAGCAGTGAGTGCCCATCCCCTGCTCCAGGGTTGTGTCCTTCCTGCTGTGTTAAACTTTTTGTGACACTTAGTTTGTTGTGGTGGCTGTTGAAGAGCCTTCTGCTGCAATATTTATATGTTGTTTGGGTTAGAAGTGGCACACACTAAATGACATACATTTATATTGGGTAAGTTATTTCTGCCTTAAGAGTTCACCTGTGACTGACTGTTAGAGCACTAAATCTTTTCTTGGAAAGAAATTGAAAACTCTTATCAGGCTCAAAAATACACTTGAACTGAATCTGAACTTAAAAAAACCAACAGAACATGTATTAAATAAACTTAGAAATATCAAAAGACAGTTTTGAGCATTGCAGGATTTTTTTTTTTTTTTTTTTTAAGCAGCCTTAAAGAGGGCACCCCAATGTGCCTGTATTTTACTCAAAGTTGTTACCAGTAGGGTATTGCTTTTGTAAATGCTGAGGCCTGAGGTAGTGATTCCTCTTAACAGACTGTGCTTTTGATTCTGCTGTGTGTCCTACAACTTTCTTCTTAGGTTTTTTAGTTGATTTGTTTGGGGTTTTTTTTCCTTCTAAATCAAGTTTCTCCTGTATATCATCTCCTTTTTCTCTTTTCTGTTTTCATTTTGTTTCGTTCAAACTGAAGCCTGTGAGCAAAATGCTGCTCTCTGTCTTTACTTGCTCCACATCTGTAACTCTCACACTTAGAGGAGTTTGCCCAGTATGGGGCATTTGTTTTAGGGGTGGAAGGGTGGGGCAGAGGGAGAGGGGGAGGTGTGTGCTATCTGGCTGCGTGATACAAAAGCGTGAAGGAAGTATTCCATGGGCTCTGTTACTTGTTAGACCTCCTGTGTGTACTGGTTTGCATGTGTGGGGGGATATAATTTGCCTAGTCCTTTTCCAGTATGGCATGGGAGGAGATAGGGGAGACAGAGGAAGACTAACAGGTTTTATTTGGATATCTGAATAAATTTGTTTGCTGAGCTCATATGTATGATTTGTATATACTTAATGTTCCTCCCCCTAGAATCTCTGGGTTTTCTTCTGCCACATTACTGCAACGTAACTTTAACAGTATGCAGTGGTGATTTATTGTAGTACACTACTGAAATCTCCATTTGTAAATAATTCAGGCGCTGCTGTGTAAGTAGCTGATGAAATGTCTTTACTGGGTCTGCCGCATATGAAAGAAACCACAACATTAGGCAATAAAAACTACTAACAGAATGTTACGAAACCAAGACCGTGACAAAAAAAGCAGCATGTTGTGGATCTATCATTTTTATTCTTGGGACAGATTTTATTATTTTTGGAACTATTACAAGACTTATGTTAAATATTGTGGATGATAAGAGGAAACAGACTCTTGGCAAACATGGAAAACCAATTACAGCATATTACCCTATTCCCCTTCCAATAAAGGAGGGGCAAAGCTAGAAGTTTATTCTTTGCTTAGCATCGGGGGGGGGGGGGGGGAGCATTGGCTTGAGGAAAGAGATTGTTGCTGTAGCAATCTTACTGCAGTCAATCCAAGTTGGAGAAGGCAAACCTAGTGTGCTCCACAGTCAGTTATACCCCAGCCTAAAAAAGCATACTGTTAGGAGAGTGCTGAGTAAAGAAATGGCTATTCTGTACCAGCAGATACACTGTTCATTTAAAAATACATTTTAAAAACTTGTGTTTGCTTGCATATCTGTGTTGTGGTGATAGGCATTTGACTTGATACGTAAACTGAAACACACATCTGATATTTAGACATGGGATTTAACTGCAACATCCCATAGCTCTGTGACATAGAGGTGAAATAAGGCATAGGAAAAACCTTCTTCAAAGTTTATTTAGAAGTCTGCACATCCATTTGTATTCCTATCCCAAATTACAGTTCTCATAAAATTGTCCATGGCAGCATAAATGTAGATGAATTGATGCATCAGTATGTTTGTTGGAGTTCCCCCCCCCCAGCATAGTTATGATTTTTTAAATTCCTTTGTTAAAGAGTCAGAGATATAAATGTTTATATTGGGCAGACTCTTGTTGATGGTATATTTGCTGTAAATTACAGCAGGATCTAATTAGCCTTTCTTAAGTGAAGCCCAGTTCTATTACTTTTCCTAGACTTAGACATAAAATACTGGGAGGCAGGAAAACCCTAAAGTGTGAGGACAGTTCAAAAGAGACCAAGGTACTGTGCTAACAATTGTCAATTTAACAGTTTCTGGGTTAAAGCAGTCAAGTAAACATTGCATGTTCTGATTATGGCATGGGAAAACATTTTCAGATGCAGGAAATGTCTGAAAGAATGTGACTTTAAAAACAGTTAAATTGCAAGGATACTTGGGAAGACAGAAATCCATGGGGTTGCTTGCTGTCTCCGAAGATGAGGCAGGAAGAGGCTGTCAGTGTAAGAGGCATTGCCCAGCACCTGAGCACTGGCACCCACACCTGGGCAGGTGTTGCTACACGAGGACGGTAGCACTGGACTACCTGTGACAAAGGAACTTCTAAATTTGTACATTGTTGCCAGGTGCACATTTGACAGCACTAAGACCGGAGCTGAGGCAGTGTTCAGAATTTGTAGGACACATGTGAATGGTTTTTAGGAGGAGGGGTGTGTTACAGAGACAGCAGCAGAGGAGATGGAGCAAATCTACTTGTCAGCTGTTGGCTCAAAAAAACCCTGAATCAATGTACAACACCTGTCTGTGATTGTTGTGTGCAGCAAAGCTTTGTTTTGAATGTAGTTAGAAACAGATTGTCCTTATGGGGTTTTTTTATCCCATTTTAATTTATGAGGATGACTGGACCTTGGGTTGCTGGTTAGTGTCATGTCTAAAGTACTTAAGATGGAGAACATCAGAACACGAAAGAATTCCTGTGTCTGGTGCCCTTGAGAGTCAATCCAGCCACTTCTAAGCAAAAGTGACTGACTGACCTAAACTAACTGGTCACCGATGAAGGTCTGTCAGCTGTCAGTGGTGCACAAAAATCCAGCCGATGGGCTCTGCTGCTCCTCCTTGCCCAGTGTTGTTCAACTTTCATCTCAGAAGTAAAACATTTCTGCACAGAAACAAAAGTGCTTGTGGCATCTCCTGTAGTTACTTGCTATGAAGCAGAAATTAAGTTCGTGAACTCATGTGCAATCTTGTGATCCTGTCTGGGAAGTTTTTCTAAAAAGCCACTTAATTCCAGAGAAAAAGGTGTCCTTATGTGCAGGACTGACCACTGTGCATCATAAATTAAGTGCTTTGGCTTTTCTGTGGATTCCTCTCCAAGTCCAATTCTATTTTCCTTCCAGTGTACTTCTCTTCCTTTTTGTTACTTCTCCCACCTTTTTCTTCCTTCCTTGGAGTTTGGGTGTCTTTTTAAGGGAAACGATTCAAGAAAAAGAGCAGCATATTTACAGTTCCCTTTTCTTCTGGAAGACCTGTATTAATTATCACTGGTAAAACAAAACACTTTTATCTACTTCGGGTGACGTGATGATTGCTTGTAACAGTGCCACTGTGTAAACTTAGAGACATAGTTGGTCAGAGACCCACCTATTTAACTGCTAAATCCCGGCTCCTGGATCATCCACCAGTAGTAGAACTCTTCAGTACGATCACAGAAGAAAAATGCACTTGCCTATTAGTCATATTTTTGGCCAAGCACCATCTGAATGGTGGGGTTTTGTTTGGTTTCAGCTTCATTTTGAAGGTGTGTGTAACTTCATTCTGTCCTGGCTTTCCAGTTTAATTCAGTTGCTATGCAAGATGAAAAGCAGCTTTCCTTCAATGAACTCTGAAATTCTAAAGTTGTGGGGTTGTTGCTCAACCAATCGAAAAGAGGATCCATTAGAGGAGAAGCCTCTACTGAAACTGCTGCTTTGTGAGCCAAGACATCGGCTTGCTTGCTGCAGGAAGAAGACGGCTCATTATCGGGCGCTGAGAGACAATGTGTTGGAGTCTCCTCTTCCTGCTCCACAAGGACTGAGGCGTCTCTGAGGTAAGCAAAGCAGCAATGCGATACTCCCTAGGCTTATCAACCACTATCAGCTGGATCGTCTGTTTGCTCCAGACTCCACCTTTACTTGGAAAGTGCTTGCAATTCCATGAGGTAATTCTCCCAGTGCTGCGGCTTGTTACCACGGCCATGTGCTCCTAGCGTGAGCCAGGACAGAAAATGAAGAAAGCCTACCCCGACATCCCTGTCCCGTAACTTCCTCTTTCTCCATCCTGCCGGGGCCGGCTGTTGAGCTGCGCGTGCTGTGGCTCTGGCCATCGCGGCAGCGCCCGGTCCGGCCGTGAGGGGAGGGAGGGCAAAGCAGCGCTGGCCGGGCGGAGCCATCGCCCTCCCGCCGGCCAAGCGGCCCGACCAGCTGCCCCGGGCACCCCACGGCCGGCTTAGCCACAGGTGCGAGCTAGCACCTGCTCGGCTGGCACCGGGGCCGGTATAAATCTGCGTTATTTTGATTAAGCTCGGATTGATTAGGAACAGGTCCGGGCTAACATACCATAAACACCTATTAAACCGAAATAAATACGTCTACAGGGGGCTTAGCTTAAACGGGTGCAGCTTTGCCTGCGCGGGGGGCGCGGAGGTGGCGGCGGGCACCGCACACGGCGGCCCCCACGGAGCGCGGCCCCGACGGGGTCGGCGCACGGCCCCAGTGCGGGTGCCCGGGCGGTGACCGATGGCGGCGGGCGGGCGCCGCCGGGGCAGGAAAGCCCGTCTGGGCTGACGTCGCTGCGCGGGGGCGGCCGCGCTGTCGCCGCGGGAGGGGGCGGGATGGGGTTCCCCATGGGAGGCGGGTGAGGACCGCGCCGTGCCGGTGGCTCCCGCGGAGCCCCGTCCCGGGGGATGGTGTTGATCCGTCGCCACGGCAACCTCCGACCCGCTGGGGGAGGGGGCGCAGGTAGCGGGCGCAGGTAGCGGGCGGGGTCGGTCCCGCCACCCCAGGAGGCTCCCGGCACCAGCGACTCGCTCTTCCCGGCGGCCCCGCGAGGGGGGCGCGCCTCAGGCCCCCTCCCCATCCCGGCCGGGATCCCGAGGTGGTGTCCCGGGGCTCCCGGCGAGTCCCTGGGGACACGGAACGGCGGCGGGAGGGGCTGCGAGGCTCTGCGAGCGGAGCCCCGCGGGAGGGAAGGGGCACGGTGCTCCTGCCCCGCTGTGGCCCGGGGATCAGAGCTGCGAAGCAGCGAGACCTTTCAAAGGAGCGAAGCCCTCCCGGAGCGGGAGCGCGCACAGGCGCGGGGAGCCCGCCCCGCCCCGCGGACCGGGACGCGGGATGCGCGGGGTCCCGTTCCCGGGAAGAACAATGGCCGTGCGGAAGCCAGGCCGCTTCTCCAGCCCAGCCGGGGCTTCCCTCCAGGATGTGTTTGCCTGCTCGACCTACGCCCTTGCAAGCGGCCGCGTCCTCCCCTTGCCGCCCGCGTGTGGAGCCGCACCATTGTGGGACTGCACGGAGCCGTGGGAGGGGTGACTGCATCAGGAAAATCATTCCCTGCCACCAGGGAATGGGGTTTTGTGGTCACTCCAAGGACAGCCCGGCCTGTCGCCCCTCCCTGACCCTGCAGAATCTGCCTGGAGCCCGTCCCCGAGTTTCTCCTCTGATCCAGCTCCAGCTGCAGCGTTCCTGACCCGTGTGGTACCGAGCTGGCTCTGAGGCCGGCTAATAACTGTAAATACAGCACATAGCTGTTCTGCTTAGAAAAATAATAGGAAAACTGGTGGGTTTGACTTCTTTCACTGCATATTATTATTTATAGTGCTATCCAAAATAATTTGAACTTTTATGTTAAGAACTTACTGAAGTGGTGGAAGAACAAATTCTTTTACTTTATTTTATTTTACTTAGCAACATGAAGGTGAGAAAAGAAGCAATGAAGATAAATATTTTGATCTTTAAGTGGTTAGACAATTATGCCTGTAAATTTTTTTCACAACATGAGCAACAAATCAGTATTTTTACTGTCACCTGTTTTACTTGCAAATGCAGCACTGATGCCATGAAGGCATCATATGTGTGACTCTTGATTTTAAGACCAGGAAAAGGCATCAGCACGAATCTCTCTGGATTATGTGCCCCTGTGCATTACTTCTGTACTGACACTGGCTTTCATTTTAGTATAAGTTAGACTGGCTTCACATAGAGAAAATAGAAATTCCTTATAAAGTCAACTTTTCTTTAACTAAAGTCTTCTGTGGATGATTCAGTACTAAATGTGATGCTTAAACAGCAAAGTTTTATCATGCAAAGGCAAAACAATGTTTGGGTTTTTTTTCTCTGAATCTTAAAACTCAACAAAATGCTTAAAAGTTGACAGTGAGCATAGCTGGTATTTACCTGATTGAATGCTTCAGTTTTAATTTGCTTTTTGGACAGGTAGAGTACACCACAGACATGCCTAGACTTTTGGCCCTTCCTGAGCAGTTTGTCGCTGAGGAGGCAGATAACTAAACTGTAAATGCCAAGAGAAACCATTTCAGCACTCACAGATGAACACCCCTTCTTTTTTGATCTCCCAACATCCCTAGTTTAGGTGGGTTTAAATAAATGGAGAAACATATTGTATGCAATGCCTGCCTGTAGGTACATACTAATAGAAAGTATACGTTGAAATACTATTTAATAGAAAGACAAGCAGCATCTGAAAAGCACATAAGCCTAATTGATTCCAGACACAACTGGCCTGGATTTTGTTTCCTCTTATTCCAACTTTCTGACCTTGTAAAAATTATCTTGATTGTGTTACACTAAAACAAGGCCATGATCTTGCAAAAACTACCATGTGTGCTGGAGCTGAGAAGTGCCCAGTAAAGCGCTGCATATGGAACGGATGCTTGACAGCGTTAGGCCCCAGCGCTGCCTTGTTTGTTTTCCCTTGCTTATATCTAATCATGGTGAAGCAATAGTCTCACTTCTGCTGAAAGCTGGATCTGTGTTTTCATTTTTAAGGGAGGTAAAAATGTGTAGTAAAACTTATGATTTGTGGTGAATGATAGGTTTAAAATTCTTAATGCAGTTTAAGCTACTGGGATTTTACAGCATTTAAACTAGGGGGAAGAACAGGGAGGGTTTAAAAACACGTATTGCCTGTAATTTTTTTTCAGTTGTGTGTGTGTGTGTGGTGGTATCTCTGTTTTTCAGAAGATTGTTTCTAGGGATTGGTAGGAGGGCTGAAGGACTTACTGGCTTTGATGATAACCCTTACAATACCATCGTGCCTTTGTATAAACACACACGGAAGACCCAGGACAGCAGAGTGTTCTCTGTGCTGCTGTCTTTGGCGCTGGAGAACTTCTAACAATATTTTCTGCTTGAAAGAGTCCAAGGCTTGGGTACACTGATCCTTTTATTACAATAACTGCTGTTGCTCCTTCTATTTGGGAATCTGTGTCTCGCTAGCATTAAATCTCTGTGGAGAGTAGTGACAAAAAAAGGTCTTTCCAGCTTATTGAACTGATGATCCCTCTCCTTATTTCTCTGAAGGCTCTCCTTTTGGTTTTTTTTCAGGATCAAGAATAAACTGTGTATTTGGGCCTTTGTCAGCAAGGTTCCCATGGGGCAATCCTTGTAAGCACTGGGATTGCCTGTTTAGTAGCAGGGAGGCTTATAAAAAGCAACTCCAGGTGGAAGTGGGCCTTTTCCTGCTCCTCCCTTTATCCTGCTGCAATTCCCTTTCATCCAAGCCCTGAGAACTGCCTGCTGTTCAGACTAAGGTACAAAACTAAGAGAGTTGTACTCCCTTGACCAAGATATCAGAGTGTCTGCCTTCACTTATGTTGATTTGTTAATGTTCTGGGGAGTTTTGTTGTATAAAATGTACTGTGTCAACTTCTGGTGGTTGTACAACAGCAAATATAACTCAAAAAGCTAAGCCTACCTCTGAAGAGAGCGAGCAGCTTTTATGCATCATGAAACCTGGTTTCTAAGAAGTTGGCATCAATATGACTGCCATCACATTTGGGATTTTTTAGCTACCATGTCAACATTTCTTATTTCCCAACAGATTGCAAGGTGGACATGGTGTGTGGTATGTTACTTACTAAATAAAAAAGCCTGAGAGTATGTGCAGTGTTCTGACTCAAAAGTCATGTTAGTAACCTGCTACACCAAAGACGAATGTTAGTGCCAGCACTGCATCTGTTATCTTTATCTTTTAGCAACTACTTTACAGCTTTTCTGTTAAGTTATAGACAAGCTCCAGGTAAAAACCTGCTGCCATGGAAGCCGTGATACAATCTGTGTGCTCAGTGCAAAAAAGTCGGCATGTTCTGGCTTGTGTTTTTTGAGAGAGAAAACAATTGGTCCATTGCTGCTGAGCTGTGCTGTTCCGTGCAGTGCTGCTGAGGTGGGCAGCCCATGGAGTGTGACCTGTGGCCTTACAGATGTGCCTCACATCCCCTCCCTTCTCGGCCACCAGTGGATGAAGACACAGGTGTGTTCCTTCCTTAACTGAAACAAGCAGGTTCTGTTCATCTGCCCAGAGTGTACCAGCAAATATAATGATTGTGTAAGTTGCTTGTCATACCCAAAGTATAAACAAACTTGTGCACAGGAGAGGTGAGTTTCTGGCAAGCTTTCAGGGGAGTTCCCTCAGTGCTGCAGAGCCAAGGTGCTCCTCTTTAAGGAGAAGAAAAATTTTAGATATTTAAGCAAGACAGAAAACGTGCAGAATGGTGGGATATAAACTGAGGTGTTATCTGGTGGTGGTGCTGCTGCTTTTAACACTGACCTGTGGCTCTCCAGATTTATTTCTTCATGTTTGGCACATCAGAGAACACCTCTACTTTCAAATCACGTCAGCATGAGTGACGAGTATGCAGCACCTCGTGGAATCAGATCTTATACATCTCCTGTGAGGTGTTCCTTTATCTGTGAGTTGGTATTGCCAGAGTATATTTTGTTTTAAGGTACAATTAATGGTGTATTCTATTAAATACTTAGATGATTAGAAGTTTTTTTACAGTGAAGGTGTTGAAGTACTGGCACAGGTTGCCCAGAGAGGTGTCGATGCCCCATCCCTGGAAACATTCAAGGTCAGGTTGGCTGGGGCTCTCAGCAACCTGATCGAGTTGAAGATGTCCCTGCTCATTGCAGGGTGGTTGGACTAGGTGGCTCTTAGAGGTCCCTTCCAACCCAAACTATTCATTGGTTCTATGATCCAACTCTTCCTAGCCAGTCAGTTCTTTCTTTTCATGGATACATGTTAGGCTGGACTGTGAGGAACTGTCAAGATTGTACAAGTAAGTTTAAGTCCTTACACATTTGCTGAATCTCTCTCAGACTTTTTAAACGTCCCAGTACCCACAATAGTTAATAATCAATAAGTGTGAGTGCATTCCCCTTTTCTTCTGAATTGTGCTGTTTCCATAACAAAGTATTGATTAATATTTAGATTTTTTGCCCTTAAAGTGTTTTGTGTCAGTGAAATGAAGACCACAGCTGGCACCTTCACTACTCTGTAACAAACTTTTCCATAAGCTTTAAACTTATCTATGTATGAGACTGTTTTCTCAGCTTCACCGTGTATGAGGCTGATCTCTCAGAGCTGGGTCTGAAATAGTGGAAAGAACAATTTTTTATATTCTTTCTCTATGTAAACACACAGTGATTTTGTTTGTGTCCCTATATCCTTCTGAAACCAAATTTTCCATGCACACCCTTCTGGAGAAGGACAAGACAGAGAAGGAAAGAGACAGAAGAGATGTCACAAATTACTCTGCTGTAAGGCACCAGGATAGTACCGTGATAAAGCCAGTGTAAGAAAAAACAAAGAATAATCTGGACTGGTGTAATGCAGACCATGTTTATGAAATGTTTCAATTGCACCAAGCTGGGAGAACAGTGACCACTGTAGATGATCAGTACAGAAATCAAAATGAACTTCATATATGCAAAAGAAAAAAGAAATCATCAGTTTCATGGAGAAGTTAGGGAAGATGGTTATAGGGAGTTTGTAGAACATCACTAGCAAAATAGCAGTGGACAAGGCAGTGCTCCTGCGAAATGCTCTCTTAGGATTTATCAATAGGTGGCATATGTAAGTCATCGAGAACGATGTAAAGGTGACTCCACCGAGTGCCAGTAAAGGCCCCAACGGCTGCGTTGTCCTTGGTTTTGTCATCTGTGCTGTAAAATAAAGTACAGGACAGGGAGAGAAAGAGATACAGAATACAAAAGGAAATGGTGAAGGAAGGAAGGATATTGAACCTTAAAAATAATTTTTAGATGGAATCAGATAAATTTTCCGACGTGTAAAAGGTTAGAAGGGGTTTGATCAACTGTTTTTGAATGCCGGTGAAATACCAGAACAAGCTACTTAGGAAGTTCAGGTCTCTGCTTTGCGGAGGGTTTCTAAGAACAGGTTAGACGAACATCTGTTGGGGATTGTCTGGGGCTACTTTATCCTATCTTTGTGCAGCCAGGGGGGACCAGATGGTCTCTTCAGATCCCTCTCAGCCCCCTTCCTACAAGTTTACCAAGTGGGGAGGGGAGTGGACCTGAGTTTAATGAGAAAACGGTATCATCCTATTAGTTGATCCTCTTTCAGAATAGAAGAAGAATCAGAGAGAAACCACATTTAACTTAACTATATAAGTAAATGGATTTTTTAAATTATTGTAGACTTGCAATTTTATGAAGCATTTAGAAAAACAAATACACAGTTATAGAAACAAAGTTATAAAAAAAGTTATAAAACTGAAAAATTTTAAATGCATCTTTTTCTCAGTGATCATAAGTAGGAAAAATAGTTTTCAAGTATTTTTCAAGGATAATTTATAAGTATTTTTCAAGGATATTATAAATGTGTGTTTGGCCATGGGTTTTACATTGCTTCCCATTTCAAAACAAGCCGTGACAAAATCCGTAGTAATATCTGACTGTATCTGAGAATGTCACACCTAGGTGCTCCTCGCATGTGCAAATCCAGGAAATAACTCTTGCTCCCCAGTCCACAGAAGGAGCAAGTTATTCAGTACCTGCTCTGAAAAATCTGTCTGGAAGGACAGCCAAATGGAAATGTGAAAGTCAGTGCCTTGCCTCCTCGGCAGGTGAACTCTGTGACTGCAGTGGCGTTTCCTCCCTCCCTCCCTCCCTTCCTCCCTCCCTTCCTCCCTCCCTGCCTGTGTGTTGGGAAGTTCCAGTGAAATATTGCTGCTGTGGAAAGTCCTGTTCGCAGCGAGGAGACGTGACCTCTCAGCGAGTCAGATCCAATTTTACAGGCGGCTCTGAGCCAGGGTGGAGCCCGTGCACTGAACTTTGTATTTTAGAAGGAAGTGATGTTGGTGGCAGCCCGTGTTGCTAAGCAGATGAGTTGCCGTATTTTTATGTCAGCTGATACTTTCGGCAGGGGTGTGACTTCATTCTTAGATATGATGCCTTCCATTTATTAAGGACAAAGGTCAGAAATTGCCAGCGCCATGATAGCTGTGTCTCTCCATATAAGAAGAGGCACGTTCTGCTGAGCCGTCAAAGATGGAAATGGGAGTCCTTAATGCTGCTCCTGCACGGTGAAAACAAAACCAACCGTGAAGCTGTCAGCTCATGTCACGGTCCAAGAGCAAACATCCTCACAAGCAGGGATGATGCAGAGTAGGTCAGTTCTGCAGCATTGCTCCATTTCTATAAGAACTCACTACTGTTCCTGATTAAAGAGGTAGCCTGGTCTTGTCTCCAGTAGTAGTGGGAACCAGGAGCCTGAGGTGAGCAGTCAGGCACTGGCCTGTTAAATCAGAATTTAAATGGAAAGCAAAGCAATCCTGCCTCATATGCCAGCAAACTAAGTGGCGAGTTTATTTGGGAGGGACAGTGAGTTGTTTGTCACCTCTGTGCCGCTGGCACTTAGGTGCGTGCTGCCTTCCAGCTGTCCAGATTGTCAGAGGTAAGTGGCAGTACCTGGGCAGCATTTTGGATGGACTGAGTGGGACAGTGCAGGCAGGCTGGGGACAGCTGCCCACAACTGTGTGTGCACCCATGGTGACGAGTCATGGTGTGCTGTGTCAGATGGCATTTTCACCTATTCCCCCCTAAAAATCTTTGGTTACACCCTTAAGTTAGCCTTGAGAGAGCTACATGTTGTTATGTGAGAGATACTGCTGGATCAGAACACTTCCACATAAAGGAATAAATTTTGGGAGTAGTATTTTCCTCTTGTTGCTGGATTCCCGAGGATGAGGCATCAGGGAATGCTGATGTCCTTCAGAGAGCTTTGTCCCTGTGAGGCCTGGCAGGTGAGTGGCATGTGGACAAGAGCTGCTGGAGCTTGCTGCCCCTCTGCTTTTCTGGTTCAGTTCCTCAGTTAAGGAGTTCCCTGCCACAGAAGTGGCTGTTTGGGCCAGTTCCAGCTTTTGTCACTCTGGCTGGCTTGAGTTTCCAAAAAAAAAAAGAAACCAACCAACCCACACAAGTGTCTACCCTGGCTTGCCCTCTGTTCCCTTAGCTTGCTGGTGCCACAGGGTGGCTCCTTGTAGCACTTGTATTTCCAGCACTTTTAGCTCTTCAGCTGAAGTTGTTAAAGTTGTTCTTTCTGATACGAGTCTGCTGCTTCCTGGTACTTAACAAAATCCACGTGCTCTTGGTATTTCAGCATGCTGTGGGTTGGTGAACGATTCCTTCTGAAAAAAGAATATTGTTTTCCTTCAGCTTATTGTTACATCGGTGCCCTGTTGGCCACTACACACTCTCAGTCTGCATTGCTGTGTAAACTTTGAGAAACCTTGAGTAAAACTTTCACTCGTGAAAGAAAAAGAAACCATTTGACTTTTTCACTTCATTTGACTGAAACAGTGTTCAGAGATTAATAAAATGTGAGTGTGGGTCACGGTCACGTGGTTTTGGAGCCAATTCCCAGCAACCATGGGACAAAACATGATGCCTCTGCTGGTCTGAGGCTCTGAAATGGCATCCTGAATGCTGCGTCTGAAGTGCTCAGAAGGCAGTTACTCCAAGCACAAGCTTGGGCTCACTGTACAGTTTCACATCTCTCCTTGCATGAATAAAAGTAAAAACAAGCCTGCGAGAGGAGAAGGTGTTGAGTTTTGGGTACATCTGTACTGAATTTCCTCGGGAGCTTCAACTTTCTTCACCAAAGCAAAAAAGCTTTTTAGAAGAAGCCACCTGGAGAGCATGGCAGCAGCACAAGTACTTTCTGTTGGAACTGATGCATGGTTTGGACCGTCACAGTGCTGAGCAGGTGAGGAACCAGATGTGCTTAACAGAGCTGTTCCCCAGTGGGGTGGGCTGCTCTGAGCTCTCTCAAACAAGCTCAATACCTGGACTGGGTTGTCAGAAATGAGGCACAGTCTGGTTGGCCCTTGTAACCTGAAGGCCTCCCTGTGCACAGCTTGTCTGGGGACTCACGACTTGTGAGGTGTCATCTGCCGCCTGCGGAAGTGACAATGTCTAGATCTTAAGATCACATTCCGCTGTACCTGGCTGTTAAAACAGATGCTGGTTCTTCAAAGTCTACTGAATAAGTAACCTGCCTTTGTATTTTCATGTGATGCTAAATCATTTACATTTTGTAATTCTGATGTTTTAAAACAGGTTTAAATGCCGCCCGGTAATCTCGGTGCTGTACTTCTTACGGAGTACATTAACTTATCTCTGCACAGCTGTGCCTGTCATACACAGCAACTTGCTCAGCTTGGTACACACCATCCCCACCTTGAGAGTTTACCTGGTCAGGTAAAGTGTAGCAATTCGTTGGGGTTTTGTTGGTACACATACCCTTGCTCTGCAACTGCTGTTGAAATTCTCAGCCATTAATGCAAATTCTTTCTAATCTGTGAGCCAAATGGCTGCCTACATCAGATGGATTACTGCTTCCCAACAGCACACAAAGGGTTGGGTGGCTGGCTACAAGTGAATTTTCATCCCTGTCATCTCTTGGGTATTTTAATAAGCTGTTACCAATAAGGTTAATAATGAAGATGCCGTGTTGCTGTTTCCTCACTCTCATGTGAAGCTGCCTTGTTGGTAACCTGTGGAGTTACGGCTTTCTCTTTGAGGACTGGCTGAAGCACAAGTTAAGGTTTCAAAAATCTTTCCTCCGTAGCAGCTGCACAATGATGTATTTTGTCCGTGTCTGGTACTACCATCAAGCGTGCATGTGTGTGAACTTGTGCCACACCTTGATGGTGTCCCACCTTGGAGTGGTGAAACCACTGCAGCACTTTTCCTTACTCTCCATTTCCTGTTGTTGAGGAGTTAGAGAGTGGCTGTAATTCTCCCCCTTATGTGAAAATGCTATTTGCAGATTCTGTTTCTTCTAATGTTGGAAAGCGTTGGGAGACTCCCTGCACATTTTTATGACCTGAGTAGTAAGCCAGCTGATTCCATAGGCCTGAGAATGATTTATGGGACCCGAGGAGCTGGTTCTGTGCCTTCTACAAGATACATACAGTAGAGACTGGGGCATTTTTTTTCCCATGGAACAAACATTTAACTAAGTACCTATCCATGTTCCCTTTCACTGCTTCTGCCCTGCTAATATACTTCTTTTTTTAAAGAAGTGCAGCATTTCTTTGGTTGTCTCACCCTGTCACCACGATATGCTTTGAACACTTTTCATGCTCTGCAGCTTTGCGATCTGATTTCTGCTCAACAAGAAACTGAAACAAGTTCTAGAGGGAGCACTGAGGCTGCTGGCAGTTGGTCTCAGAATGAGTTTCTCGCGCCCCTAAATCTTGGAGAACTTAAATCTTTGAAAGCAAGGGGAGTTCCAGGCAGGCTTACGCTACACCAGGGTGCTTGGCTGTCAGATTAGGGGTGCACTTAAATGATACATGCAGAAAAACAGACTTGGGTTAAGTGTTTCTAAGCTGTTTTCTCTCTGGTCTGTCAACATATGGCAAGCATGAAACTGGTTACATTTAGTCACTGGGGAGAATACCTCTGTGTAGGTTCGTTATTTTGTTATTTTTCTTTTCAAAAAGTAAAGAAATGCAAATTAAAAATAGAATGATTGTAAACTAGGTAAATTTAGTGAAGATGTGCTTGGGGCATGTGCTGCTTCAAAGTGTTTTTTTTTTTAAATACTATTTCCACTTGCTATTTTTAACTTCATAGAAGACCTTGATGAAGAACAGGGAGTATATTCTACTGCACCATCACGTGCTATCAGCTTTTCACCACGTTTTTCAGCTGAAAGCCTGGCACGGCAACACCACGCCGGCTGCTGGCCCCTTTCTGGGTGATTGCGTGGGCCCAGCTGCATGGGAGATGGTGATGCCTCTCGAACTGCAGACCTTCCCTTCTCCCAAAAGGTGCTTTCCCCTAAACCCAAGAGGGACTGAGTAGGCCAGACATGAATGACAAAATGTGGAAGAGTGTCATACTTCCTCTGGAGAAGCCTGAAATATTTTTGCAGCTGTAGTGGCCCTCATGGCTGCGGAATCAACATGGACACCTGGACTGAGGGAGCCAACAACCCAAGAAGCGAGATAAGCTTTTGACATTCACGTTGTCTGGATCTGGCTCCCAGCTTACTAACCGCATGTTAAAAAGAGTGTAGAGGAAAAGCCGTGTGAGATCCTGTGAGGACAGGACGCCTTCTCTCTTTCCCACGGAAGAGATACGAGAGTGGGTGCATCAAACAGCCCCCTAAAAGGAGCGGCAGGAGCTGGAGGGGGAGGGTGTCCCTGCTCAGGAGCACATGACTTTGTTTTTCCTTCTCCAACCTGCCACAAACAATGATGGTAAAAAGTTATCTCGTCAAATGACTCGCTGAAAATTCCTGTAATGCCGAGTATCTTTGCGCTGGGTTTACGTTTTAATCTCTTTATTCTTTTAAGACGCTTATTTAGTTTCCAGAGCAGTGAGGGGAGGACCGCTAAGCGCGCTACTGGTAATCACTTTTGGGTGGGATTTGTCTAATTTACTTAAGGAATGAGTTTGTTTCGGTTTGTATCAGGAATTCGAGTGCATCGCTTACAAACACGGCGGCGGCAGAGCCGGTGCCAGTGCGGTGCCGGGGGAGCGCGGCCCCGCCGGGACGGGGGCGCTGCCGCGGGCGGGCGGGCAGCGCTTAATGGCCGCTTCCCTTTGAAAGCCCGACCCGCTCGGGACAAAGTCCACCCTAATCCGCGGTCTCGGGCGATCCTACCCCCGCCCCGCCCCACCCCGCCTCGGTGGCCGGGATGAGAGAGGCGGGAGGGGGTGCGGTGCCCGCTGCCCGTCCTAGGGCAGGGGCAGGGGCCGGGGCCGGGGCCGGGGCCGGGACCGGGGCGGGCGGCGGGGGGCCGGGCAGCCTCCCGGGACGCCTCTCGGTTTCGTTTCGCCGCCGCGGTTGGGAAGTTTGAAGAGCGGCAGTGACACAGTGACACCTCACACACAACACACCCCCCGGGCTTCACCGGGAGTTTCCCGGGACAGGACGCGCCAGGGCGGGCGGGCGCGGCGCTGACCGCGCTGTGCGGTGCGGTGCGGATCGGAGCGGAGCGGTGCGGTGGGGTGCGGAGCAGTCCCCCCCCCGGCCCGGTCAGGCGGGGCGGAGCGGAGCGGCGGGGGAGCGCACGGAAGACGCCGTGCCCCGCCGTGCCCCGCGGCAGCGCTGCCTCGGCCGGCGGGCGGTGGGAGCCCCGGCGGGGCGCTGGCGGGTGGCGCGCAGGCAGGTTAGTGACCCCCGCCCCTCCCCCGCCCCGGGCGGGGGGGTTTCCTATTTTTTTTTTCTCCTCTTTTTTTTTTTTTTTTTTCCTTTTTCCCCCCTTCTCTCCTCGTTGCATAAATTATGCCGGGCGGGGCAGTGACGTCGCGGGGGCGGGGCGCGCGGCGGCGCTCGCCCCCGGGGAGGGGGCGGTGTCGGGGGCGCGCCTTGTGGCGGCGGAGGGAGGGAGGAGGGAGGGAGGAAGGAGGAAGGTAGGCGGCGGGGGCGGGCGGGCGCAGGGGGCGGCAGCCGCCTGGCTGGCTGGTGTCGCGCTCGGCTCGGCTCCGGCGGGCGCGCTCGCTCGCTCGGGAACTATCGGATTAAACTTGAATCGAGTGAAATTACACAAAGGAGCGAAGCGGAGCCGGCGGAGACCCCGAAACTACCCGAGACCCGCGCTGACCCTTCCTCTCCCTCCCCTCCCTTCCACCCCTCCTTCGCCTGCCCGCCCCGGTCAGGGATCCCCCTCCTCCCCTCTTAGCCCAGCCCCGGTGCGAGCGAGCAACTCCGTGCGTGTGTGTTGTGTGCGTGTGTGTTGTGTGCGAGACCCGCACCCCGCCTCGCCCCCCCCGGCCGGCGGCACCAACTCCGGAGCGTGTCCCCTCCTCCTCCCCGGCCCCTCGGCGGAGGGCAGCGAGGGAGCGAGCGGGGCACACCGGTCCCCGACGGCCACGCACCGGCCCGGTGAGTGACCCCGCAGCTCGCTGGGCGCGGAGGGAGGGAGGGCGGGCGCCGGCCATGGAGCAGGGGACCCGCGGCAGGTCTCTGTCCCCGGCGGAGCGGAGCGGAGCGGCGCGGGGGTGCTCGCTGCCGGCGGTCCAGGGGAGTGGGGGATGCTGAGCCCTGCCGCGGCTCTGGGCGAGGCGGTGTGTGTGGGGGATGTCTCAGCGGGGCACTTCCCCGGGTGTAAATGGCTTTTTGTTGTGCTGCGGCCGGCCGGCCGGCCGCCTGCCTCGCCTCGGGGGAGGGGAGGGCACCGGGGAGCCAGAGCGCCGGCGCCCCTTCCCCTTCCCTTCTTCTCCCGCCTGCTCTTCTCCCCGCGCTCCTCTCCGCAAGTTTGGAGGGTGACTAAAAATCCGGGAAAAGTTGAGTGAAACTGCGCGGCGGGGGCGGCGGGGCCCAGCGCCGGCCGGGATGGCCGCGGGAGCGCTTCCCCCCGCTGACCACGCTGACGGCTCCCGGCGGCCGCGGCGGCACAACAAGCGCTAACAAAGTGAGGGCGCTTCCCTGCCGCGCACGGCCCGGCCCGGCTCGGCCCGGCACCGCCCCGCTCCGTGCCGGCACATGGGTCGCCGGGGCCGGGCCGCAGCGGGGGCACCCCCAGCAGAGGCCGGGCGGTGGGTGGTGGCGGGCGGCAGGAAGGCGGGCGGGGAGGGAGGAGAAGGAGGAGGAGGAGGGAGGCGGGAGCACGAGGTGCCGCTCCGGCCGCCGGTGCGCGCGGCGGGGGGATCGTCCTGCCCCGGCGGCACCGGGAGGGGGCAGGGGGCGGCCGGCGCTCCCCGGCGGCCGGAGAAGAAAGGGGAGCGGGGGAAAGAGGGAGGGGACGGGAAGGGAGAACGCTACCCGAGGCGGCCGGAGCTGTGCCGGCGGACGCCGCATAATAGGGGCTTCACCCCGCTGGGCACCTTCGCTCCGCCGGCGCGGGGCCGGGGCGGGCGGGAGGCGCTGCTGCCGCCGCGCACATGGGGTCGGGGCCAGGGCGCTCCCCTCGTCGCGCTCCCCCCCACCCCGTTCCGGGCCATTTTGAGGGTGAGCGGAAAAAGGTGGTTTGAGGCCAAAGCGGTCAGGGCGCGGAGCGAAGGGGGGGGTCCGGCCGCGCTCGGTCCGCGGGGCGCGGTGGGAAGCGGAGCGGGGCCGGCGGCGGGCGCTGCGTGCGGGGCGGCGAGGAGCGGGCAGCGCCTGTGCGTGTGCGCGGGTGTGTGTGAGAGAGCGGTGGCGGGGGGAGGGGGGCAGGGTTGTTAGTGAGTCTCAGGGAGAAGGCGCTGCAGGCAATGAGCAGCCATCATTACGTTGCCTTCATTTATCCCGGTAGCGCTAAATCAGGGGACGCGCTCCCACGCCGGGGGAGCCCCTCCGGGCGCGCCCCGCGCCGCTGGGCCGGTCTTCGCGGGTGGGTGTCCGGGGGGGGCGGGTCGGGGTGCTGGGGAAGGGGGTGGCCGTGGGGCACGGGCTGGAAATGGAGCCGATTTCCCCGGCTCCCCCCGATAGCCCGCTCACGCCCGGGTTTAAAGTAGTTGTTTTTTAAACAGACAATGGACAAAAGGAAAGTAGCGATGGATGCCCGGGAGCTCCCTGTCCGCTGCGGGGCTGCGCGGCGCCGCGCAACTCTCCCCCACTTACCCACTTTCTGCCTTTGTTTTCGTTTGGGAAGGGGCCGAGCGTGCCTCCCCACTACAGAAAAGGGCGATTTTTTTCATTTGTGAGAAGCTTTTTTTTTTTAAAAAAATTTTTTTTTTTTTAATTTCCCCTGCCACTTGGGCTTCCGCGGATGTTTGGCTTGGGGAATATCAGAATAACCTCGGTGCGATAAGTTTGTTTCTGTGTCGATGTTCGTCTCGATTTTTACTCTCATCAAAGCAGATCGCGGGCAGTGTTTATCCTGGAAGATGGCTTTCGGGAGAATGTGTTAGCTTTTCTTTTTTTTTCCCCTTTTCCCTTTTTTCTTTTCTCATGTTATACGGGACTGGCGGAGGTACAAACAAGCAAGTTGAACAAAAAATGTTTCTGTTCGTTTCCTCACAGATCATCCATTCTAACGACGGCAAAAAAAATCTTAATGACTATGACCTTAGCAGCATGGGTAGCTGATTTATCCCAATTATAAATCCCGTTAGTTTGCGGTAATGTGTGAGTATCAATATATAATTCATATTAAAAAGCATGATCCGTAATTATTCTTCTTTTTTTTTTTTTTGTAAAAGTTGAAATCCATAATTTTCCAATGAGAGTGCTGCATCTGTCGCTTGGAGTGTTTTTGTCTCGCTGTTGCACAACAGAGGCTCTCCAGTCTTTAACCTAAAATGGCAGCTTTAATTTGACTGGGGCCCATTCATTGACAATGATAATAAAAAGGCTGAAAGCTAAATGTAGCTGGATGCTTGGGGCACGTATGCAGAACACTTTCCTCTCCATTGCTGGGCACTGCTGAGAGAGGAACTTCCAAGCTCTCTAGTTTCCACTGTGAAAGTTTCCAACACTTTTTTCCCTCATTAAAAAAATTAAAAAAAAAAAAATCACATTGCTCAGCACAGACCACATTTTAGATGTCTGGGTTGCTTACAAACTTAACAGTGAGGTGATAGTTAGAGAGCTCCATTCAAGGGGTCTGCATTTACAACAGCAGGAGAAAAATTCTAGTAATCCCTTTTAAAATAAGATGCAGTCTGGGGGAAAATTAACCATTTCTTTCTGAGGTTTGTAACAGATGATCAGAACAATTACATTCTGTATGTTTTCCTATCTCCAGCTACTACAAGTGGGGAGTGTTGCTTGTTTCTTCTTGTTTGGTATTGTAAATGTGCTCAGGGTTTTGCAGAGATCCTCTTGATAGTGTACTATTTTCCTCTAGTTGTTAAAACCACAGCTGCTTGGAAAAAGGAATTCTTTTTGGTCTTATACATAACTTGAAGTTTGAAACAGTTTTACAAAACGAAATTTCCACTACTAAAGTATTAGTGAATGCCACAAATTCACACATCTCCTTGTCCTGTCTTTCTGTTAACCTGAACTGCTTATTTTCAGTCTCTTATGAGCTGTTTTTTTAGTAGGAAATTTATAAAGATCATTATTAAAGCTGTTGCACAGGCTCTTAAAAGAGTATTAAATGCTTGTGATTGCAAGTTTAACTGAATTACTGATTCACTGATACTAATTGGATAATCATATTTGACCAAATATCTTACTAAATATTTAACAGTGTGATGACATTTCTGTTATTGCTTGTAAATCCTGGTTAGGTTATTTAAACAGTGGGAAAAAGCCTCTTATTTGTAACCCAAAATTATTTTATTGCCCCTTCAGTAATGAAGGAAAGTTTCAATCATAGGCAAGGATCACACAGTCCTTTTAGGAAAATAACAATTTCTGGGAATGTAGCATTGTAACAATACCAATAAAAAAGAGGTATAGTGGAATACTCACTATCGTAATCAAAACCGTGTACAGTGATGGGAGATTTCAGTTGCGACCAATTCCTTTTGGATTTGGTTAATGCAGAAACCTGAAGAGTTGTGTCAAAGGAGCACTGTAAAGGTTTCCCTGTCCATGTAGAGGGGTCAGGTAACCTGACTGTAGTTTTTTTTCCACGTGAGTTATTTGCTGTTTTGAACTGAAAAGCTTTTGATGAACATTCGCAGTATTTCCCGTTAACACTCAAATAATATTAGGACTTTTATAAGACGTAAAACGCGTTGTTTGCAAGTCAAGGTGGAACAGGCCGATGGCGAAGCTGCAGGCACTGTACTGAAGAAGGGGATGTGCTGCCCAGCCTGGGCTTGGCTCGGCGTGGGTGGGTGTCGTGGTCGGCGGGCCTGTCCTGCCCTGGCATACAGGGAGGCTCCGTGCCAGGTCTGTGCCCCACGGCCGGCAGCTCTGCGGGCAGTGGAACCTGCAGCATGAGGATACAACAAAACCTAAACAAAGACAACCCAGGCGTGATTTTCTGTAAAGCTGGAAGGCCTGAGTAATAGGGACTTCTCAGGTTTTCCCAGAGCTGCTGAAGTGTGGCAGTGAGGCTGTGTTTTGCCATGTCCAAGGCATCCTATAGCAGCTCTCTATCTGGGGTTTGGTTTTGTTTGTGGCGTATGGTGTGATACATAGAGGTTGCTAAGGTGGGAGGAGGTGGAAAAAAGTAACCAGAAAGAAAGAGGGTGGAAATAAATGCAGGTGTCTCCTTGAATCCCACGCCTTACCTCTATCCCTTATTTCCCACTCATTTTTACATTAATTTTCAGATGGAAAGCCTTTAGAATGTGCTGGTCAGTATTTGCTCTTGTGAATCTGGTGTTATTCAAAGAAATTTGTGTGGCTAGCAAGGGTACAGGCAACTTTGTGACAAGTGGTGTGTGTGTCCGAAGGTCTTCCTTCCCCTAGTTCCCTTAAGTCCTCACTTCCAAACCCTTATATATTTCTCTGCTGTGAACAAATCACTAACTGGTCAGATTTATGAGCTGGTTAACTGATGCCCATAAGTAACACAGGTGATACTTTTATGTTACTTTAATGTTCCCTGTATACATGGGAAAACTGCAAATTTTAGTAAATAATTAAACTGTCTTTCTGACAAATGAGTCTTTTGTGTGTAGGTGAGGCTTTAGACTTCACTTTTCCAACAGAAAGTTATTGTATTAATTTAGTTTCTTTCATCATTTAGCTATCAATTTAGCTTCATCATTAAGACAGACATTACCTCCATCATTTCTCATAATTTATATTTCTGTGAATAGCTTGTTTGCACAAATACAAACTACTGGATTTTAATGGAAAAAAGCGTCAAATACTGTCTATGACGTAGCAATGATAAAAAGGCAAAGGGAAACTCCAACTATAATTTATTTTTAAAAATCCTTTCAGAGGAAGGAGTGAGGTACAATATGCAGAAACATCTCATGTTTTTATTAGGTTTCTGACAAGATAGTGAAACCTGATGGAAGTTTTCCTCCTGATTTCTTTCCATCTGCACAATCTGAATAACTTTCAGTGATTTGTATCTTACCCGAGATCAGCGGTCATGGAAATACCACGTTGTAGTTGTGCACTAAAAATCTTTCTTGGAAAACGAGGTTGGAAGGCATGATGCAAAAAATAAAAAGGAGGTTATGACCTAAAGGACACATTCCAAGAGCCCGAATATGACAACAAAGCTCTTAAGGGTATTCTTAAGTATATAAAAGCTGATTAGCTCTCAGCTTCCAACACTGGGACTTTTCAAGGATGTAAACATGCACCTAGAAGAAGCCAAGCCAGAACCAAGGATCTTTGTGCTGCCACTTGGGTTCTTCTCTGAGAGCTGCTCAGTAGTGGTTCCTAAACATCCTGGTTGTTTGGCTGCCCTTACGCTAAATGCATTCTCCTTAAAAAAAGAAAGAAAAAAAAGCAACGACTTAATTTAAACATTTTCTTTTAAAAGTTGGAATTCAATAAGAGTGCTAATTATCAAATCGGCTACTGTTTTAGTAGAACATCGTAACACATGACTTTGAAAGCTTATTGGCATATGGGAACTAACCAGAAGCCCTTGCTGGCATGATGTAGGGCTCCCTTTGCTCTGTAGTGACCTATATAGCTATTTTGGGTGTGGTTTTGCTTGGCTTTCATGGGAGCTGAGTCCAACCTTCCTCTGACATAGACAATTGCTGTGATGAGAGGGCCTTGAGGGGAATGGTGGGGAATAAATAACTTTGAGAATCAATTGTCTGGAAAAAGTCATTGCAGCCAAAATGTCTGCCCTCTTCCTAATGGTTCTGAGGGGAAAATAAAATTTCATATATACGGTCCTGATCCTAGAGGTTGTCCTGTTCAGGTTTTATTTAAATATGAGCTTGTGGCTGGGGAGAGCAATGCAGCAACTTACCTGCCTGGGAGTAGCTGGCATGTGGCAAATCCAGTGCTGGATAGTTTTGGAAGCACTTTATTTTAATGTCCTTGAGCCACTTTTTAAGCTGTTCAGCTGAGCTTTCTGCTTACTGCTAGAACTTCAACAAGTAGCTGGCTTTAAAATTTCTTGGTGAGTTTGAAAGAAATTGACCTCCCCGGAGTTTATTTTGATTTCTACCTACAAAGTAAGTGTCACTTCTTAAAACATTTTGTGGAGGTGTACATCAGATGTACGAAGTATGATTCCTTCTGTGCAGCAGAGACAGTCCTGCTCTGAGAACTCAACATTTTATTTCTCTTTCTCGCCCACCCTACTCCCCTCCCCCCAGCTTTCCCATGGATTTTTTTCCTCTTCAGATTGTGCCTTTCCTGTTGGGTTTTTAATCTTTTTTCCAATTCATACTGCTTTCTGTTTGCTTAGTGGAGTTGTGTTTTCTTGCCAGCCCTAGATAATTAGGATATGTGGCAAAATAAACATGCGTTTCAACTCCTAATAATGCTGCTTTGTACTGAAACCATGGAGGATGCCTAAGTTGGTGTGAGAAGAGCTGGCTGGCTGTACCAAAGCTTGATGAAGTCTCATGTTAGCCCCTGGATGCTGTCATGGCAAGGAGATGGCCAGCAGCAGAGAGCCAGAGCAGGGGGCTGCTTCAGTGCACTGGCAGCTTTCCGAAGGTTCTTCATGACCCTTTGAATATGAAAATTCTCTTGTTTCAAGTTTTGTTGTCATGAAAATGACATTCCCCCATCTTTTAATAGTAGATAGTTAGAGCTGTAGTGGTTTTCTTTGCTCTGTGCACTGAATAGTTGTGAGTGGGGAGGGTCTAGTCCCATGGCAATTTTGAAATGGACATAGCCGTTGTGGGCCATCCCTTGCCAAGCAGAGAAATTTGGGGTGTGGGGAGCAGCTCCTGAGGGGATTGTGATAGGGAAGCTTTGGAGACCAGGAACTATGTGACCAGTGGTAAAGCAGATCAGAACATGGAGCAAGGCCAAGGAATACTTTAATAAAGGCACTTTTGTCCTCGATCTTAAAATAGGAAAGCCTGTGGATTTATTTACAGGGTAAACAGGATTTGTTAAGTGGGTAGTCACTAAGTGCAAAGGAATATTTGGTAGTCACTAGGTGCAATGGTCATTCTTTGGGAGAGAATTCAGGTGAAAACTAACTAAAGCTAGACTGAAAGCTGGAATTTTAGAAGTTTTGAGATCAGTAATAGGACAAAACACAGAGAAAGTCTTCATCATAGAAAGCATTGAGGTAGGTAGTGGTGTTCTGGGAGAAAAGTGAAACAAGCTCTTATGTAATAGAAACTGAGAAATTCAGTTCAAATCTTTGGTATTAACTTGGATGAGCTAGTGAGTGAGAAGTCCAAGTTGATGACAACTTATGAGAAAATATTCTTTGCTTCAAAGAGGATCCATCAATGTAGTTGTTGGGATTGAAATGCAAAGCTGAAATGCTACTTGGTAAAGTGTCTTGCAGGAAAGTGCATGTCAGTCTGTGCTGTAGAGAATGGCACTTCAGTATCTCTTCAAGTTGAAGATTAACAGCCAGAAAGGCAATACAACTGACATGGTTTTTAATGCTCGATAGAAGGAGGATTGAGGGAAGGAGAGTAATGATGAGGCTAACAGATGTTCAAAAATCACTCTGATAAGGCTGAGATAAAACTGCATGAAGGTGAGAGACTGGTAAATTCCAAGGATGCATCTTAATTAGTTGTTCAGGGTATAACAAATGTTTTAGAAACCTTACCTGTTCGTGGACAGGACAGCCTGTCTGAAGTCCAGAAATCAGGCACCCCAAGTATCCTGCTCCTTGAAGTTCTGTATTTGAATGTGTATTGTTTTCTCATGTGGGATAAGATATACTGAAACAACCATAACTGCAGTTACTGGCTTGAAATGAGATCTAAGAATATGATTTTATTTTTTTGTCTCAGCTGTCTAGGCAGGTCCTGTGGATTTTTGAGAATGTGCTCTGGTTTGTGCTGCTTCTGGACTGAAGTAGCTGCTTGTTGGATTTGGTGGTTTATTGCAAGGCAAAAAGCAGGCAGATCATCATCTCCAGTTCTTGGTTTGAGAGGTACGGGGACTATGTTGCTAGTTCCTGGAAAGATCAGGCAGGCTTCACAGGCTGGTGTCGTGTCAGGATGACTTAAAGGAAGGCCCTCTGACGTAGTAGCCATTGCCTATGTGAGTTCAGAGATTCCTTTAAACTCTGATCAGGGGACTTTCACTAAGAGTGTAATTCTTGCCTCGAGTTGTTTTAACCGTGAAGAATTAAACTGAGAGTTCATAGTGAGCAATTTAATATCTCTCTTGATTTAAGAAGGAATCATTCAGAAAGTGAGTTAAATAGGGGTTTCTGGACTGCCTCAGGATGTAAGTCTGGGAGAGACCTGCTAAGTAATTCAGTTTATTTATCAGTACCATTGTGAGTTGTCTGCTGTGCTTTGCATTCACTCAGCTCTGAAAGTGGGGTACAGCCTCACTCATCTTTACTTTAGTCGTCATTCTTTCACTGGGGGGAAGTGAATAAGCAGGCTTCAGCTTCACTTCCCCCCCCTTTCTGTATTGATCTCTAAAAAGGTACATTGTCATTTTCATTTTTGGTTCTTTTCTTTTTGTACAGAAGTAAGTGAAACGTGCTTCTTTAATTCTATTGTAATCTTTACAGAGGTTACTGAAAAAAATTTGCCTTGGTTTCACCTGCATTTCTCCTTACTACAGGTCTGCAGTATTCCCCAGCCCATGCTGTCATCCCTCACAGAAGTGACTCTTAGTGAACATACTTTTATAGTTCAAACAGGATTTGAACCTTGTGGCAGCCATGCAGAAGGAAGGGGTTGTTTCGTAGAAATGGCACGGCGGTTGGAAGAATCACCTTGTTACAGGCAGCACTAGAACAGAAACATGTCTTGCAACTTGGGTCCAATAATCGTTGTAGTAAGTAGTAGTCTTAGAAGTTGAGCATGTTAGATGTTGCACTGAAACTATTTAAAAAAAAAAAAAAAAGAAAGAAAAATGGAAGGGAGGTGTTTGTGTGGCTTTTCACTTACCATGGCTAAAATTAGAGAAATGCTGTGGTTAAGGTGACTGAATTCTTGAATGGTGAGTTCTCATGGAAGTTAAGGCCTCACACCCTGTTGCTGCCCCCTGCCCAAACCATGACTACTTAATTTTGTGAGGTCAAAAAATAAAACCTTGGCTACAGAAAAGATGGCAGGTGAACGCAATTGCTTCCATAGCTCTTCTCATAAGGAATTTCCCTAACACAGTGATTTAAAAGATTAATCTCCTTGATCTCTTTTCTTCTTCACCTTTCTCTATCTCCTCTCTCAAAAGAAACCAGGATGCTTGCCTTTCTGCCTGCCTCTCTGGATGGACAACCTTTAGTTTGTCACTGGTTCACTTCCCTGCTGGGAAGGGTGACTTTCCTGCTGAGACTGTGGCATGACCAGTGGCACAACTGGACTGTGCAGTATGGGGCTGGTTGGGCAATGCAGATTTTGGCTGTCTGAGGAACTGGACTAGAAGGGGTTCTTAGAGGTGGATATTACTATCAGCTGGGATGCAGGCTGTGTGCCTGAATTTATGCCCTGGTGGAGCTTCTGTGATCTGCTGCTGTCTTCCTTTGTGTGCCTGTGTGTCACATGGAGTTCAGCGGTGTGTTCTGTGGCTGCCCAACATTTAAGATTTTTGGTAGGAAGCTGGTAGGGTCAGGAAGGCTGAAAATCCCTTCCCTAATTTGACAAGGTGTGATGATGGTGGTGTTTTGGGGCAGGGTGCCGCTTCTCCTCAGTGTATACTGAAAGCAGCTGTTTCTGTGTCGAGGAGCCTCCAGGTAGGCAATGAACTTTGAATAGCAAGATCGATTCAATGTGGCTGTGAGAGGGATACATTTGGTACACCTTGACTTCTCTCTTCTGGAGTGAAACAGTACATCCGCAGTGGGCAATCCATCACAGAAGGAGGCAGATTGATTCATGGCCAGAAATCACTGGGCAGAAAACCTGGGGACTAGGCATCTGTAGCACCTGCTTCCACCTTCTTGGCTTGACTGACTGCCTCCCTTCCTCCCTCAAGGTACTTTCTCTTAGGCACGTACATAAGCTGTCCCCTGGTAGGTTTACTTTGGATACTGTGGTGACAAAAGTTCTTGCTCTTTTCTGCTTACCAGAAATACTTGTTTCTCCATCATAATGCTTATTGAGATTGGTGGTCATGCTCCCAGGATTGTTTGGGGTTTTTTTTGGTCTTGTTTTTGTTTGGTTGGTTTTGGTTTTTTGTGTCTTAAGTTAAAAAACAAACAAGCCCCCCCTAAAACCCAGGGTGAAATCTGCCAGGCTTTCTTTACCCCCCTCTTCTAGGGTATTCTTGTCTTGATTTTATGTTTGTAAGAATTTTTTTTCTTCTGGTAGAGTATTATACTTAAATCTGGGTAAGAGTACATATTACTATATTTTTTTTTGTATGATAAGTTTTTTTGTAGCTCTGAAGATAGCTGAAAGCTGTTGAATGTTGTCTTGTGGTCCTTCTAATAATTTGTAAGTCAGGGTATGGTTTGCGAAATGCAGTGAGCTAATTTAACCAGACATTGTTCTGAAAGGAGAAGTTTCCTCTCTGCCTTTGTCCCCCTGCACCCTTCCTCACAACCACATGGCTTGGCTACTTTTTTTCGGCAGCAGTGCTTGTCAGGTCCTTCTGTGAGCCACTTTAGTTCACCAAAATGGCAGAAAAATAACTCTGTAAAATGGAGAGCATTTTGCTGTTGTAATGAATCAAACTGGCTCATAAAAGGATCTGATGAACACCAGAGCTGGTACTAAGGACAAGGGGGGTTGCTGGCTTGGAGAGCAGCAAGGCCTTTTCATCTTTTCATTTTGGTGGCAGTGAGCAAGTGGATTGGATCAGTTGCCTGGGAACCTTCATGGGAGAAAGAGAAATAGAGTAATCATCTGTGAAGCAAAGGACACGAAAAGAAAAATGTGCTGGCCTGAGTTAAAATGGATATTAAAATTTGTTTATTCCGGTGATGCTATGGATTGCATGCTAGACACAATTTGTTAGAATTAATAATTGACTGCCCAGAAATCAGTTTTCCTCTTCAGGTAGGAAAACTAAAGCCTAAAAGATTAACTAATGTATAAATAACTTGTTTGCTCTTTCAAATGTGAAGTATTTAATCTTTGAAACAATTTATTCACAAGAAAGGGGGAGAGGGAGGTGGTGGTGGTGCTTTTTTTGTTTTTTGCAAGCTTGAAATCCTCCATTAGGTTCATCAGCTTTGAGTCAATTTGTCTGTCTCAAATTTTATCAAGTCAGTGTTGTTTCAGTGTCATCAAGTTTCATCAGTCAGTAATTCCGTGGATTCCATTATTCAGAGTTTTATCCCAACTATTTATATTTTCCTGCTGGTTTGAGATGGAATGAGAGCTTGGTCCTAGTAGGTGGCTGAGGCTGTTACTTTCTCTCATAATCTAAAGCTTTCTGATAGTGACATGAATGCACTCCTACATGTTAAAATTGGTGGGAAAAAAAGTACATTGCAGATCAAATAACATGCTAGTTAGTCACTTCTGTAACACAGTGCTCTTGCTGCTCTCCATAGATATGGGCAGTTTACACTGTGTAGCTCAGCAGAGGAATGAGCACCTTACAAAAAGTCAGGGATTCTGACTGCAGCTTTTGCTCAATCCACCTCAGCTTGAGGTGACTCTTTCAGCATAGCAGCAACGTGGCGTTAGAAGCTGCTTGCTTTCTGAAGAGCTCTGGCTTTTTTGTCTAGTTATTTGTGTATATTGCCTGCAGTGTGACAGAAAGGGGCTTCTTGGCAGGTGGAAGAGTGGAAGCTCGTGCTTTCCTTCCTGTTTTTCTCAAGATTTGGGCAATTACTAGAAGGTAAACTCTTGCCATAGTTACAAAAAAACCAAACCTTCATGTAGTGCACCATCTAGATTCTTTTCCTTGTGTTTTACATCTAAAAATTCCATTTCAGGATCTACTGGGGATGCCAAGAGGTACAGGAGAGGGGATTTACAAATTCTATCTTATGGACATTGTAAGCTGCATTTGGTGAAAACTGTGAGGATGGTGGCCCTGACTAGCATTGTGTGTGTTCAGAGGGAATATTGTAGTTACTAAAAGCAGCTTGTTTACATTAGGAATTGTATGTGCTAGCTCTAATGGGCTTTAGGAAGCCCAAAGCACAGCTGTAAAACATCTGTCTCTGGGACCAGATCTTGTCTGTCTGATGAGTTGTTGTCCTGCATTTCATGTTGAGATTTAGACAAGAAATAAATTTTTTTTTTTTTTAATAGAAAAGTTCTTCAGCCATCCTGCTTGAAGACTGGTTTGTACTTGAAAGGCTATCATGCTGTTGTCTTGAACACAGAAGTTAAAATAGTGACTCAGTATTGACTTAACTCCACTTCCTCTTTAATCCGATCATCTTGTTGCTATATGACCTTACAACACCTTAATTTAAAGGCTGCTTATTCCAGTGGATTAAATTTGGAGGTGTCTGGTGTGGTAGGCATTGCTACAGGAAGGGCTTAAAAGGAACTTATTCGTTGCCTCAAAAAAAACCAAAACAAGGTGTTGGAATAGGAGCAGCGAGGGTATTTTTCCACTTTGGGATGCTGGCATATGGACAAGGCTTGCTCTGAAAGAGCAGGAGAAATTTTGAGCACATAGTTCTGCTGTACCATAAGAAAAAGTACATTCACTTCCAGTGAGTGAATTTGATGCTCCTTGTCTTCCACTTAACATGGAAGTATTAGAAGGCAAAATATCTGTTTAGTTCATGCATTTCTGAGTGCTTGGGTGGTTTTTCTTCTTTTCAAGGCTAGTGACCTGAGCAGGTAGTTGGAAGCCAGGACCCGAAATGCTACTCCAAACTGGTGTGCCAGGTTCATAGTGATGTGTTTTGTGTCTCCCATATTGGGATGTGTAATAGTTGCTGATTACCAAGCAGCACTTGGCAGAGGATCTTGATTCTTTACCAAGTGTTAATTCTGTCTTGCTACTGGTCTCGTGAAGTAGATAAATGCTGTCCTTAAAAGGACAGTTGGTCTGACATTCAGCACTTAAAAAAAAAAAATCTGTCTTAAGTGTTCAGAGTCTGTATCTGAACAGCCTGCTATTTTTCAGAATTTGTCTTCTTCCTTTAAATATTTTTCTTAGGAGTAAATTCTAAACAATTGTATTCTGTGTATTGAGTTTAGGGACCATAAACTTCCTTCTTGTCCTATAAAGTTTCTTGAACAAACTCTGCCAAACAGGTCAGCCATAATATGTTGAGCTTTGGCTTAGCAGTAGGAAGAGTTCAGAGAGTGTAGTCTCTACTGTTTTATTAGCCATTTTGATTTGCATTTTCTGTCAGGTTTTTCTTCCATCTCAAGTCAGGTATTTAATCTGACTAAACTAAACTGAAGCCGAACTGAAGTTGGGTGTTGGGTGTGATCTGGGGGTTATGGTGAGTTTTACTGTACCTGTGAAAACTTTGATCATTTAGAGTCCTTGAAAATAAACCACTGGCATGTTCTTCCTGTCTCTGACAGTGGTCTAGCAGAAGGTCTGTTCTGCATTGGGAATAGGCTGCTGCCTTCAAGCTTGAGCTGCGCTCAGCACAGAATGGCAGCAGCACCTTCCATGGATTGGAGGAAGCAGGGGTAAGCAGGAAGGTGCAGAGAGACTGGGTTCTTCCATTGCTTACAAAAGCAATCACCATGTCTTCTGTATTTGCAGAGGGAAAATTCCGTACCCCCAGTTCAGGAGATGGGCATGGTCCCCACTTTATAGGTAATAGAGAGGGTTTGTTTTCAACAGCTAAGACATTGCACAATGACTTGTGGATTGGAACTGAGGATTGAATTCAGTCTTCCAGTAATTCCTTTAAGTGCTTAACCTAAATATGTTGTAGTTATTTTAAGTACCTTTTTATAACAGCAGTAAAGCTTCAGGCCAGTGCTTTGAGCTGATATTATCTTTTACAGCTGCTGTTTAAATTAGGAAAAGTATGAATATTTTAATTTTTTGCACCACTTAGTGTTGTTTTTAAGTCTTTTTCCATCAAACCTGAAAAGATAGTTTTAATAAAAGTTCAGTATTCCTAAAACTTTAGAGTATAACACAACTTTGATTTGAGTTATTAAAACCACACTCTTTTGAGTTGTTAACAAAATGAACTTAAAACCCCCTGTAAGTACTGAGTACATCCAGAGATGTACTGTATGTGCTACAGTATTTAGTATTGTCAGTGTTTCTGTTTATTTTTTTTTTTACTCCTTTAAGGGGTTACAACCAGATCATAAACTCTCTTGGAATTTTCTGTTGTTGGAATAGGGTTAGTCTTTTATACAGCATCGGTACAGTTTCAGCAGAGTCTGATACAGTTTTGGGTGTCCTTGTCTCTCTCACGTTATGGTCCTCTGAAGTGTTGTAATCTCACTTGCATTCTTGAAGTACTGGTAACATGGACTGAAATACAGTATCTTCATGAAAGGAGGGTGAAATGTTATACTGGAAACAGTGTATTATTGAAGTAGCATAGTTGTCAACACCTATTAAAACCATGTTGCAAATATCATCTTTCTTTTTTAGTACCAGAGGTCTGAATCCTATTTCATAGCAACCAAGGTGGAGGCTATCCAGAAACAGAGCAAGCCCCTTAGCCTCCACAGCTCTGCAGCTCAGAATTGTCTTGGGAAAAGTGATAGGTAATGCTTAATGAATTTTTCTTGCATGAATTCATCTAGTCTTCTCTTGGTCTGTGTAAACTCTTGGCTTCCATTGGGACTGTGGCAATGAGTTCTGCAGCTTAAGTACACATTGTATGAAGAACTGCTTCCTTTTATTTGTTTTATTTTGAACCTACCACCTGCTAGTTTTGTTTGATGTTCTCTAGTTTCCTTGTTAAAGGAACAGTGGTTTGCTACGTACCTGTTCCGTGCTGCTCCTGATTTTGTAAACTTTTTATTCTCTCCCTGGTTAGCCCTTCTTGAGGCTGGAGATTCTGAAGGGTATTCATATACCTGTCACCTCTCTCTGGTCCATCAGTAATTTTAATTTTGAAGTGCAGGTGAGAAGAGCAAACACTGGCAATGCAGCAAGGTATAAGCACATCATAGGCTTGTGTATCCCATTTCTTATCCAATTCTGTGAGGTTTTTTCCATCTCTTTTTTTCTTCAACATGCTCAGTATTCTGTTTACTCTTCTGACAAATCTGGTTTTCCTAGATTATTTATTTTAGCTCCCAAATCGTGTCAGGACTCAGTAAAATGTATGTAAAACAGTCAGATTGTATTTTCTCATGTGTGTTGTTATTGATTTCCTTCCACTGAATCTCATCTGCAGTTTATTACACCTTCAATGGGTGTGATGAAGGTCTGCTGCTTCCTGCATAGTTGATTTTAATTTTTAGCAAAATTAAGTTGTTAATACTATTAGCAAACTCACTTCAAGGTTCACCTGTTTCTAGATCTTTTATGTGCATGCTGTCAGAGCAGGTCTGGAAAGAGGTTCATTTCCTGGTTTGAACTGGTTACTTCCATCCATGTGAAGACCTTCCCTCCTTTGCTGCTGTAGCTTAGTTTCCTTAAGAACCATTGCTGGAAGACCTTTGTTCAGCAGCTGGCACGTGTTTTGGTCATCCAAGTTAGCTCAGACTTTGGCCATTTATCAATTGCTTCAATGAAATCTCTTGTACTGGTAAGACAGGACTTTGCTGTGGGAAAGCATTGGTGTCACTTCTGTAGTCTGTACTTAGGTATGTGCCCGTGTTTCTTCTATCTTCTACTTATTTGCCCTACTGGGATGTTAGACTTGCTGGTCTGTAGTTCTTGGCAGGCTAAAGGTATGACCATCTTTCAAAACTGAGGCACCACTGGCAACAGGCAGTGTTTGGAACCTGAGATATTATGCAGCATAGCGGACAGATAGGCTGTTTTATCCTTCAGCTCCCCACAACTCTTGGTGAATGTATTGGTGACTTGCTGCTGTTTGCTTTGGTTCGACCAAAACTGCCTCTGAGGATTTATGTGCCAAAAAAGATGAAAGCTTCCCTTAGCTTCTCCTATGACGGGAGATGCAGAAAACTTGTAGTTTTTATTTTCTTGGAGTATTTCTTTCGTATCTTGATTATATGTTAGTCCAGTGGATTCTCTAGCAGGCTTCATATAACTGGCATTTATGAAAGGACCTTTTATGACTTTGCCCCTCTAGGAACATATCTTTTGTTTGCAATTTTTCTTGCTAGTTTCTTTTGTCCAATTTATTCCCCTCTTCTTGAGAAATGTTCTTAGTGATAGCTTCCCCACCTTGAGGTTTAACTGTGATGCAATTTTTTCCTCGTGTCTCTGCATTTTCAATATAGTATTTTTTGTCTGTTGTCTGTAAACATTTTGTCCAACTGCCTGATTTTGTTTCTCTTACCAAGCTTCCTCATTTTAATGCTTTTTTCTCTTTGGAAGTAAGCACTCCAATGATGCATTTTTGTTGTTTGCTGCTGTTTTAGGAATGCTAAGCTCAAACATATTTAATGGATTTCATTAGCAGTAGCATGGTACAGTTACGTCAAATATGATAGGAACAAATCTGAATTGTAATATAATTTTGTGGATGTTTAAATAGTCCATGTTGTAGTTAAAATGTGGCAGTGTTCCCCTGTGTGTTTCACTATAACTTCATATAAATAGTTTGATAAATACAGTTTAAATGCTTTTATACTGTAATTTCTTCTTGCCAGAAAACCAGTCACCTTACCAAGTTGTACAAGTAGGATGGAAATTTATTTTGAATGCCATTGATTTATTTAGGAGTGAGACAAAGTATGTGACTGTGTCCTTCAGTTATAATTCCCCATCAATTGTAAATTGAAGCATTTGTTCAAATATACAGTATAAAACAGTATTACAATCAAGCTGCAATTATCATGGGAGTCATAACTTCTACTTTTCTTTTTCTTGGCTCTCTGTGTGAAAAACTGTACTGTAGTATATTATTTAATTGTTTAGTACTGAGGTCTCTCTGTTTTATCATAGTATGTGACATGCTACAGTACCACTCTGTATAAAAACCTTTGGTGCTTGAAGCAGTGGTGGAACAGTAAGAGTTTATTCATGTCTTCATGTATAGATGTGTGAGCACCATATTTAGAAGAACTATTGCACAAATAATAACCATTTCATACTGCAGGGTTTTTGAGAATTATGTTGCTTTGCTGAGAATGACTTGGAAATTCATAAGTCTGTAAATCTGAAGTCATGGGCATCACTGTTACTTCTGTGTTTCATTTGATAACTTGTGTTAGGGAAGAGGCTCTCCCGAAAGTCACTTGCTCTTTCAAAGTAGACTGTAACATGCACTCACACAGTTGTTCACCATAAGCAACTCAAATTTGAGGAATTTTATAGTAAAGTAATGGAAAAAAATGTTAGCTGTATTAAGATCATGAAATATTTAAGAACTCATGGTCATGAAAGTAGGCAAACTAGTTTTATAGAGAAGGAGCAGTTACATTTTCAAAATGGATGCTCTGAAGGGTAGCAAGTATGAGTTCATAAGATTTGGAAATAAACAGAAGTTTAAAAGAGATCTTATAAAATTAATTTTTTCTTTAACAAGAATGCAGGTGTCATGAAAGGCTTGTGCCTATTTCAGTTGTTGAGGAGTCATGATCCTGCTTTGTTAAGTTAATATTTAAGCTTTCTCATAAAACCTACTACAGCTTCTAGATAGCATGCCATATGTACAAAATAAACTCACCAGTTGTTTTGTTTTCTACTAAAAAGTTAAATTGCAATCAATGTCTGTACATGTAAATTTGTTGAGGGTAACAGGAAAAGGAACTATGCAGAAATACAGGGTTTGTCTTACAAAAGAACTTATAGGAATTTTAGGATGTGGTCATTTCTTAGTTCAACTAATACAAGCAAAGCACCTAGAAGAAAGTGGAGAGGTTGTTTTCTGTTTGCAAAGAAAAGGCTGGTAACAGAATTTGAAGTAACAAGAGTTGAAAGTAATCCAGCCTAGACAGAATTAAAAGCAGAGTGTTCTGGCATGGTAGATTCTCTTAGGTGGTGTTTAGTGAATGGGTGCTCTTGCCATTCATTTTTTTATCTCTTCCCTAACTAACCCATTTTGAATTTCGCCTCCTAAGTAACTTTCATGAAGAATAGAGGGGAAATCTAGAATTTGTTTAAAAGCTGTGTAGTTGTGCATTAGTAGGATGTATCTCTGCTATTGGAAGATCACAAGCTATCAGTCATTTAGCACTGAGGTTTAAATGGAATAGGTGCTTTTATAGGCTGATTTATTAGAATATGTTGCTTATAGGCTTGTTGAAAAACGTCGCTAGCAAATCTGATGTGAAAAAATGGCACGAGGACAGTTGGGGATTTTGTCATGGTCTATGAATAGCTGATAAGCAAAATGAGGTGCTGTAATGCTGTTGTTTTCTCTCTTAACCTCCTTGTCCCCTATCCTCCCCCACAGATGGGATTTTGAAAGTGGCACTGGAAAGGGGAAGTAGGTTTTAATCTAGTAGCATGAACATGGATTATAGGTTTTTTACTTCTATTTCTTTGATCCTTCTCAAAGGCATGTCTCACTTGTGTTCCCTCCACTCCAGCAATAAGGCAGTATCTTTTGGAGGCTTTTAAAAGGCCACCTTTCTGTTGGCCAAATACATTTTTCAAATAAGTTTGCTGTTGATGATTTAATGATCTTGTAAGTATTATCTTAATTTTAATCAAAAGGGTGTATGTGTTGATTAGTTTGATGAGATTAAATCATGTGCTTTGTTTTAGAGGACTGGAACTAGATGATCTTTAAGGTCCCTTTCAACCCAAACTATTCCATGATTCTGTGATCCGTGAAACAGTTATGCCTTAGCAGAATAGAGTCACAACATAGGTTTGTTGTAGGATAAAATCAAAACGGACTCTTTGACAGAAAGTTGTCAGTTTTCCTTGCTTTTTCAAAGGCTTGGATATATATTTGTCCTTCTGGTCTACCCTTCAGTTTAACTACAGTAGTAAACTCTTGGAAATCTTATGTGGAAAGTACTTTAAAATGTTCATAAAGACAGATAATCCCACCATGGTTCTGATGCCTCCTTTCCCCCTTCTCCATATGATTATTGGTCTGAATCAGACATCTGCCCATCACTTGGCCACATGTTCTTATTAATGAGATACATAAGGATAAGCAGTAAGAGTTTAATTGTCTGTTTCTGCGTAAGCACAGTTTATGTATGGTGAAGAATGATGATTTTTCTTTCCTCTAGTCTCCTTTTACCCACATATGTCTAGAAAAGAAATAGTCAAACTACTAGTTACATGTTTTTAGCAGAGAAGTAGAAGAATAATGTGGGCATTTAGTGTATTGGGCATAAAAGAAAAACTTATTATCTGAATATTCAGGTAGATGCTAATGTAGTACAAAGAAGCTGTATGTTTAGAGTAACTTCTGAAAAGCATGTAACTGCAAGGAAAAGAAAAAGGCAACAAACCAGGATGGCCAATTTGAGTGGGTAAGCAAGTTGGGGCCTTAAAGTGAAGGGCCTGGATAGTTTCAGAATATGTGGACAGGATTAATGGAGGCATGTTTAGAATTGCTAACACTGTTGACACCAGTGCTACAAACACTGCAGTTTTATAGACTGGAGTCCCATCCATCATCTCTAGCCATTTCCAAAAATCAAGAGATCTGAATTCTCTTACCATGTTCTGTCTCGTGATAAGTTTGATTAAATCCATCTATTTTTCTAGTCATGGACCATCATTACCCTGTGTGATTACAAAATTGCTGTGCATTAACTAATGGAATCCATAATATGTTTAAATACAAGCACAACTGGCATTTTCTGTGTTAATCCTCCGAACTTCATATTAGGTTCTCTTGTGTCTTGTAATTTCTCTTTAAAATGTTTGTGGAATTAATACCTTGGATCCTCTGTGTAATTAACAGCATCCATAAAAATGATCTGTGAAGGAAGATCATTGGTTGGGGTTTTGTTTTTTTTTTGAGATTAACAAAATCTAAAGTATTATATGTTGTGACACATAGTCCAAGTCAAGGTTTCTTTAACATGAAATGTCATTCACTGGAATTAGACTGATTACATACTGAGGCTTCTGTTTTAAGATACAGGTATTTTCAACAGTGGAAGGTTAAAAATGGTATCTTGAAATATGCTTCTGTTATCTTGAAATATGTCTTGAGTCAGCAGCTAAGTCAAGTTCTGGTTTTGAAACCTGATAGATCCCAGCCTCTGGTATTCCTTCAAATAAAACTGTCTTTTGCTTAGAGATTGGACATTTGGAGTTAGTCATAGATGTGAGCTTTGTGAAGTTGCAAAAGCGAGGCTCGAGTTACAAAGCCAGAAATCACTCTGTTAGAAGTTTAATTTGTTCGTTCAAGAGATTTGGCATAGTCGAGGGTAGAAACCTGTTCTCCAGAACAGCATTCACTTTCCCTAAATCCATGTGTATATTTCATTTTTTTCTGGCTAGGTAACTGACTGCAGCAAAGTGATTATGTGAGGTAAAGCTGAAAAACTGCAAAAGAAATAATGCCCTCTTGCACTAATTTTTATATATTAATTACAGGTTATTCTTCATTTATGACCCTTAAAATCCATATTTCCTGCTAGAGAACTAATAACTCTTTAATAGATCAAACCTTTCTCTCTGGTCTGTAATAAATACAGCCTATGTTGTAGGTACTTGCTGTAAGCTTTGGAATCAGATTTCTCTCAGTCTATAAATTTTTAATTTTCTTATACTATTTGTTGAATATAATGATGAATTAGTTGATGATCACTGCATAATTGCACTTGATAGACTGAGTGAATCCACTGTATGTAAATTTTGGTAAAAGCTCATCTATCTAGTGATGCCGAATGATAAAGACACTGATAATTTATTTTGCTTTAGGAATAGTATTGCAGTTCAGTCATATCACACTTGGTATCCCTTTAAAACGGCTTCTAAATTGTTGGAGAAGCATCCTGTGTGATAGCTCTTGTATTCAGTGAGTTCATGGATGTTTCTGAAAGATTTATAGTGAAGTCCAAAGCATTTCAAGGCCAAGTATAGCAGTCTTGTCAGATGCAGCTTTACAGCCTAGTGACTTATAATGAGAGTAGAATGTAATTAGAAATTGTCCATGTCTTTACCGAGTACTGATGAAAACTATGGCTCAAAGGTTAATTCAAATAATAATTAATATTGGTTTCTGTCAGAACAGGGTGGTAATGAAATCTTTGTCGTACAATGATTCTGATTTTTAAGAAGAGGGTGCATAAGAAATAGAGGGTAGAATTTACCTTTTCTGATTATATTCACTTATCTTACAATCAGCATGATGATTTGATAAAGCGTAATTTGAGAGCAATTTAAACATACTCAGAAATATTACAACCTACAGCGAAAATCATCTAATGTGTCTGTTTATGGAGATAGATTTATGGCTAGATTGCTGAAGTAGATGGATTTACTACGAATAATCCTTAAGGACTGCATATGAATTTTTTGTTGTTGATAATAACTGATCAATACCATGTGTTTGTGGAAAGTCTTAATAAGATTTGCTAGCATGAGAAATGTGGGATGTTACATTGATGTTTGTTTAAATTGGACTAGTTTCAAGGAAAGCGATAGACCAGGTTTTGCTGGCAACCAAAACAAATTCTGTTCAGTTTCTTTTCCTAAGTTGAAATTTTCTATTGGAAAAAAATAAATGCTGCTAGCTTTGCTGAAGCTAAACCCATGATTTTTCAGTTGCCAGTAGTCAGTGAGCTACTAGACATGTTATTTTGAGAGGCATTTCATGAATACTTTGCTGTCACCTGGTTTTCCTGTATCTGGTCTGAGCCTGTCCTTAAAATTTGCCTACCAAAAAGCTTCTCCAGAAAGTTACAGCTGTAGCTTGGGTTTATGGGTCAACATAGTTCTGCATAATGTGCCTTTCTCACACCTTCTATTCTGTCTGCTTTCCTTAAATGTTACTGCATTGCCTCCCACAATTTTAAATTTGCTGTAATTTTAAGGCTGTTTCCTCTATTGCCAAAAAAGAACTCTAAAAGCCTCTAAATTTGATCTGACAAAGATCAGGTATTTTCATTCTTATGCATGTGAAAGTGATCCCAAGACTGATTTTTTCACTCATCTGGATAATGCTTTCCATACAAACTGCTTCAGTTTTTGGAAAGCAAAGAGAGTCCACAGTCAAGATCAGACTTCTCCGGAGCTGCGGCACCCAACAGGGAATGAGCTACATGGTGGGGGTGGGAGCTGAGAGAGGGGATGTGCATGTTTGAGGGGTGTTTTAAACTGTGGAGATGAGAGATAATAAAACATTATGTTGGTTTCTGGGAGCTATTCCTGCTGTTCTTTCTTCTTTCTTCATACATTTTCTCAAAAGCCAGGATAAGAGAGTTCTCTGCTACACTGACTGTGCTATGCTGAAATTTCCACTAGATGAGGTAGAAGAAAAACCCCCAAATTTTAATGGTAGCACTGGAGAAAAGCTCACTATGCAAATTAGATGCTTAAATTTCCTCTCCCTTTCTATAAGCAAAGAAAGTGACTTGGGAACTGAGCTGCACTTAAGAGTCTGAGATGTCTAAAACATTGAAAACTCTAGTGAACAAACTTGACCAGGACATAGAGACTTCTTACCTAAAATGATCTCCATGCAAATTTTTTGAAGTTAGTAAAAGAAAAATCTAAGGGATGGCTGTGAAACCCTTCTTAGTGAATTCAAGTTGCATGTTTATGCTTAATGATTTAGTTCTTTAAGAGAATCATTGCCTGTGGAGTTGATCTGGCATCTGTAAGTCTGCTGAAATGGTAGCAGAAAAAAAAATCTTTCTAAATTTGAAACACTGTGAGATTTACCAAAATGTAAACTCCTAATAAAAAAAATATTTTACTTGTAACAAGACCTAAATGTGCTGAAATTTGTGCTACTACTCAAAGGTGCTGAAGCACAAATGTGAATAGATAGAAATTTAAAGAGAGGTGTTTTGTTGAACATTCTAAGAACATTTTTTTTTGTTTGTTTCCATATATTCCTCCAAACATTCTGAGCCACATTAGGTCATTCTCCCCGTGCCTTTCCATGACAGATCTCTATGCTGATATGGAGGTGCCAATTGAGACCAGTATGTGGTTTAACTAGAGACGCATGTGCTGGTGTAAATACGCCACCTCCAAATACCAGTGAGACTATGGTGGGGAGGGGGGGGGAAGGGAAAAGGAGGGTGGTCATTTCAGTTCATCTTTTTTAAAAGTGGAAGTGGCAAAGTTCCTGAGGCTAGGTCTACTTGAAATATGCCCTAGATTGTCTTGCAGATTGCTTTCTCCAACCACTCAAAATTTTTTGGGAAGGGAATCTTCCAGAGGATTGTATCTGTGCTGTGGAATAAACTGTTGTCGTGTGAAACTGATGTGAGCCTTAGTTTTATTCTGCCTCCACTAAAATACACTTTTACGGTAGTTTGTGCAGGATCAGCACAGAGGAGTACAAAGAGGGAGCTTTTCAGTACAAAGGCTGCCTGTTTGGCCTGCCCAAACCACCGTGAATGTGTTTAAAGGGGACTTTTATTACCATGGAAACTCTCAGACAGGAAGGAATTTGTCCTGCCATATCTAGAAAATAGTCTGTAATGGTCAGCTCTTGGAACAAAAGTGTTTCAAATAGTGGGGTATATTTAAAAATTCTTGTGGTGAATATGTTTTAAAACCCCCCTGAATATGTAAAATCCAATCTTATGCAAATGGACTTCTAGTATGGGGATTTAGGAAAGACTGCAGACAACTACAGTGTGAGCAAGAGAAGTCTAATGAAAAAATCTAAGAAAGTTTTACCTCTCTGTCCAGAAGGCTTCTGAGGTGTTGAATGGATGTCAATGAAATATTCTTCCTTTAAGTAGCATATTTATCCATCACAGCCATTCATTGAGGTACTGTGCGTGTGCTTGGCTTGAACTGCTGAAGGCTGTCCTCTGAACACCATGGATTAATTGCTTTTGGAATATCTTAACTAAAACCTGCTATTCGACTCTCTTGACAAATATCCTTAGTATTCACAAATGGCCTTTACCTTCCTAAATTACACCGATATATAACATTTCTTTTCTAAAAGAAATTCTAATGCCAGATCCCAGAATATTTGCACATCCTTCACTGGAGTTGTACATCGGTATGAAGTAACTCTTAAGTCAGCAGTCTTCCAGCCAGCAGGAGTAGCTAGAGGTAACAGCAAGGTTTTCCATGCTTTGTGTAGTCTTTGGTGTTGATTTGTGTGTTTCGTCAGTTGAATGAAAAATATTTTTTCATGTATTTGACCAAATTAGAATTAATATTTTTTTTTCTGCAAATCATATCAGCAGACACTGTTTTCTCATATCTTTCTGTACAGCAAATGTCTGGCTTGTTTTACTGCTGTGCTTTTCAGGTTAAGTTATTGAACCACCTGGCTGTGGCCTGAAGGCAGTTTGAATGCATGGTATAGTAATGAGCTGATCCAATGGGTTGTGATGCTTGAAATCAGCCGTACTGCTCTTGCTTCTTCCCTTGTGCTGTCATTGCTGTTGAGCTACTCCTGTGGTGATGATCTTCTGATGGCAACTAATGGTTAGATCAGCTTACCTCTGGTGTCAGACTGCACCTGAACATTTTCTTGGAGTGTTTGGGGTAATAGCAGAACAAAAGCATCATGCTTGTGGTTGGGAACAGGAATAACTAAGGAGGAAAAATCATCATGAAAACTTTCCACTGCCCTGTCAATTTTGCAGTTGCTCACAGCTGCTGAAAATCAATGTTCAAAGTCTAATTCTACGTGGCAGGCCAGGTAATGAACAGTTTTATATATGTGTATATATATAGTGGAGTATTTCTGTGTGCCTTTTACAAGCGCCGACTGACCTTGTTTGCGTTATCTGGGTTAACACTGTAATCTCCTGCTCTAATATGAGGACTTCCGTCTTTTAAGTTGATCAGTTTAGTTTCTTGTCTCCTGACTTGAGGAACCAAAAGCATTGCAGAAGGTAGTTCCAGCCAGGATTGCAGAAGATAGTTCCAACCAGGATTAAAAGAAACAAAGAAGAAAAAAACCCCACCTCACTCGTCTTGTTTATAATAAACTATCCCTGCTTAATGGCTCAGTTTCCCTCACAGGGCTTGGTCCGTTTCCCTCATCTGGGAACTGGGGGTAGGCTACCTTCCAAACTGTGTCAGGGGAGGGGCATCTTAATCATGGACAGTCATTTGTCTTTCCCAAAGTATAGAAACCCCTGCTGGATGTATTTCCCTAATAGTTAACTAAGTTGAGAAAGAAAGGAAATACTGGTGACATCATGTATGACTTAATACGGTTATTAACTGCGCAGGTGTTGTAAAGCTGTGAATCTAAACTGCAGTGAAATAATTGTACCATATGGCAGGGCTTTTTTCTTCAATTCTTATTCTTCCTCATTTACCATATTTTTTCCCTCTTTCAAAATGTATCTCTGTGCCATTTTGGTTTTGTAGTACCTCTTACTTAAAAAAGGAAAGAAAAAAAGGTCCCTCAGACCTTGGCAGGTTTTGATATCAGTTCATTCACTGTTTCCCTACTCATTTCTCCAGTATGCGTGTGTAGTTTTGTTTCCTTCCTCAGTGCTCCAGTTCTAGGCTTTCTCCAGCTGGCAGTTCTTCATCTGCTGTGCTTTCCATGAAGAAGGCAAATGCCCAGCTTGCTCTTTCCACTATCTCTTGCACCTGAGGGGCTCACAACCAGTGCTTGCAGCCCTGTGTTGCATGGCTCAGTATTGCTCTCCTGATGGGAAGTCTGGGAAGCACTAAATCATCCAGCCACATACTGCTTCCTTCAACTTTCTCCCCAGCAGATCCGTGGGCTGAGTTTGCAGTAGGGCATGATGGCTGCATGCAGCTTTAGAGCTTGGGAGTGCGGATGGGCTTTCTGCCCCCACCCCCTCACCCGCACAGACATTTCCCTGCTCTCCAGCTGCTCTGGTTTCCATCTGTTACAGGGCCTTCTGGTGCGACTGTTTCCTCATCTGCTGAGCCGAGTGAAATGTTGAAGGACCAGACACTGTGCTGACCTGGGGAATTAAGGGGTTGTGGTTTTGGAGAAAATGGCTTGCATGCCTATTTTCCTTTTTTATCAGAAACCTTGACATGCAACACATGCACATCTAATATTTTGAAAAACTTTTGTTAGGTGCATTTTCATTTCTTTGTAGCGAATGTGTTTGCTCATCTTAGTTGCGTTTGCGATGCTGTAGACCTGCCCGACATGGCAGCTGCCCCCTGCCCTGGGAGGGTCACTGTGCTACTGTCTGGTGGGCTCAGAAATGTCCAGCAATGCTAAATGCTAACCTGCAGCATGCAGACAGAGAAATAGCTGAAGCCTTATTTGTGAAGACAAAAATATGCAACTAGTGAGAAGTAGCAGGGAGCCAAGGGAGGCGTTAAGAAACCTTGGAGTGGCCATCATTCTCTTGGCCCAGGAGCCAGGGAACTTTACCCTACGAGGTGTTTCACTTTTGGCAGGCAGATGCCTGCTGCCCATCTTCAGACTGCTATTTTAGGCTGCTCTTGTCTTTAGCACTTCCATTTTGCAGTCGCTTAGATTATGCCTTTGACAGATTGCTGGGCGGTTGCTCTCTCTTGAGTGATACTGGTGAGTTACCAACATCAGCAGAGAGAGAGTGGCAATGCAGGCCTGCAACAGAGTATTTCTGTAAAGCAAAACAGGTGAACAACAAAATGTCCATTTTATAAGTGAAGAATTGTAGCCACTTCTGATTTGCTGGTACACAGAAACCCTGCAAAACTTCACTAATTATCCCTGCCAAAGTACATGAAACTGTCAAAGAGCAGTGTCTCGCTAGTCAAATTGTCCTGGTGGGTGAGTGTAGCTTCCCTTTTTCTGACTACTGCATCATCTTCTTTGTGGAAGCAGTCGTTCTTGGCTTCTAAAATCTGTTTAGACACTGTCAAATTGGTTTGGATTTCAAAATTATATGTGTAAATGAGAAGTCTACCTAGCACCCACTTTAGTAATTGAACAAAGCTTTTATATCCTGACTACTACTCAGTGTGTGGGAGAAGTGTGTGCTCTGACAACTTGGGCTGTTTTTTGAGGACTTCTGTGATCTCACTGAAGGGTTTTAATATTAATTCATCGCTAGTGTTATGGTTATGTTTTGATGATAGTCACTTAGGAGATGGGTGTTAGGCAACCAGTTGGAAATTACTGTAAAGTGATTTTTTTTTTTAAGTGGCTCATGCATTCAACTTGAAATCCCAGAGCACATTAAAAGTGCTAATTCTCATTCTCCTGAAAGCAAGGTTTCTATGTATTTCTCAAATTAGCCCCCCTCTGCCCCCACATTCTGGCTAATACGGTATATGTAACTTAACCACTGATTTCTAACTAGGGATCATGCATTTATTAGCTTGATGTTGGCAGAAATTGATAATGAGGAAATAAAATATTACAGAGTTGCTGATAGGAGCAACTGTTTGCCTTTTGGGATGATAGATGTATTGCATTAACAGAAGTGTAATATACTTCTGGATGGTTTTCTGTGCAAGTGCAGCTGCCACACATCATTCCATGCAGAGTGAGAAGAGAGGCTCCAGGCTCATGAGATGTGTTGCCTTCTTGAAATACATGGAGCAGATGAAACACTGACCAAGAAGGGGAGGACTTTGTGAGACAGGAGTGTTTTTATTGATAGATAACATTTGCACGACTCAGTCTCTCAGCTGTGCTCAGTTGTGAGCAATTACCATGTTAATAGTTTGGGAGCTCAGCTGAACAGTAAGAGTGTATGGAGAAGTCAGGGAAGAGGCTTTGCAATGTTTTGGAAAGCAGCTTCCCCACCCTGTGTTCTGCACTTGGAGCATTACTAGGAAAGACACAAGATCAGAGTCAAGGGGAATCCAGCTTGTTATTTCTGAAGTTTGGGAACAACAAACAGTGGAATGAGCGTCTACAGATGGTTTAAGGAGTTTGGTTATTTGGTATGCTACTCTGTCTGGCTACAAGGCTCTCAGATTAAGTAGCTACAGTATGGTGCAGCAGAAATAGGATATTAATTTAAATGGATGCATTAGTAGTTATCTGGGTTTTAATTCATTCAAAACTGCACATGCCTAGGTCAAACAAGTAGGGGAAAATGGCTGGATGGTCTCTGACTCCAGTGAAATGGGAAGTTTGTGATAAATGCTGAAATCTTCAATCTAGTTCTCAAAACTATAAAAAGATTTCAGTGTGTTCTATAGCACCATTTAATTTGTATCAGTTACCTTAAAAGGCAGTATGTCTCTGGTGAAATAAGATGGACACTGCTTTTCCAACAAAATATGAATGATTGGACTATATTGCCTTCACAAGTTTGAGATAGAGGCGCTCCATAGATTTCTATCTTGTAGATGTTCCTTGCATCGCTGCTTTGTTGATGTATACTTTCTCCTTGCCTCTCAAACGAAACTCTGGTTTAAACTTGTTTTAGTTGGCTTCAGCTCTGCAGAAAAAGGCTTTTTTAGTACTCATCTGGACCTTACTGTAAATCTACTCCAGCTTTAATGCTGTTACCTCACTCAGTGTTTTAGATGTGAGAGGGGGCTCAGTTTTGTCCTTGTTGTGAAGAAGACATAGGGCATAGGTGTGAGAAATGAAAAATTAACTGTTGATCCTCAGGTAAAGTAGCATGTCATGGCCATAGCAACAATCTCAAATTCTCAGATTATCAACAAGGGCTATTTACGGACCAGACTGATACCATAGAGCTGACTCTCCTGGTTTAAATGAACTAAATTGAATTACATGTTTATTGCAGACAGAAGAAGTGATTTCGCCTGTTTCTTCGTAGAGCATCTCGATGTTGTGAAAAATGTAATAATCCTTCCTTATGCGATGCTGTTTACAATCTTGAGATCCCTAAAGAATAGGGGAATTTTTTCCTTTTAAGTACACAGATGTTGAAGTGGTTTTGTTTGGGTTTTCTTGATGGTTTTTCTTTTTACCTAATGCTTCAATTACTGATTACTGAAAAGGTTATAAATACATAGTAATTCTTGTTTCGTAGCATCTTCCATTCATTCTAAAGAATCCATTTTATATGGAGGTGTCAGGAAGAGTTACTAGAACACATACATCATTTAGCAATTAGCGTTACTAACACCTAACCACTGCACTTACAAATGCAGGTGCCTAAAAATGTAGGTATTGAATAATCAGAAGAATAAGTCAGATGCCATTTACAGTTTTGCATGTAAGTATAGATACTCTCTTTTTTGATAAGAGACTGTCAATATTGTCAGGTCCAAAGCTTACAGTTTGTTCAATAAAACCTTCACTTAGCCTGCTCTTAGAAAGTTAATTTATAAGTAGCCACAAATCAAACACAAATGCAGGCTTCCACAGAGGAAAAAAAAAAAAAAGACACACAAAAAGAAGTCTTAATTTTAAATAAATACTTCTAGTTTTTGGTAGCAACAGCTTTTGAATATGATCACCGTGCAGCCTGTTGTGTAACCCAAGGCTGATGTGAGAGGTATGGTTGACTAGTGAGGAGTGCATATGAAAGGGAATGTGGCAGCTGGCTTACCTGGATGCTCAGAAGGAGGCTGGAACTCCTGACAATCCCGATGAGCAAATCTGTTTGACAGCTGTTGCTATTGCCTGCCTTGTAGACATCTCAGTGAAGCTAGTTCCAGTATCTTTTGCTTGACTCTTCCTTTTTGGTTTTTGAGCTGCCCAGAATGTATTGGGTACTGTGGGGATACGGTAAGTGCAGTTGGTGTTGGCATCCACATTGCACTGGGAAGTGAGAGAGACTTGGCTTTGAGGGAAATGCAGGCAAAGAACTTGCTTTGCTTTGAAGCTGCAGTCTCACTTGAGGACATAACATGGACTTCTCTGAGGTGATCTCTCTTGCTTCTATTTCAAGACTTAACTTCGGGATAACTGTTGCCTGTAAACACAGGTACATGGATTTCAGGTACTGAGCAGGATAGGAAAGGAAGAATCATGCTCTTATGTGTTTCAGATGATGCTTTGTGATCAGATACAGTAATTTAAAAGGTACTGTAAAATGTTGGTCAGGAAAGCTCATTGTGTAGTGACAGCAGGCAGTTCATCTTCTCTTTCAAGTACTTTTACGTACTTTTTATTTTCATAACTGGTTTTATATCGTATATATAATTGGAGGGACAAGGAGCTAGATTTTATTGCTTTGCAAGCATAATTAATTAAAGAGTTACCCGAGTCTCAGCTGTAGATCCAAATAATATTTGCTAATACAGCGTAAGTATTTAATCTGCCACTAATTCCTGTGACTTCTAAATCAATGATCTCTAGCAGAGCCTCATCCATGCTTTTTCCTCAGCTGTGCACTTCATTGTTGGGTCCAGGTGATCTAAATCTATGCTATAATAATGCCGTTTAGTAATGCTTAAGTAAAACCTAGTAAAATTTTTCAGCCTTTTGGTAGCTATCTTATTCTGGATGAGGCTTTTCTCTTTTATATATAGATAAAATAACTTTGGAAATGTTTAGCACTGGAAATTCAGAGTTCTTTGTACCTGTTCTAACTGTCCTCACTACATAGTTGATAAGCAAAGGAATACTGTTTTAGCTGTTTGAGTTTATTCACTTTTGACGAGCAGGTTTTTGACTCTTGGTAGAAAAAAGATTTTCCTAGTAGTGTTTCTGCATTGCACTGTTGCATAAGTAATTCACCAGCCATTGTAGATCTTGTTCTGAGAACTGGACTCTGAATAGTAGGTGAACTAGCTCTAAACTCGGCTGCTTACACAAATCTGCATGGTAGCAGTCTTCATATAGTAGTTGATTAAGAGTCCTCAATTCTCTTGTTCTGGGATCCTTGCTACTCGGTTTGCTTGGGTTTTTTTAATGAGCCATTTTATTGGTCATACTTTTATTTTTTCAGGTATTTACAAACACAAAAGAAAGAAATTGCTAGTCCAGCAAAGTTTGCAATCAAACTCTTCCAAAATTACCAAAATAAGCCTTCCTATTTCTTATGCTTGTAAAATAGTACTCTAATCTTTTAGGCAGCCTGCTCACTCCTTTAATTTTCTTGCTTTTCCTACTTAAAAAAACAGAACAAAAGCAGCAACAAAAAAACCCCACACAAAATAACACAAAACACACAAAAACTCCCTGACACCCTGTGCTAGATTTTAACCTCACAGTTTTTTTTGTGAGTAGAAATAAATTTTTGGGCTTGTTGAGGGAGGGCAATGTGGAAAGTTTTGGTTTGGGTTCGTTTGTTTGGGTTTTGGGGGGGCTTCAGGGTTTCAGGGTTTTTATAAGTTTATTTTAACTTAAAAGGACTTGGAAACTTCTAATTCTCTGTAGATGCTACAGTAAGATTGATAAGCTTAACAGGTAAATTTAAATAGACTGTGAATCATTAGGAACAGTGAAGATAGTGCTTTCTATTATAAAATTAAGTTTAGCCCTGCTTTTTGAGAGAAGGTGGAGCGTACCGTGAAGTGGAACTGGTTTGCAAGTTCAGTTCTAGATGAGTAAAAATTCCCTTTCACATCTAATTTGTGAATGCAGCACTGCTCTTGTATCTTCATCATTTAACTCTGCAGAGGTTGTGAGGAATTGCAGGTAGCTCAAGAACTTTCCTGTTGGGTGTAAACGATTGTGGTAGGTGAATGTCAGCTGCTCCTGCTGGCTGCAGTAGTTTCAACGATTGTGGCTCTGCATTCTGGGTCAGCAGTTTGCATGTCAAAGATAGTTACTTCCAAGTTCTTCAAAATCTTGATGAGAAGGGAGTGAAATTGCACAGTTCTAGAATTTTACATGACACATTTTCCCCTGGAAGACTATTTTTGTTCATTTGAACAACTCCATCCTGGAGTAATTCTAGAACTGCAAATCGATTAAGCAACATGCTTTCTTCTGTGTGAAGAAAAAACTGATGCCCCATTAAAGTTTCACACAAGAAAATTTGGTTTTCTTCCCTTTGAACCTGCTTTTATAGAGGAAAATCATTGAGCTCAGGCCTGCTTGGACAGAAGGGCCACACTGCACATGAGGACTGACAAGAGTTGCACTCATCTGACAGTCCCCAGTGCAAATTTTTAATTTCTGGCACCATTGTTTATGCTATCTAGGCACCCTTTTTCCATGTCTGAGTGAACTTGAGCTTGGCAGTTTGCTTACTCTTAAGTATCTTAGTCTTATACATTAGAAGCTGTTGAGACAGCTGTTGAGACACACATTTTTCCATTGGCATTGTCCACTGGGGAGAACAGCTTGGTATAGCTGTTTATGTTGTGATTTCAGTAAGTACTGATGATCACCGTGAGCCAGGCATTACGTTAAAAAAAAAAGCAAAACCACAAAAAATTAGACTTCATTTGTATGTGCAAGAGCCTGCTTCCATAGCACTGACCGAGAAGAAACCCCTTTTTTTGCCATATCCTTCTTCAAAAAAACAATAGAATGTTCAAGGTGCATAAGTTAAAACAAACAAACCCCTCAAATTTAAGAAGTCCAATTAACAGTAGTTGTAGAAAATCATTTGGATATCTGTCCTGTATCTCAGCTGTCCCCTGTATTCTGTGGGACATTACTGGACCCACTTGATGGTCCAGGCACTAAATGAAGGTTTCTGAAATCTATTTACTCCATGTACTGCATTCTGTCCTGCAGTGTACTGTCTGTCTTCACACCCTCCCCCACCAACACCTTTTCTTTGTGGCCAATTTTAAGTTAGTGAAATAATTTAACACTTCTTTTAAACAGTCTATACCATATTATAAAATACATAATTAGTTTGATGCTACAGGTCCTTTTTGTAACAAAGTTAAAATCTGTAAAAAAAAAGAAAAAAAGAAAATTTTAAATTTGTAAAATCCAGTGTTTGGGTCTTGGGATGATTTCTAAGGTCTCTTCCAACCCAAGCCATTTTCCATGTGATTTCATTTAAAATACATTAGGAAATGCTGATGTTATCTTTTTCTAAAAAAGATAATTTGCAATCCTTTCCCGGTGTAATATGTAATAATTTTTTTCTTTGCTGAAAGGGTCAAGACAGTATGCTGAAGTGTATGAGGCAAAAAGGATCATCAATACTGGAAGCTGAGTGAGAGCTTAAGTTCAGATGTAGGATGATTCATTTTGCACCATGTAAAGAATGTAAGGGAGAACTACCATTTTATTCCACACTCCTGAAGTGTGTTCTCTTTAGTCATGTGAAAACTGGCTTTTGACTTTGGGTGCATAGGGTGTATTTATCTTAACAGAAATGAGTGTGGATATGTGGTTCCTGTACAAGCGCAGACTGCGATCTACCAGTATTTATGAAGAACACATGTACAGGAAAATGACTCTTAAGTACAAGTCATAAATTGAAATGATTATAGAATATACGTGGACAAATATACCATGTGTGGTATCGGTAGACTGTAATTTCATCAAGTGGTTTTTCAGACTTCATAAACTATGAATGAAACATGATTGTATTGGCCTTGTAACAGGTAAAGTAAAATATAGGGTCTGGCTACTTTAAAGTGCTCATAATTCTATAGCTGGAAATAGCCTTTTGGGATACGATTAAGTCTTAAAACCTGCCCGTGATTAAAAAAATACATTTCGGTGAAAATCACATGTTCAGAAACTCTGGGAAACATTTGAGTCTCCACCTCATGAATTTTTACAGTTCCCAACTTTCTGAGTGTAAACACCATGAGCTGCTTTCGGCGAAAGGAGCGGAGGAAAGGCCCCGTGTTACTCAGAGCTTCGTCACCCCTCCGGTTATTTTGTTGTTTACAGCGGGTTTTTTTCCGGTTTTTGTGACTCGGGCTTTGTTTACTCCGGGGGCTGTGCCCGGCCGGGCAGGCCTGGCCCGGCGCTGCCGTACGGCGGCCATGCCGCCCTGCCCTGCCCTGCGCAAACCCTCCCGCTCGCCGCGGCGACCTCTGCCCTTTTGTATCCTGTGACACTCAGCCTGTCTTTGTGCTCAAGTTTATCCATGATGGATACGTTTCCCTCCCAATCGCATATGCCGGGAGCCCGGCGGAGAGAGGAGATAAATTATTTTCAGCTGCAGGCCCGGGCTGGGGGAGGAGGGCAGGAGGGTGGCGGGGCCCCTGCGCGCCTTAGCCCGGCAGGACGGGGCGCAACCTCCCACTCCCCCGGGAATATGCAAGGGGATGACTCTCGGGCCTCTCAGATCCTTTTTAAATGCAAAAGAATGTAGGAAATTGCCAGATCAGTTGGTTAATCAGTGACAACTGCAGTAGGTGCACAAAAAGCCCGGAGCCATCGGTTGCACGGGGTGTTTTTTCAGCGCCCCAGCAGGGTCGCCGCTTACCCCACCTCTTGAATCCCCGGGCCGGTTTAGTGTCAGCTTGAGAAGGGAATGTAATTGCGGGGAGATTTCTGGGTGACTGATGGCGACAATATAAGTCTTCTCCCTGACACCACCTCCCCGCTGGCCCTGCCAGGGCTTTGTGCTCGCCTGGCCATCGCACAGCCGCCGAGCGGCGAGTGCTCAGCCGAATGTCTCCAGCCCACCAAAACAAGGCAGCTATGTAGCTGATACAATTTTTCGTATTTTTTTTGTATTGGCTATACTGCTGCCTTGTCATAGTCAAACCTCATTATGGGGCCACACTGAGCATGTTACTGCTCCCGTTTATGGAGCTATTCGCGAGGTTAACACCTCTGTCAAATGTTTTGAAGAGTATTCCTGAAATATTTTTGTGACCGCAATTGTTTCTCTTACTTATCTAGGACTATTTTTAGATAAACCACCTCACATGTGTGTTTTAAACTTATGTTGAAAGAGAGGGTGGTCATGCAATGAAAAAAGGCCTCTTAAAATTCCAGGTTACGTAACACTAAAATTGAAATATTTCTGGATTAGGCTTGTCTGCTCTTCTCTCACCTCATGTTTGTAATGTACTTAAATGCAAAAAACGTTTCTCTCTTTTTTTTTTTTAATTCTTCTGGTTACCTCATTAAAGGCCTCCAAATACATACTTCTAATAAATGGCTCTAAACTTTCCTCTTTTTCTTCTGATCAGGAAAGAAAAGACATGTTGAGGCTTCTTCTGTAATATTATAGGTGCTGACTTAAAATTAGCAATGCTCCCATGTTAGGGCAAAGAGTTTGCAGCCCAACTGGTATGGAGAGTGCCTTCATATGATGTAACAGAGAGGCTCAGTGGGTTTGCATCAGAGTCCTCCCAAGTGACGCTATTGTGGTCTTGTATCAGAGCTCCTGTGAACTTGAATGATGTAGGATATTGTTTCCAAATTTGTGGCACAGGCTGAACTCTGGGCTGGTCATTCCTGCATCAGCTGCTTGACAGCAGCAAGCTGCCAAATATTCGAAGGCTGTTGTGCCCTCAGTTGCCTCAGTGAAAGCCTGTTTTTTGCCAACATACATCATACGTTAAGAAAATAAAATCCAATCTGGCTTTTTCTGAATGATTTTATGAGAAATGTAGGATTTCATGGATTACCTGGCAAAAAAATATTACTGAATATCATTCATGGCATTTTAGCTGACTACACATTGGCAAAACCTGTGACCTTTGAGGAAAGGCATCTGAGGTTTCCTCTGCATGTTCCCCCCACCACTTTCTTAATTTAACAAGAGACATTGCCAGCCTTTAAGTTGCTATTACAAATTCTTGTAAGGATGTATTTCTGTGAAGAACTAACTGAATTTTACCTAGATAAATGTGAAACTAAACTTTTCAGAAAAGCTTAAAGCATATTTGCTGATGCTTCCTACTAAGGCAGAATATTCCTGAAGTGCATCAGGTCATTCTTTTCATCTTTGCAAGTCTTGTCTCCCTTTCCCGGGATGAGGGGGAATAAGATTCCTGCCATCCTTTGATGTCTGAACTATACGGACTTAATTTTTAACACAGCTGTGCTGTGTGAAGTGTATAGTAGGAAAGCATTCTAAGTGAATTAAAAAAAAAAGGTCTTCAGGCATTCAGGAAACCAAGTCTCTTTGGAAGCTGCAGTCAGAAATGGTGTTGCAATCACTTAACAGGTCTGGTCTTATATTTTGGCTAATCTATATGCAGGAGGAACGTACCATGAGTGTTGTCTGTGACAGCAATGAAAGTAAGCATTAAGCACGTAGGAGACAAGACATGCTTCCCACGGACACAGTCAGGCACTTGCATAACTGTCCTGGCATCAGCAGTGCTGTGCACTCAGTAGGTGAATGAGGTGAAATGTAGAAGCCTCACCAACCATCTTGCCCAATTTGAATGACTTGTCCTGACTTTTTCTGTGTTGTCATGGTGTTACATGTGTTTATGAAGTTTTTGGTGAATATTTTCCGTCAGCTTTGTGAGTAAAATAAGAATGTGACTTTCATTGCTGTCGTTTATGTCATGTCCTTCCATGTGGCAAATGCTTAAATTACTACCCCTAACAGCCAGCCGGAGCTTAGCAGTTTTGAAAAGCAGTTTAAATGTGCAATGTTTAAATGCAGATTTAGTAGCCTAGTGTTTAATCCTACATTTTGAGGCTCTGGTCTCAAAATGACCTCTGGCATGGTGTTGTTTTTTAGCACGAGAGGTCTTTTTAGCCTAGTTCTTCAAAATAGCATGGTATTTGTGGTGTTTATTGCATTGTATGTAAGGGCATACTTCCATTATGTGAGTAGCTGGTTTGTTTGTGTCTGTCAAGTACTTCAGAGTTTTGTCAGAGGTACCAACTAATAGCTGTAAAAATATAACCCTGCATGACACATGTCATTTCAAGCTTGGAGCAGTCAGTATTAGCTGCCTTCTCACCTTCTGTTTATTCAGTTTACTTGCTGCACAGCCAAATGCTGCTGTATTTCTTCTGTAGAAGGGTTGATAGCTGAATCGAGGAACCTGTTGATTTACAAAATGTTCTTCTGAACGGCAGAATGTGAGGATGGTGTGGAGGGCATGGGCATCTGTGTGCTGCTCTTGCTGCTTCCTGGTCTTTGACTGCCTGGATCTGCTGCTTTGGGAGCAAAACTAATGAAGTTCGGGTTTTTAGTGTTTGCAGCCCTAGATAAGTTATGTGTATGCAGCAGCCAGTTTAGTTCAACTCATAAAAGTGGGAAGCTGCTGAAGACTACTGAGTGCAGGCAGTTGTGGAATATTAAGCTGGGCAATGGTTAACTACTACTTAAATTTGAGATCTAGCTGTTTAAGACTGGAATGTTGCAAACTGGAGTAAATATAAGCTTTGTCTATTGAAACAACAGGGTTGTTAAGCAATTAACTGTGTCCTGGTGGTTGGGATCACACCACTGCTTGGAACAGAAACAGGCTGTCTAGGCAGCCTTAACGAAATATATTCATTGACTCTTTAGGTCAGTCTTCTTGGTGCAATCTTTCATGTTCAGGAACAGAAAAGTGATAGAATTTTATAGCAGAACCTGTATAGTTTAAGATGGCAATAAAAAAAATTCACTGTCTTTTCATACATTCATACTTTTTTACAGCTATCCACCTTTCTAAGGGTTCAGATACTTTTCCCTTTGTACCCAAGAAACGGTCACTGCTTCTGTGTATGTCGATTTTAAGTTGCAGGAATGTAGAGAAGATGCACCCTGCCTTATTTTTAAACTATTTAATTTAAAAAAGGACTGTAAGCTGAGTTTATCATGGTTAATATTGCTGTTAGTATGTCTGCATTCATGGGGAAGTGGACAGTGGTGCTGAATGAGTATTTTAACTAGAATTATTGCTTGATGCAGGTTATACCTTTATTTGTGTGTTGGCTTTCTTTGGTTTTGAAAGAAGCAGACATGGTTGCAACTTAAGGCTGTGACTCTCGTGACTTGCTTAACTATCTAGAAGACATCTGCCCTGTTAAGAGTAGAAGGTTGAGAGGTTATTAGGTAATTCCAGTATTGACTGTTTCCTTATCAAAACATTGGTTAATTTATTTTGATCAGGTTGTAGCTGCTACTGTCTTTCAAGCTTCAACAGCTGCTGTTAGTCATATATCACATCAGAGGTGTGACTTTTATTGGGGAAAGTAGAATAAGGTTTGGCGAGAGCACAACTGACTGTAAAGGGCTGTGGTCATTAAATTTGAGGCTAGACTTAAATCTGAATAAATACTCCTAACATTTGAGGCATCTTCTTAACCACGATCTTACACTGTGTTTCAAAGGTAGTAACTTTAGCATCCAGAGCTCATACATGAAGTTGATTCATGCCTCAGATAAAAATGCAGATCTAAAATCACGTAATGGCAAACACCGTTTTCGCTCTTAATTTAGATGATGGATTTGTTTGTTTACAGCTGCATCATAAACTTAAAGGTTACTTTTCTTTTGAAAGAGTGTGTGCTCAGGCAGCCAGGCGAGTCCTAGGTTCCCTAGCACATCTCCTGCATTGTAAGGGACAGTACTTAGCCCAAACCTGCAAATTGGGATGGTGTGAGCTAAACAGAAATAACATGTGTTTAGTAAAACAAAACCCTTACCCTGTTTTAATTTGGTTTTCTGGGTGTAGTAGCAGATCCTGTGAGTCGATGTTGACTGTTATCAGTGGCTGACTGGCCTGAGTTTTATTGGAAGCTTGTCAGCTGAAAAACAGTAAACAGAACAGATTCAAATGTGTGCTTGATGCTCGTAGCATTGTTTCTGGAGATGCTCTGTTATCTTGTTGTAAAGTTTCATTAGTGCTTCAGATGAGTAGAGCCTGCTTGTGTTAAAAAATGGTTCTTTTAGCAGGCATGATTTATGTAATAAAATGAGTGGAAATTCTTGCATGTTCGTAACTGTGCGGCTGTTTCTAACTGATGGGTGAGATCCTCTACTCGGCTCCAGTTTGATATTGCCCAGATTACATCAGAGGCTGGGGGGTAGCAGTATCTGTGTGCTCTGCTTTTTAGTATTTCCAGGCAAAGAGACTGTTCTGTTGGATGGAGACTCTCAGTGCACACTGATGTCCAGCTTTAACAGCTCCCTGTGGCAGTGTGCGTCAGTAGTCACAGTGCCAGAAGTCCTTGAGCAATCAGGGATCTTCACCAAGACTGTGGTCTGCTCTGGAGCAGTCTAATAGCAAAAGCTTTTTTGGTGGAGGAGGTTTCTTCTCACCTTGTTGAAACTTCCTTATGGTGTGCTCTAATAAAGTGAATGAGGTGGTAAATATTACAGATGGCTTCTGCCTAATAATGGAAATGAAATAAAACCAAATAGATATTAGAGATATGAAGATGGCTCATAGGAGTTTACCTCCAAGTGATTTAGGAAGTGTTAATATCCCAGCCAAGCACTAAAGAGATTTAAGAGTGTGGTTTTAAAGGTGACATTCAAATGCTATTTTAAGAGGAGTGATAAATGCTTGTGCCTTTCCTCTTGCCCTCTGCTTCACGCTGTAGAAGGTCCTCTTGACAGTGGCTACCAGAAGGGTAATAAATGTGCTGGTATTTTCTCCCTAAAACTTGTCTGGGACAAATCACCTTCAGTCAAACAGTCTGGCCTGGCATTTTGCATCCAAAGTGACTGAAAGCATCCCTTCTCCACAACAGAATGCAAGATGTGAAAGCATAAACTTGTAAATCTTTACTTTGGTTGCTGATTAAGGGCAAGTTGGTATCTGCAAATACAGTTGCCACTAAATTACAACCAAGATACAAAAATAGTTTTACTTGCTAAGTGTATGGGCTCCCTCGACTATTGTCTTAAAGTTTATTTTGCATAGTGTTTAAAATTCTGGTTTTAAGAAAAAAAGACAGCAGTAGACTAGCTTTGTTCATAAAAAGCAGATCCAAACAAATCTTTGAAGTTCTTGTGGGCAGAGGATGTGGGACACGTTTTGGAATAGACCAGTCTTCCCTGTGGAAAACCTGAATGAGAACTTTTCTGAATCTGCTCTGCTACTGTGTTGTTGCTTTTTGCTTTTTATTCCTGAAGTCCAAATGTGTACCTGGTTTTTGTTAAGTTCTTTTGCCATTACTAATTCTCTTGAGTGAGTATTCAAGGTTACAATTCTGGAGAGAACAAAACTTCAGTGTGATCTTCGAAAGTGCTGTAGTTGCAGTAGTAGCATGATTACCTGAAGATGAGTAATGATCTCCAATGATACTGTTCCCTGTTACCATCGTAAAGGAAATTAGGATAAGGATTGAGAAATCTACCTTATCATGGGATGAAGCTTTTGAATTTAATTTTCTTACACAAATTGAGGACATAGTTTTGCTGAATGGGAAGAAGTATTATGTCTTTCAGTTTACAAATTCATTAAATTAAGATAAAATGTGTGTGTTAAAAAAAAAAAAATTCCTTCCTAAAGGCTAAGTCTTGGAGTTTGGTCTGTTTTTAGTGGGTCATGTCTGTATGCATTTGAAAAATCTGTTGTGCGTATAACTAACTTTAGCTCATCATAGGACCTGGTGCTTCTGCTTGCTCATCTGATTACGCAGCTCAAGGGAATAAGGTTAAGGACATGCTGTTGGTAACTAGAGCGTTTTCAGGGCTTTAGTTCAGCAGATGGGCTGCTCAGCTATATTCATACATCTGCCTACCTGCTGTGGCAGCTGCTGCTGCTGCGTGTTGTGTTCTTTTGTTCTGTTCCACCCAAGAAAGGAGCACTAGGAAGTCTAGTGAATGGATTAATTTAAGGTTAAGGCTAGTGTTTTGCTTGCTTCCTAACTCTCTATCACAATAAAGCTTTGGATAAAGCTAATGAATCCTTCGTAATGTGAAATAGATTTTTAAGATGTATTTCAGGGGGCTGAAACTAGCTAGTGTCTAAAAAACAGTCAAGTATGTTTTGTTTATGTTGCCTGATGTTATTTATTTCAGTATCTTCTTCTCTTTTCTCCCCCTTCCCCTGCTTTTTCTAGGAGCAGTAACCAGACTTTGCCTGACACTGCGTGGTCCAAAAGAATTAAGGAAATATGGAATGACATGAAGGAGATTAGTTGAGGATTAAAGGCTTTGAGGACAAAACACCTCACTGAGGTGAAGCACAGACTAACGTTCTGGTTGTAGCTCCAAGGAGCTGGGTGCTGAGAAAAGATGGCAGATCCAGGAATGATGAGTCTGTTTGGAGAAGATGGGAATATTTTCAGTGAAGGGTTGGAAGGTCTTGGAGAATGTGGATATCCTGAAAATACAGTGAATCCTATGGGTCAGCAAATGCCCATGGATCAAGGATTTCCCGCTTTACAGTCGTCTCTTCATCATCCCCCTGCAAATCAAAATCAAGCCAAGTTGACCCATTTTGATCACTATAATCAATATGAACAGCAGAAAATGCACCTGATGGATCAGCCGAACAGGATGATAAGCAATGCCCCCGGGAATGGTATAGCGTCTCCTCATTCGCAGTATCACAACCCTCCAGTTCCTCAGGTTCCTCACAGCAGTGGTGCTGGTGGTCAGATGGGAGTCTATCCTGGCATGCAGAATGAAAGACATGGGCAACCTTTTGTAGACAGTGGCTCCATGTGGGGACCACGGGCAGTTCAAGTGCCAGACCAGATAAGAGCACCATACCAGCAGCAACAGCAGCAGCAGCAGCCGCAACCGACACAGCCGCCACAGGCACCCTCCGGACCCCCTGGGCAGGGCCATCCTCAGCACATGCAGCAGATGGGAAACTACATGGCTCGTGGTGATTTTTCAATGCAGCAGCATGGTCAGCCGCAGCAGCAGAGGATGAACCAGTTTTCTCAAGGCCAAGAAGGCCTCAATCAGGGAAACCCTTTCATTGCCACCTCAGGACCTGGCCACTTGTCTCATGTGCCCCAGCAGAATCCCAGTATGGCACCTTCTTTGCGACACTCAGTCCAGCAATTTCACCACCATCCCCCCGCTGCTCTCCATGGGGAATCAGTAGCCCACAGTCCCAGATTCTCCCCTAATCCTCCCCAGCAGGGTGCTGTTAGGCCGCAAACACTTAATTTTAGTTCTCGGAGCCAGACGGTACCCTCACCTACTATAAACAACTCAGGGCAGTATTCTCGATATCCTTACAGTAACCTTAATCAGGGATTAGTTAATAATACAGGGATGAATCAGAATTTAGGCCTTACAAATAACACTCCAATGAATCAATCTGTACCAAGATACCCAAATGCTGTCGGATTTCCATCAAACAGTGGTCAAGGACTAATGCACCAGCAGCCCATCCACCCTAGTGGCTCTCTTAACCAAATGAACACGCAAACTATGCACCCTTCACAGCCTCAGGGAACTTATGCCTCTCCACCTCCCATGTCACCTATGAAAGCAATGAGTAATCCAGCAGGTACACCTCCTCCACAGGTTAGACCTGGTAGTGCTGGAATACCAATGGAAGTTGGCAGTTACCCAAATATACCCCATCCTCAGCCGTCACACCAGCCCCCTGGTGCCATGGGAATTGGACAAAGGAATATGGGCCCCAGAAACATGCAACAGAATCGTCCATTTATGGGTATGTCTTCAACACCACGGGAGATGGGTGGGCACATGAGACCAAATGGTTGTCCAGGTGTTGGCCTTGCAGATCCACAAGCAATACAAGAGCGACTAATATCTGGCCAGCAGCTTCCTAGTCAACAGCAGTCTTTTCAACAGCAAATGCCAACCTGTCCTCCCATGCAGCCTCATCCAGGGATACATCATCAGTCTTCACCACCCCCACATCCTCATCATCAGCCTTGGGCACAGCTTCACCAGTCACCACAAAACACACCACAAAAAGTGCCTGTCCTTCAGGTAAGCTACTTCCAATTAGTAGAAAATGTTCTAAATTACTGTAAATGCCTTTTAGGATCCACAAGAACTATGGTTTCAAAATAGTTGCTTCTGCTTAACTCCTTTGTTTGTTATTGGTTATGTGGGTTTTTTGGTGTACAGAGGCTGAAGGTAAAATGAGGTTCAGGTATCTATCTTTCTAATGTCCTTACAGTAATATTTACAGGATAATGTTATGGATAGACCAAAATGGGATACAACAGGACAAGCTGAATACCTACTATTTTTTTCATGTTGGTTCCTTTGGGGAGAAAATGGAAAACACCTGTGAGAATTGTCATTTAAACTATTAAATTTTTGTATTTGCAACTTGGAGAAAGAAGTGTGTGTTATAATGTGTTCATTTTGGTCAAACCAAGGTCTTTTTTTTTTTAAATCCTAAGGGAATGTTCTGTGGTTTTAAATTAAAGCTGAAATTCTTATATGTGAAAAAAATTTCTGGTGTGAACTTCTTTAACACTAAGTAATGCAACTGAGAAACTATGGGGAAACAGTTTATGGAAGGAGAAGACAGCAGTGTGAATCAGTCTGAAATGAAATCTTCTGAGCCTTAAATGAAATGTTAGGTAGAATTGAAGTTTTATTTTAATGAGGCTCTGATCTGCCAGGTTTTGGTGGCCATGTATTGATTCCACATCATTTTTCAATTAAAAGCTAAAAATGGTAAAACTTAGCTTAACAGGTTTGGCTACCTGCTAGTGTGTTAAGCTTCAGCTGAAGAAGGCTTTTTGGAATCTTCACGTTTGCCATTGTTTGCCTTTGACTCGGTCAGTCAGAATTCAAGAGCTTTTGGTATCAGATGAATTAGTGGTCAAGATATCAAAGGTTTACTAATTTTATTTTTTTTCCAATCAGTCAATAATTAATGCCGAGTGGGTCTGCCCATAAATATTTGGAGACAATTGTTGGAATGCAGTCGTAATGATATGATGCTACAATACACTCAGTAAATCATAAAAACAGCTGTCCTAGGCAGTGTCCCGGGCCTGTGCGCAAAGCAGCTGCTCAGCAGTCCCCTCCACTGCTGCCTGCCGGCTGCTCCCGTTCGCTGCTCCGCACAGCGTGAGCTGGCTCTGGGAATCAGATGTATGCGCTGCGGAGAGGCAGCTGACAAGGAGTGGTAGATGGAGCAGCTCAGCAGCTGGGACAGGCTTCCACATTCCCCGTGGAAGAGAGGAGGAGGGGAGGAGCCCTGCGAGGGAGATCAGGGACTAAGCTGGGCAAGGGGAAAAGTGCGCTCTCTTTCTCTGAGGGAGGAGGAAGCTCTCTTGAAGATGCACAAAGTATATCTTCAAGACCATCTTTTTCTTTCCTCCCTACCTCAAAGCTGGTTTGAAACTTTAGATGCCTGTGTCAGCCCTTCCTCTCTCTGCATCTCCATACACAGACTTTTGTCTGGAGAACCTGAATTACAGTTCTTGTGTGCACATGGAGTTGTGTGTTCCTGTCTGAGAGAGCAGCTCTTTGCCAATGCCTCCTGTTTCCAAGTGTGTGGGTAAGCGGGATGAAAAAGCAGAGAGCTCAAGACTATAGGAAAAAATGAAGAGAATGAGCAGGTATTTGGGAAGGGGGAAATGACAGCACAGAGAAATCAGTACAGAAAGGGTAGGAATGAGAAAAAGAAGTACAGAAGCTGTAGAGCGGAAGCATCTAGCAAAAAAACTTGAAAGAAAATAGTATAAATGGTAATGTAAGACTTCTAAGACAGTAAAGGAACAAAATCCAGTGTCACTGGAATTTTTCATAACCAGTGATGGTGGGGATATGGGAGAAAATACTTGAGGTGGACTGCACCCTAAAGCAGTGGTGTTCCTCACCAGCATTAATTCCTTCTTTTCATCTGACCATCCAGTAAGCCTATTTTTGGCATCAGAAGGTGGTTTGGAAGAAGAAAGTTTACTTGTAAAATGTACAAGCTTGTTAAATGTTCTTGGGACATTTGATTCCCTTTAATCAGTGAAGAGGTTAAACACAGACAACTCAACCCTTAAATGAGCTATGCAACCTATTACAGACTGCTGAACTGCAGATGAATAGCTAGAAGAAAGGTAAGTGCTGAAACTAAATAATTAGAGGAAAACCACATGATAACTCCAGTTGTTTGATTAAAATCAGTAATTCAGACAGTTGTAGCAAGCCAAGTATCTTCTCTGTTAGCTTACTTTTGTTAAGTTACTATCTGGAAAAGGTTACTGTTAAAGTACCTTCCCATTAAGTAATTAGTTTGAGCCCTGCCTGTAGTAATGAAACTCTTTAACAGGCAGGCGTTTCCCCCTTGAAAACTGTTTGGATGAAATGAATATTGTTCAAATCAACGAAAACTTAACTCCTCCCCACCCCCTGGGGAAAAATGCAGATGTGTGAAACCCCTGCTCTTAAGCCTGAATACAGAGTTGGTAGGTCTCCTGTGTCGTGGTTTTCCTTTCATGTCAGTAGGCAGAAAACTGTTCACTGAAGAGCAGTTATTTAAGTGACTGATTTGTTTTTATTTATATAAAATGAATCAACAAAATTAATATAGTCAGTGAAAATGGAAATCACTATGTACTTTAAAATCAACAGAAGTCATCTTAGTAACTATTTTTCAGTGATTTGAAGCTAGCTTTATCATGGGAAGGCTGTAATACTTGTGGTTAACCAAATTACTGTTTTGTTTTTAGGTATGTTGGAAGGAAAGTGAAGTTCTTTTGCTTTTAAGTTGAAAGAAATTTCTGTGTTGATTCCAAGGCTTGTTGTTTCTTTTTTTGTGTGCAAAACTGCAAATTATTTTGGCTGTGAGATGAAGCTGGTGATTGACAATTCATCTGGTTTTGATCAATAGCTGAAAACTAGGCATGGTTATTAGGACCACGTTAGCAGTGAGTTGCTGGCTTCAGTAGGGTTTGATAGATCCATAAGAACCACTGCAATGTTGGGAAGTTCAGTCAATGTGCTTGGTTTGTCCGGCCCTCCTTTGAAGCACTCTTCACTGAAGGTTTTCAGAAGAGCTTGGTGGCCATGGGGTGGGAAGGCTGGCTCTGCTGTGGCAGAGCAATCCACCAAGGGGCAAAGCAGGGAGCAGGAGTAGCTTGCTTGTTTTCATGGTGGAGGCATCTGTCTTGGGCTTGTGAGCTTGTGCTCTCCAAAATACTCAAATGATCTGGAGAAGAGTGAAATGTTAGATGGCAAAATTTCCTGCTGCTGTTAATATACCCAAAGCAGTGCCAAATGCGGATGTGGTGAAGAACATAATAAAAATGAAATAAAATAATTAGAACTGTAATAGGAGAGTCAATTGCTTGGCCATTAAGTTGTGTGAGTCAAGACATGGCCTGAGGAGGTTTAGATTGGATATTAGGAAAATTTTCGTCACTGAAAGGGTTATCGAGCATTTGAACAGGATGCGCAGGGAAGGTATAAAGTTGCCATCCATGAAAGTATTTAAAAGATGTATAGAAGTGGTGCCTAGGGACATGTGGACATGCTTAGGGACATGGTTTAGTGGTGGACCTGACAATGCTGGGTTTACAGTTGTTTTTGGGGATCTTAAAGGCCATTTCCAACCTAAATGATTTTATGGTTCTGTGGTACTTGGGCAGTGAAATGGCAGGCAGACACCTTCTTGGGAGCAGGTCTGGATGTTAGATGGCTGTCTGAAAATATGCTGTTAAAGAAACAGCATATTTTAAAGTTAAAGAAAGAAATCACTAGGAATTGTAGTGAAAGTAGTAGAGAGCAAACCAAAGGTTATTACCTGTATGCATGGTATGCTGGTGAGGTAAGTGCTGTGAAGTTCTGTGTCCCTTCCTCTGGCCTCAGAAAATACAGCAGCACTTGAAAAAGCACAGAGGGTGGTGTTTTAGTGGGGAAGAGAAAGAGAGCTGGTGAAAGCCTCTAAAATTGTGAGTGATACAGGGGGTGAATGTGAAGTAAGGGTTGTTTGTCACCTGTTTTTTGTCTCCTTGAATTCTTTTTAGGTATTCAGCAAGTTGTCAAATGGTGAACTCAGAACTGCACATTAAGATGCTGATCTCTGAGATGTTGCACAGAAAAATGCATCATTATTTGATGAACATAAAGGCACCACATTTGGCTCAGCAGATCTGTACCATGCATAAGTGACTGAGAATTTGTTACTGGTTTGCATCTACTGTGTACATGTCTGGTTCTTGTCCTCTTCCACACTATCAGAGGTGATACCAGGTTAGGCAGGCCTTTGGAGGCCTAATGCTATGCAGTTGTTCTTACATATCATTATTTTCAGAGCATTTTGTTAGTGATAGAGGAAGTGTAGGAGTTTTCTTTGCCAAGAATAGGCTGTCCTGGGTGTGTTGTTACACACAACTTATTTACCCACAGCTACTGTGTGGGCTGAAGTTTCGAGTCCTGTTCATTTATCATGTTCCACAAATGGGATCTACATTATTTATAGTCAAACACAGGAGTATTTAAATGACAAACAGGTATGGTATAACCTCCATGCCTGACTAAATGGGAGAGCTCAACAATGGGCACCAACAGTGTTGAAGGATGCTGGGTTGCAGTGTCCAGGTTCTGGTGGCGAAGGAGCTCATTTTGTGTGTGTTACCGGTTCACTGCCAGGTTTATTCTGCTGGCCTTATTATCTGTGGGCATGTGACTTTGCTTTAAATCATAACTCATAGCTGTGTTTGGTATGAACACATTCTTTTGAAATTTCCTGCCCTCCCTTGCAGGGGAGGAGGCAGGGAAAAATGTCCTGCTGAGTCACCAGCTGTATCACTCCTTTCACAGGCCCTTCCTGCAATTTCAAACCCTGTGTTGCTGCCTCAGTTTAATTTATACTTGGATATACCTGAATGGAGAGGGATATTAATGAAAACTATGATCACCTGCATTGGTTTGATGCACTATTCTAACTTGGCAGAAAGTAGAGGTTAAATCAGTTTCTGCTGGCACACTAAAATGAAGTTGTCTTTCTCCTGGGTGTTTGTTTTAATGCCTAAATGTAGTAAGAAGAGATTGACCCGTAACTGTCTTCCCATGAATTATCTTTCAGTGTGTTTCCTGTAAGTATATGTAGTAGCAAATGATGCCACTTTGAATAGTTAGGATTATTCCCATAAATAATATTCATAAGCAATTTCCCACATCTCCAGAGAGAATTGTTGTCTTTTTAATCCCTCAAATGTTTAACTTTTTGACTATTTTCCTGCTGATAAGTAGAACAAGTCTGATTTATGAAAAAAAAAAAAAAAAACCAACTACCTAGAAACACTATTGGGTACTTTTTGTTTTGATGCAGAGGCTATTTCACACGACTGTTAGCTGGTCTTTTGGGGTACTATATATGCTGCATATTCAGCAAAGTCTTGTGGCTGTGTGCCCCTAGGAATTCTAGTTGCCTTTTTCAAGTATTCACAGACCAGCAAGCCAGTGTATGTTGGCAAGATTTTTGAAGCTGCTAGACTAAATGGAATTAAGAACCCACAAATACTGATCCCTAATTAATTACAATTGTATATTATTTTTATGTGTAGATAAGCATGAGTGTGTGTGTATTTATATAAAATATATGTATAAAATATAGTCAAAATAAGAAGTTGTGCATAGTAACAAAAGAGAAGACGGGAAGAAAATCCACAGTATTCATATAAAAGTAAATGTTGATAGCAGTATTTTTTTCTTAAAAGTTTACAGGCTTCTGCTGTATTTTGTTAAGACTCTGAAGAATCCTTGTATTTGAGCAATCTAAGCAATGTAATTAGCTATAATTTTCCAGCTAAAAGAAAAGCAGACCATAAAATCTACCTTTGGTCAGAAGTGTTGAAGTTATTTCACCCCTGTGGAGTAGAATCGTCTGTTACACAGATAACTTGATCCATCTGTGAGTGAGTTCCCATGCAGGTCTCTCAAAGGATACAATAATTATTATGAAATACTGTGTCCAACAAAAGTTCATATTCTAAAACTCCTCAGTTACATTCCAGTCTAGCAGTTAATATTAACATATCCAGAGGCTTATTTCTTCCTCACCCTTGAAAAGGCTGTGTGTGCTTTTGTAAATAAGGACTTGAAGTGATTCTTCAGTGAATAGCCCTTTGGGCCAAAGATTTGCAGTTTTGAGGTGGTTTTGCTATGAACTTTTTTGTCTTTTTTACTGTTGAGGAGGCACAAGCTACTTCAGGAATACTTCTTCCCTCAGGTGCCATGATTTAAATGTGATGAAAATAATTTGTGCCATTAAATTATCTGCTCTGAAGTTTTGGGTAAAGCCAGTTTGTAGCATTAGCATAAAAACACAAGTCTGCATCAGCATAGTGATTTGTAGGTTTAAGAGTTACCCAACTTGTTCTACAGCGTGGGTATTTTGGAAGTTTCTATGATATGTTGGTGACCTTAATGTATTGTTTCCTGAAATCATTAGCATTTTCTGAAGAATCACCCAGCTAGAAAAATTTTTAAATTTATGCTGCTTGTTTAGTACTTCAGTATTGTGTTCTTATCTGCTGGTGATGGTCACTTCCAGTGGGACTTGACAGTCACCTTGCTTTCCCATGGTCAAAAGATGTTGTCCTACTTTATATTTATTTGAACAAATTTAAATCTGTTGTTTCAGAGAAGCTTTTTTTAATGATTGAAAGCTGACAGTCTAATAAAAACCTTCATGTCTGTATCATCATCAGCCTACAGAATTACAAGGATGGAAAATCAGGTCAAATGAGAGGAAAATGCTTGATTTAAAAAAAAAAAATTAAAACAAATTCTTTAAATACAGTGGCAATCTTAATAAGGAACAAGTTGCAGGCAAAGTAATAATTTCCTGCCTTTTTACTATGGATCCTTCTCCTGGGATTTTGTCCTCCTCTTTGTCGTGGAATTTGAGGCATCCATTTATTTTAAGCTATCCTGCCCTTGCTTGTATCTTGAATGCAAGTGTCACAAACTTGCATAAGTGTGCTCTCTTTTTTTTCCTCTGTGAATTAAACTGACACTGTGGAGTATCAATTCCCACTATTATGGGACACCACCACTTTGAAGTGTAATTTTTAACTTTTGTCTGTAAAAAGTGTTTTCTCCCTTGGTTCAGTGAGCTTTTCACTTTTGAATTTTCAGATTTCGTTCTTTTAATTGTATGATGATACGTGTATTTTACTGGTGATAATGTAGTCTGGATTTGGGGAAAAAAACCCACTTGTTTATTTTTTTCTTTAGAGATGTTATCTGTAAATATTTATAGACTTCTCAAGAGAGTTGTAAAGTTTGGTAGCTAAAGAGCAAGGTTTGACACCCTTGAGTGGTTAAAGCATCTATTTGTACATCTATTCTTTTTAAATATTCTCAAGCTTGCCAGTGCAGTTTAAAGATGGTGAAGATGCTTCTTGGTGGCTGGTAGAGCAGAGTAGGAAGTGTGGGCAGGAAGCAGTGATCAGGTAAGGGGCAGTGGAAGGCTGAGTTGATCTGACAGACCAGTGCTGAACAGAAGGAACAGGGAGGAAATGGCCAATGTCTGTGTTAAAATGGGGACAGAGATGTTTAGGGAGTCACTCCACCTCTCTCTCTGCTTGAATCACCTGCCTCTTGAGCCCTTGCCAGAGGCAGCCATTTGGTGCAGTGGTGCCTGTTACTGCTCTTCACAGTGCTTCAGGGTATACCTTTGTGTCACCATGCTGTGGGCAAATAGCCCACTGACAGCTTCCCAGCATAGCTGTGTGAATTCAGTAACTCGCAATATCTAATCTGCTTTAAAAAAAAGTCCATGCAAATAAAGGTGGCTGTGGCCTGGCATACAGAACCTTTCCTGTTTCCTTGCATCAGCCTGCCTGATCATGTGGTGAACGGGCTTATCTGGCCAGGTCATGTTCCCAGCAGCTCTCCATTGTGTGACCACAAGATCGCCCAAGTTGGTGGTGTAGGAGTGGGCATGGTTGCTGGGGCAGAATGGGAACTGCCTCTTCTTTTGGCAGTGTTTTCAGGCCCTCTAATACCCTTACACAACTTGTGTTTTTATTGCACTTGCCCTAAGTGACCAGCCCTTGAATCCTCCCTCAAATTTTGATAAATTAAAACTAAAACTTAGAAGTCTTTGAAAGTCTTGTTTTATTGAATTAGTGACAAACAGGCAACCTTCCAACTTCTACCGACTTCTCTCTTACTCCACACAAATATTAATGACTGATTTGATTTCAGGAGGGTTTTCTTTGTTAGAAAAGTGGGGCTGTTTTCCAACTGAAGTATTTGCAACTATTTTGTTACTGGAGAGGTGAAAGAACATCCCCTTTCTACCAAAGAGCTTGGCACAATTTCATTAGGTGTGTCATGTTGAAGATGCTTCCAGTGTCAGTTTATGAATTGTCTTCTTTGAGCACTGAATGGGATTTTTTTTCTTTTTTTTCCCCCTCAGCATAGAGAATTGTTTAAAAGCATGGCAAGCTAGAAATAAAACTCAGATTAATTTTTTTAGTCATCTTTATGAGGAAACAGAACTGAGACACAGGATGACTTAAGTGATCTGAGTGTGGGTTTGCTCTTTCCAGAGTTTTTAAATCATTCTTTTTGATTTTACTGTACTTTATACATTACCTACTTAGTTAGAATTTTCTCTGTTCCTGGCAAGGTTGGTGTAGCCAACAATAGTGTTGCCTCTGTTTATGAAGAGGAACATAGAGATGATGGCCATAAATTTTGTAATTTATTCAAAACCAAAATTCATAAAATCCCCAATTTCAGTTCTTACTTGGCTATCTGTTACACTAAAATGTGCCATCTCCTTGCTCTCTGTCACTTCTTCTAGTATTGCTCTTGCTTAAGAGTGCAGCTCAAGAAGACTGAGATGACTAGTCTTAACAGTTCAAAGCAGGAAATCACACTTCTTGTGTAGGAATTTGGTAGTTTTAGAGGTTAACATGAGAGTATTGCAGTTATACAAGATATGGAAGAAAAAAAGTGGATTTTTCTGATTTTTTTTGCTGTTGGGCTGGGAGGAATCTTTGTTCCTTTGCTTTTGTTGTTCCTCAGTACTGAGGATCAGGATGCAGCTCTTTCCTGTACTCCTCTTCAGTGGTTTTACTGTGTTAGCCAAGCTTAGGAGACAGCAGCTCTTGTGTTATGCTAAGCAAGCACAAATATTAAGAACTTCTGGGAATAGGTTCATACTGCATGGGTTGCTGCTGTAGAAATTAAATGTTAAGAAATCACAGACTGATAGAATGACTTGGATTGGAAGGGACCTTGAGGCGGATCTAGTTCCAACCACCCCACCACAGGCAGCGATGCTGTAGTGGGTTGACCCTGGGTGCATGCCACCCACTAGATCAGGTTCCTCAGGTCCCCATCCAGCCTGGCCTTGAACGTTTCTATGGGTGGGGCATTCACAAGTTCTCTGTGCAACCTGTTCAGTGCCTCTGTACCATCTTGAAAGAATTTCTTCTTAACATCTAATCTAAATCCTCTCTTAGTTAAAAACAATTCCCCCTTGCCCTGTCCCTATCTGCATGTGTAAAAAGGTGCTCTCCCTCTTTTTTTTCTAAGCCCACTTTAAGTACTGAAAGTCCACAATCTTAACTAAAGTTGTGACTTTGGAATCTTGGCAGGTTTCTATGGCATACTATTAACCTTTTAATTTTGGAAAATTGCAAGTGTTTGTCTTCATGAATGCAACACATTCTTCAGTATGCAAACCCAAATGTACCACTGATATATTACTATAATGTTGTAGGGAGTGCCAAACATTTATTTAGGCTTCAACTTCCACTTTTTAAATATTTGTATTAAAATATAATTTTAATTTATATTAAAATATAAATTTGTTTATATTTTCTTAAATATAAACTCTTGTTATTTTAGTCATAGAGGAAATTTTCATATTATACAAGAGTTCCCAAAAGGAATGTATACCCACTTGCAGTAGACTTTTCTTACAACAGACTGAATTATTTAATTGGTTGAATCAGAAAAATTAGTCCATGTTAATTGTGCTAGTTAAATTGTGTTTTATTATGTCTCTGTAACTCCCAGAAATAAAAGAACATGACCACAGTAGCTGAGAAGTTATTAGTTCCACAGATTTTTTGGATGTCATTTTCCTGTAAGAGAAGAGAGAACTCATAACTAGCTTCATAACAAACTTCCTAATGTCTAGTAGTCAATATGAACTCGTGTTTTTTCCACTCTGCTTTTACATCTCCTTTCTCTCCAGATGGCCCTCCATCCACTTGCATTCTGGTACTTCATATCTTTTTTGGCCCTGCAAGACTCTGATAAGCGTGATAATACTGTAATTTTCCTTACATGTGAGCACTGAATGATATGAAGTCCTTAATTTTATTTTTGGAAGAAATCTTTCTGTACCAGCCAATTGTTGCTAAATATAGTGGGAGGCTTATAATACAGAGTGCATGTTTGAATTTAAAGTGACACCATACCCTAAAAAGTTGACATCACAGTTTACTTGTACAACTGTGTATGAAATAATGCAGTCATTAGAACTGGTCTAAAACTTAGGGCATTACAGTTGTTATTTGAATTTGTTTGGTAATGGGATCTTGCAGATGTCTACTGGGGCAAGCATTGTCAGAGATGGACATAGGGACACACGCCTGCAGTACCGGAATACTGCTTGGTTTTAAGTGTTTCTCTCTGCAGGCCTCCTTTGAAATACTTCAGGAAAACTTGTTGAAAACCAAATAATGCTGTACCTAGGGTATTAGACTGTGGTTGGAGGAATCTTTTCTGACTGACACAGGTTGGTTGGTTGGTGTCAATATTGTTGGTGTTCCTGTTGGCTGTGCTTGAGGTGCTCTGCAGCAGTGGCAAGTTCCTGCAGTTCCCTGCTGCTCTGTAAAGCAACGCCCAAAAATGTAACTCAGAAACTCTTACGGCAGTTGGGGCGAGTTAAAAGTGTTGCTTTAGACACAGCTTTCCAGCTATAATGTAGCATTACAATATAACTTGAAATCTAGATCTGGTATTGCTGTAGGCATGTCTGATTTAAGATCTGCCTATAGGGATTTTTACATTTTACTATAGGTTGTGTGAAGGATGTCTGGAGCAACGATAGTAAAGATATTTGCACTAAAGATAAGGTATTTCATTGAACAGTGTTAATCAAACAGGTTGGACAATCTAAGTTATGAGTTACCTCAGTTTGTGCTGCTAAATGCGGTTTGTCCACAGAAAATGAAGTGTGGGATTTTTGGTGGGTTTTGTTGTTGTTGGTTTGGTTTTGGGTTTTGGGTTTTTTTGGGGTTTTGGGGGTTTTTTTTGTTGGTTTGGTTTTGTATGTGTGTTTGGGGGGATTTTTTTGTTTGTTTTTTTTTGTTTATTTTGTTTTGTTTTGCATCCTCCCTCCCTGTTCTAATGACACCTTTTGGTTTAATTCTTAGTTTAGTTCAGTTACTAGAGGAGTTGGGAAAAGCCTACCTGTGACATGGCATAGCTAGCATATTCAAAGGCTATTTTCATTTGTTGCTGTGACTATAGAGTCTGAGAAGTACCTTGGGCTCTTTGACATAAATGGATCTTAGCAGCAAATATAACATCAATGGATTTTTAGCAAGTCTGTGATTTCAAGCCCACTTTGTCATACTGAAGTTAATAAAATACAGCAATGAAAAGGCCATATGGAGAACTGCTGTCTTCCCACCTGAAAAGAAAAATAAAGTTGATTACTGATGATCAGTTCTGGTTTTGTATCTCATGTGTATCTGTTAAGATTTCTTTAAGTTGGTGTTTCCAAACCATGGTCTGTTATACCTCTGAAGTCCCCTGCAGACTACGTTTGTGTGGCCTGGGAAAGTTGATTATAAGGAGAGTAGGTTTATATAATAAGCAAAAAATATGTGGGAAGTTTATAAAGAGAGTTACATGTCCACTACCAGAAGCTTGCAGATCTTGACAACAGAAACAAAAAAGAGGGAAGAGGGAAACTGACAGAACAGAATTCTGTGGTGTAATGTAAATCTCACTTTCTGATGAGATCTGCTCAGGCTGGCGTCTGAAATGACAGTGGTTGCATTTCAGTGTAAAGCTAAGTGTAGGGACCTCCAGTCCCAGAAAAGTGTATTGTCACCAGTACTGCTCAATGTCTTCATCAATGACACTGACATGGCAATCAAGTGCACCCTCTGCAAGTTGGCAACACCAGGCTGGGTGTTGAGGTTGACGTGCCTGAGGTCTGGGATTGCACCCAGAGAGAGCTGGACAAGCTGGAGAAGTGGGTCTGTGTGAACCTCATGAGGTTCAGCAAGTCCAAGTGCAAGGTGCTACGCTTACATCAGGGTATCAATTACAGACTAGGGGTTGAAGGGATTGAGAGCAGCCCTGCTGAGAAGGACTTGGAGGTGCTGGTGGATGAAAGACTGCGCATGACCTGCCAAAATGTGCTGGCGGCACAGAAAGCCAGTTGTGTCCTGGGCTGCACCCAAAAGCACTGTGGCCAGCAGGTCAAGGGAGGTGATTCTGTCCTGCTCTGCTCTTGTGGGACCCCACCTGGAGTGCTGCATCCAGCTCTCCGGTCCTCAGCACAGGGAAGACATAGATCTCTTGGAGTGAGTTCAGAAAAGAACATGAAGATATCGGAGGTCTGGAACTTGTCTCCTGTGAGGAAAGGCTGAGAGAGTTGGGGTTGTTCAGCCTGGAGAAGAGAAGGCTCTGGAGAGACGTTACTGCAGCCCTTCAGTACCTAAGGGGGGGCTTATAAGAAAGATGGAGAAAGATAGGTACAGACCTTTTAGCAGGTCTTGCTCTGATAGGACAAGGGCTAATAATTTTAAACCGAAAGAGGACTGGTCTAGATTAAAGAAAGACGTTTTTTATGGTAAGGGTGATGAAGCCATGGAGCAGGTTCCCCAGAGAGGTGGTAGATGCCCTATCCCTGGAAATGTTCAATGGCAGGTTGGATGGGCAGCCTGATCGAGTTGAAGATGTCCCTGCTTATTGCAGGGGGATTGGACTAGATTGCCTTTAACATCTTTTCTGACCCAAGCCATTCTATTATCTCTCCAGGAGGGAGTTCTCTGTTGGCTTCTGATGGTGTATCCACACCTCACATGAAAGTTATGGATTATATAGTGCCACCTTTTCTGGAAAGGCCATGGAAAGACCAAAGAGAACAAACACTAAAAACGTTATGTGTGTTATGATGTTATATTTGCCTTTGGCTTTGAAGGGAACTGGGCATAGCTGAGCCTTTTCTGGGGGGCTGTAGATTTTCTAGTGGGAAGTGTCAGCATGAAACCACAGTCACCCGAGTTTGACAGGTCAGTAAGCCACCTAGAAAAAGATGGCTTTAGCCTGTGATATGTGCCCTCCATATCTGTTAACTTCTTCCATCAGATAACCTTTGTGTAACTTGAATCAGTGGGAATTTGTTGGTGGGTCACACAAACAAGGTCATTGTTTCCATTTCAAAGGGTGGAACTGTGCTGATGGTAACACGCCTGGGGTTATGGAGGTGACCACAAACCTCCTCTGTCTCCCGCCCCCACCATCCTGGGCGAGCTCCTCCACGTCTGCCTGGTGCTCTGAGGGGTGCTTGCCTCAGAAACCCTACCTTGAGAAGAGTTAGCACTGCTTGTTCATCAGCTCCTGCACACTTTCTTGAGTGTCAGCTTGACTTCTCCTGTGCATTTACATGTCCTCAAAAAAGCCTTTGAGTATTGTCTTCTGTGTTGCTTTGTCTTCTAGTAGATCTAGAATATAACCTCTGCAGCTTCAGGATGTGACCTCCTGCATTTAAAGGGCTTTTACTGACTGTCTAATTGGATAATCAAAAATTCTCATGCAGAACTATGGGGACTGGTACATAAAAAGCATACTAGCAGTGCACGTGAAAATGTCTACCTTACTTCAATGTTAGAAAACCACCAGTTTATTTCTTGCAACTTCCAAATACAGAATTACTTAAATCTTGATTAGCATATTTTCCTTTTAACTCAGAAATATTTTCTGTGAGTTGTAGATGCTGAAGAGGTAGATGCTTGTATTCATAATTCAGGCAAAGAAAACATTGTGGGGAGGGAAATAAATATCCAAGAAAACTTCAGTTGTAAGTAGTTGAAATATGATCTGCAGGTTGTCTTGCTTTTTCAGTGATCGGCTGTGTAAGACTTACTTGTAGGTGTAAAAGATAAGAACTCTTCATCCTTTCTGTCTCTTCTAAGTGTCTCTACATCAGTTTGTATCAAACTTAGCCCAAAACAAAGCAGTTTTGTAAACCACTCAATTGCCTCAATGGGTGGGGATAGAAGAAGGGGTTTTAGATTATTAATTAACTGGTCTGGAGAGCCCTCAAAGCAGGCCATGGACTTCTGGGCTGGGAGCTCTGGGGTAATTTCTGTGCAAGAGGTTACTCTTTTTCTGAGAGAAGAATCTGTTCTACCTTCGTTTATCCTCATTGATTCTGGTCTCTTGTATTAGGAATGTTGTGTGTAGGAAGCTCTTGAGGAAGAACAAGTTTTCCAACACAGCATTAGAAAGAGGTGAAATTCTCTCAGGAATCTTTTCAGTTGCAACATTCCTGTTGGCAGGTTAAGACAGAGGCCCAGCAATTGGACACCGGCTCCCTCCTGCACTAACCCACTCCTTACAAGTATATCACTAATATTTAAATGATGTAACTGCATAAATGAACAAACGATGGATGACCAGTAATTAAATAATTGCCTACTTCTTCTTTTCTCAAGTCTCTATTGTCTAGAGTACTTGAAAATAAAAATGACTTCTGCAATGTTTGGGAAAAATTGCCCAAACCAGGGAATAGAAAAGTTATTGCAAAAGAACACTGGGACTGTGGCATCTTTATTTAATAAGCAGCCCTTTCTATTTTAAACATCATTGTTGCATTTTATATGACTGTCATGATACAAAGACAATTACTTGTCAAAAAAATTTTATAAAAACAAACATTTGAAATCACAGAGGTTTTCTTTTGGGTATCTGAGTAATCACATTCATAGCTGTGATGACTCAAGGATGTGTGTGAAGTTAGATTTGTAAAACAGGTAATACTTCAGGGTTTTTCAGGTTATTTTGGCCAGTGTAGTTATAAAAGCTGTTTGGGTAGCCAACTGCTTTTTTCAGGTTTGAAGATAAAACTTCTGTGACCAGGAGCTTGTTTTACCAGCCCTATTAGTCTGCTTAATAGATACTTTCTTCCCCTAGAAAATGAAACATAAATGTTTTTTCTAACCATATTTAACTCTTTTCTGAACTACTATGTTCGGTGTTTGTCATATTCCAAATTGCATTTGTTAAAATGCATTTATTTTTTAATGTAAACAAGATTTTGCTGTTGATTTTTACTGTTCCCAGTCATTAGAAGCAAAGTACTTGTAAAGGTTGTCTGGGCCTTTTGAGTTGAGCTTCCAGTTGTCACGTGTGCCATCTTACGAACTGCTTTTCTAAACCTCATCAAACTTAAAGAGCACTTGGCTTTTGCTTCCAGTATTCCTGTTTTTTGAAATTCTTACCCAAATCAGATTAGTTTGAATGTTGGAATGGCATCTGATTCTGTCCTAAATTTATCAGATGCCAGTTTTATACTCAATTCGCTCTGGTGTCAATTTTACCCATCTTAATTATTTTCATTTCCTGTATTAGGATCTGTCAGTGTTTTGATAAGTAGTAATCTATCTAAAGTAAGTTAAATTCCCTTTAGACTTCTCCTTCAAGATAATCTGTACTCATGTCTGAGGTGTAATTGTTGATGTGGATGATCAGAATTTTGTGCAGTGTTGTACTCTGGCACAAATACTTCCCTAGGTTTACTGGAAACAATCTTGAGAGGCACTTGAACATTTTAATTTTCTTTTCCTCTTTGTACATCACACCAGTTGTTTACAGACGTCCTGTGGTTTAAGTGCAAACTATTTTGGTCTTTAGCTACACAGTCTTACCTTGTTTTACGTAAGTATAAATAAGTAAAAAAAAAATTAGGGATAATAGAATGGCACAAAAATTACAAGTACTGAAGTATTTCAAGTTTGGAAATGCATATGAAATACTGATTAAATTTGAGAGGGCTCTACATTGATGGGTTTAATTTCTGTGTTAGTGTTTTGAAGTTGTGAGGTGTCCACAATTCTGTGCATCTCACTTAGAACTAGGATGGTGAGTAAGCACAAGCTGCTCCACTGCTACCAGAGACATGCAGCTGTGTAATGCCTAAAGGACACCTTCCCTGGCAATAACATTTAAAAATACTAATTCCTCTTACTCATCTGCAATCCTCTTCCCACACCTTGAGCTCAGGACTATAATGGAACCTATTATGGGGAAAAGGTCTATGACTCAGCCATTGAGCCATGCAAACTCTTGGCTTCTTTAATTGGCACCATTAAATCTTTAGTAGTTTTTCTCTCATAATATATAGGTGTCATTGGTATAAAATGCATCACTGCTGAAGATACATTGTACCTTTTTCTCTCTGATTTCTTTGACTTGATCAACTATAGGTGTTTAAAGGCTGGTTAATCAGATTTTTTTAGAATTACTGCTTAACTATTTAGAAGTGTATTGAAAACAAAATGGAAGAAAGCCACTGCACAAATCATTACTTTCCAGGTTGTTTTCCTTTTCTGTTTAGACACGGGAGAGGGAAAAGGAAAAACCTGCCTTTGCATTGTGTTTTATCTTCATAGAAGTTTTTTGACCTGAAGACTGGGTATCTCCTACATGACAGGATGGGGGAAGTTAATTTTTAAGTGTATTACCAGGGGAGAGTTGGCATGATGTAGCTGATTATTTCCCCCCCTGTTGCAGGCTGGTTTTGGTGTTGGTTTGGCAGGTTTTTGATTGTGCTGGTTTTTTTGTAAGATATTGGAAAGTGAACATGGAAACAACTGTAGTTTGGGAAGGGGGTCAGACATCATTTGAAACAATTTAAACACTGAAAGCAAAATGTTTGAATACATATGTATATATTAGTAAATATATGTATATAATGAACAATAGTGGCTTTTAACTCTTCTTTTGTTGTTTTCCCACATACTTAATATGGGACACGTAGAGCTTTTCAGTATTTCTGTTGCTGTAAGCATTAGTGCCTCTGAAAGAGGGGTGTGATGAGGGCATTGGAAAACTGTAATTGTTTGTTACCATCTGCAGAGTCTGCCTTGTCCTATCTCCAGTTGGCAAGAAGGCTTTGGTTGTAACATTTATATATACTTTTTGAAAATAAGTATCAAGAAAGAACTAAGTAAGTGACAGAAAATGTTAAACTATGTTACTTAATGCACAAAATTTAAGTGATAAGTTTACAGAATGATGGCAAGCTTCAAAGCTGTAGTTAAAAGAGATCTGAAGTAGGACTGACACTGCATGTTCCTCATGCCCATAAAATGGAATGTAAGCAGTGTATGCAACCTTCTGTGATAGAAGTAGCTGTTTAATTACTTTGGTTTTATTATTTGAGGTATGGCCTGATAATTTGTTGACTGTATATTATCCAGTAAACCCAATAATGAATATTACTGAATCTCATGAAACAAGCAGACTCTTCCTACAAACCGTGTCTCTCTTTGTGTGTTTGTAAAGAATAGCTAAATGAGCTTTTTAAATGGAAGTTTTAATCGTAATACCAAAAAACTTCATCAACCACTAATTCATTCATCATCTAAACTCTCCTATGGTGTGTATTCCCCATTTTACATATGAGTAAGCCAGGACAGAGGGATAGGGAGTTGCCTGAGGCAAGAGTGATAGTAATGGGATTTGGGGCTTCTTTATGTGTGTTATGCTGGGCTGTATTGCCCCTGAAGCTGAAGCCAGTAGTTATCCAAGTAGGTGCTTTCTTGCAGCCATTGTTGAGTACTTTCCAAGAAGAAGGTCCATGGAAAGTCCTTTGCTGGAGACCCCTCTTAATAAGAAATGAGTACGTAATTTAAAAGAAAAGGAAAAAAAACCCAAGCAAAACCCAACAAAACGAAAGCCTATCTGGAAAAAAAAAAAAGTATCACAATGAGCTGAGGCTGCTAGGAAAAAGTAACTTATCTTTCCTGACTTTCACTGCTTTCATCATTCCTTGTAGTCTTCCCTTTTTCTGTATTTAAGTTTTCAAGGTAACATGAGTCTTCTCTCCAGGATAATGTCATAGTCATTTAGATCTGATTTAATCTAGATGTCTCATCCATCCCATGAACTGCATAAGGCAGCAGATCTGTAGTAACTGGGGAAGAGTCACCCCGTAGGTTAGACATATTATTGTAGAAAGTTAAGCAATAGGGCGTAAATTTTGTTTAGTAGCAACAATTATTCTTTGTTTTTGAGTATTTGAAATACTTAAATGATTTAGAATGTTATCTAAAAAAATAAAAATATGTTTATAATTTACAGTGTGTTTTCTTAGGGTTACAATGAACTTAAATAATCTTTTCAAGACAACATTGCATGTTTGCTATTTCACTTGCAGGCTGGCTCATTGGTCAGTGTCTGAAGAAAGGTTCTGAATTTCTGCTGCGCAAGGACAGTTTAATATTAGATACAAACGGGTTAGAAAAGGAATTCCAACTTATTTGGGATGTCTAATAGAAGTGATAGCGTCAGTGGGATTTTAGAGTTTCTTTTTCTCTCATGGTGTGGTACTTCTTTGTGATTAAGGAAATGGCATTTAGAATGTCAGAACATAAAGTTACAGTTTCAAATTATGATTCTCCTAGTACTAAGTGTGCTCACCTGTACTATGAGATTGAAACAGCAGCAATTAAACACTTTGAGATTTGGAGTAGACATGAACAGTAGAGACAGCTAGATTGAGATATTCTGGATATAATCTTATGGTATCAGAAAACATTTACCAAATATGGTCTTTTTGGAGAAAATTCTGAGATGAGGCTCTTTTAATCAGAAGTCAGCAAATGTAAAGACTAGAATTATTAAATAATAAGAAAAATGGTTGGAGTGGTTTAACTTTCTTTCTTTGGTGGTACCTTAGTATTTTACAGTATTAGAAGTCCATGTGATCCGAGAATTCTGTGTGTTTTTTAACATATGTAGCAGAAAACACTTGAGTACAAGTTGTAGTTTAAAAAAAAGGGCACCAGCTCAAGTAATGAATGAAAAGGATTTCATCTTTTGATTGTGGATACAGTACAACTTCACCTTGCAGAGGGGGAAGAAAAAGAGTTTTGTATTATTTGTCTAGTGTGTCTGTTCCAGTCATTCAGATAAAATATTGTTGAACGTTGGTCAGCTCCAAACTGAAACCAAAGTATACTTATCTGTGCTGGTAGTGTTTCTTCTAATGCTTTCAGCTAATTTTTCTCAATCTGGTACACTTTCATCTGCAGGATATCTTGCTAAAATTATAAAAATACCTTATTGCAAACCATGGAAAAGTTCAGAGTGCTCTGTGATTTAATAAAAATACTTAAGGATATTGTGGAAGTATCTTGGGACTTCAGTGGGACCTTCTTTCTGTGGGCAGGAGTAAAAACTCAGGGGTTGTAGTCCTTTTTCACATCTGTTGAAATCTTAAACATCTAAAGCCATTGCCCTTTCCTTGAACTATTAGAACATGATATATATATTTATACGTTTGTGAAAACTTGTTCTTTTTTTGATGAGGGCATGCAGATAGGGGAAGCGATAAAGTTCTTAGTAAAGACTCTCTATGAATTGCATCCTCTTTTCACCAAGTTTGTCATCTGATGCATGTTTGTCATTAAACTGTGATTGGTATATTTTTTAAATGTGCAGGCTTCCTAAACATGGATGTTTTAGCAAGTCTAGAAGCTGATGGTAGGGAACTTCTAAAACAAAAATGCTGGGCTCTTGTTTTCCTAGGTATATAAGGAAGGGGTTAGGAAAGCGATAGAGAATTTTTATCTATTCCTACTGTATTGGAACACCATACGCTAATAAATGTAATGGCCTAAAAATACATTTGAAAGGATTTTGCTGGTGGCTGCTATATCTTACTATTTTATGAATGTTTGAAGTCTTGCTCTTCAGCTGCTGTCCTCAGTCATGTCTACGAGTGAGGGCTTGTTGGGCAGCTGTGATCTCCAGGCTGTCCCTAAGAGATGGCTTTCTCAGAGGTGGCCTAGTCCCCTTGAAGACCCTTGCATTAGTGTCCTCAGAAGAGGGGTGAGAGGTTGCCCTGGGGCAGGTATGTGTGGCAAAACAGACAGTGAATTACCTCAAGAAGGCTGAAAGGGCTGGCTATGACTGGTGTCTGTCTAAAGCTTCCCAAGACTGGAAAATAACCAAGCCCAGAAGAAAGGCCACTGTGGTGTGCATGTGCAAACAGGGCACGTAGTCGTGGACGTGAGGGTTGAGTTTGAGGACTTTCTGGCATGAGCATGCTGTAAAAAAATACAGAGGCATGTAGTGGTGCCAAGTAATTAGACTGGGGCAATATGCAGTTGTAGCCACATGGTGCCCATCTGCTCCTAGTGGATTTCCTTACAGTCTGTTGCAGTTTGGTTCTTTTGCAGTCTACAACTTCCTCATCAAGGGAAGTGGAGGGAGGGGCACTCACTAATCTTCTGCTCCCTGATGGCCAATGAGAGGACCTGAAGGAATGGTATGAAGCTGTGTCAGGAGAGGTTTGTTTTGGATATTAGGAAAAGGTTTTTCTCCAGAGGTGGTTGGGTGCCAGAGCAGGCTCCCCAGAGAAGTGGTCACAGCCCCAAGCCTGACAGAGAAGCATTTGGACGTTTTCAGGGACATGGTGTGACTCTTGGGGTGTCCTGTGCAGGGCCAGGAGTTGAACTTCGGTGATCCTTGTGGGTTCCTTTCCACCACAGGATATGCTATAATTCTGTGATTCATTGTTAAAAAATGTTTCCTGGCCTGCAAGTCTTCAGCTTAATCTAATGAAAAAACTTGCCCCAAGCATGCTGCCTTTCTCTCTATAGGTGTTCTCCCTTCCTTAGACTAAAGTAAACTTTTTTATTATAAATTACAAAAAGTGGAAATATACTTTTTCTGGATTTAGATAAAGAATACCTTATTAGAGGTTTAGCAAATCAAAAAAGAAGTATTGCTTCTAACTTAACACATACATACATCTAGTATTTTTAGTTTTTTAATACTATATATCTCTCAAATAAACATACAATATAGTATCTTATTACCCTTCACCTTACATTTTTTACATTTATAGCCTGTTAAATAAGTTTTCCTGTTAACTCTTGAGGGTTAGAAGGGGTAGGGGAAAAAAGTACCAGAATAGAAATACTCTTGCTGTTACGGTGTGTAATGCTATTACTGCTACTATTACTTGCAGCAGTGAGAGCACAGATGGAACTTTTTCAGTTGTCTGTGGTCAGAAGAACCAGCGTTTGTACCACATATGTTGGTCTTTGACTTTCCTTGTAGTCATAAACCTGGTGCCGTTTGCTGCGTGTCACTGTGATTTAAATTTGATAGCAGAAAGATATATTGATAGGACTAGATATGATCTATGTAAGATCCCTCTGAAAATGGTTCTCTGAGTGACTTTAGTCTTTTGTAGAAAAAAGCCATAAGTTTTAGAGGACGTTTATCACTTATATTACTGTGGGCAGGCTCTAAGTGCTTAATATACCAAGTCAGCCAGGACTGTTTTGTTGCATTTTCTTTTTCTGGGTGGGGAACAGGGTGTTTAGTGGAAATCATAGTTTGTACCACAGCATCATAAACTATGGTGATGAAAATACAATGTGGTGCAGGAACAGGTTACCCCTTCAGAGAAGATGGATCTCCATGCTTTTGATGTTCAGTAGCTGAATGGAGGGAATTCTCCTGGCTGAGGGAGGAGGCTGTGTGTACAGGGCAGTATGGTTTTGTCTCTCACTTCAGGACCTTGGATTTCAAAGCATGGATGTGAAATGTGCCCAAGAGAAGGATGATGTTTGCATTTGACTGTTTTGGAGGAACTGCTTTGTTTTCACAGTGTGGGGAACATGGAGGCAAGCCCAAGAGCAACAACTCTTGTATATATGCTAAAATGTTAGGTTAGTCTTTTATAATGCTAATTTATTTAATAATAGCAGTTTAATTATTGCTGTTTTGGTTGAATATGTGCAGATGTTTCCTCCCCTATATTCCCCCTTTACTGGAGCAGTTGAAGTATTGTACAGATTCTCTGGAGACTCTTTCATCCTGACATGTTCTTACTTCACTGAGTGACTTCCCTATCTTGCCTGGAGATGAGCAGTCATTGCCTTATCTTAGAGGGGTTGGAAAGGACTGTTGGTAAATCTCCTGGATATTCTCTAATCGAAGGAATTCTCTAGTAAGCACTAGGAATCTTGATAGCTGTGCCTGGGAATAACTTCACAGACATAACTTCACTAAGAAAATATGCACATTTTTAGATACAGATGTTACATGGCAGAATCAAAGAACCATTAAGGTTGGAAAACACCTTTAAGATCATCAAGTCTGACCGCCAACCCAGCACTGCTGTGTTCACCATTAAATGTTGTCCTCGAGTATCACATGTTTTTTGAATACTTCCAGGGATGGTGACACTGCAGCTTCCTGGGCAGCCTGTTCCAGTGCTTGACAACCATTTCTGTGAAAAACAAATCTGTAATATCCAATCTAAAACCTCTCCTGGCACAACTTGAGGCCATTTCCTCTCGTTCTGAAATCTGTTACCTGGGAGAAGAAACTGACACCCACCTCACTGCAACTTCCTTTCAGGTAGCTGTAGACACTGATAAGGTCTCCCCGAGCCTCCTTTTCTTCAGACTAAACAACCCAAGCTTCCTCAGCCACTTCTCATAATACTTGTGCATTCCCTTCAGAAGTAAGGTGTTAAGATGCTTAGAGGCCATTTGACAGTAGGACTCTCGCTGGCCTGCTGGTCATTTTCTCACCTGTGGTATAGACTGCATGGCATAAACTCTGCAAAACTTCTGTGGTAAAACATGTTGGCATTTTCTGGCACTGCTTGATAGTGGAGAACACACAAAGTGAAGTTTCCTTTTACTGTGGACATGCATGGAGGGCAGGCTTGAGGTGGACAAGCTGTCAACATGAGCAGTAAGCTTTTACCAGAAGAATTCTGTGCTTAATTGTCCCACCCTTTCTATGTGTCTCTGCAGCTAGAGCTAGTAAAAACTTGCCAAAAGCGTAAGTCCTCAGTCTGCATAGTGATGACAGAGAGTAGAGAGTCTGGCTGCTGTTGTGTAATATTTAAGATCTGCCCAGCTTGCATTAGGAGCAACCTTATACTGCTAAGTCAGTCTATATTGCAAAGTAATCTCTAGCAAAAACAGTATTAACAAAACATTTGTCTTGTTGACCATCACATCACCAGTTACATACAATTCCTGTGGTAGCTATTGCAATGCCTTACATGTAGAGCCAATTTGGAGCATGCACACTTCATTACTGTAGGGGTGGCAGTTGTCTGAGATTGCCTGATCAACGCTGATGTCAATTCTGATCTATGGGCAGCAACCTAGGAGCTCTCTTATGGGACAAGTTAGTTGTTTCTTGAGCTGTGAACAAGCTGTCATCACTCGTTGCACTGGCTGATATTCCATAGGCTTAGTAATGTGTCTCACTTTTTCTGTGAGCACAAAACACTACATATGATTACTGTAAAATTATAATGGGATGTTTGCTTTTTGGATGGCCACATTAGTATCATTTGTCTTTTATAATCTGTGTTTCTCTGCAGAGTACATGACCAGAAAATAAATAATTCTATTACTGTAGCTGTGCTGAGACTCAGTTAAGAAACTCTGTATTTTGCATAGCATGTTTTTATTCCTCCAAATACTGTAATTGGGTGATATTTTCAGCTCCACCAAATCAGAAATTAGAGTAGTTTTACAGTGGTAGCAGAGGGCACTAAGATTGGTTTTAATCACTTCCACTCCACTGTTAGGATGCTGTTGGCATCAGAATTCTAGTTTTGTGATTCAGAGTTTTTTTAAAAACCTTTGGATCAGCAAGTTATAACCTGTTAGTAATTGTACTGTTTTTTATGGGTTTCCAGTAGCAGTAACAGAGCAGGATGACTCAGAATAATCTTAGATTGTTCTGTCTTCTCCTAAGACTTGATTAAGAAATAAAATGGTATTGCAGCAGCATTTTGCTTAAACATTAACTTTTTTCATGCACAGTAGTTTTGTCTTGCTAGGAAGGTTTTAATAGAAGTTCTGTTTTCTATACACTTTCATCTGTGTTCTGAAGAGGTACGTCCAGAAATTTAGATTCCTTTCAAACCTATTTGCAAAACCAGACTTTCATTGTCATCTGGTGTGATGTCTTTCCCTTTATTGCAGAGATCACTGACAGCGCTTGTTGGTTTATAAATCCCAGTTGTCACTTTGGAACTACAATTTTCTTAGGAGGGTTTCTGAATTACTGAGATAGCAGTTGTTTCTAAACAGCATCATATTCCCCAAAATATTTTAAGTTTAGTACTAAGTATTTTCATATAGTACACTAAAAGAAACATACACATCTTCAAGGTAGTAGTTTCACAGAAAAGCGAAGGGATCATCATTTACAATAAAGGAGAAGAAGCTGATTGGTAAAATATATTTTTGAAACAATTACAAGTGTGAATGTAGTCTTGAGGATGTTTCTGGACTTTACCTAATATAGAAAAAATACTGTACAGCTTTTGCTGAATGTAGGTACTGGCATTTGGCTGGAGTTTTGGAAGTGGTGTTGATTCCTGTTTACTGTGGAGTTTTTACTGATATGTGAGCTCTGCATATGGACAATGTCAGGAAAGTATTTATGGAGGTCTACAAAAGGTGAAGCATGCTTCACATTGAGGGGGCACTAAGAGGAGCCTAATGCTGAAAGTATTCATGAGACAAGTTGAGAATTGCAGGGACAAAGCAATGCATAGAGACATGACACAGAAACTTTCCAAATTAGTCAAGATGAGTAGTTCATTCTAAATAATCCAGAGGGAGGATGAATCCTATCATTAACCTTTGAAAGGAAGAGTCATGGAGCAATTTGGTTATGTGATGGCTTTTAACACTGTTTGGACTGTGCCAGTCAGGAAGGATACAAATTCAAAATGAGTGATCTTTGTGGCACTAGGTAGAGCTGCTGCTGGAAGCATGCTATATAGTCTGTCTTCTGTTTTAAAAGAATTTGCACAGGTTGCTGTTATAACTTCTCCAGAGTGAAGGTGATAACTGAACAGGGTTGCAGTTGAGAATATTCTGTAATGATTTACCTAAAGTGAAATTATCCATTGTATGGAGATCATACCAAAGAGGTTTGTATTTTGAAGTCAGTGGGAACTGAGTGATCACTTGCTTTACTGTTAGACAATTTAGTAAACCAAAATTTAAGAAAATTTAAATGAAGTGTGGTTGTTGTAGATCTTTATTTAAATATGGAAAAGACCATGGAGTCTGGAACTAATACCCACCATGGAAATAAACGTGTAGTCCCGGTAAAAGGAATTATTTTAAAATTTTTTTTTGTTTGGTGCTGATGTTTAAATTTCACAAAGTTAGCTGAGTCACGTCGCACACTTTGCTGCTCTTGCTTCGTACTTCGTAAAGCTCAGTATTGGCTCAAGTTGCTGCTCTGTTAGGGAAGTGACACTCAGCTGCTTTCAGTACAGTTGATTGTGGTTCAATTCTTGTTCAAGCAACAGAAAGACTCTCCTCCTTAACCTCCCTCCCTGCCACTCACCCTCACTGGATTAATCCTACATCTTGTCCATCTTGCTGCTTCACATAACAGGCCTGGTTTGAGACAGCTCTCTATACTTTGTGCTGGGTGGAATGAGCTTATAGTCTAAAAGTGTAAGCAGCTCTGAAACAGAGGCAGGTAGGTTTTAATTTTTCAAGTCATGGTGATACCTGTTTGGAAGCTCAAAAATAGTTTTGAATTCCAGAAATTTTCCAGTCTAGAAACAGATGATTCTATTTCTCTAATAGTGTTTTCATTTTTTATTCCTTGGATGTCGTTGGCTCTTACTGACAATGCTGTGTAGCCTGTTGTGCCACAAATTGTTTTAACACTTCGGAGTTCTTGAAGAATCTCTGTATTTTCTCTAATAAGCTGCGATCTTTAGGAGTGTCCTGCATTGTGATATTGCATGTTAATAGCATTGATTAACTGTCGAGCAGTGGGAACTGATGAGAAAATGTCCATTGTAAAATTAAATGGAATTACTAAAGACTGTGCCATGCTGCTGGTTAGGGAGGTGACTAGCCCCAGTAGTCGCTGGTAGGAGTATTAATGTGAGCTCCAGGTTTTTTCGCATGATTAAAACAGGCCATCTGTTCTTTGTTAAATGTTTACAAAAACAGCTTTTCTCTAAAAGATTTAAAGAGATGTGGGTCTAGTAAACACACCAATATTTTTGAGCACCTTTTTCACCTTATTTCAAATAATACCAAAAATAATTCTGCTGCAGTATCAAATAGGATGAATACCTATTTTTGTTTAATCTCCACTGGTTTCTTTCCCATGGAAGATTAAATTCTGTACTAACATACTAAATTATGGCTTTGTTACTACTAAAAGCAGGAAGAGAAGCAATTTGTATGAAGTATGCAGAAACATTTTTTCAATCTTTTGGTAAAAACTTGTAATATACATATTTTAAAAAATTCTATAAATGGAAAATGGGGTTCTTTGATTAGAAATTGTGACCCTGTAACTAGAGCTAATCCTTTCTAGATTTAAAGAAGTAGAACTATTTGAAATAATTCCCTGTGGTAAGCTTAATCGAATATTTATAGTGAAAGCCTGTTGTTCTTCCTTTTCTCCCTACTTAAGAAAGAGCAGACAACTGGTTTGGGGTAAGAAAAGGCATCTTTCAAGCTTCTTCCAATCTCTTCTCAGTAGATTTGTGCTGCTCCTACACAGCGTCACACTAGGGAGCAATGTGGGGTTGTCGGTTAGGGATAAACGGTTTAAGCATATTGCAGAAGTACAGCCACAGACTTCGTAGAAAAATAAAAGTATTTAAGCTATTTCTTTGAAAGAATGCTACAGTTTAGAAAATCACATAAAAGTGAATTACAAAATGTGCCAAACTGCAAGGGGAGTGGCATGTGGCAAAAGTAATACAGTTTCAAGGTATAGGAAATACAACCTACAAAGCCTAATTAGGGCAGAGTTGTCTTTTTGTAGCTTCAGTGTTCCAGAGATTGTGAATGATATGAACCAAAATCATAGTATTTTTATGCTTGGTAATGCACATAACTTGATCTTTTAAATAAAAGGCAGTAAGTTTGGGGTTTTTTGATATTTATATCAGGCATAATGTTTCAGTCTAATGTATAGTCTTCAGTTGTTTTAGAGCCTGAGAATGACACTTGTGGGTAAGGTTTCTGAAAAGTAAGAATCTGAAATTCCGCAGGGTACTACAGTGTGGCAGCAATTGCTGCCATTCTCAGGACCTTACCTTCTGTCCAGATCTCACATTAAAACTGCAAATGTCAAGTCACAAAGGGCTGATGCTGCTATTGTGGAGATTTGGAAAGCTTTGCTTTCAGATTTGCTTATGACTCTGCTGAAAGTTGCTGTTCAGACTGAAACAAACAAAAACAACCCACAAGTTGTCAAGGATTCATGTTTTTGAATACTGAAGCATGTATAAAATATAATATTGATTTCAGTGACGGTCATAGCACTAATGAAGTTGCAATGTTGAAAATTTTGTAAAATTAAATTTACATGGCATTACTGGGTTTCTTGTGGTTTTTAATATTTGTTGGCTAGGCTGTTTCATATGCATAGGAGGAAGTAAAATAAAACTACTGATTTTGATCTGTTCTAGAAAGTTGTGCCTTTTATACATAAGCTTTTAGGTAATCGTAAAAGTCTCTCTCAATATGGCAACCAAGTATTGTAGTGTCGAATTGAAGGTACTTGCTCAACACAAAACCTACAAATAATGGAAAGAAAACCCTAGAGTTACATCTATATATGTTATATATAGCAGGTGAGCAGCATTTTAAAACAGGATTGAGGATGGTAGAGGACAGCTCAGTGAAAAAATTGGTGAAACTTGCACTTCAGATTTCTGCAAAATGTAGGATGCATGAGATACAAAATAGCAGATAATGCAGATATATATTGACTATCTTGCAATTATACAGGTTAAAAGTACTGTTCTTAAAATCCAGGGGTAAGAAGTACTTAAAGGTGATCTTGGTAATATTCCCGTATTTCTCTACCTAAAAATAATGGTTAGTACAAGCACATAACAGTCTGAGGTAGAGAGAAGGCCATTTTATTCTGCGTGATATAACAAATCTGAGGCACTCAATTCAGTCAACCAAATTCAGAACCAATCAGAACATTTTAAAAGATGTCTATTTCATGTAATGTATAATTGTACTGCAGAACTCATTGTTACCACTTAATTTCTGGGATAGTGTTTTCTATACAAATACCCAGTTTTTGTGAATTTTCCGGTGTGGATATGTACATGCCAGTGGTGACTACAGATTTCTGGAACAGGTGTTGATTCGTACTTCAGGATGCCTAACATGAGATGGTCTTGATGTGGGGCTGATTGATGCAGTGCTAATGCAATGAGTGCATTGGGTTTGCATTACAGCTGGGTTTCCACTGCAACTTAGACCTGTTGCACAAAAAAGGAACTTAATAAGCAGGTGGAGGACAGAAACATGCAGAAGTCACCCTGGAAGTCCTTGGTTAAGCCAAGGAGACCCAGGCCGTCAGTCTGTCACTCAGGCCTTCCCTCTTGTCCTGTCTCTTCCATGCAGAACTGTATTGTGTAGCATGTACCATTCAGACCTCTCCCAGACAGCAGAAAAAATCCTTAACTTTCTGACAGCCTTGCTCCTTTTGCTTCTGAGTATGTGAGTGTATTCAGTACAGTGGTTTTATGTTACTGTGAAGAAATGCCAGAAGTAGTTAGGACTACACTGGTTCCGTTTGTTTACATTCATAAAATTATATTAATATATTTGGAAATATACCCATGCATTCACTTTCTCATGTAATATTATCAAGAATTTTGTTTCCTAGATCTTAAGTGCATTTCTATTTGGATCTAGGTTGCTGAAGTAGATATATATGTGTATGCCCATCAGCTCTCCTTATGCTCAAGGACTGGTTTTGTATTCATTCATTTGCACTCTTGTCACTTCTAAGTAAGTGCCATTAGAAAAAAACGTGGAGAAAAGGAAATGCGAAGAGCATTACAGTTACACTGGCACTGCTTCTCCTAGAAGTAAAATTCTTATTTCTTATAAAATTTTCTTCTGCCCAATTCAATGGATCAAACATCTCAAGTGGCTATCCTTTGACACCATGACTAATGGGGAAGTTGTCCACCTAGTATCATCCTGACTTAATTTTTACAGAACAGAAAAGGAGGAGAAACAGAGAGAAAGAGTGTAGGTAAAATGGTCTGACCATCTATGTAGGTGCAAGAAAGGCATCAGTATGGTGCCATGCTATTACTTTTCTTCTAGAAAAGCACTCTCATCCTGCATTTATAACCATGGGCAGGCAGGGAGAAGCAGGTCAGAGCTTTGATATGCTGCAAAGTCATGGTGGAGCTTAGATAGCTTTTCACTGCAGACTCATGGATCTTTGTGTAGAACAGAACCATTAAGGTGAAAATAGTTGTCAATATATCCAATGTATTTTAGTCTGGGCATTTAACATTTGTGTAACTATACATGGGTTTTCCTCTAGCTTATAAGTTTGGTGTAAACCTGATATGCCATAGAGACTTTGAGATCGGATGTTTATGCAGGTTCATAAGCACTTACTGTAGTTCTCTGTCCAATCTGGAGCAGGAACAAATCTGTTTCAAGTACAAACTGGAAGCTGTGGATCTTGGACATAAAACGTAACACTGTAATACATTTTCAAGTGGCTTAATCCTTCACTTGCTGATCAAAATACCTCCTGTCACCGATGAACCAATGTAAATTGCCTTGATTAATTTTTTATCAATATAGCCTGTGAATGTACTTTTATTCTCCTTCGAATGTCTAGAAACAAATTTTAACAATTTTTTTCTCCTAAGGACAAAATTCCAGTGCAGCTGAATAATTTGTAACAAGTTAATCATTCTGCTAACAACTATTTTGAAATGTCTGAAACAATTGCATTCCTTTTGCATCTACGTGTTGAAGACTAAATGTTTTCTATATTTCCACTTTATCCGCTTTAGAATAATTTTACCCTTGATTATCAAGAATTTCTGGTCATTTTGCTACTGTTCTGACTGCAAAAAGCTTTGTTCTTTACTGTTTAATGCACAGTGTTTCAGATATGCTGACTCTTGTTAATAGGTTAATCCTGGGCTTAATATTTTCTCCCTCTGTTACCTCATGCTCTGAAAGAGCAAAGTTTTAGAAATCAAAGTTGCAGATCTACAATTTTATTTCTATTTATCATTCTCAGCATTCTCCGTCGGAACCCTTTTTAGAGAAACCAGTGCCGGATATGACTCAGGTTAGTGGACCGAATACCCAGCTAGTGAAAAGTGATGATTATCTGCCGTCAATTGAGCCGCAGCCACAGCAAAAGAAAAAGAAAAAGAAAAACAATCACATTGCTGCAGAAGGTCCCAGTAAAGGTTTTGGTAAGGAAGACTTTCCTGGGGGACTTGACAGCCAGAATCTAAGCAGAAACTCAGTGGATTGCTCCCAAGAAGACAAGAAGAAAAAGAAAAAGCCCAAGGCAAAAAAAGAACCGAAGGATCCTAAAGAACCCAAGGAAAAGAAGGAACCCAAGACCCCCAAAGTCCCTAAGACCCCTAAAGAGCCAAAGGAAAAGAAAGCAAAAAATACCACGCCAAAACCCAAGACCAGCAAAAAGGCTAGGTAAGTCAGGAAACTTGTATATGCAATGAGAGAAAAACAGTGTGTTTGTGGGATTTCTAGAGCATCTGTGCTAAATGGCGTGGGTGGGGAGGAAATCTTGTTTTGTCGTTTGCCTTCTACCATCTACAACATCATGTTTTTGAGAAGCTTGGGCACATTTCTCTTGTTTGACTTTCCTGTTTATGGCTTCACAGTTATTTTAAGCAAGCTGGAAAGGCAGAAGGTTAGTTTCTCCCTTTCAAGGCAGAAAAGTTTCTGGATGTATTAGATTTCAAAACGAACTCACTCTTCTTTAATCCTCATCTGTCCTTGTGTGTGGTTTTTGTGTTGAGAAATTAAATTGCTTCAACACTAATGCAGGTTTGACCAAATTCAGAGATGAAGGCTTAGAGTAAAATGGTTTGATGATGTTTTTCCCTAAATAAAGAAGTTAGGTACTTCACGTTGTTGTACACTGTACAACCCTTACAGACACATTTTTATACTAACACAACTGATGGGCTCTAAGGTCTGCTGTTAAAAAGGCATTTTTATATGGATATTAATGTGTTCTCACCATAAGGATTATATTAATTTTCCTGTTTTGTGTAAAGACAATTTTCCTAGCAGAAAATCTTAGTGTGTAGACCAGATAGTTCAACTCTGTTTCTGGACTGGGTTTCTTAACTTTCTATTGAGCATGGTGTATCTTTATCAGGATAGGCTTAAAATGCTACAGAGTAGTACAAGAAAGAATAAACTGTCGTTACACATGAGTAAATGTGTCACAGGTAATAATACAGATTCTTTCCTTGTTCCTCAAGTCCCTAAACACCGTGGTTTTAAATGCCTACTTGGAAGAAAACTGAGACCAAAAAGACATTAAAGCTCAATATTTTTTTTTCATTTGTACCTAGAATTTCTTACAACTGTTCTGAATTTGTTCCAAACATCTGAATCTGTTTTTCAAGATGTGGTTAGAGTTATAAAATATAACTTCCAGATGGAAGCACAGCCAGACTTGGTTAATCCAAATCAGTTTGCAAAATCCATTTGTATTAGGGTTTAAAAATTACAGTTAATGAATCAGCTTTGCATATATTCTACAAGACTGACTGTTTATTGGTTAGGTTTGATACAGCTCCATAGCTAAATGAGGATGAACAGTAAGACGTTACTTGTTGCTTCAGCAAGACAGAGAAGTTTCTATACTAGCAGAGATGATGTTTCCTGAAGAATTTCTAAACAGTGGCTTGTAAAACCAAGTGTTGTTGTGTACAGGTTTTATTAACTTATCAGTAAATTACAGTTGATCAGCTTATCCGTACTGCAGCATTTACTTTGGCTGTGTACTGTTGGAACCCAGGGTTCCAACAGTGTACCAGACTGTCCTAAGGATGGGGTTTACATACACAGCAGCAATTCACAGCTTAGAAAAATCTCTTAAGTTATAAATCACCCAGTATGTATTTTTGAAATTAAAATACTGTATCAGCTAAACCAGCCTTTTCATAGAATCACAGGATGGTTGGGGTTGAAGAGGGACCCTGGAGATCATGTAGTTCAACCTCCCTGCTAAAGCAGGTTCACCTATAGCAGGCTGCACAGGGTCCATCCAGGCGGGTTTTTAATATCTCCAGGGAAGGAGAGTCCACAGACCCTGTGGGTAGCCTGTTCCAGTGCTCTGTCACCCTCAACGTAAAGTTTTTCTTCTTAGACAGATGGAACTTCCTGTGTTTCAGTTTGTACCCACTGTTCCATGTCCTGTCAGTGGGCACCTCTGAGCAGTCTCTGTCTCCATTGTCTCGACACTCATCCTTAAGATACTTGTATGCATTGATAAGATCTTTTCTCAGTCATCTCTAGGCTAAACATGCCCAGCTTCCTCAGCCATTCCTCTAAAGAGACATGCTCAAGTTCCCTAGACTCACAGGTTTAAAGGCTGACCCAGCTACATAATAAGTGTTACTGAGCATTTCCTACATTTTTGCTGCCAAAAAGTAAAAAAAACTTTTACTGCAGGACTTCTCAATTGACTAGAGTGAAGTCTTGTTTGATAAACCATGGTTAGAAGGAGTCTGCCTCAAAAACACCCATGGGTGACAGTCTGGACATCAGAGCTCAGAGCTGGTCTGTCCTGTCCACTCAATCCTAGTATCTCTATGCACATCATCTCTAAATTCTGGGACATGCTGTGCAGATTAAAGGAGCAGTGTTTCCTCTGAAGGAACAAAACACTGTTTTCTTAGCTGTGTTCATAGGAGAGTCTTTATCTTCTTTCCCATACAATGACTCTTGTCCCTGGCTGGCTAGGTGACTTACAGTATTTTAGTAAGTACTAAGCCCTGTTGTTTTACCTGTGAGAGAAACATGTTTGGAGCAACAGTAACAGCATTCAGTGTTCCTTATGCTTACTCAGGGGTGTGGAGAAAGTCCTATTTTTGCTGTAACAGGCTTGTGCCTCTCGTTACCAAATGCTGTCTTGAAAACAAGGTTGTTCTCATTTTGTGGTCTTGTCAGCTTCAGTATCAAGCTTCTTTGAAGAACCCAGAGAATGTGTGGGGATGCTATGCTGCCAAAGAATTTTAAATTGGTGAAAGAAATGTGCTTACTTTGGCAACATCACAGACTGGATCTGTCCATTGACAGATCACTGAATCGAGTTTTTAAATAAATCAACAGTCCAAATGTTTAATCATATAAACCACAGTGTTTCAGCAGCACTAACTCCGGAAAGGAAATATTACAGTAGCTGAGATGAGTGAGATTAATGCAAGTTAATACAGATTATGGATGATTATGTAGAGGTAAAATATTTTGATAAAGTTAGTATCTAGCATGTCATTACTGCTACCGCTTATATTGCTCAATATTTTACTTCTAAGCATTGAAAAGGAGTAGTGTGGTTTAGAAATCTAAAAATGCTGTGCATAACTAATGGTCCTTATTCCTGAGAAAGATGATCAGCTTCAATAGAAGAGTTCTGCAGTCATGTAAAATTAAGGTAGATAAAGTTAGGTATTTGTTGAAGAGCAACATGTTTTGGATAGAGCATAATGAGTCATTAATAGTTAAGTTTGACACAGGCTGTATTAGAGCATACACAGGGAAGAAAAAATCTGGTGTTTAATTATCTTAACCATTTTGTAATTTAATATAGCTCATAACCCTATTATTTTAGTTCCAATTTCAACTAAAAGTATAATCCTTTTATGTAACAAATAATAACAAAACTCCAGAAACTTTGTCCTTCACATCTCTGTTACTTTTGGTGCAAGTTGAGACAAAATGAGCAGCCTGCCTCACTGAAATGCACCTTCATGTGAAGGACAAGTCAGATTGGAAAATGGAAGAATCTGGTTAATTTCCTGGTGGTTTTAATTGTGTCATGGGCTCTCAAAAAGAAAGAAAACGCCCAAATAGGCTGCTAGTATGTTACACTGCATAGTGAAGGAAAGAGCACACAATAATATTGTACTATTACAGTTTAAGGGCTATTAGCCCAATCCTGCCAATACTGAAATACAAATACAGTGGTGGCTAAAAAAAAAATAACATTGGCAAAACAATCTCTTGTGGACCAAACTAGTCAAGTTTGAAAGCAAACTGTAGGTAAACCTAGGATGACAAGTGAAGGGTTTTCGTTAAATTGGGTGGGTGCTGAGTATTATGTGGGCTCTAAATGTTGCGGAGCCAGCTTGCAGGCACATGCAAAGCAGGCAGATTTTTCCAAAAGTAGATGGACAGGAAAAGGCAAGTAATCCTACTGAATTGCAAAGTCATGGCTCAGATGTCTGTTCCTCCTGTGCCTGTCCCTGGAGGAGATGAGGACCACCTGTTTGAGAAGATCACGCTGCAGCACAGCTGATATCTCTCCTGCCACTTCCTATGAAACCCTAGAGAGTGGCCACTGATTATGGTGGCAGGAGCAGTAACTATTTGTAAGGGCCAAATGGCAGCTATTTGCAGTATCTCTTGCCTCGTCCCATCTCCTCAAAGCAGTGTGCTGTGCTTTGCAGGGCTGCTCATATCTGCTTCCTCCCCTCCCTGTGGCAGGGAAAGCTCTTCATCTTTCCCACACACTGAACAGCAGCCTGGGACACAGTGTAGGGCAAGTGGGTTGTGGCTTACAAGGGAAGTGCTAAACATGAGCATAATCACAGTTTCTAGAGGGAGGTGGAGAAGGGCTTTTTGGCACATGGTTCGGCTGTTTGTTGTATCGGAAAGGGGATGGCTCCTGGCCACGGAAGTGGGAAGAGGCTGCTGTGTGGGGGAGCGGTGAGGATAGCAGAACGCAGCACCCAGGGGAGCTGGAGGACAGGAAGAGAGGTCCCGAGGCAGTGGTGGTGGTTTCCACTCCCAAGGTCAGATCATCCTGAGCAAGGCAGGAAGGGGCTGCCTTTGGGAGAGAACAGGAAATCGTGCGAGATTTCCATGCATGTGTCCGCTGAGGCTGTTCCTGTTCACACCTGTCCTCATCTCCCTTTTGAACCAGCCCAGCTGCCTGATATTTACCTTTGCTTGTGCTGCAGGGCAGGCCTTGTAGGCTTCACTATTACCGAAGCTTTTTAGTAATTTGGCTGACTTTTCAGACTGGAAAAAACCTGTTGTTTTTCCTACTTTTGTGATCCATAAAAATGGATTTAAAAAGAAGTTTTGTTTACACTAGGAGCTTTAAAAAATAACCATTTTCCTTGGGTAAGGCAGTACAGTATAAAGCTCACATCTCTGACATTTTGAGAAAGTGGGATTATTTTTCAATTGTTTTTATGCTCCACAGTGAATGTGTAAAGTTCGTCTCAGCCAGGTTCCAATCATGCATCTGTTACAGGACAATGTTCCCAAATGGTAAAATAAAAAATCAGTAATCCATCTGACTTATTTTAGATATAGAATTATAGAAAAAAACAGCATCCAAGTCATGATAGTTGTCATAAATTATACTAATAAACAGATCTATCAGTTACCCAGATCAGGTGAAATAGTTACACAGTGTAAACGTATGGGCTAATTACTTCCCCTCTTAATGCTGAAAGCATGTCATGATTTTGGGGTCATTTTTGAGTCAGATGGTTTGCCCCTGTAAGTTTCTGGAGTTTCATCTAGCTCTCTTGGTGGCTGCTGGGCTGACACAAAACACTTTGTCGGAGTTTGGATATCTTTCTCAAATTGTAAATCAAGCTCTCTTTTCAGTTGTCCTACTTACAGTTTTCCTCTTCATCCTCTTTTTCTTCATGTTGTTTGCTTGTTTGACCTTCTGCAGGTTGTCTTCTTACTGGTCCCATTTGGTCAGTATGGTGTGCAGTCCTCGAGGGTGAGAGGGTGAAACCAGAAAGTGATATTGGACAGCGAGATTGTAAAAGATCTAATCTGAAATGTCTGTATTTATATCACTGGAATTGAGGGGCGAGTTTAACTGACAGTTTTGAAATACTTTAGTATTTTGTGTGTGGCAAATACTGCTTCAGTTTGTCCTAGATTTATAGTTCTCATTTTGGGACTGGACACTTACCTTGTCACTAGTGGGCCTTGGCTAAATTTTGCATTCATGCATGTGTAAAAACAAATGAGAGATGGTTGCCTAAATATGTATGTATGTTACAGTTTACCTTCCTTATTGCCAGACTTGGAAAGTACTAATCGTGTGCACTCAATGTTGAGCATTGACAGGGATACCTAATGGCAGGGTCTCTGAGAACAATCTCTAAGTACCTGCCTGTTCTTCATGTGGAAAGGTAATTCTGTTCCAGGCTAATGCTGTTCCTGAATGGTCTTGAGTATGATCTGCTGGAAAGTGCAAAGGCTGAGTCAAAAGTGGGTACATTTAATTGTCAGGAACAAATCACACTGGCTCTGCGAAGATGAAGAACAGTTGCTGACAATGTAAGGAAGCTGATGTTCCTCCCACTGGCCAGATGAAGCTCCTGGGTGTGTGATGCACTGGGAAGCAGTGTGTCCCTGCATTTAGAAGGGTAGTGCTGTTCTTCTATTTCTACTCCACCTTTTTTTTTCCCTTTCCTTCAAAGAAGTTGTAGCTGTGCATTTAAAAAGAGCAATTCTGTTGCTGAATTTAGAACTTAAAATTCCCTGTGGAGCTGCACACGGGCTTTGTTCATCCCAGTTTGGTGGCTCTTTCATGTGTGTGTTTATAACTGGCCTGGAAAGGGAAGTGATTTGAAACTGTCCGATCTCTTCGGCCGCGTCTCCGTTGCCGAGAGTGCGTGTGTACGCCGAGGCGCACGGCTCGGGAGTAGATACAGGTCATGAATGGCTCGGAGAGGGAAAGGTCTCTGAGAGGCCAGAAAGGAACCCGTGTCGGGGCGGACCTGCCCGCAGCGCCGGGCTCTTTGTCTGCACCCGGCCGGCCGGGAGCGCAGCGCGGTCGGTGGGTCGGCGGGTCGGCGGGCCCTCGTTAGCGCTGCCCGGCCTTTCAGCAGGCTGGTGTTTTATCCCGCCTAGCCCACGCTATTCTTCCCGGCTTTAAGCCTGTTATTCACAGGCGGCCGTGCACCGGGGGCACGGCACGACGGCTGAGCTTTAATTGCGCGCCCCGCTCCGATTTACGGGGGTCAGGGGCGAAAGGCGCTGGGCTGTCAGCGCGCTTCACCTGGCGGCGATCTTCACCTTCCATTTAAACAAGTTCGAGAAATGCGTTAAAGCGGGGTTTTTTCTTTGTTTTGTTTTGTTGCTGTTTGGTTTTTAGTTTGTAGCTGGTGTTTTTGGAAGCGGTTTCGCGGTGATTTGATAAAAGCCGGTGTGTGTGCGGTGGGGGTTCCCGTGCCGCGGCCGCGCAGGTGCCGGGAGCGGGCGGGCGCTGATTGAGGGAAGCAGATGGCAGCGCTCGGTGGCCGCCGGCCAGCGGAGCAGGTGCTGGTCACGTGGCCGCGGGTTGCCGGGGCGACGCCAGCGCTCTCGGCGTGCGGATGAAAAGGCGAAGGGGGCCCCGCTTCAGCTGCGGCTTTTTGTGCCATTGGTGGCAGCCAGAGCGGAAACAAGCGCCGGCGGGGAGGGAGGGGAGCCCGCCGGGCACCGAGGGAGGGAGGGAGGGAGCGAGGGAAGGGAGGGAGGGACGCGCGCTGCCCGGCCCCGCCGCCTCTCGGGGCTCGCCCTCTGCCCGCGCTCCTCCCGCCGTGCCCAACTCTGCCCCCGCTGTGCCCGCGCTCTTTCCGCCGTGTCAAACTTCCCCCCGCCCATCCCCTTTCATTTTAATTTTTTTTTTTTAATTGTCACAGTTTGAGGTGGGGTTTTTTTGAGCTGTGTCGAGTCCTGTTAATTTCACAAGATCACGGGATTGTTAGGGTTGGAAGGCACCTCTGGAGATCATCTCATCCAAGCCCCCTGCCGAGTCAGGGTCACCTAGAGCAGGTGACACAGGAAGGTGTCCAGGTGGATTTTGAATGTCTCCAGAGGGGGAGACTCCACGACCTCACTGTTCCAGTGCTCTGCCACCCTCATTGTAAGGAAGTTCTTCTTCATGTTGAGGTGGAACTTCTGTTTTTGTTTCTGGCCATTGCTACTTGTCTTGTCACTGTGCACCACTGAAAAGAGTCTGGTACCATCCTCTTGACACCTGGTATTGAGATATTTATATGCATTAATGAATCACAGAATTATTAGGGTTGGAAGTGACCTCTGTAGATTATCTGGGCTCAGTCTTCTCTTTAAATAGGCCCAGCTACTGCAGTCTCTCCTCATAAGAGAGATGCTCCAGACCCCTAGTCATCATTGTGCCCCTCTTCTGTATCCTCTCCACCAGCTTCCACTAGCTTCTTGTTTTTGTTTTACTGAGGAGTCCGGAACTGGACACAGTACTCCAGATGTGGCCTCGCTAGGGCTGAGTAGAGACAATTTTGCAATAATACAAATCCGTGTTCAAAACTCAGGGGTTTTTTTTTTGGGTTTTTTTTTTTTTTGTTTTTTTTTGTTTTTTTTTAAACTTGGAAATCAGCGTCGTTAGTTTAAGCATAGGATGCAAGGAGAAAATATACCATAGCCAAGTTGTCACAGTCCTGAGGAGACATGTGACTGTATTGGGAAATTTTAAATTACAGCTCCAAAATACACTATTGGTGGGCTAATGTGCTGATCAAAACAAACAAACCTAAAGCTGATGTTTAAATGAGAAATTACAAATGTGAGGATCATGAAGAAAGAACAAACCCTAGGCAGTTTCCCAGGTATGAAATTAAAGTGATGAGAATGCAGAAGCCATATAAAAGTGGCTGATATAGCGCTTGGTGACCTGTGCTTGCCATGCATCAGCTACCAGCACACAGGTCTGCTCTGCTGTCAGTCATCTCAACACTTTCCTTTAGTAAGCCCCTCACATTGGTAATGGGCTGCTGGGGGTTGACCACAAAAAAACTAGTAAAAACCTGCCTCAGACTCAAAGGCTAAATGTGTTTAAAAATACTAACTTACATCATCGATTTCATTACTATTTAAAAAATTCACCCCTGCCATGCTGCAGATCATCCCAGTGTGTGCTTTGGTGACAGTGTATTTAAAGCTGGATTTTGATATGTCCATCTTCACCCATTTTCAAGCCTCTGAGTGCAGTTGGAGACATGCAGTCCTAGCTCTTCAAGTGGTGAACATTTTCATGGGGGAGGAAGGGAAGGAACAACCCCCAAAACATTTCTCTACTGTCAGTGGATAGAGCGTTCTAGTATTGTGTAGATGCTGAGATACTAGCTGGGTGTATTTTCCCCCTGTACAAGCTGCAGTTGCATGCATTGAGGCTGTATGGGTGCCCTCAGCACTGACACTAAAGTGCATTTCCTGCTTGGAAATAGCAAGGATTGCAGAAGAAGATGAATTCAGTCCTTTGTTTTGGTAACGCTTACTCTGGTTCTGCTTACCTGGTCTGCGCCGTTAATATAAGACAAGCACATTCGTCACCCTGTTTCTCTTCTCATGTGTCAGGTTGTCCAAACACTGCTTTCAGAAAGTGCAGGTTCTGAAGAGAGCAGCTCCTCTTTTCCCATCTCATTTTTAGTTTCTTGTTGAGTACACATCGTGTGTCGCTGTCTAAGGTCTTGAAGGAAAGAAGCAAGGAGTGTTGTTAAGGCATGTGTGGTGATGGCCCATGCATCATTGATTTTGCAGTTACCTTGAAATTCTTAAGAAAGGCGGTTGAAAATAAAAAAGTCACTCATAACAAACATCTCACAGATCAACTGTTTTGTTAAGCACCTCTTGCTTATATTTTTCTACAAATATTGATTAAAAATACCTCTGTTTTAGTAGCAAGAAGCAAGATTCAGAAGCCAGTGCTGCGAAGAAAAAGGTTAACAAGGGAAAGGAAGGTTCTGAAAACTCAGATTTGGAAAAAACTCCACCACCGTCACCTCATCCTGAAGATGAAGATGATCCAGGGGTTCAGGTAATGCTATTGTTGAAGTTCATTGTAGGCTTTGACAACTTAGAAGCATAAAACAATAGTTCTCATCATCTTTGTTATAGAGGTACAGGTATTTGGATAATTTCTGTATTGTTTTCAAAGAAAGTGAGAAATGAAAATCAACAGGGTTAATATTTTACAAAAAAAAGTATTTTTTGTCATAGTTTTGCTTTACAGTCTTGTTACTTGCAGATATGTGTATGGTGCTGCTGAGTCTTCACACATTCTCTTCGATAACTGTTGCAGTTATGATGCTGAATGTTCTGTTCTGTAGACTTCATGCTCTATTACAAGGTCTTGCTTATAAGCTTGGTGTTTATTCTTGCATTGGCTTTGCAAACCTTCTGAAATCAAGAATGAGACATGACAAAGCAGAGTGTTGGAAACATGCATGTCAGGGACTTGCAGCTACACTGCTTTAGTGGATGAAGGGCTTTTTTTGCAGGACTACCAGTCATGGGCTCACGCTGATTAATTTTTCTTGACCACGGTACACCAATCACCATCTGTCCAAACTTTGTTTCATGTAAAGAAAATCTGGAAATAGAGTAGCATGTATGACAAGTTTTGTGTGCTCTGTCATTAGACATGTTAAGAAGTGGTCAGCTCCTGGCTTGCTTCTGCTGGCAGCGGTTGGAGTGGGCACTAGAAATAAAAATCCCCTCATGAAGAGGTGGGGACAAATTGAGGTGGGGGAAGTATGAGATTCCTATGTAGTCATACCAGTGTACGTTGAATCCACTACATTTGTCCATTTCACATCAGGTTGTGGATGGGTTGCTTCTGGTTATGAGAGATGTTCAGACTGATGATCAGTTGGGAATGGTCAGAGTAGCCTGGTGAAGACTTTGGCAAACAGTTGTCCTACACTAGCATGGTTTATGCCTTTCCTCCCATTATTTTCGAGAAGAATGTAGTAAATAATGAAATGTGAGCAATCCAGTATATTCTGGTTAAAAACAAAAGAGGCAGCAGAAGACATTGTTCTTCCTGACTCCTTCAAACTGTGTGTTCTGAATTAAAGAAGTTGAGTTACACCATGAAGATGTTGAAATGTTTGAAGAAGTAAGTTTTCTGTCCAGTGCTGCAGTTCTCGCTCAGCCTGATTAAGGGAAAAGATGAAGAAACTTTGGAGCTGATGGGTTTTTTTGGGTTAATTTGTAGGTGATTATATTCTATTTACAATTGAACATCTCTGCATTGTTTGCTTGTTTTCAGTCTAGTGGAACAAAAACTTTCTCTTTGTCAAACACAATTGGGTGATAAACATTGTTTGATTTTTTTTTTTTTTTTTTTTTTTTTGGGCAAGTAGAAGTGCTAGGGTACTTGCATCACTTTTAAATTAAATGTAACAAAGTATTTCAGGAAACTTTTTGTTTTCTTAATACTTTCTTGTACTGTTCATGCTATACAGCACCTGTACTTGTTTGCATGAACTTAGGAAATGGTTCCAACCATGTTTGCTAGGACAGCTACAGTTAATAAACTTGTTACGCATTTCTCAACCAAGATTGATGTTACTCAGTTGTCTAAAACACAGTTGCATTCTTAGTGTTAAATCCCGGGCCTTCTGTAGTGATATTATGTAGTAGTGCATAGTGATACACTGTTTTCTTTAAAGAGGAGAAGTACTTGCCTTTGTATGTTTTGCAGATTTTTTTATATTCCATTATCAAACCTGTTATTCACCTTTCTACCTATAGATCAGTTAGCAAGTTAAAGATAATCTGATGCAGGTAAACATATGCTTAGTTTCTGACAACAGTGCATAACAATTGCAAAACCACACATGAATGTAAGAGGAAACAGGAAGTTCATCAAGTAAAAAAAAAAAAAATCAAATAAAGGCTTCCATTATGTTTTAGGTATTATTTCTGTTAGGGAAATGGAAGAAGAGATTTTTGGCACCAAAAGTAATGGTAAGACTTACCTACAGAGTCAGAAGAAAATTGGTATTTTCCCATCAGTGATCATGTAAATCAAGATGCAAATTTGTCAAGTGTTATCTATTTTGAAGTATAAAAATATTGTTTTGTGGAAACCCCCGTAAGTTACTGTGTTAAAGGAAGAAGCCACATCACCATTGTTTAAAAGGGTGATGTAAGCTTAACCTTTGCTCAAAATTTTCGTTTTCAGTTAAATAAATAATTTCTAATTTTGTAAAGTGCATCAGGTATTTATGCTTTTAAAAGCATGATTAGCTATCTAAAAGTAAATATTTGACTTTGTCTATGTATATTGAGAAACTTGGGTGCATAAGTCTGTTAAACAAGCTACGTAAGTATTTGCATGTACCAGTGAGGAGGTGTGGTAGCTGAGAAAGATGTATAAACGAATAGTGTTAAATATATAAATAAATGGTGTATCAAGTCATTAAGGTGGGGTTTTTTTAACAGTTGATATATTATAATTTTAATATATACATTACTCCATTGAGATATTTGATGCTCAGTTGACCGTTTCCTTCAACAACATATGCTTACAGCTTTTCAAATGTATAACCTGATGCAGATTATCTGGGAAGTTGAATTTTATTGTTGTAGATAACAATACCCAGCACCGGGCATCAAGGTACAAATTCTGTGAAATGCATACTTGTGTATTTTACAGGTTGTTTTGTGCAGTTTTGCTGAAGCAGTCTCTCATCCTGGTGGTGAGGGTGTGGGAACACAGAAGTCATGTTTTCAATTTGGGGTGGTTCAAGTTTTCCATTCTCCTCTATTAGTTTGGGGTCTTTTCCCATGCTGTGCTGCAGGATGCCTTTCTGAACAGTGCTGGGTCAGTGAAGTGAGGAAATCGTATTTTGTTGTGTTTCCCCTACAAGATAATCCTGGTATGACTGGGCGGATGGGGAGAGGAAGAAAGTGTGTTGTCACTGCTTAGCAACACAGTGGGCCATGCTGTGGAAAGGTGGTGTTTGGCTCCTGCGTTGGCCATCTGTCAAAGTTTGTTAGAGATGTGAATGGAGAGGTGCAACTTCTTGGGTTTTAATTGCTTTCTGAGATAGGCTAACATTGTTTTAGTAATGTTTAAAAAAGTGAAACAATCCCCGCCCCCCCCACTTTCCAACTTGGAACAAGCATAAAATCGATTTTTGTTCGTGGTTGGTTTTTTGCTTCATTTTAGGTTTTTTGTTGTTTTTTGCTTACAGAATTTAAGAATAGCTACCAGGCAGGAATTCGGAATAGTAGGGGGTCCTGAGTCCATTATTTCTACCAGGGTGCTGTAGAAATCACAGCATTTACTGCACACTAGTGTATTTGAGACACAGAGAAGTCTTCTCAGTTATTCTGCTGCTTATCAATTTTGTTTCTCATGAAAAGGATTAATGTTTTCTTTTCAGAAACGACGCTCCAGCAGGCAGGTGAAGAGGAAGCGTTATACCGAAGACCTGGAGTTCAAGATTTCAGATGAGGAGGCTGATGATGCTGATGCTGCTGGAAGAGACTCTCCTTCAAATACTTCTCAGTCAGAGCAACAGGTCAGATATGAATAGACTGGAAAGGTGGCTGTAACTGCAGCACTCAGTAATCAAATATGGGCCCTTTTCCTGAATTATATTCATACATGGTTGACACAGTGTGCCAGAAGACATTTGTTTTTGCATTCTTAAAAAAATATAGGAACTCATGGCTTTGTTTGCAAGCTGATGATACGCAGCTTGAAAGTTCAGGCTGAGTTCTTTGAAATTAGTGGTCCCTAGCTAAAGGAAAGCTAAACTGTACTGCTAGGAGTCTTGAATTTACTTCTGTGAATTCAGTGGTCTGGCTTCTGTGACTTTAATAAACCACTCAAGCTTGTCCCCTGCTGCTAGGCACCATAAGAACTCCTTTATGAAATTACTGCCTTGTAGTACCCAGCAGGGTACTTTATTCTCTGTGCAATGTAAATGATGGATAAAATAGTTTGAATAAGATGAGGGGTAATACTGTAGGAATGACTGTTGTAACAATCTCATTGTTTTGTAGTGCTTTTTCAAAGAACTACTTCATTTAACTGATGACCTATTGGAGAATATATACATGTTCTTTGGTATTTCATTTGGCAATTTGTTAAGCCTTGTGAAATACTGTATGTGATCTCCATTGTTAATTGTGTCTTATCATAAAGAGAATTTGGATGGTTTGCCTCCTGTTGTAATAGTGAATTAATGTAATACAGAATTGCAGGCAGTTTTGAGAGCAATTGTGTGGGACACCTGCACAGCCAACTAGAGCTTCTGAACATCATCTCCTGTTTAGACTGTATGGTGCTGAAAGCATGTATTATTTTAGGAGAGGAGAACTTCTCGTGATGTTACATTTGTTTGTCTGTGCATGTCAGCCTTAACTGAGAGAGCTGGAGTTGCATTAGGTCTTCAAAATGGGCTCAAACAAGTATCCTTCAATCCTTTATTATGGCATTAAATCTCTTTGAATCCTTAAAGTTCTCATGCTAGGGGGAAAATGTCCTCTTGGTATTAAGCTACTGTTACAAAAAATTATTTTAAGGTTTTTCTAATAAAGGAAGTCTTTAACAGAGGTGCACTTGCATAACTCTTGTATGCTGTTTATGATGTAGGAATCTGCTGATGCTGAAGGTCCTGTTGTGGAGAAAATCATGAGTAGCCGTTTAGTCAAGAAAAAGGTAAAACAAATCCCCTTCCCCCCATATTTTTAAATAGGCTAAGCATATTTGTGCTGAAGCCCTTACTGAGTTCTTAAAATACCTCAGATATTCTCAATTAAAAATCTGTTCTGTTGAATAGAGGAGGTTCCCTGAAAGTGTTTTCAGAGGGTATGCAACATGTTTTTCAGTAGACATACGCAAACCAGATTGTTTAATCTTTTACTAATTTCTTGCTTTTGTTGGATGAAAAATTTGATTTTTGCAAATATACGTGCCTGGTGAAATCTGTGGTGCTCTTCATTTCAGAGTGATATTCCATAGGAGTTTGAGGAATGAGAGAACTCTCCTGTATCCCAAACATCTGCCTTTTCTAGTAAACAAAAACCCTTGCCCATAATTTTTGTATCTTTTGATGGCAGTTGTGCTTAGCAGCTGAAACAGATTTACAAGTGACCAAGTATGATACGTACACAGGTGATGAATATCTTCCTTTTCACTGTGCTAAGATGGTGAAAGAAACACTCAAGTTCAGTGTGGTTCCCTTACAATTTTGCCCTGGTTCCTAGTTAGGTTCTTATTTTGCTTACAGATTTTTCTAACCTGCTTCACAACTTGAAGGAAGGCCTTTGCACTTCCAAAGTATTAGAACTCTGAGAAGGAAGTAAAAAAGAACTTACTCCAAAAAAGGCATGATTATATTTATAGACTCTTTTGTGGAGCTAATTCTCTGACTTGCGCTACAGTTGGACAGAAAATTGTCTGACTTATGCAGATATGACATCATGTGGATCTTAGTTAACCAGAAACTCATCTTTTCCTCAGTGTTAATTTTCACATTGGAGAAGGGAAAATTGCCTTTATTCATAGATGTTTTATTCAATGTTGTGGTGGTTTGGGGTTTGGTTTTGGGTTTTTGTTTGGTTTTCTTGGGTGGGGTGGGGTGTGTGTGTTCAATTTTATTACTACTGTCCTAACATCATTAACAGTTTTGTAAACCTACATTCGTTCAATGTCATGAGTGCCTGTGATTTAATCTGACCTGTTTATGCATCTTGCACAGCATAAAACTTCTAGGGCCTTTTGGAGTTTTTTTCTGTTTTGTTTTTTTTTTATTTGTTTTTTTTAAGTCTAGAGCTGTATTTTGTGTTTCAAACCATAGGCTTATTTTTCAGATAAACTTGAAGTAATACAAAGTGAGTATTTAGTTGTCCTGATGGTCTACTAGACAGGAGAGGAGAATGTGGTTCTTTCATAAATGTCTTTACATGGGAAGCTGTTTTTCACCAATTATTCTTCCCTTCTTCCTCTCCCCTGCAAACAAAGGTGTGATTACTCATGGGGAGTGTGTATTTTGCAGCAGTTTGTGGGAAGTGGTTGGTCTGCTGCTTACATGTCTTTGATTGCAAGCTCTGCTGGAGGCAAGCTCTATTTTGAGCTTTTTCTTTAATGTTTTTTATGGATTGTATTTGCAGGTTTGAGGGGTGTCTCTTCTTTCCCTGCTCTTCTCCCCAACCCTCTTCTCCAAATTTAAAAAAAAAAAAAAAAAGGATTTCAGGATGTTAATATTTAACATCTGAAATATCCAACTGTGCTTTTATTAAAGGTCTTTTACACTCTTACTAACGTCATCAAAACCCTGGTTTTTAGATTACTAATCAAAGTAAAATTGCTGCGATCAGGACCAGTGCATAAAATAAACATGAGGAGAGGCTTCACTAGGAAACCTTTCAGTGGATTACGTTGTAACAAAGATGTTGCATTCAAGTAAAGGACATTAGATAATGAATATGCTTTTGGAGCAGTATTCTTATCATAAAATCATGCTGGTTTTCTGAGAAATAGCCTTAGTCTAGTTCTGGAGTTAGATAGGATGCAGCGCTGTACTTGCAGCCATTTTTGAAACATACAGAGTAAAAGTTAGAACTGAGTTCATGTTTGAAGTAAAAAGACAGTAGTTTTCCCAGTTGTTCTTAACATGGAATATTGAATTCCTTTGAATATTCCGTCTTCTTGCAGAAAGCATTAAGTACATGTATCACTCTCTTTCCAAAGCTGATGAGTTTGGATGTTGAAATTTTTCATTCAATCCTTTTTGACTTCCTGCTTCTTAACTTTGAAAAGGAATAGCTAGAACTGATTATGCTATCCAGCACAAATAGCACATATTGTGGAAAGACAGGGAGTCTGTAGAACCCTGTACCTGCATGTTACACGTGTGAATGTCTCTTTTTGCCTCCTAGTACACGTGAGAATTAGAACTAATTGTAATGTGTACAATACCTACATCTCTTCCTCAAACTGATCAGTTTACAATTTAGTGCTGTGTATCAATTGAGGTAACTGGGTTTTGTGTGTTGCTTTGCATCTGTTACTAATGTGTTGTCTGCTATTTTTCTGGTAGTTGATAGTTGTGGTGGTTTGGGGTTTTCTCATGGTTTGTTTTTTTCTTAGGTTTTTTTTTTGGTTGATTGGTTGTTTTTTTGGCTTTTTTTCCCCCCCAAGCTTTTGTATCTACACCTGAGTGGCTTACACAACTAACTTTTGCATTAGCAGTGTTACTGTATCACCTCTGTGGCAATGGCATGCAAGATAATGTGCTTTTAAATATTTGCTTGAATGAAGGGGTCATTTATTTCTTCAATTATCTGCAGAGACTGTGAATCAGATCTGGTCGCACCTGGAAGTGATAATTTGAAGTGTCCTGCATTGCCCAAGTCTGCCATGTGTTATTTTAGGATGTCTGTGTAATCATTTTGGGGAGAATTTGCATAAATGTTCTATCTCACCTTTTTACCTGGTTCAAGTAAATGTACGGGTAGTGGTGGGTGCACAGTGACATCAGAGGCATAAGCTGCTGTCTCTTATACCCTAAACTGATGTACTGTTAACCTCTGCTTGAGTGCTGACAATTTTAATTTGATTAGATTTTTGGAGGAGGGCATAGGTGCTAAATGCCAGACTAAGATTTTAAAAATATTTTTTCTGAAATACTTTTTGCTTAGGTGAATCTTTGATGCACTCTCATAAAACATCTAATAACATAGACCAGTTATTACCTATTAGACAATACAAAAGTGTGTTTTACTTATGAGAGTTACAGAATTTATCAAGATCTGCATTGCAAATTATTGTTATTAAGTTGGCAGCTGACAAAAAATACATTTGACTGAAATGCTGTTGAGGGGAGTGAAGTTGGTTACTATGAAACCTCTATGTAAAGGTGTTTAATGATGTTGTCATTGTAATACTGATGGATCTCAAAGCATTCTGGTTTAACACTAATCAAAGAGATTTGGCTGTAATAGATTTTAGATAATAAAAGAAGTTAATGTCTTAAAATTAAGGTTGACTTCTTAAAGACTAATTTTGCCTCAGGGCAGTGAATAGGTTCAGGTAATGTGATCTCCAGCTTCTTTTTTCAATGCAGTTTTGATCTCTAAATATTAATATAATCTTGAGAAAGACTCTTCTCAATTTTTTGTTTAAAAAACATCTTGATGGTCTTCAGATTCCTTCCTTTGACAGTGTCTTTGTAAGTGTCATAGAAGTTTCTTCCCTGTATTTAGGTTTAGAGGATAGTTTGAACAGCTTTTCTTCTTCGACAGAAGATTCAAAAAGATCAAGAAGTAGCACCAGGAATCTTCTTCCATTTCTTTAGGGAGAAATAGGTGGAATTTGGTGTTGCTTCCTTCTCTAGGAATGAACACAAGCAGACTGTAATGGAGTGATATAAATGCTAAACTGAAACTCCCTTGCTAGTCAGGAAGTAAAGGAATACTGTGTGAATTAGGGACTAGGAGTGCATGAACTTTACTGTGCTAGAACACAGTTTAATGCAGCTGCTACTGTTGTTCTTTAATTGCACTGCTATGGAGGTAACATCTAGCCAGCAACTAAAGATGACAAAACAAAAATAAAAGTTTCAGAGTAGTCCCTCTTGTGTGTGTGTGTGTGTGTGTGTGTATATATTTTAAAATATATATAGAAATACAAAAAATGTTGATTTGTACAGCAGTCAACAGTTTTGCATGTTTAATGCTGCATATACAGTAGTTATTACAGATTTTGTTGTCCCTGATGAAATGTATGAACCAGAAAATGCTCCTCTATTTAAAATTTTCCTAAAGTTCATTAGTAAAAACAAACCATTAATATTGTGACATAAACCGAATTCTAAATGTGTGCCTGGTGCACTGTCCTTAGTTTGTCCTATGGCTGGGTTAATTCAACAAAGTATTACATGCCATATGTTATGCAATACTTTGGCACCAGGGATGAGTTAAGGGTAGCTCAACCCTTAGCACTGAATGCCCTTGGTTTTGCTGGTTTATATCACAACTTTAACCTTGCTTTAAATGTAGTTTTTGGTGTTAATTTAATTTGGCTGCTCTGTATGTGAGACATCTTGCCTGAGTGAATTTAATTGCACCGTTGAGTAAAACTAAAGCCATGAACACTGATGCACTAAAATTCTAGCATAGGTATAAGGTTTAGTTTTATATGGCTTCTTGTTTGGAGTTATTAACTATATGGAGGAATAAACCCCCTTTAAAACTCTTTTTTAAAACATTACAAAACCCACAATGTAAAGTTGCCATGAGCCAGCCAAAAATAATACATATGGCATTCAGGAGTGCAGTTGCTAATTGGCTGCTGCCTGAGAAAATGGTACACTTGGCTTCTACTTAACACTGTGGGTTTGGCAGAAAGCCAGATTTGGGGTGAGGTTGTGAATGAAGCTGCATGTGGTTAGGGAGGAGTTCAAATGATTCATGTCTTGGAAGTTGTAGTAAGCAGTGCAGTATGTACTTGGGTAAGCAGCTGGAGGAAACTCCTCACCCATGTCCTCCCCCACAAATCTTTTCCTACACCTCCACTTGTGTCTCTATGTGAGTACCGTAGTCCATATCTCAGACAGTTTTTAAATTGTTTACTAAATTGGGCCGTTTACAGATTTAATTCATGTTTCAACATTTCTTTTCTTTTAGATGGAAAATGGAGAGGGAGTAGAAATAGAGGAATTCTACGTAAAGTACAAAAACTTGTAAGTAAAAGTCACAGGTTTGACTGCTATCCTTAAGTTCACATAACTTCCAAATAGCTTTCAAAAATCGTTTTGTAATTGATGCAACTTATTATCGAACTTTAAACATACCTAATGCTTAATCCAAAACAGTGACAAATAAACAGGGAAATACCTTGCATTGGTGGTACAGGGTTTGACAGTGTTGTCTTAATTTGTGTTCTCTCCAGAATTAAATCCATAGATAAAATTGCTCTGCTATTAAATGCTTTAAGGCTCGTTATGCATGCAGGCTCATGAACACATGTGTAGCTGTGTAGGTCTAACTGCAACCGTAGAGAAAGTGTGTGCAAACTACTCAAAAATAACCCTTAATGTTGTTTCAAAAACAAGATTTATGTTGAACAAAATGTCTAAGATAACAAACAAATGAGATGGCTTTCAGTATTCCAGCAGATCGTTACCCCTCCATGAGAGGAATGTAATCGTGGTGAGAGCAGCGTGTTGTTTCACTTCTGGACTCTGAAACTGCAATGCAATCAGTACTTAAAATAAAACACTTCATAGCTGGATAAGCTCACTTTTCTTGTAGAAAAGTAGCACACCTTGTTTATTTTTACCGAATTTTCTATCTGAGAGACAGAAATCTGCTTTAAGGGAGCTTATGGCAGCTAACTGCACATAGTTGACTTTACTTGAAATATGCTGTCATTTTTGTACCTTTTGCACTATATTGTTTATTGTATAATGTTTAATTGCTTAATTATGCTTTGTTTAGTTCTATTAAATAGACATATAATTTTTGTGCTAACTGTTGTGTCTTAGCAATAGAACTTTTGACAGACTAAATTTATGGAGTGGGACAAGTCACTTTGGCAGAGATGCTCTTCCTTATTCTGTGTTGTTACTGAGGAACTGCATTTACAAGGGGTTTTCTTTTCTCTATCGAAAAGACTCACAAGCAATTTTGAGTTACAATGCTGTTCTCACAAAAAAATTATATAGGATGTTAGTACTTAAAATATTTGCAACTTTTCATTAACTTATAAAAATGCTAGAATATTATTCTCTTTGCTAGAAAATGATGCTAAACAGTGAATTTGCCATAAGTATCTTGTATAGTAATTATGTTTTAAGTATGCCAAGTAAAAATTGTCCTAGCTTTGTGCCAAACTAAGTATAGAGGGTATGTATTTAAATTTTGAGTGGGAGTTGTTTCTATTTCCTGACAAGTTTCTCTATTAGTAAGTGTAATTACTTTGAGTGAAGATGATTGGTTAATAATCTGTATGATAAAGAAGATAGTGTCCAGTTTTCCAAGCATAGCACTACCACGTGCTGGAAAGTTCTAGTTATACTAGTGGCATACATAAGGAGTGCAATGGAAGGAGAGTTTGAGTAAGATTTTTCTGTTTCATCTTCTAGTTCTTACCTTCACTGTCAGTGGGCATCTGTGGAAGAGCTGGACAAAGACAAGAGAATTCAGCAGAAGATTAAGCGGTTTAAAGCAAAACAGGGCCAGAATAAATTCCTTTCCGAAGTACGATTTTTTTGTTTGTTTCTTTTGGGTGTTTAAGGAATATTTTTAGGAGTTCTTGTTCTGTATACAAGCAGAACATTGTGAATAACTGTGTGATATATCAGTAGCACTTATTCCGATATAAAGCATAACCATTCTGGATGCAAGTCTTGCAAGCTTATGAAAGTCAAATGATCTATCCTGACTGAATACTTTTTCCTATACTTTTTGGTTTTGTTTTTTGCCCTTGAAGTGAGTGGCTAGTTATTTGCCTTGTAAGCCTGACTGAATCAGTACCATGTCTTTTTTTCTCAGGAGCTGATTATGCCAGAAGAAATGCATGCCATTTTTCTGTGTTATGGACTGCTGCTCACTAGGGATTCTAAGCTTTTTATCATCAATTTAATTTCACTTAGAGCCACAAGCAGTAATGTGGCAGGGGTCCTGTCAATAAAAGACAAGATCTGCTGATTTGTGTCTCTGAAAGACTACCTTTTAGAAAAATGCTGTCTTTTAGAAGAAAAAAGTTGTGTTCACGAGCTCCTGTATTTATTTCTTTATATTTATTTTTACTATACCATTCAAGCTGAAATAAAAACCTGTTGCAAATTGAAAACTTTCATCTGTTCTAAGTGAAGATACCTGGAATTGTTTCTATTTTGTTTTTTTAATCTGTTTTCAAGTGGGTCACAAGTTATTGTAAATATTTGGAATTTGTCCTTGTTTTAGAAAAAGCTTTTAAAATATGCAGTCTTTAATATAAAACAACCTTTTGTCTCTCTCTTCTGTTGGAGTGGATCTTTAAACTATAAAATTAAATGCAATGCTTTAGTATGCAAGAGAATCCTGTAAGTTGTTTAAAGCATAAGAACAAACCTAAAAAATTGTGATTTTTGGAGAAACTGTGTATGCATGCATTGTGTTTTCTCTGTTTTTTGAAATAATAATCTTTGAATCTTGCTTGTAAAGCAGTTAGGCAATTCCTGTAGTTAAAATAATCCAAAGGCACTTAGTGTACAAGGCTCTTATTTCTTTATTGCAAGCTGTAGTTTTCAAGAATGCTAAATGCATTGCATGCCATAAGCCTTTTCGATTGCTCATTAGTGAATTGTAATTTCACACTTCATTTAAAATATTCTTAAACATTCTCTCACAGTAAAAGGTTTCACACAGTAATTAAGAGGCCCAGTTAACAAAGTCTGAGAAGTCTGATTCCCTCACGGGGAATGATCTTGCTGAATTGTAGCATTTCAATTAACATGTTGAAGTTTGCCAAATATAAATTCTGTGTCACCGTGACCCAAAATATTATTGCCTGATGAAATATATAATCATTTTTCCTCTCAGGAAGGGCTAATAGAGATATCTTTTATATTTTTGCCTCTCTCCTTGAACAGATTGATGATGAGCTTTTTAATCCAGATTATGTGGAAGTTGATCGAATCATGGATTTTTCACGTAGCACAGATGATAATGGAGAGGTAAACAAAACTTGTAGTGCATCTCTAGTCATATAGACACTGCGTTTAGAATTTATTGTTTAGAAATATGTTAATTAGAATATATTAAACACAGAAAGTACCATGATATATATGTATGTATAAAATAGGAACATGTTTGAGAAAACATTGGTTGATGTAGCAGTTTCCCTTAAATAAAGGGGGTTAAGTGAGAATTCCAAACTTCTTATAACTTCTTACCTATATTTAAAAAAACACAAAACAACCAACCATAAAGCAACAACAACAAAGAAGTGATATTTAATATGGTAGAAATATGATGTCCATGCATGTAATGCAGAATTTAAATGAAAATTGCAAGAAAGAGTCTTAGCTAAATGTCATAATGGTTTAGACATTGTTTAGACTACCTGTTACAGAAGAAGTCCTGAACTTGCTGTTTCTTCATTTTTAATGACTTGTTCTGCAAAAGAGATGGTTTTGTCTTCCAGGAGATTCCTTTTTGATCCTGGGAGAATAGAAAGCTTCACTGGCAGCGTCACTGTTTCCATGTGTGCTCTGTCAGTGAATGCTGGTGGTTTATTTGTCTGTTGTGAAGTTTCTGATGATGCTAATAAGAGAAAACAGTTGATTTGTAAATATGTAGTAAAGCATAGAAATTTTAAGGGTTGAAAAATTAATACTGTTTTGCTTCTAAATTTTAGTCTAACCTTACTGTTTTCAAATGTTGTGTTATGCTCATTTTGGTGGTGAGCCTGCATTCTCCAGGTTCTCATCTTACTTCACTAGGTCGTCAAGGTGTCAGCCTGCTGTTTATCCTTTTGGCTGAGTCAGACATTCAGGTCTGATCAAGCTTTTTGAACTTTATCTAGCCTGCAGATCTCCTGTAAAAATGGTTACACTTTTTTTCTTTCTGTATTGTGATGTAATGTAATTTTTGTCTTAACAAAGCCTGTAACACATTATCTGGTGAAGTGGTGTTCGCTTCCTTATGAGGACAGCACTTGGGAGCTCAAGCAAGACATCGACCAAGCCAAGATCGAAGAATTTGAGAAACTGATGTCTAGGGAGCCAGAAATGGAGCGTGTGGTAAGAATTGGCTCTATATAGAGGATTTTATTTGAAAATAGTAAAGTAATGTGGTCTTTTAGAAACCACTAATGGGATTTGCTGTATTTGAAACAGGAGCGACCTCCTGCCGATGACTGGAAGAAATCGGAGAGTTCCAGGGAGTATAAAAACAATAACAAACTCAGGGAATACCAGTTGGAGGGAGTAAACTGGCTTCTTTTCAATTGGTACAACACGTATGTAAAACATTGCTTACTACTAAATCCTGCTTTGGAAAAGCTTTTATAGCTTACCTTGGAATAGCAACCTTTGAAAGTAACCTACTAAAGTGAGATTTTAGAATCATTTACATGGCAGATTTTTTGCAGCAGGAGTCGTATACAAACTAATTTGGGGTGGAACGTGAATATTTCTGACAGATTTCTGTGGCAAGTGCTTTGGGTTCATGCATGCCCCTGCTGCCCCTTCCTCCCCCTTGTGAAATTGAGAGATACATGGAAGAGATATATCCATGCTGACTGCATCACAAATCATAACATTTACTTAAAATGCAAAAATGTTAAGATGCCTTTTCATTCTAGAAATATCTGGTTTATTCCTGTTATCGCCTTACTGATGTTTTAAGTTGGGAATAAATCATTCAGACTGTTTTTATTATTGCTTTCAGACGAAACTGCATTTTAGCAGATGAAATGGGGTTGGGAAAGACTATCCAGTCCATTACGTTTCTCTATGAGATATATTTGAAAGGAATCCATGGTCCTTTCTTGGTTATTGCACCATTGTCCACAATTCCCAACTGGGAAAGGGAGTTCCGCACCTGGACAGAGTTGAATGTGGTTGTGTATCATGGGAGTCAAGCGAGTCGGCGGACCATTCAGTTGTATGAAATGTATTTCAAAGATCCACAGGTAAAAGCTTTTCATGACTTTTCTTTTTCTCTTTTTTTTGTATATGCTTTACAGTTGTTTATTAATTTAAGCATCAATTAGTTTTTCAGTACTGTTATATTAGATTTCAGTTAGAAATACAGATGCATGTATTAAGAATGCTTTTTAATAGTGGCCAGTATATCTCTGGAAATAAAGGGGCACCAAGAGATGGTGCAATTTTTGTTTTAGAGTTTCATTCTTTCATGCAAGGTTTTTGTTATTTTGCATTTCTGAGGAGAGCTGGCAGAAGAGATTCTTAATGGAGAAACTCCTTTAAGTGGAACTAAGCTTAAAAATCAATCTTTGCCTACCATTCCAGGAAAGACCTGCTTGCAGAAATTAAACTTGTCAATGCTTCTTTATCAAATTTTGTAAGTCAGATATATTTTGAATCTGTGTTACTGTGCTTAGGTTGAATAGTTGTAATGAAGAAAAACAGAAAAGACTAGGCATAGAAACAGAAAATTATTTGGAAAACAGAAGCTAAGAAGAGCAACAGATCCCTACTCCTGGCTTTTCCCAGAGTAAACAGAACTGGGGGAAAATAAAATGTGCATACATTGAATGTTACTGCAAAACAATAAAATCTTCCTCATGTAAGAGAGAAAAAGAGTGGAAGTTCAACCTGTGGAGTACTATTTTCAACTGAACTTTAAAAATTGATAGTGGTGAATTCATACATTTAGATTTTCTTTAAAGTGTTTCATTTTACACCACTGAACATTTTGATTAATAAACTAGAAGGATATAAAATCAATATGGCACACATTAAGTGGATTTAAAACTGGCTAGCTGATACTCCTTAATGTAATTGTTAATGAGAAATGATTTGCATTTCCAGCATAGTTCTTCAGGGATTGGTTCACATCCATGAGCTATATAGCTTAGCAATGATCTGAAAGAAAACATAAAATCATTACTGAGGAAGTTTTCAAATGACACAGAGATGTGGAGAGTGGTAAATGATTAAGACAGTTCATGGATACAAAGAAAGCTGTATTACTTAATAAACTGGATCCAATCTAGCAATACTCAGAATAGCTAAATTTAAGGCTGTCTGTGGACAAGGAATGAAGATGATTCTTACCGTAGGGAGAGCTCAGCTCTGGGAAGGCTGCAAGACAAAAGCAGATCCTTTTTGTGTCATGGCACATTACCAATTAAACATGAGTTCATACTATGACACAGTGGTTGAAAGGGCTAGTGGAGTGCAAGTGTGTAGGAGGAAACAAATCTTTAATATAAAGATGAGAGAAGTTACAGCATTCTTCTCTTTGTCAGTGATGTGATGGGTACTCCAGTTCTGCTTAGTTCTCACTTCATATCCTCAAAGAGTGTTGAAAAACCAGAGTCTTAGAGCAAAGCTATGAGAGTGATTGCAAGATAGAAAATATGTTTTTATAGGTAAAAAAATGATTAAAAACTCTTTTGAAGGTGATAACTGTGGCACAACTTGACGTGCCATTATGGCAAACAGGAATAGAACTACATACTTAGAGCAGAGAAACACGTAGTAATTTATATTAGTTAGAAGTTACAGCTGTTTGGTCTAGAAAATAAGTGTTTTCTCAGCAATTTATCAAAGAAACTTTCAAATTAAAATCCTATGTGTTTTGTTGAAGATCTATTTGAATAACAGTTGCTATGTTGAGATCTAGTGGCCCAGAGAAGTTCTGTATGTCCCAGTCCACAGCAGGAGGGTTGGAATTAGATCATCTTTAAGGTCCCAATCCAGGCCATTCTATTAATCTCTAATATTTTTTATGATAATTATCACATTTAGTTTCTTACCTAGATGTATAATACACAAATGAAGTGTGGTTGAAATCAGTTTTTCTGGTTTTAAAGTAATTTCTTAGCAGAGATTGATATTTTATATAATTAAAAAATTTAGGTTTATACAAATACTGTCTGCTGAATTGCTTCCTGTGTTAAAATTCATATTTGTTTCTATTCGAGTGGTGCTTGTTCTCAGCATGTTCTTCCCCTTAGGATACAGCAGTTACTTAGTATGAAACCCGAAGGAATGTCATCTGAGAAATCCCACTTACTGTGCAGATTCTTATTTTGGCAGTTTTGTTTCATTGATCTAAAGGCAACTAAAAGCATCTACAGCAAGATGCAGCAGAAAGTTTTGTTCCCCCGTTGCTATATGCTTAACTCACTTCATGCAATGAGCGTGGTAGTCATTTGACTCCATAGCAAGTAATGACAAAGCACTCATGGTCCAGAAAAAATGAATAATTTTCTGCTGGCTTTGCTCCCTGAACTGGCTTAAGAGGAGATCAGACAATTACTACATTTAGGGATAAAAGAGAAATGGAAAACTCATCCTTTTGGTGGCAGCTAGCTTAAATATGTCACAAAATCACCTTCTGTGTTCAATTCTTTGTCTGACTGTCAGCTTTTTGTGGAACGCATGGTAGAAACCGAATTACAGGGAAAGAATCTCTTCATGTTCTGAAAATAAGAGTCCCCATGTAGTGTTCACTCTGGCGTTCTCCAAAGTACCATTACTGGGCATATGATGGGAGACAAAAAGGGAGAGAAAGAAGACATGATTTTAGCAGCATCATTTCTAGTTCCCTTGCCAAACACATCAACCCAGACATCAGGTATCTTTGGCTTTTTAGGGCTTAATATGAAAAGGGGCCTCTCAACCTGAGCTGTTCCTCAAAAAGATAATTGAATATTGAGAAAGTCTGAGTGGCTTTTGAAGGGCAATAACAAGAGACAACATGCATAAGAAGCACCTACCCTATCTGCAGTAGTGTGATTTTTCAGAGTCAACACCAGTTACCAAAGTCAAGTTGTTGTAAAATGCTAGAGAGTAGTCAATAACAAAATAAGTTTCTGCAGTGGTGTGACTTCAACAGTAAGGACATGGTGTTTTCAGAGACATTCTGCTTGTGAGGTTCACATAGAGAAGCCTGTTCTGGTGTTCTTGAACAATGTAACTGAAAGGTCTTCCTAGGGGCCTTTCCCTGGTTGGAATATCAAATAAACTGTGTATTTTTCCATGTTGTCCCACTTCTGAGAAGTTCTGCTTTAAAATTACAAAAACTATATATGCCAAATACAGCTAATGACAGAGTCTTGGAAAAGAGTTGACTTGGTTTGTGATGGAAATTTACTTGGCTCATGAAAAGGTTACAGAATTTCAGTTTGCTGGCTTTCAAAGTTGCCCACTTAATGTATCTTCATCTGCTGTTTGTTAAGTAACAGTTTTTTGCCCCTAACAAGATAAATATTTCTGGACTATGCCACGAGAAAGCATTGTTGAGCAGGTCATTACTCTTTCTGAAATGTTCTTGATGTGAGTAGGCAGATTTAATGCTGAGTTCAGGATATCAGGTTTTCAATAATTTCATTGAGTCAGTAGCCAGTTCTGATCCCCACAGTTTGGAGAGGATTATATGCAGGTCACTTATAAAAGGATTCAGTCTTGCACAGGTCTAAAGGAAGTAATGGTCACCTTACTGTAAAATATATGTTTCTTTTGAAATGTATTCAATATACAACCCATGCCAGAGTCCTTTGAAAATGTGGAATGGCTTTGAACTTGTGTAGTGACCATCCTTAGAGAGACAGTTTTTCTGCACAGACCCAGTGACATTGGAGGTACCAAATTACATTTTTCTTTGAACAGCATTGGGAAGAAGCATAGCATAATGTCAAAAAGATGCTCATTTCATGGTCCTGAATAAAGTTTGTAAAGTCTTTATATAAGTGCTGAAAATAAGACTGAACTAATGAACCTGTGAATATGGTGCCAGACATCAAGGTATTTGTCCTGTAGAACTTTGCTTAACACAGACTTACAAAAATATGAAATTTTATGCAGAGATACACATTCTCCATTTAAAAGTTCAGATACTTGCTTCTGTCAAAGCTGTTCACTAGAGTTGTTGTAGATTCTCCATCCCTGGAAGTGTTCAAGGCCAGATGGAACAGAGCTTTGAGCAACCTGGTCTAGTGGGAGGTGTCCCTGCTCATGGCAGGGATGTTGGAACTAGATGGTCTTCAAGGTCCCTTCCAACCCAAGCCATTCTACGAATTGTAGGTGTTTTGAATCCCTAGTGTCTACCAGGAAAAAAACCCAAACTAATAACAGTGAGCACAATATTCAAATAGTCATAAAAAGGAAGCCTTAATGCACTTTTGCTGTATTTGGATTGTTTGGGAGGACCTTCATGTACCTTCAATTCAGAAGTAAAAAGAGAATTGTCTTGACAAAGTCTGAAAACCTTATTTCAATATTGCAGCAATACATTAATGCCTCAAGGCATTAGTGTAATCCATATGAATTACAACTGAAATACTTGCATAACTTCTTTGTAATCAATGTGCAGTGATTCTGTGGGCCTGTTTACCGGATTAAAAACAGCTATCATGAAGCCAGTAGCAAACTTACAGAATTGTATTCTCCCATTTAGTCAGCAATAATGACTTAATTTGCTTTAAATGTCTTGTCCATTGTACTGTTTTGTATGTTTAAACAGTGAAATTTGAAGATGAAAAAAATTGCTTCTTTTCTTTGCCAGGGAGTTTACTTCAACATTTGCTGTTCTTTTTAGGGTCGTGTGATAAAGGGGTCCTACAAGTTCCATGCCATTATCACAACATTTGAAATGATCTTGACTGACTGCCCGGAGCTGCGTAACATTCCATGGCGTTGCGTGGTCATTGATGAGGCCCACAGGCTGAAAAACAGGAACTGTAAGCTTTTGGAAGGACTCAAGATGATGGACCTGGTCAGTGTGAACATCTCTTACCTTTGAGTCTTCTGTATTTTTATTATTTCTGATTTACGGTTTAATCAAAAAATAAAAGAAAATATTTTTTTCCCAAGTAAATCATCAAGTGTTAAGAAAAATGAGGGAAGGCAGATGAGAAAGTCTGTAAGATACCTTGAAGTATATGCATACCTTCAGTTTTGGACTGCTGATATTTAATAAGGTTTTTTTCATTGATTTAGATATAGAATTATGTGGCTTCTCCTAAGAGAATAAAGATAAATTTATTCTTTCCTTTCTCTCCCTTCATGTGGCTTAATCCATAGTCACTTCTTAGGATAGACATTTATTTAAAAGTATAATGTGGTCAGGGGGCCAAATTTGTCCATGAGAGTTAAACTGCTCTGCATTAATATCAGCCCTAATGTTAATCTGTTGCGTGGCCATAAGGATGTTCTTTCACATTGACTATGGAAGGGCAAGTGAGTTGGTTTCTGATGGTCGCATAAACAAGTATTATGGTATGTGTACAAAATAGGTGTATGAAACTCATAGAGAAAAATAAGATAATGTACAGGTATTTACCATTTAAAAGACACAATAATTACTTATTTTTGGGCAGAATATTTAAAAACATGAGAGTAATGCAGTCATGCTAAGCTAATACCCATAATTTGGTTTGTAAAAATACTGTGTACCATTTGTTTTTCTTATGGTTGCTATTAGAGGAGAGCTGAGCTTATAGTCTTATAGACTATAGATAGAGACATGGGACTTCTCTCATAAGTTCTTGTTACACTGCTAAATTTATGTTTGGCTCTGAGCTAGTTGCTGAACCTGTCTGGGCTCCTTCTCTAAAACAATATGCAACTTTTGTCTCTGCCACTCTCATGCTCTGTAGCATGTAGTAGGAAAGCAGAACTCTCCTTCAGATTTCCTGTTAGATCCTGTGTTGATCTCCTGCCCTGAGGAGGTCAGTGCACTGAGGTCAATTGGAGGTGTGGTAAATGAGTGAATTTTTACTGCAAATGGTGGGATAAGTTCAACTGTTATTTTACCATTTAAAGTTCATTGTACTTGTGAAAGGGATGGGACATGGTGGACCAGTAAAATTTCTTCTTGTATCTTGGAGGACTTTTGAAGCTGCTTAAGTAGTGAAGTGTTTTTCTGGGCTATCACTGAAGGAACACCAGAGTACCAGTTAGAAATGTCTTGAGAAGAGTTTTATGTAAGTAGCTGGGGGAGGGGAGAGGAAGCAAAGGTGAGACAGACATAGTGACAAGGGGAAAAAATTCTGTGTATTTTTCCATTGAAAATTATAGTGATGGATTCCTAGGGAATTATTTCTTAACCTTTCAGGAGCATAAAGTTCTGCTTACTGGAACCCCTTTGCAAAATACAGTAGAAGAGCTGTTTAGCTTGCTTCACTTCTTGGAACCAGGTCGCTTTCCATCAGAAACCACATTCATGCAAGAATTTGGGGATCTTAAAACTGAAGAGCAGGTAAACTTACCTTGCATACTTATTTTTCTATTTAGAAAATACTTCATTACTTGTTTTTTCAACTGATACCTATTTACTTCCTGGAAGACCATAGTGGGTTTATCTCTTCTTTTGTTTGTTTATTTTCATTCAGCTGATGGTTTTTTGCTTTTGGCCAAAAGTAATTTTGCCCTATCACTGTTCTGTTTTTTTATTTTTAGTCCTTTGTCCATTGGTCATGCAGAAACAGGAAAAAAATCCCTTTGTTAAAATGCAGTGCTTAAAAATAGAAGTGGGGTGTCTTGTAATGGTTTCTGGATGCAAATACTTGTAAGAGAATTAACTTGTCAGTTGGCATTCTTCCTTAAGCATCCAAGTGAAGGGACTGTCCCTGGAACTTCTGTGGAATTGACATCTGAGAGTTTTCTCAGTTATTTAAGTGCAAACAGGAACATACTCGAAACCCACTTTAGTAAGAGGTAACCAAATGGAGGGAGGTCTTTTTTTTACTCAGAAACAGATTTATCAGTCTGTCCAATAGCAGAAATGCATAAATCAATACAAAATGAAAGACCCTAGGTGCAACATGTTTTATATCTAAAATGTAAAATGTTTCTTTCTATGTATCAAAATGTTTCAAAAGGCCAAACCACCTCAATATTAGGAGTTAACTGAAGCATGGCATCTTAATTTGGCCCTTTGCATCCTGTGATAATAACTGCATGCTTTTTTATATGCAACTTTTTTGTCTTTGTCTGAAAATTCAATTTTTGATATCTCTTAACTTTGACTGCTTGAATTTGTTGACTTTCTTTGAGAACAACTCTTTCATACATAATAGATTAAATTATGAAATAGCTCTTCCTCTAGCCCCTGGCCTCCTGGCAAAATCATGGGATATGTTTCCATAGGTTGCGCAGGCTATTGCATGTCAGTCAGAATGGACACTGACCTGACTGAAAGTGAGCCAGCTCTGATGCAGAAGCCATGCAGTCCTGTTAGTGCAGTGTTTGAGCTGGAGCTAATATATCCTAACTGTCAATGCAGCTTTTATCTGGCCAGTTCAAAATGACTGTAGCTTTTGAAGCCACACATGGAACTGTTACTAAAATAATGCCATTGGACATGATCAGAATTAGAGCCTTGATTGCTTGGTCCAATAAGTTCAGAAGAACTTCCTTATCTGTTGACACTCAGATGTTTTGGAATTGGGTTTGTCTTTCAAGAAGTGGGACAGGTTATGTGTTAATGACTTGGGGTTTCTCCTCCATTCCTTGCAATCCTATTCCATATATTTTCTCAACTGTTCATCCCTCCGTGCTAATTACCGCGTGGTCTGAAGTTGCTTTATTACTAAGGGAATGGAATGATGTAAATTCAGGAGAAAGTGTCTTTTGTTCTTGTTTCTGCTGTGTGGCTCTGCATCAGGAGATGATGACCAATTTCAGGGTGAATCATTAGCTCTTCAGCACTGAGCTGGTTTGTACTTTGAGACACAACCTAAATGCCAGGTGTTTTGGGTTTTTTTAATATGGAGTATGTTTGAACTTTTCACTTGAAACTAAAGTTTTCACAAAAACTTTAAAAAACTTAGCCTTTTTTTAAAGAAAACTGACATTTTCTTCTTTGCCCCTCCCACCCTTTAGGATATCTTAAAGAATATGCCACAAAACCTAGAGACACTAAAAATTATCAGTGCCATTAAAATTAACAGAAATACAATGTTTTCATTTTTAGACCAGTCCTAAACAGTTTTCTAATTCAGTGGATGTCAAAACTAGGGAAATAAGAAAATAATTAGAAGCAGATACCTGAAGTGGGAAAGTAGCAATAAATACTGCTTAGTAATTAGAAGTGAACTGCAAAAGTTATCTTAAAGTGTCAGAGTTGCTTATTTAACAAAGGGTTAGCTCTGCATGATTTGTGTGTTGTACAGTCCTTGTCTAGAAGAATAGATCTCAGTGAGGTCTATTTAATAACAGACATCACTAAACAGAAGGTCTACACACCAAAAATAGACTTTAGAAGTGTGCATGTCACTGAGTTAACAAGGAGAACCTGCTGCTGAGTCACTGAGGAAAGATTTTTTATGAATGCCCTCTACTTGGCATCTGGGGTAGAAAACAATGATTTTTAGAATTAAGGGAATTGAAAAATGAGTATTTGATTCTTAGCAGTTTTAATTCAGCTAGTTCATTAAACATCTGTTTTCCAGGTGCAAAAACTGCAAGCTATTTTGAAGCCGATGATGCTGAGACGTCTCAAGGAGGATGTAGAAAAGAACCTGGCCCCAAAAGAGGAAACCATCATTGAAGTTGAGCTGACAAATATTCAGAAGAAATACTACCGTGCTATTCTTGAAAAGAATTTCACATTTCTTTCCAAGGGTGGAGGTCAGGCAAATGTACCTAATCTTTTAAACACTATGATGGAACTAAGAAAATGCTGCAATCATCCATACCTTATTAATGGTAGGCTGCCTACTTTTCTCCTCATTTGAGAAGTGGTTGTAAAGATGTTCACTACGTATAAATTCCATTTTAGTGTGTCTTTATGTTTATTCATTTATTTTAAGTAGAAAAGTGAGATAACCTTTTAGGTCGTCATAGGTATGGATATCTGCTAGCTAGGACAGCACTGCTTTTGCAGGCATCTGTGCTGCTTTTTCCCAAGGCTTCTTGGCAAATTTAGTCCTGACTGAGTTAATGTTGGTATTATAAAGTTTTCCTTTCTATTATTTGTGACAAACAAGACTTCAGTTGTCATGCAGGTTGTTGGATGCTGGCATAAATATGGCAATTTTTTCTTCGGTTATAGTTAGCTGCTATTTACTTTCTTGCTGTAGAACATCATAAGGTAGTAACTTAAAATTTCTGAATAAAAAGTTGCAGGGTAAGAAATCATGATCAAGCCTGCTTTTATAGCACATGTTGTCAGTTGATTTTCTTAATTTGACTAGTAAGAGAAAAATTAGGAGGAATGTCATATTAGACTTTAATGACTGTTTTTCAGTGTGATGGTATTGGTTTTACATCAGGATTATCTTTGGCAAGTAGTATAGAATCATAAAATATCTTAAGTTGAAAGGGACCCACGGGGATTACTGAGTCCAACTCCCTGCTCCTCACAGAACTACCTAAAACTAAATCATATGACTTAAGGACCAGATGGTCTTTAAACTCTTGACTCGTGGTGCCATGACCACTTCCCTGGGGAGGCTGTTCCAGTGACCAACTCTATGATGAACCAGCCAGCTATAGCTGTCTGAAGTATGGTAAACTTGTATGTGTTGGTCAGTTCTTCCCTTTGAGGATGTAACACAAGCCTCCATAAAGGGTTGCGTTCTACTACTTTCTTGTTTCCCAGCTCCTGTTTCTTACTAAATATGATTTATGGTTGGTTTATGCTGGTTATAGGCTTCATGATGAAAGACTGTTTTGTTCAAGAGCCATATGTTATGCAATAAAAAACCTGAAATGGTTTTTTATTGTATAACTTCCATATTGCAGTAGTTAAGTTCTTCTCCTTGACATTTTTTGTTTAAATGGAGGGAAAAATGCTTAAACTGATCTGCAAAATTACATCTGATTATATTTCATGCACAAGTAATTATTCCAAAGACATGATATAGGCTTACTCCAAAGTACTTCAACTCATCCATGCTGGTGGCTGTTCAGTTTCTAAACTCATATGACATATAGTGAAGTAGTTTTGTGGTTCTGGTGCAGGGTTTGTTGGGTTTTTTACTTGATTCTTGGGCTTAATTTAATCCATTATATAAATGAGTTTATCAGAATAGTTTAGGATGTTCAGGTTATGAGCATCTGAATTGATGCTTCTTGGCTTTCAGCTGTTTTTAACCTTGCTATTAATTTTCCTTATTTCATGTTTGTTAAAAGAAAAAAACCTGAATATTTTGCTGCTACTTTGTTTTGTCAAATAGAGTTTATAAGTAGTGCTTGTAGTGTTGCCTACAGCAGGGATTTTTTTTTTCCCTCAGAAGTCTTGTATCATTTAATATAATTTAGAGACTTCTAAAGTTCAGGTGTTTATTTAGAAAACTTCAAATATTTTTTGATGACTGTATCTTAATAAAGGGAGGTGGGTTTGTCTCTTGAATGCATTTGCCTTTATAACATTTTTGTGACTTTTTGAACCTTTGGACTTGCTTGGTATCATTCAGCAATGTGGCAGGTGAGTTGAACCTTCAGATTTGAGGGGAAAAAGAAATCCTGATGTGGAGATGGAACTAAACAAATACATCCTTTATAGTTCTAGGACAGAAAATACTCCTACATCCTGTAGTCGCCTGAGCCCAAGGTTCTGTTTTGTTGATTGATATTTAACAGCTTTTTAGCTAGTGTAATGGCACAAGTTTATTTTATTTCTGCTAAGAGTTTTTGCAGTGCTAGTACTTATCCTAGCATACTACTCTCATGATAAATGATTTGTTGCAGTAGCAAGTTCTGTTCTCTAGGCTTAACTGCTTTTATAAAAGTGTTTTTGAATCCTTCTCATTTTCTTCCAAGTCTGTGGGGTTTGTGACCCAGCAGTAGTGCACATGTATTTGAACATTTGAACATGTTTTGTTTTGTGTAAGAGTTGCAAGCAAGTCTTCTATATAACCTTCAGTTAAGGCTATATGATGAAAATAGTATGGTAGGAGTTGAATGCAAAGTGGGGCTTGCTTTCTTGATTGATAGATGTATTCTGTGGTCTGCTGAGACTGGGAGGAGACTTCTCGAGGTAGTTGCTGTATGTTGGGTATTCTCCAGCCAACTTGGGTAAAGCACTGTCTGTCATTTTTCTTAGGGCTGGACTCCTTGTTTTCTCCATAGCAACCCTTCTCAAGTATTTATACATCATTCCTCTCTCTGTCTCCAAGAACCAGCAGTGGGGAATGCCTCTATACTTACACAGCCTAATGCTGAACACCAGAAAGGCTCCTCACTCTTTTTGTTATGCCCCCTTGAGCCCTGGAAGCCTCTCTTAACGAAGAGTAGAAGTGGGGGTTTCCCTGGTTGATCAAACACACATTCAAATACCTTCCTTTCATCCCCTGCTAAAAATCAGCTAGAATAGCAAGTAGTTTTACAGACCTGCAAGTTACTGCATCAAGAAACTTCTGGGTAACAAGCTGCTCAATGTACGTGTTGTAATTGCAATTGAAATAGGAATTAAAAAACCAGGAGGGTCTTTTACAGGATTTAGCTAGGACAGAGTTATTGAAAGAGCAGATTTTTGGAGTTATCTGTAGTGGATTTGGGTCCTGCTAAGGCCAAGCTCTGATACTACAAATTCACCATTCATTAGACCAGATTGTGGGTTTGTTGCGGTGTGGTTTGCTTTTGCAGATGCTGTTCTTGCGTATTGGTTTGATTCATAGTAGTGAAACTTAAATTTGGATATCACAGTTGAGTAAGAAATAATGGATGTAACTTGGAAAGATTACTGAAATTACTGTATACGAACTGCTTGACAGCCTGCTGTATCCTGAAATTGCCAAAGTTCAGTACAGAATTGCAGATTTAGTGCCCAAAATTCTACCTTTTTTTGCAAAGATGGGAGATGATACGATTGAAAGGAACTTTGAGTGTCTGCTTACACTAATTTCATCCAGGCTTACTTTTCTTATCTGCAAACCATTAGGATGAGTAGTGCTTGGAGCAGGGAATCCAGATCAGGAGAATCCAGGGACATAAAACTACCTTGAAATGTGATCACATCTTGAGTCCATCAGGTTCTGTAAAAGCGAGTAGTGGGAGTGCATGGAGCAGCACGAAGCTGTCAGGCAGCCTGCTCTGGGTGAAATCTGGTTCAGGCACTGCATTACAGCAGGCACTGAACCAGCGATCACACAGGGAGGGTGCGTTTCCGTGTTTGTTTACAGGCATCTACTTAGAGCTGGGATTTGAGAGAGAGATGCTCAGCAGAAGCCTGGCAGTAAGCTGTTCTTCCCCCTCCCTCAACCCTTCCATCTTTCCGTGTGCAATTCAAAAGCAGTATGGAAGCTGAATATTAGACAAACCAGAAATATTTTAGAAACTACATTTTGTTTAAAAAAAAAAAAACAAAGCAGAGGCAAAAAAAGATGGCTCCAAAAAAGGGTTTATTTGGAGGTGAAATAAGCTTAAAACAAAGATTCCTAACCCTTTATGTGCCAAGAAGAGCAATCTGATAATTCTTGGAATTGTCCACTGTTTGTAGAAGTGAAATAAAAAATGGAGTAAAAGCATAGGAGAGGTTGAAGAGAAGACTTAAACTTGGTCTGTAGTCTCCTGATAGTGAGCAGAACAAGCAAATAGTTGCTGCTGTGCATATCATTCATAGGCAAAGCGAGTGACCAGAAAGAACTTTTGACTAATGCTGGAAAAAATAAATACATTGGATAGCTTCATCAAACTGAACAAAAAAAATACATTCAGTGAGGAGGTTTTTAATTACTTGGATTTTGGTTTTATAATTAATAATGAAAGGAGCAGGTTTCAGGTCATGTGGATGTTTAAGGCTGATTTCAGAGGCACAGACATTAAATCTTATTTGTATCCCTTGTATTTTCTTGTAGAAACAAGACATTTTTTTCTTTCATGTTGCATTTTTAAAAGGACAAAAACTCAATTTTATCAGTTGAAATATGTTTAATTTTTTCATCTTTTCTCTTTTTTTTTCATTGAATTGTGTGCATCAATAAATAGTTCTATGAATTTATTTAGGAAAGAGTTTAGTGTTGTTCAAAAGAGGGAAAAATGAATTTTCAGTGTTATTTTTTTATTTAGGCTGTATTTGTGTATATGTTTGCTTTAAATTTATGCTTAATATTTTTTATAAATGTTTATTTTTTTTTATAAATGTTTATTTACATAGTGCTTAAAACATTCCTGCAGTTTCTATAGGGTGTTGAAGGCGAGCTCATTGTTTATTAATAAAACCCTTTGCAGTGTTCATGTATTGCTGTCCAATCTTTGCAGGTGCTGAAGAGAAAATTTTGGAAGAGTTTAAAGAAACACACAATGCCGACTCTCCAGATTTTCAGCTCCAGGCAATGATCCAGGCTGCTGGCAAGCTAGTACTGATTGACAAGCTGCTGCCAAAACTGAAGGCTGGTGGCCACAGGGTGCTTATCTTTTCCCAGATGGTGCGCTGCTTGGACATACTGGAAGACTACCTCATTCAAAGACGGTGAGAGCAACAATATAATACAACTGTAAATAAACTGTGCCTTCCTCAGTGACCACCACATTTAACCTGTGTAGAAACCCATGTAGAAAAGGAAGAAATTAAAACAGAATTTTGTATAGTGATCTGAATAAGGGAAAGAGCAAACCTGGAGGTTGCAAGTACTGAGATTTTTCTTTTGGGTGAATAGAAAATTACCCCATATGGAGAGCTGTTAGGTTCTCAGTTTAACTCTCAGTTAAATGTTTTGGTGGCTCTAGAGTTTTTAGTTTAGGCCTAAATTTTTATTGAATTCCTTGGAGTCAGTCTGTTCTTTACTAAGGAAAGAGACAAAGTAGTATGTCTTTACTGATTAAGTTAGTCTCTTAGTTGTAGTTCTTCTGACCCCATAGTAGCATATTTGTCTTTGTTGTTTTTAATTGCATATTCTTCTAAAGAAGCAATGCCATGGCAGTAAAGCAATCTCTATAATGCATCTATTTTTCAGGTACCCATACGAACGAATTGATGGTCGAGTGAGAGGCAACTTGCGTCAGGCAGCTATTGACAGGTTTTCAAGACCTGATTCTGATAGGTTTGTTTTCCTGCTGTGTACAAGGGCAGGAGGTTTGGGCATTAATCTTACTGCTGCTGATACCTGCATCATTTTTGATTCAGACTGGAACCCCCAAAATGACCTCCAGGTAATATTACAAGAGATGATTTTATTGAAAATTTCTCTTTGCCTTTTTACTGTGAAATTTTCTTCACCTACAAGACAAATTATCTGTTGTCCCGCTCTTGAAAGCATAAACAATATTATTTGTATTGAAAAAAAACCCTTCTAAAGTTCCCTGTATTGATTATTTAAATTTTTTTTTCTTATATTTGTAACCTGTAACTGAATATCTGTCTTTGTTTTTTCAGGCTCAAGCACGATGTCACAGAATAGGGCAGAGCAAATCAGTGAAAATTTACAGATTGATAACAAGGAATTCTTATGAAAGGGAAATGTTCGACAAAGCTAGCTTGAAGTTGGGCCTTGATAAAGCTGTGCTGCAATCTATGAGTGGAAGAGAAAATGCCACAAATGGGGTAAGGATTAATTTTTTAAGGTGCATTATCAACAAATGCTATGAGCGTGTTATGCTTTGCTTTGCGTTTTAGCTGGAGAACAGTTGTTTTCAGATGGAGTGTGGCTGATACTTTAAAGTCGGGTTAATTAAGGGCATTGGCTACATGAACTGGCTCAGCCTATCTAATGGCGCACTTATTGCCAAAAGGGGGCAGGTGGAGTCATGTTCCTTCAATCCTGATCCATTCTCATCATTCCACCCTTTACATTATGTTGATCTTGGCACTTTATGGAGTTCTTCTAGTTAGCTTTTGCTGGTGTAGCCTTTTTGCTTTGGGACTTCTTTTTGCTTTAGCTTTTTTGTCAGGTTACTAAGTTAAATCTGCTCCCAGGAGGAGTTTAGCAGTCATCAGAGCTAAAGGGATTCAGTGACAATGAATTATTAAGTCATTTAAACCACTCACATAACTTCACCCTGAGAATTTTGTTGTTTGTATTCTTCTTTAAAAGGTGATTTCAGCATGAATGTTTAATTGACCATTTCCACATTATTGTAGAGCTTCAGTTCTTAAAATGCCAATTAAGAGGACAATCCATCTGATTGTGCTGTCAGGTGAACACCACTGGCTGGTGTCAAAAAAACCCCAAAACCACAACCCCTCTTATGTGTTACAGGTGCAACAGCTTTCTAAAAAAGAAATAGAAGATCTTCTTCGAAAGGGGGCATATGGTGCTCTGATGGATGAGGAAGATGAAGGGTCTAAATTTTGTGAAGAGGATATTGATCAGATTCTCTTAAGACGAACACACACAATTACCATTGAATCTGAAGGAAAAGGCTCAACATTTGCAAAGGTGTGCATTGACATTCAGAGGAAAATGAACAAAATGTGACCAGAATAGGTGGAAGTATATTAAACTGTCTTCTGTGTCAATTTATTTTTCAGTGTACTTATCTTAGGTATTTTTCTTGCAAATGTTGGGAATCTGTATTTCCAGTACTGGTAGCTTCCAGGCTTACCTTTTTTCTTTCTTGACACTACCTCTTCATAAGTCCTAAGTATTGTATTTGCTAGTGAAAAATAGGTATTCTTCATAGCATGCAGTTAAGAAACCAATCCATGTGTTTTTACTTCTACTAGGCTAGTTTCGTTGCATCTGGGAACAGGACAGACATTTCTTTGGATGACCCTAATTTCTGGCAGAAGTGGGCAAAGAAAGCTGAGCTGGATATTGATGCTCTAAATGGAAGGGTAAGAGCTTTATGACTGTTTGTAGTGCAATTAAATTGAAGATTCCCCCTCCCCTCCCCCCAAATTTATACCTTTTCCCTTTCATTTTAGAACAACCTAGTTATTGATACACCAAGAGTAAGGAAGCAAACCAGACTCTACAGTGCAGTCAAAGAGGATGAACTGATGGAGTTTTCAGACCTGGAAAGCGATTCTGAAGAAAAGCCTAGCACTAAGCCCCGTAGGCCTCAGGACAAATCTCAAGGTTATGCACGAAGTGAATGTTTCAGAGTGGAGAAGAACTTGTTGGTTTATGGGTAAGATATGCAAATAAAATATACTAAATGTGGCTAAAGATCTGAAAATAAATTATATATAGTAAATAACTCATCCTTCTCTTGGACACATACACAAAATATCACACTGTATAATGCTTATACATGCCAGTTAGATTTTTTTTGGTTGCTATATATATAAATTGCTTATATATGTGTTATTTAGTTTAAAGTATCTGAGTGTCTCACAGATGGCTATGAGCTCACTGGTAAGATAAGTGGTTTTGTGATGACAGAATATTTGTTTCTGGTTTCTCAGTGTAAAGAATTCTTGAGTTAATGAGTTTTAACCTCTCTTTTCTAAGTGTTGAAGAGAGTAATAGTGTATTTGTAAAGAACAAAATGGTTTTGAAATCAACAGTCAATCTAGACTTTTTCAACATATATTCTGGTATTTTGGCACCATTTAAATTCAGATATTTGGTACTTGACATTTTTCCCATTGAGTGTGCCAATTTGAATTTCATCTCTTTGCAAGCAGGTAGCTGTATTTGACTTCTAACACGGTGGCCTTCAGAACGACTGTCTTTATTTTAGAAATTATTGTGCAACAGTTGCTAGTAATAGGTTTCTGGATCAAAATAGGAATGGTTCCCCAAATCCCATGATTGTAGGAATTGGTTGAGTTTCCTGTTTGTAGCTTACTGGGACCTTTAGAGTTAAACATATGTACTTTATTAATTTGAGTGTAGTTCAATTGCAGCTTTACGAGCAGTGAACTTATTGCCTGTTCTGTAAAATAAACATTCTTAACTCTTTGGTGCTGGAGGTTGGATTCCCTGATGTAACCTACAAATGCAAAATGCATTAGTGCTAACACAGGAGGTCCCAACTTGCTTGATACAAGGAGTTCAATTGAAAGTCACAAATTAAAATACCAGTACCCTGGCTTTTGTATTGAACATATTTTTCTTATAGCTGGGGTCGATGGACTGACATCCTCTCACATGGGCGCTATAAACGTCAGCTAACAGAGCAAGATGTGGAAACCATCTGCCGGACTATCCTGGTGTATTGTCTTAATCATTACAAAGGGGATGAAAATATCAAAAGTTTCATCTGGGATCTGATCACTCCAACTGCAGATGGGCAAACTCGAGCTTTGGTTAATCATTCTGGTATGTCTACCACAATCAAATAATGATGCTAGTAAATAGGGAAGAATTGCTTCAGTCGTGCTATGTATTTGGTTTAAACTATAGCCATTCTGACATGTCGTAGGATCTTGTCAGATTTTATGAGTAAGGTGGGCTTTGACTTGGTCTGTACTTAAAGGGGAAGTCTCCCTCAGACACTTTGTAGAATGCAGTGCTCTTTCCCTTAAATTAGTTTTAAACAAATATTCCAGCATAATTTTTCGTTGGCACCTATTGCTGGAGTTAATCTCTTTTAAATTGCCATAAATCAGAAAGCTTGTTTCCTTACGGCCATTTAGATTCATGAGAATTTTTACAAGAAATATTTATATAACACCATTTTCTGGCTAGCACTCTGAATTTTGAAATCTTCACACCTAAATTTGCATGAAAGTTTTGGTTGATTTTGTTGCTTGCAATTTTCTGTACTGAATTAAGTTGCTGTTCAGTTTTTGGTGGTTGTGTTGCCCACGAAGTAATGAATATAGCAGTGATACTTAGCTTTAAATGTGTGTTTGTAATGTTGTTTGGGGTGAGAGTTTTTCTGTTCAGATTGTGTGAGAACTATTGGGGTTTTGTCTAGGTCTGTCTGCACCAGTGCCCAGAGGGAGGAAAGGGAAGAAAGTAAAAGCCCAGAGTTCACAGCCAATGCTGCAAGATGCTGATTGGCTCACAACCTGTAATCCAGATGTATTATTTCAAGAAGACAGCTATAGGAAACATCTCAAACATCACTGTAATAAGTAAGTACTAATAAATGTTTCATTTAGAGGTTTGGGATTCTTTTTAACTACATGCTTTTGAAAAGTCCACAACTTCATTTGGATATATTTAATAGAACACAGGGCCATTTAATGGGATGTAAAGGCCATTATTACTTTTTAATTTGGGGATAATCATCTTAACAGATATCTGGATACTTCTGTAAGCTCTTTATGACAATCAGCACACTTCTGAAGAAAATTATTCTCTACTTACTAAATAAGAATGGAATCAAATTAGGTTATTTTTTTACTATAGAAAGTGAAGACTATATTCCTACACTAAGTCTATTTCACTTGACAATTGGCTATCTTTAAATAAAAGCTGTTTGTTTCCTACCTTCTTGTGGGGTCCCTCAGGCTGGTGTTTAAAGTTCTGTTCCATAGATGTTAAACTCATATATCCAGTTCTTAGTTTCACGAGTTTCATGTAGTAGTTCACCTATATGTGGGTGTATCTTTTGTCTTCATTTTTTCTCTCCCTTTCTTGCTTGCTCTCCACATCATACAGAATATTTATTCTTTCTCCTTTGAGATGAAATTTCTCACCAAACTCTTCTACCTGAATTGATTTGTCCTGATTTTATTTTTGAAATTCTAAACACGTTACTAAACCAAAGGCCTTTGGCGATAAAGATCATTGTACATAATGTTTTATTGTTGTATGAATGTCTCTTAAGAGCCTTTCTTACATATTTTCTTTTGGCTTTTGTTTTGTAATATCTTATTTTTGTGTCAGCTTTCTTTGATGCCATCTCAGTTTTGCTTACTATATTCTCCATTACAGACACTGAACCTTGTCCCAAAACCACCTTGGTTTAGAGTTGGGGATGTGGTTGATTGCTTTTGGGATTTTGTGGTGTTTGGTTTTGTTTTTAAATTTCTACTCCTCATTTTATATATATATATATATCACACAGTTGCAATACAGTGTTAGTGAAAGGTCGTCTTTACTTTTGTGGTTTGAATATGTATTGTGTCTCATTAATACTGTTTAGTGGAAAGAAATTATTGATTTGAAAAGTACCTGTGGGCTGTCAATAGGGGGTGTGATATGAAGAAGGAAAGGAATTTAAGGGGTTTATTAGCTCAAGTCCAGATGCTAACCAAGCTTGATTTTTAGCTGATGACAACAGATATTCATAGAATTACGTTAGTGAGTGCACTTCCAAATAAACTGCTTTCTGACTTTTCTGAACTGTTACTTGAGTCTGTTACTACATTTCACTTGCTCTTAAAGTAATAAAATTCTTTCCTGTAACATTACTTTAATCTCTCAGGTAACATGTCGTCATTACTTGCTGTATCAGTTTGCAGATCCCACTTAAATTCATTTTTTAAGTACTGCTTCTTTAATAATACAATAGAAAATTACAAGGACTGGGAAGACTGGTAAATGTGCATGAATGTTTTCAGTTGCTATCTTTTTCCTTCACTTCCCAGATTCACCAGGACTAAATGAATTGTAGAAGCCACATGTTTTTAGCACAGGTAAAATCAAACAGAGGTGGAGCCAGTTAATAATCTGAGTAATTTCCTTCAAAAGGTACCAGTAGAAGTTGCCTTTGTAAGAATTGGTGTCCTCTCCTAAAGTACCATGTATGCTGGTTTAATGCATAGGACTCCTGAAAGGTGCAAAGAGCCAGTGGTTTTTGGTTTATCTTGGGTTTTATTTCATGCTTCTCTCTTTGGCCTGATGTAACAGCTGTTATTGCTTAATACTAAGCTGATAGAGACCCTCAACAGCTTATTTACATAGCCACACAGGGCGCAGGGACACCTTACTGGTCCCAGTTACTGTGTATACAGAAAGAAGCATGTCTGACGTGTTTTGAATTGCAGACATGACCTTAATTCAAATCCCTGCTCTTCCGAGGTTTGATTGAATAACATGTGTGAAACCGGGTATTGCTCCAGTGGCACCTGATCTCTAACAAGGAGATCTCCAAACTGGTGGTGGTCTAAATTTTTCATGCAAGTGGGTGATCAGATTACTGCTTCCCTGGTCATCTTGCTGTTCCAGGAGCAGCAGCAATTCAACAGTTGCCGTGATGGATTTGGGTACAGTGAGAGGGCGGGCTGAGTAATCTCCATCTTAGCTGGTACTGGTTTTACTTCATGAACTAGGCAGCAGGGGGTGCCCTGAATTGGGTAAACATAGGGGAGAGCAGGATTATTTTCAGGTAGATACTTTTTCTACAGAAATGACCTCTTTTCTAGTCTCCTTGAAAATCCAGTCTGCCATTCTCTCTCCTGCCAGCTTCGAGTGTGACCACAACACCTGACAGTGCTTCCAAAAACGACTGTAGTATTGCAGAAATGGGGAAAAATTAACTTGGCAATGAAGATTTTTCACTTCCTTGTAACAGTTAGATTGTGCATAGGTAAAATTAAATAGCAGTTTGAACTATAAAGAGTAAAAATAGTTAATATCTCCCAAGGGAAATGGGGGATTATTTTTCCCCCCCCATTCTCAGAAGCAAAAAGTTGTATAATCTGAAAAACCTGACATTCCATATTGAGGGTTTATTGTAAGGTAGTAAAACCAGATTTTATATCTCGTTTATTCCTACAACTTCTGATGTGCTTCCAAAAATGGTATTAAGGCAGCAGCTGAGGAAATTTTATGAGATAATGAAGCAGAACAGTTACTGAAAGCCATCTGCTCAGTTGTTTACAAACTTGCTTCAATACTTCAGAGGCAGTGGTAGAGTACGTGTCTAAACTTCACAAGCTGCACTAGGTAGAACTAAATGAAATGCGCCGGGGCCGGGCTGAGCTGGGTCCCTCTCTGTGCAGTGTAAGCAGTTGCCAGGCAGGCCTGTTGGAAGCCAGCAGAAAGCACCACACAGAGGTGATTATGTGCCACCATCTGTCACGCTTCAAGCCTACCATACAGCATGGCTAATCAGCCTTGGCAGGATGATGGATGAACAGCAGCAGCTGCCAAAAGCCACTGTTGGCAAACAGTCCTGAAGTTAAGAACTTTTTCCCCCCTCTGCCTTCCTCTCCAGGGTCCTGCTGCGTGTCCGCATGCTCTACTATCTACGACAAGAAGTTATAGGGGACCAAGCAGACAAGATCTTAGAGGGTGCTGACTCAAGGTTAGTGCAAGTGCAGGTTTATTTTTTGCTTTATGACACTGGCTTTTGTAAAGTACACGTACTATAATAATGCAGCATTTAGAGGTGGTCACACTTTATCTCTTACATGTCTATTCTCCGGCAGCCTTATTATTTTATCAAGTGCAGTGGGTAATTTTCTTGGGGGAGGAAACGATGTGGGAAATGACAGAAGTGGATTTGCAGTTCTGCTAATATTGAGGGATTATTCTATCTCAATTTAAAAGATTTTTTAAAAATACTAAGACCTTAAATGAATCATATTTAGATAACCATTTGACTCCCAAAATAGCTTAATGGGGGGATGGGGGTGGGATGTTGAGGGTTTTTTTGGTTGATTAATTATTTTTTGTTGTTTGTTTGTTTAACCATCCTAATTATTTTTTTAGGCTATTGGATTTTGGGGTGGTTTTCTACCTCAAAATTTATATTTATAGAGCAGCATAAACCACTTGGGGGTTTTTGGGTTGGCTTTTTTTGTTCTGTTTTTTTTTTTTTTAATCTTTGTCCAATAATACCTTTGAGAATGTATATAATGCTGTCTTGACAGTGAAGTAGATGTATGGATACCTGAGCCATTCCATGCTGAAGTTCCTGCAGACTGGTGGGATAAGGAGGCAGATAAATCCCTTTTAATTGGAGTATTTAAACACGGTAAGTGATGTCTCACTCTCAACAAAACTCAGTTGTAAAGCTTTCAGTGTGTAGGACTGTTCAGTCATAATATTAACAAGTATTGTTCCAAAGAACTGTTGGCTTGTATCTCCCTTTTTTCTTGCCTGCATTAAAAACCTAATATGAGCTGTAAATATCAGATGCTGTTTTTAAATGTTTGCAGAACATTTGAGAAGAAAACATTACTTTCTTGGCTGTAAATAAAACAAAGCCATATTTGTTTAAATAATAGCCAAATAGAAAGATAGATCTCCATAAACTTTGCTTCCAGCACTGCTTCACTTGCTAACTCTGCCAAACAGTGTCAAAGTGGACGGTGGGCTTAACCTCTGCTATTAATCTGTACAAGTGCCTCCTGGGCTTTGTTCCAAGCAATATTTCACAAATGTCAGTGTTGAGAACTCCCGGCTCCCTTGAGTGGGATGCAGCCTTGTTAACTTTGAAAGGCTGGGGATGCAGAGCTGGCATGATATATACAGTGAGCGATTCCTGATTATAATCCCAATTCTCTGGAGGTCGCAGAGGTATTCTCAGCAGCCCAGCCTGACTAAAGGGGAGAATGATGGCTTATAAAACCTTTCATGATTACAGTTTGGCTTGAGGCTCTACAGCAGTTAGGAGCAGTGTGTTGTAGTACAAATCCTAATTGAATTGTGCTGTTCTGCCTATGTACAGCAGCTCTGTGTTGTGGGCTCAGCTGAGGCAAGTCTAGTCTAAAAATCATTTTCCTGCAGTGCACTGTTGGGATCTGCCATTTTCCATCTAGTCAACTTGGGCAGTAAAAAAGCAAACAGCAGTTTGAAAACCATAGAGGGAACAGTGTCATCTTACTGACATGCATCATCCTAAACCTAATAAGACAGGTTCGTTGGCCTTACGTATAACCCATGTATACAGCATTTTTGCAGCCTATATTGAGGGTTCCAGCAGGGCTGGAGCTATAGAAAATACGTGTGTGTGTATGTGTGCGCTTCCATTTGCGTCTGCGTGTTTCCACTGGCAAGTATCGAATGTCAAGAGCCACTGTGAAAGTCATATAGGAAACTTAAAGAAATTTTTCACTTGTGAAAGGTTTTTACTTTACTTTATAATGACATGAAATTTAGTGCTTTCTTCACTGTCTTATATGTGTTAATGTTATTGATGGGAAAATGTTTCCGTGCTGTTGGAATTTACCAACATGAACAATTTTTTTACATGAATTAAATGTTTCCAGCATGGTGACAGCTCCTTTGTTTTATTTAAAAATAAATCATGAATCCAGAAAATAGTACTTCTACTGCCTCGACCTGTTCTATTCACAGCTGGTCATAGCTTTTAAAAAAGCATTTGTCTCCCGCTCTGCATGCAGGTTATGAGAAGTACAATTCTATGAGAGCTGATCCAGCACTGTGCTTTCTGGAACGGGTTGGCATGCCTGATGCAAAGGCCATAGCTGCTGAACAGAGAGGGACAGACATGTTAGCAGATGGTGGTGATGGGTAAGGAGAACATGAAAAAATTAATAAACTTTATCAGCATTGTATATGTTGGCATGGTTTCATATGTCATATTATACTTACATGCTGCCTGAGGATATGAAGTGATCATATGATGTACAAAGTACATAGAATTGTTTACACAGTTGAGCATGAAATATAAATGTGTAACTTGGTACAACATACTGATGGCTTTTGTAGCTTTTTTTTTCTTTTGTCCAGAAAATCAGCCCCCTCTCAAAACCAGTATTTTTCTTGAAAATATTTTTAAAATATTTTATAGGGGTGAATTTGACAGAGAGGATGAAGATCCAGAATATAAGCCAACTAGAACTCCTTTCAAGGATGAAATTGATGTAAGAACTCCCAATTTTCTGTAATTACAAATATGTACAATTATAATTGATTCTCCATATTTATTTTAATGTGTGTTTTAAAGTTTGAGAGCTACCAGATAAACACACCTTACAAAGATTGTTTGCTGCTGTGTTAGACAGATGACATATTTTTCTCCTCAAATCATGACATATGGTCAAAACTGAAAACTAAAATAACTTCTGTCTTCTCCCCAAGGAATTCGCAAACTCACCTCCAGAAGATAAAGAGGAGTCCATAGAATCACACACAAGTAAGACTTACAGCAATGAAATTAAAAAGGCAAAAAGGGATTGTTTAGTGAAAGGTGGGCTGTTTATATTACCACATAAAGGGATAGGAAGTGTTTTGGGACAATACCACAGTAAGCTTTTTGCTGCCAAATCTCTTCATGCTTCACATTTTTCAAAACAATTACATACTGTCTTTGAATAATCCACATTATGGTTCTCTGGATTTCTAATTACATAGTAGAAACCATGATGATAAAGACCGGATGTTTCATAATGCAGCCGTTGATGGTTTTGCCGAGATAATCTTGGAAGTTACAAATATGTTGTTTCCTCAGTATGGAGGAAAATTGCCAAGTTTAAGTGATAATAATAATAAAGTGGGAAACGATAAGCATAGGTGTTTCCTCAGAGGCAGAATGATCTTCTTAGCAATGTATTTAAAGACGCATTGCATTAATTTAAATACTTACAGTGCTCATAATATGTTTGCATTCATAACATCAAATCATAATGCTTGATGGTTATCTCTAAATGCTTCTCAAGCATTTCTTAGAGTTGGATGGTTTGATTCTATTTTTTCTCTCTTACCAATAGTTATCCTGTTTCTAATTCATTATGCACCAGTATTAGAGGCACATGTTCTTATCTGATAAAACAGGAATCCAGTTATAGCCATAGAAACTTGGAAATGTTTAGTGTTGGTTTTGCAGTGCAAATACTTCTCTGTTCTCTAGACAAGCACAGTGAAAGCAATGCTGATTTAGGGCAACTCTACTGGCCCAACACTTCAACCCTGACTACCCGTCTGCGTCGCCTCATTACTGCCTATCAGCGCAGCTATAAAAGGCAACAAATGAGGCAAGAGGCACTAATGAAGACTGACCGCAGGAGACGTCGGCCTCGAGAAGAAGTGAGGGCACTGGAGGCAGAAAGGGAGGCTATAATAACTGAGAAACGACAAAAGTGAGTTTCCTGGTGATATCTATCTTTAAATCTTATTTGAGCTTGTGTGTCACCCATACTGCTCTTTTGTTTTGAAAGAATAAACTAAGGGGGTTTTGAGGCTTTTAAACTGTGTTTGGACTCTCATTTATCCAGTGGCCTCACATATCCTGCTTCTTCCTTGACTAGGTGGACAAGAAGAGAAGAAGCTGATTTTTATCGTGTGGTGTCTACTTTCGGAGTTATTTTTGATCCTGTGAAACATCAGTTTGAGTGGAATCAATTCAGAGCATTTGCCAGGCTTGACAAAAAGTCCGATGAAAGCTTGGAAAAGTATTTTAATGGCTTTGTGAATATGTGTAGACGAGTGTGCCGAATGCCAGTCAAACCGGATGATGGTAAGTTTTAACTGACTGGAAATCAACATGAATATCGTGAGACCATGGGACTGTTGAAACTTCATGCCCAGGTGTAAAGATTTTGAAATGGGTGTGCATTCAGTCCATGTTAAACAATACAACTCGGTGTCCTTGCAGAACCTCCTGATCTTTCCACGCTGATTGAGCCGATCACAGAGGAGCGCGCTTCTAGAACTTTGTATCGCATCGAGCTGCTGCGCAAGATCCGGGAACAGGTTCTCCATCACCCGCAGCTGGGGGAGAGGCTAAAACTTTGTCAGCCAAGTCTGGACCTGCCAGAGTGGTGGGAGTGTGGTAAACATGATAAAGACTTACTGATTGGTGCTGCTAAACATGGAGTCAGTAGGACAGATTATCACATTCTGAATGATCCTGAACTCTCTTTTCTTGAGGCTCATAAAAACTTTGCTCAAAACAGAGGGACAGGTAATGCAAATACTGTCTCTTCTGTAAACCCTCTGGGTGCTGGCTGCAGTCAAACACCCCCAATTGTCCCATCCACACCAGTACAAGAAGAAAAGACTACAGAACAAACAGAGTCTAAAGTTGAAGGGTCTGAAAATCCAGCAGCCAAAGAAAAGTCTGAAATCAAAGAGGAGACAGATACTGCAGATAAGGACACTAAACCAGACTGTGATGCTGAGGCCGAGCCTGGCTCTGTTAAACGTGAATTGAAAGACATAGAAATGAGTACAGATGTAGATCCAAAATCTATTTCTGAGAAAGGTTCAGAAGAAGATGAAGAGGAGAAACTGGAAGATGATGATAAATCAGAAGAATCCTCCCAACCTGAAGGTAATACATTGGTCAGATCAGTTCTATGTGCTTAACATAAGCCCCACAGCTGTTGTAGCTCGTGCCAGCTGGTAAATGGCACACACGGTGCCATTATGGGGTATGGGATGGGCTACATGTAGCAGTTCCTCTGCCCTTCCATGTATCAGGTGGCTAAATAAGCTTTCATAAGAACCATCCAGCATCAGTGGGGTATTCCCCCACAAGGGATGATTTCCAGGATAGCTCACTGAGCCAATAAGCATGGTCTCTATGCCAAATGTGGATGGCTGGGGCTCTGCTGTAGGAATTAACTGAACAAAAGCCCAAGTTAGAAATGTTGTTTCAAGCCTGGTTGCCTTAGCCTATCTAGCTGGGTGGACACTGGATGTTAATGCCTGGTCATGATTGTTATTCAGCAGGAGCAGTCTCTCAGGGTAAGAATTTTGATGAAGAAAGCAATGCCTCTATGAGTACCGCAAGGGATGAAACACGCGATGGATTCTACATGGAAGACGGGGATCCCTCTGTGGTTCAGCTGCTTCATGAGAGAACATTTGCCTTCTCTTTCTGGCCTAAGGTTGGTTAGGGGTAGAAAGATGTGTCTCTTTTAATTTAAGTAAAATATGGGAAATGTGCTTGCAAAGTAACAGTGAGCTTTTGTGAGATACTGTGCTTCTGGCAGGCAAGAGACCTTTTTCTGTGAATGATATGTGGAATAGCACTTTTTTCTTCAAGTTCATAAAACTAGCAGCGAAAATGAAAGAAATTGCTTTTTTTTGTAAAATAGTGTCATTCAGTAAAACAATGGACTGCTGGCAGACATGAGTTCTTCAAAGGGCCCATAACCCTATGTCAGCAGAGTCCCACCTCTTGCACCACTGTACAGTTTTGAACTAGGAATTTTGCCTGCAGAGCAATCTGCAGAATTTAGAGCAGACTTTCTAAGATCACCTTTTTATTTTGGGGTGAGGAGATTGTAGGGAAGAGTTTTTGGTGACCTACATGATCTAAGCCATTATGTAATGTTGACAGATGTAATTGTATTAAGGTATCCTGCAAACATAAGCATCAGTTTTAGATAGGGTAAAGCTGTATCTTATTTTGGTAACAATGCAGAAAATTATCTAATATAAAATGTTTTTAAAAATACAAAGCCGTAACCTTGTAGTAAATCCATACTTAATTTAGTACTCTCCTTTGCAGTAAGGGGAGAGAGAAAAATAAAGTAGTAATAGTCTTAAGCTTACTAATCACCATAACAGGGCCATCTGGTTGGGGCGGGGGGGAAGGGGGTAGCAGGGCAGGAGGACCTTGCTCTTAATAGGCTTATTTCTGGGGAAAGCAAGCAGTCTGTTGCAGCTGCTGAGATTTGCTAGTGGCTCTTGCACTGTTTTGCTGTTCAGGAAGCTAACTGATGCTCATATTCCCTAACCAGCAGTATTTCTTAGAGTTCCGAAGTTTCTACTACTTCAGGCAGGCTAGCGTAGAATGTGTTTGAATACTGAAATGGAAAAAAAATCAAATCATGCTCATTTTCTCTGCTTTCAGCAAGTATTTTGGAAATGTGCACTAAAATCTTATTCCAGTCGTAGTGTGAAAGTAGAACAGAAAATCCTTCATCTGTATAGGTTCATCATAAGTAGACTAATAAACATAATTAGAGATTTTTAGTGTACACGCTTCAGTGAAATTTGAAGTGATAATGGGCGTGGAATGAAAATTGACATTCATTAGATGTCCCTAGGTTGGTGCCCGTTTCATAATGTTGAACTTTATTAATAGTGACGCTAATGAGGATCCACTTCCTAGGACAGAATTGCAGATCCAGCCTCTTGGATCTTGAGAACTGCAGCTTTAAGACACTGATTGCAGATGTGTTTATTTTCCCTTCCTAACTGTTGATTTTGCTAACTAGTGAAGTTTTGTAAAACAACAGGGAGTTTCTATTAAATTTTTCAATTAGTACATTGTCATACAGAAAACTTGGTCTGTCTTTTCTCCTTCCCCTCACAATATAAATGCAGCTTATAAAAGTTTATTATAAAAGTCCTATTAAAGTTTTGTTCTACAAAATTGTGTTAGCTTCTTGCAAGGTGATCAGTTTATCCTAACATGCAAGAATAAGTGTTTCTGAATGTTGTCCTTAAGCTCTGGAACCTGGACTGTGTAATAAGACTCATTTGAGTTTAAAAGGCAACATTTACACTGAAGGTTCATTACATACTTTTCCTTTATTCAGGACCGAGTAATGATCAACCGATTAGACAACATCTGTGAAGCAGTGCTGAAAGGGAAGTGGCCAGTAAATAGGCGCCAGATGTTTGATTTCCAAGGGCTCATACCTGGGTACACTCCAACAGCTGTGGACAGCCCTCTGCAGAAAAGGAGCTTTGCAGAGCTCTCCATGGTTGGTCAAGCCACTGTCAGTGGCAGTGAAGATCTCACTGCTTCTCCTCAGTTATCAAAGGCAAGGCTGCAACTTTCTCTTTTTTACATAAAACATTTTATCTTGCATGAGCTTCTCTTGCATAATAGAAAATAAGCCAGCATAAATAAAATAGTAAAAATGTAAAAGTGTTTCTTTGAATAAAATGAAGGCTTTGTTTTCAGAGTTACATGTTTGGAGTTTTATTTTAAATTCAGCGTAGCAAACAGAGCTTTGCTAATGTTTGGAAATGTTCGCTTTTTATTAGGAAGATGCACTCAATTTATCAGTTCCACGTCAGAGGAGGAGGAGACGAAGAAAGATTGAAATTGAGGCTGAGAGAGCTGCCAAGAGGAGAAATCTTATGGAAATGGTTGCCCAGTTACGTGAGTCTCAGGTGGTCTCAGAAAATGGACAAGAAAAGATTGTAGATTTATCAAAGGCCTCACGAGAGGCAACAAGTTCTACCTCAAATTTTTCATCTGTTACTTCAAAGTTTATCTTGCCTAATGTCTCCACACCCGTGTCTGATGCCTTTAAAACTCAAATGGAGCTGCTGCAAGCAGGTCTTTCACGCACACCCACAAGGCATCTACTAAATGGCTCTTTAATAGATGGAGAACCACCCATGAAGAGGAGGAGAGGAAGGAGGAAAAATGTAGAAGGGCTTGATCTGTTATTCATGAGCAACAAACGGACATCGTTGACTGTAGTAAGGCCACAATTTTTTTCCTTTTTGTCTCATATTTGTTCTCTGTCTGTGGTACTTCGTGAATGTGTTGTCTTATTATACTCTCCCTAATAGAAACATACAGTTTTTGCCCAACCAGGTTTTTCTTTGTTTAGAGCTGTTAGTTCTTTTTGAACCGAACAAAAAAGTGCACATCAAGATTTTACTGTAGAAAATTGTAGCTGAGTTTTAAGTAGCTTGTACTTTTAAAATTACTTTTTTTTTTTCAAAATATATTTCTAACAACATACATTTTGAGGCTTAAGTATGTCTTTCTTGATGTGTTGAAAAGGGTGGGTCTTGGAGAATCTTGAAGAACATTTACTGGAAATGGAAAAAAATTGCTTTGCCTTTAGCAGTATGTTCTTTATTGTTCAAGGATGCTAAATTTTCAAAATTCCTAATGTAATGATACTACTTTATGTAGTATGAGTATTTAAACACCATTAACTCTTGTGTATGCAAAATCTCGAACATTTCACTTCAGTCAGTCCCTGAGATTATTTCTCCAGCTGTTCCCGTGAAGACTAATACAGATGTGATTGTTTTCAGGAGGATGCAGAAGTGACCAAAGCTTTTGAAGAAGATATGGAAGCTCTACCAGCAAGGAACATTCCATCTCCTGGTCAATTAGACCCAGACACTCACATCCCTGTAATCAATCTAGAGGATGGGACCAGGCTGGTGGGAGAGGATGCCCCAAAAAACAAGGATCTAGTTGAATGGCTTAAATTGCATCCTACTTACACTGTAGATATGCCAAGTTATGTACCAGTAAGTATGGGATTCTAAAAGTGTTGTTCTATTGTATTAATACAAAAGTTAGTTTTACTGACGTCGAATTGAATTTCCTCACATTGGGCATAGTCATTCGATTTTGTAGCTTGGTTTTCAACAGAAGTTTTCCCTTTATGCACCATTCGTATTTTATCCACACCTAAGTGACATTGGGGTGTTTGATTTGCTTTTCCTTTCTTAATATTTGTATATAGCAACATGTTAGAACAGTGTTTGTCAAGTTCTGCAGAATTTCTTCATCTGATACAAAAAAAATTTCTTCTCACATAATCTGAGAGTAAAGTAATGGATCCCTTCTTAAAATTGTTGTAAGAAGGGGTACCGTGATTGGTGATTTTTGTCATTAAATTAAAAGCTAAAAAGCAATAAATTTCTCTTCTTTCCAGAAGAGTGCAGATGTGCTGTTTTCCCCATTTCAGAAGCCGAAACAAAAACGACACAGATGTCGAAATCCTAATAAACTGGATATAAACACCTTGACAGGAGAAGAAAGGGTACCTGTTGTAAATAAACGAAATGGAAAGAAGGTAAAAATTAAGTTACTTCAGTCAAAGTCTTTAATAATGTTTTTGCATGTGGAAAGCAGGTTTTCTACTCCGAGCTTTCTCTTTTAAAGTTTAATAATTTGGCACCAGCAATTTTTCTTACTGGACTGTGCTACCTGGTTCCTTTAATTCCTTCTTTGCTGTTCTGATATGTTCATATTGATCACCTGAGTGAATAACTCTCACTTCTTGAAACTATATAGCACATTTTGTCCTTAGATACAAATTTTATTACCAGACCTGCCTAAGCTGCAGCACTTTAGTGTTTTTTAAAACCTGATTTTGTCAATTAGGGTATCACTAGCTGGTTTCCATGTAGTTTTCCACAGTAAACTAACTTGAAAGTCTTTACTGCTATCCTTCAGAGATGAAAGTGTGCAAATAGAAAATGTCCATATAAGTAGTTGTTTGGTTTTGTTGTTGGGTTTTTGTTACAGTCATAACCTTGGTCTTTTGCATTAGATGGGTGGAGCTATGGCCCCTCCAATGAAGGACTTGCCAAGATGGCTGGAAGAAAATCCTGAGTTTGCTGTTGCTCCAGATTGGACTGACATTGTTAAACAGTCTGTAAGTGAAACTCTCTTTCCATGCTTCACTGTAGGTTATAGCACAGAAAAGTTGAAGGCTGTGTACACTGATTATTAAGTCTTTATCTCATAGCTGGTTTTGAGAAAATTGTAGTGTCTGTGTAGGAGTTACCCAGCTCAGGGGGGTGGTGATAGGAGGCTGCTGCAGAATGGGATTGAAATACACTCGAAAAATCAGCTACAGTTAAGGCAGCCTTCAGTATTTGTTTTGCATTATTTTTTTCTTGTAAGTAACAATCTTTAAAAAGCACAGGTATGTGTACATTAGAAACTACTAAGAAAATATTTGTCATATTAATAACAGAAATACATTTCATTGTCTCAGTAACAGGCAGCATCAAAGGAAGAGGTTTTCTGCCATTTATTTTACAACACTTGTTTGAAAATAAAGGGTAAAATTCTGCAAGTACTCAATTTAACAGAACACTACTGAAATTCAGTACAAATTATAAAGATACAAACTTGCAACTGCAGCATATCAGAGTGGATTTTTTTAATGAGGCTACAGAGTTTTCAGCATGTATTGTTTTACTGTTGTGTTTAAATGTAAAAAAAATCTGTGATCTTGATTTCTTCAGGTTTCTTTACTTGTTCTACTGCCATTCACTATAGTACTAAGCTAGTCACCATTTGCCAGGGTGAAAAAACAAACCACTTTTGGAGTATGCTGAAATCCTTTCTGTTTCTTCCATCATCATCAATTAACTGCTGAAAGCTAAAAAACCTAATTGAGAATAAAGCTGTTTTTTTCTCCTTCCCTTTTTAGGGTTTTGTTCCAGAGTCCATGTTTGACCGTCTTCTCACTGGACCTGTTGTGAGGGAGGAAGGAGCAAGCAGAAGAGGAAGAAGGCCAAAAAGTGAAATTGCCAAAGCAGCTGCAGCAGCTGCTGCTGTAGCATCAACTTCGGGAATCAACCCACTACTAATGAACAGTCTGTTTGCTGGAATGGACCTCACAAGCCTCCAGAACCTACAGAACCTGCAGTCTCTCCAGCTCGCAGGCCTCATGGGCTTTCCGCCAGGGCTAGCAACAGCTGCTGCTGCTGGAGGGGACGCTAAAAATCCGGCTGCCATGTTGCCTCTGATGTTGCCAGGGATGGCAGGATTGCCCAATATGTTTGGACTAAGCGGATTGTTGAATAACCCGATAACGGCTACTACTGGAAATGCCACTACTGCTTCCGCTCAAGGAGAGACTGAGGATGGCGCTTCAAAAGCTGAAGAGAAGAGAAATGAGAATGAAGAGGAGAACAAAGACTCTGAGAAAAGCACAGACACTGTTTCTGCTACTGACTCTGCGAATGGATCTGTCAGTGCTGCTACTGCGGCGACTACCGCCACTGCCACCACTACCACCACCACCAACACTGGATTGCCCACAAACCCTCTGGCCTTCAATCCTTTCCTGCTGTCTACCATGGCTCCTGGCCTCTTCTATCCATCTATGTTTCTACCTCCAGGACTGGGAGGATTGACTCTGCCCGGTTTCCCAGCACTAGCAGGACTACAGAATGCAGTGGGCTCCAATGAAGAGAAGGCTACTGACAAAACTGAAGGAGCTGCCTTTAAAGATGAAGAAAATCTCGAAGGCAGTGATGCAGAGGAGAGCCTTGATAAAACTGCAGATTCCTCCGTTTTAGAAGATGAAATAGCACAGGGTGAAGAATTAGACTCACTTGATGGGGGGGAAGAAATAGAAAACAATGAAAATGATGAATAACCAGTACCAGTTACAGTTAAAGTGTTTTAAACTTTTGACAAGTGGTAGTCCTACTGTTTACACTCACAGTTAATGTCCATACTTAGTTTTTATAAGCTGTTCTGTAACATAGTGTAGCAAAAAAAAAGTTCAAGTCATGTTATACAGATGTGTCAAAAGGTATCTTGGTCATTAAGTATTGTGCAGTGCATTATTTATTATCCCTAGGAGAGATGAAATTTGAGAGGTGATCATGTCTTTTTAAGGAAATTGACATAATGCTCTGCTTTTTTTTTCTTTTGGTACCATTGGTATTATGAATTAAGCAGCAATTTGTAATCAAGTGGCACTAATAGAAGGAAGTGCTGCTTAAAGGAAGGATGAAGTTATATATTTAATTTTTAAAATTTTTTTTCTTTTTTTTCTTTTCGGGTTTTTTTTTTGTTTGTTTGTTTTTTTTTTTTTTTTTGCTGTGAAGGTCAAGATGAAATTTACCATACATATCGTACTCGCGCTTCATTTTGACTGTATGGGAGTTCACCCGCTCACATGCGCGCACACACCCACACACACACTCTCTCTCTGACAATCTTCATGATAGTGTGAATGTCTCTGTCTTGAGACGCAGCAATAATAAGGCAGCTGTTGAATGTGAAGAGTACCTTTTGGAAATTAACCCGCGGAGAAGGTTCTTACAGGATAAAGCTACAGTTTAATCGTCTCGTGATCTTGTAATGCACTGGTATAAACAAAAAGAAAAAAATCAGGTACCTTTTTTAAATTAAAGGACTTTGTTACTTTAGCCACAAAGCTAAACAGCATTACCTCAACTCTAAACTAGCCTTGAAGTTTACAGACATGACTTTGTAAATGTATTGTTTTTCTTTGTTGTGATGTCTTTTTATTTTTTTTTTCTTTGGAAACTGCTATCATGTAAGATAAGATGTAAATTGCTGCCAACTGTAGTAATGATGCTTTTAATAAAAGTGACCCATGATATGCAGAGATGTAATTATAGAATGTAGTGTTTAGGGACATCAAAACTGGTGTTCACTTTCTGTATTTGTATTTGTGGCTTTTTTATAGCATTTTCCTGCTATATTCTTTATAGATTAGTGGCTGTAAATGCTGAACTGATCGTCTTCAGGGGACTAGGCAGGAAGAGAAACCTTGAATTGCCTTCATATTTTCCACTCTAAGTAACTGTACAGAAATGCACGCTAAAATCCCTACTTTACTCCTTCAAAGGGGCATGAGAGACTGAGAATACTTTAAATGTGTTCAGCATGTGATAATGTGGTACACTAAAGAACAAAAGGGCAAAAGAAAAATGAGGCTTTAATAGGCACAATATCTAGGTCATTTATCCTTGGTTAATGGGTAGAAAAACACAATGCTGTAGTGACAGCAAGGGATACAAAGGCTCTGTGGTATCCTGTAGACCAGAGCTTGTGATGCCAGAAACCACTGTGTCAAACAACCTACATGAAACTAAAACTGACCCACTTTTTATAAAAAACAGTGTCTCTTCTAGAGAGCTACCGATTTGTACCCTTTTGTGACCTTTTGATATTCGAGCTAATGTACCATTTGAGAACTTCTGTTTTCACGGTGTTGTCACCTTGACACACACATACACAACCAGCTCCAGAGTGAGGATAAAAGGTTAGATTTTCATTGGAGTATATGAAAAATTAGCTGTTTCAGTAGCCAGCTGTGGGTGGACCCCTGTCTTTACGACTAATATTATCTGTGCTTTTGGAATGCTAGAGAGCTGCAAACCTCACTCTCATGTACACTGTGAATTTGCACAAGAGCTCAAATGGGCAAGTATTGCAAGGCCGAAATTTGATCCCGAGGGGGATATATGAAAAGGGGTGAATTTGGCTTGAAAAGAGTATTTCATGGACAATGAAAGTGGATGAGAAATGAAGGCCTTAGGAAGTGAATTTTGTGTGAATGAATCACAGGCACACACTGTTGAAATGAATAGATGTCAGGATGTCTTGTACTGCCACTTAAATAGATCATAGGGAGTTAATGAAGGTCAGGAAGGATTTCCCCCGCCATGGACATCACTGAATGTTTGATGAGGTGTGTTATTCCTGCCTCTTCCTAAAACATCACACGTAGACCATGGCAAAAAGTGAGAGGCTGAAAACCAAGACACATTAGCTTGGGCAGGTGTGTTACATACTCTGTTGAATTCATTTGAGCTATTATTTTGAGTTGTTATTAAATGCCTTATTTTTTTTTCCTACCTATAGAATTCCCACTGTAAGAGTTGGTAGGTGCTTCCCATTGTGTGTATTACACACATGGTACCAAATAGACCTTTTTTTTTTTTCTTTTTTTTTTTTTAGTTCAGTTTTATAATTTCTAGAAAAGATTTACACAGACTAATGATATCCCTTGGGAGAACCCTTTTTAATTGGCAAGACTAGAAATTATATTGTTAAATGCCATACTAAGTCCCTTTCTCCTCTGTCAAAATGGGGAAGTTCTGGTAACTTCTATTTTTGCCCATAGGTTTTTGACATGGAAACATCCAAGTCATGATACAGGGTGTCCAAGTGACAAATGAGTGAATCTTCCCCTAATACAAGCATCTTCCATGATGGTATTACTCATCTGCCTTTCCTACTCAAAAAAACAAACTGGAGAACTGTTGCAACAGAACAAATGGCATGGGAATGGGAGAGCCTCCATGCTCTGTGCTTTCCGAACAGCCTTGCTTCCTCGAAGCCACACAGACCCCCCACCTGTTGAAAAGGTGGTGACATTTGATTTTTGCAAGGGATATGGGCCCCTGGTATGAAAAATGAAGTGGGGGGATTGCCATCTAATGTCCGAGAAATGTATTACATGAAAATATGAAGGTTTTTCTTTGATTTGACAAGAGTTTTTACATGTTAATTATTGCAAAGATTCTTACGGAGTTTTAAAAGTGTGTCTAAATGAATAAAAGCTTACGTGAGTAAGATGCATAGATCAGAAACTATTCTGCAGTTGATTCACATTTGGAGCACCCTTTCTGTCTCTCATGATGAGGACCCTTTCATTTGCCACCAACCATTTTTTGCTGGACCTCCTAATGGCCATGGAAATGTTAATGGGGTTATCAAGGAATATAAATTACTTTCTGTGTTGCTTTCAAAAAGAAAGTACCTGTGTCAAAGTACAGCAGTGGTCTGCATGCTAACACAGCCCGTTCTGTGTGCATGGTGTGCAATCCTGCCAAGGGAAAGAACTGAACAAAACAAATCTGCTCAGGCTACTACCGATGCATTCTTTTAGTAAGGGGACGGTAAAGGAGAACCAGTTCAAGTGTGAGTCTTGAAAGCTGTTGCTAATAAAACAGCGGACAAATTCCTAAACTAGTCCCAGGTTTTTTTAGTCAGCTTCAGTCTCTTGTTTTGTATTGATGTCAAATATCAAAGTGTATTGCTTATTGGAATTGCACACTTCTATTGAGGACCTTTGCAATTGAGCACTTCCTCATTTGAGAAGGGCTTAAGATTGATGGGTGTTCAATTATGTTTTTAGTATTAAGCTTCCCATTAACTTTTGTATTGTGAACAAAATCGCTTGGGACATTTAAGACTTCTGTTGCTTCTGCACCACGTGTTTCAGCTGCCTCTGAATCCTTAATGTCAGGGCTGGGGTCCCTGACTGGGAAGTGCCGCGATATGTGAGGGCTCTCAGTCCTGCTGCCTCCACACTCTTCCCTGGGCACCTGAAAGCTGCCAGCCCATGAATGTTTCTGACTAGTCTGGGAAAGAGTGCTAGCTACAGCTTTTGCTTCCATGCTATGCAAATAATCTGTTGTACCCCTTTGGCTTCAAGTGATGCCTTGGACAGACCCGAGATAGCTTCTTACATAGACAGGTCATGTTTTAGGCATCTAGTCTAATCACCAGATTGAGTCAGCTGTTCTGAGGAGAATGTGTGAAGGAAATTAAATTATATGATTGACAGTTACTATGATGAAAGTTCGATGGGACTTAGGAAAACCTTCGGAATGCAAGGTGAATGTCCCAGCTCAGTCTGCATGCAGCTTTAGATAATAGATTTGATGCAAAAGAGCAAATATTTTGGAAGGAACTATAGTGTAAAATACATATTTTCTAAAAGGCGATAAATCCATGTCATGGGATGTTTTTGTTTTTCCAACTTCTACATATTGCTGTCAGCACTGGCAAAACCATCACAACTCAATCATTTGAGCTATTTCTGTTGCAGTAGCTCAGTGCAGGTAGTTTCCAATCTGTTACTTGTCCTCCCTCAGTCTTTGCTCAAGAAATTTAGATACTAACGATAGCTGGAAGTCAGAGACTTCATTAAATCCTGGTAATTGTAGTTACATTAGAAACAAAAACCCCATCCCTCCATTTAGAAAGTTTGCTTGGAGTATGTTGATGCAAATAGTGTTAATTGGGGTCTCACCACCGAAAGTCTTTTCTTCTTTTGGTTCCAACTTTTTATATGTGACCCTTATTAACCTAAGGGGCAATATAGAGACATTAACCATGGCTTCATCAATCTGGGTTGTTGCACCCATGAACTGAATGGCAGGCAAACTGTAAGCCTTAAATGTCCAGTGATGGTGCACAGCTCTGTGGGCAAAGAGCAGTCAACTCTGATACCACAGCTTTACAGCTCTCCTCTTCTTGGATGATGCATTGGCCTTCCAGTTCTCGGGAAGTGCCGGGAACCTGTGGGCTTTGCAGGCAAAGGAGTTGGGAGCAGCAGTGCCATCGGTCTCCTCCTCCCACAGGGTTTCTGCTATTGTTGGGCCTGGGGAAGGATTTGCATATCTGTGAGTGCAGAGCTGATGTTCCCTCCCTCTGCTCAGAGGCCCTGCAAGGAAACTCCATGATCCTTCCCTTTTTTTTTTTTTCCCCTCATCTTTTTTTCCCCCCTTCTAAGGGCTAGTAGAAAATAAGAGACAGCCATTGTATTTCACTGCCGCGGCATTGTTCTGCACCAGACAAAGATGGCATATTTTTCTGAACCAGAGTTTCTGCTCTTTCAGCCATGGCTGGCTACTGATGAGCAGCTGTGCAGACTCTGAATAGCCTAAGGCATTTCCTAAAACCATTAAAAAATATGCATTTTCCCCAAACATGTGCCAAACCCCTCCCAAAAATATGTGGCAGGAGGAGTGCAAAGCCTTTGCTCTTTGTCCAGAATATATTTTCCTAAAATGAAACTTTCAAAGCATGCCTGCTTTCAGAGAAAGCGTAGAAGTTCTCTCAAATGTATCAGTTGATTCTGGAAGGACTTACTTAAGTCCTGTTTAGAAGAATATTTTAAAAGAAAAAAAAAGCTTTTTTAATATTTTCTTTAAGGATTTTTTGTGAAGGAAGTGAAAGTGAAGGGTTTAAACTAAGCTATGTAATTTTGTTTTATGAGCCAGACAGGTGCTGGTAATAAATAGCTGAAGAAAATGTTAAAAATCAGTCCTGTTCCTCATCTGCCATGCATCTGACATTTCTGAAATATCATTTTGGGCTGTCACTGTAAAGGACATGCTTTTTCTTCCCAGTCGTCTTCAAGTTCTTCTCAACCAGACTGGCCATCTTCTGCTGTCTCAGTCTGCAGCAGGCTTGCCATCTGCTATATGGCTAATCAATTCACAAAGGTGCTGCTGGGCAGTGCAGACTCCCTGTCCTCTGCCAATATTTTCTGGAAGTTGTCAAACATAGCTGAATTTGTTCTCAGCTGTCACAATCATCGCATTGATTCCAGCTTGTAGCACTCCAGTGACCAGTGGGGTATGCGCTTTGTTTTGCAAGCAGCGTTTGCTCTTTTGTGCCTGTTTGATTAGGCTGGAGCTATTGCTGGAGTCTCAGGGAGCGTCTCTCAGGCTGCAGGTAAAAGGTGCCCTCTGACTGTTTTACCTTGCCCGCTCCCAAGTTTGAAAGGTGAACCCGTGGGCGAATCAGCAGACCAGGACTCCAGATTCAATTTCTAATTCTGTCTGCTTCCCTGAGGCGGTTGCTTTAATTGCGGTTTCCAATCTTCCGAATGGAGAATGACACTTGCCTTCTTCACAGAGATGTTGTGAGGCTAATGTTAGCAACAATCATGCAGCACTCAACCACCCTGATTAGGACTGCCTGGGTAGAACTCCAGCTCATCCTTGAACATGACAATCTTCATTACATCTTGGGCTGTCGTAGTACAGCCCCCCTCAATCAGTGGCTGCCACTGTACGATGGCAGACCTGCTACCCCGCTGTGAGGCACCAAATCTGCCACCTTCTCTCCTCTGTCTCCCACTTCCATGGAAAACTACATGCCAAGCTTTGGGTCTTGCTTCTCATTGTCCCACTGAGTTCCCACCGTCAAGGCATGGCCACAGCTATTGCTTTCGCTGCACGACTTGCTACCACTTGACCTTGGGGCCACTTTTTGTTCTGACTGCATAGTACATCACAGAAATGGGCACATAAATCAGTACACTGATTTCTTCAGGATGGTGGTTGCTCATGTTTCTTTAATATTCCTTTGGTCATGCCAGGATACAACGGTGGAGCCGCTTCATCTGACTAATGCAGTTAGCGAAGTTGCAAGTTCGGACACTGGTTTAAAGTGGCAAGATTTGCATCATTACAGCTTCGTGTTCACCTCAAAAGGCTTCTGCTGCACACATTGCTCTGCTGGTGGGGTGAATATGAAATTAAGATGGTAGATTGCTGAAGCTTTAGTATACTCTAAGCAAACAGCTTCTCTCTCTCCCTGGTCATGCAGGTGTGCTGAAAAGCCCTCCCTTGGTGCTTTCTTGGCTTTGCTTACAGCTGCCTCAGTAACGGAGCTTGTGGATACATCAGGGACAGGCAGAGAGAAGATAATATTCTGGATTTTCCATCCTTGTTCGCTTTCTGTCAGATAGCAAGAAGTGGTTAGATGATGCTACCCGTGTCCACTGGTCTTCTAGCAGAGACTGGTAGTTTTAAAAAGGCCTAAAGTCTAGCTTTCCAAGTACCAGTTTCTACCAAGGAGCACCTGTCATTGGCTCTATAGAACTGCACTGAAAAGGAGCATTCAGGAAAAGAAAAAGGCATCTGCTGGCTTTAACACTCAGTGTTTGAATTGAGCAAGCTTTTCATTGCCCTATTAGTTTCCCTCACCATGTGAAGAACTGCCATAATTTCTTGCCTACTGTATACTTACATTTAATCCAAAGGAAAACAGCAATTTTCTAGAAACCATGAGAGGCAAGCTCCAAAATATCTTTCAGCCTGTTTTCAGTATGCGCTGCTAAATACCTCATGTTTGTCAGCTCTTCTTGGCACCCTTTCTACGTAACAGCCTCTAATGATTTTGGATCAGCTTCTCTGCTGCTGATGGCTAGTAGGGATCAGACCATGCAGCAACAGCACTCCAATGTGTGCAGCATTTCACCACAACCATTTCAGACGTGCCTGCTTTTAACCTGCATTTGGAATGGGATTTGCAAAACTCTTTCTATCAGTGGATTTTCACTGTGTACAAGTTAAAGGATGAGTGAGCTTCCTTGCACACCATTTAATGAAGTCTTCCTAAAGCAGTTGTGAGTTTGCGTGCCAAGAGAATCTTAACTAAATTGGAACAAATTATGCTTCTCTGCCATGTGCTTCAGTTATTCCTCATGGGGAGGTGGCTTTTTAGATCACTTCTTAGGCCTCATGCCTCTGGTGACCCAAGCAACATTTGCGTGCAGTGGTATCAGGTTTTCTTGCTGAGCCTTTACTATTTGCACTACAGAAATAATCTGCAAGCAATTGTGGAGCTGGTTTTTATGCTTGTCTTCACTCTTTCTGAGAGGCAAAGGAGAATATGCTGTGAGCAAGCAAAAGCAAATTAAATCTGCACAGATCTCTTTGATGACCAATGTGCAATAAGGTTGCACGCAAATGTCTGTGTGTCTGCTGCTTGCAGCAAGCAAAAATTGTCACAGGCAAAAGCAGAACAAGGGGTTCAGGGGGGAACACAGAGATTTCTGTGGGAATACTGTGGTTTCCCTGCCAGGTTCAAGGTGGCAGTGATGCCCCTGGGGTGCTAGGTGAAGACCGAAGGGGTCTGTGGCTGATGTACTACAGGAGTCCTTGGTGGAGCTCTGCAGGTATTGGTCAGCTTCGTTAATGGATGCTACAGCAAGCGCAGGGAGAGCTTCCCTCATTATCTGTTATCTTGGGGAAAATGCATGGGAAGGGCTGGTACAAAGCGGCTCTCCCACCATCCCATCCTAAGCAGGGTTTCTGACAGAGCAGCTGCAGGAGGGAGGGGAGCCAGAGGTGACAAAATCCTCTCATAACCTCGTGGAAAAGAATGGTTTCGTCTACAAGATGAAAAATTGATGGTATGAATCAGTAGCAAAATGCAGGGCCTCTCTCTCATGATTCCCATCACCTGCCAACAACCACTCAAGTTTAGACACGAACAGTTAGAGCCTTTCTGTAAAATGTGTGTGGGATGGGAACATGTGGCACAGGCTTCTCGGTGCTCGCTAGATGGGTGCTGGTTAGCTTTAAATCACTGAGCACATTTTTAGCTGACACAGGCTGTGTTTATGCACGTGGCCGTTTGGGAGGATGGAAAAGGTGATGATGCCATCCCGAAAAACAAAGTATCACCAGATGACTTGCTACCTCTGGACTACCTGCCCATGTTCCTTGAGGTCCTGGCCATCAGATTTAGTGGCTTTTAAAAGTTTCTTTTCAAGTTCTGGGTTTATATCCTGTTTTATGTTATGTTTATTCCCTTTGGTTCTATTACTGACTTAAAACTGTACAATTCATGTGCTTGCTGGCACCAAACCTCAGGTGAATCTACCACTACCATCCCCACAGCTAAAATGCCAACGGCAGCTACTGAAATCCCAGTAGCAATGGATGTAGCACCAAGTATTGCAGGGAAAAAAATCTGTAATCCTCTCAGTATTTCTGCAGGTTTGAGTCCTAACCCTCACAGAAATAAAGGCATAAAACTAAAAATGAAAATGTCATCCTGAAGTACAGGCAAACTGACCACTCTGAATTTGTTTAGGAATTACATTTAAATTTTAGAAATCAGCCAAGCTCCACACAAGTAATTCAAGAAGATATAAATGGCTACATTATAATGACCAGACACCTATTTTAAGTATGATCTATGTTTTAAAGAAAATTCATTACAATAAGTCTTACAATACCAAGCTCTTCAATGAATTTTTCATGTCTGCATAGCAAGATATATATAAAATGATCATAATCATACACCTTTGGGGCAATGCTGAGCACTAGCTGTTTCACTGATGATTTATAGGTTGCCATGTTCAAGGTTAATAATCAGGAGAAACAGGTTATACTATGCGATGTATTTATGTCAGGTTAGAAGTTCAGTAGTGACGATATGATGTTAGGATGATATGTGCAGTTTTAATTAGCTGTATGCCAGTTTTCTGGAAAATCAAATGCAGCCACTTTCCAAAGGTAAAAAACCTGTGAAAAGTTACAAAGGATAATTTTTATTTTCAAATCAGCATGGCAGTCACAAAACATCACCCTGTGCAGCAGCTCCAGCCACTGGAAGGGCACTGCTGGTGGCCATGGTTGTTTCCTCCCCAGATCCAGCTACATCCACATGTCTTCCTGCAAGAGGACCCTTGTAACAGTGATTGCAAGGATCTACTCTTCTATGCAAGGTGGTTTTTGTTGTTTAAAGACTTGAAGTCACCATTTGACGCCATGGGACTTTTTAAAGCTGCTGAATAGTTACCCCTTGGTTTACTAAGGGAACTGGACCTGGAACTTTCTGACACAAGGTGCAATCTCTTCTGCTCAGGCCTGGGGAGCTGTAGCTGCTTGCAAACACCAGAGTCCCTGAGCAGGACCTCAGAGAACTGTCATTGAAGTGCACTGCTTTGCAAAAACCTTTGCTTCCTCTGTTCAGCTTTTCTGAGCTCCCTTGAAGCTGAATGCTCATCCCCGGGAAGTCAGCAGCTTTCTCCACACACTGCTGTGATTATATTCACAACAGGGAACTCCAAATAAGATGAGGAATGGAGCTAATTCATTTCAGAGAGATGTCTTTAAATCTTACCAGATGCACTGATAGTAGACTTCTCTTTGGATGAAAGCAGTTGATCCATCCCATCTTTGCATTTTCAGCTGTGCTAATGCACCCAACTGGGCATGATGGGAGGTGTGCTGGTGCCAGGGTCAGGTCAAGCTTCACGCCCACAAGTTGCTGTGTCCACCTCTTCCTCCAGGACTGATTAGTGGGATTTGAGTCTTGGACCACTGTGAGCCTTCACTAAGGATTTCCCTGGTGCTGAATGTTATGCGCAGCAACACCCCTCACCCACAGACCCCAACTGCACACTTTGACTGTTTGATGTCACGCATCCAAGGTCTGTCTCTGCTCCCTGCTGTGCATTAACGTATGCTAAACAACCTGTTGAACTTAAAATAACAAATGCAGCCCAGCCTCTAAACAAATGGCAAGAGGCACCCTGGCATAATAAAATCACCGGAGAGAGGGCAAGGAATAAGACACAGATGAGATTTCATTCTCATAAATTACCTCTCTATTACACTTGGAGTATATTCACAATAGGGAACTCCAAATAAGATGAGAAAAGGGGCTAATTCATTTCACAAGGATGGCTTTAAATCTCAGCCTATATCCATGATAGAAAATTAATTATGGCTATGATGAATGAAAGGAGAAGTTATATCAGTAATGAACATCACCATATCATGCTTTCTTAGCCCAATAAAATTTTCTTTAACTAAGCAATGGCATTCATAAATGTCAACAAAGCAAAACATGAAGATAATAGGATATGTTGACCTGGGTGTAGGCAGTGGTGCCTATGGGTACAGGAAAAGCTGTTTGAGCCCTTACATGTTTGTGTGTAACTTTAAAAGGCCAGGCTCTCTCAGACATTTCACAGAGCAACTGACCAGGAAGTGGAGAAAAAGCCAGTAAAAATGGGTGATATAAACATTTTATTGAGAGTTGTGGGAGATGGTGGAGGGAGCTGGAATCCCAGGGTGAAAATTTGGCAATATTGAAGGTAGTAGAAAAACTAATCCTGACTACGGATTCTGGTCTTATAACATCCAGGTCCTAAACAAAATAACCTAAACTGTCCTATTAAGTTATTAGACTGTATACCTGGAGTTGTAATTGAAGGGCTTGTGCTCAACCATTTGGTTACACTATTATGTCAATGTGTATTGGCCTCTCATTGGCCTGGCAGAGGCCTTTGGAGGTTTAACCAATCCAGTGTCCTAAGAGAGGGCCAACCACCCTTCACGCTCTTCTGTTCATATTCACTTAACCTGTTCGTAAAGACCTTGAGAGACAGAGATCCCACAAAACATGCTGTGCTTCCCTTGTATTTTACCTTACTCTCCTTGCTGTCGTTTTTGCTATTTGTGTTGCTCCTATTCTCTGTGAACAGGGAGAACCAAACAATCTCTTCCTTGGCAACAGCATTTCCTAGCTTGGAAGTCAGTTGTGTTTCCCCTCAGACTTTTGTCTTCAGAATGATCCACAGTTGGCCCAGTCTCTCTCTACAGGCTGTCCCTTCTAGACTGCTCCCTTAGTCAGTCTCAAGGCAGGTCCTGGCAGTGGCCACCCTGTTTGGGCTAGGACAGTTCATGTAGCCAGGTTGCTTCACCTGGGGCTTCAGCTCTTCCCATTCACACCTCCCTCTAACCAGCTCTCCTGTTTTGCCATGGTGTCCTGTTGTTTTGTGTTCAGCTTGCAATCCTCTTTCCCAGAATGTCCTCTCAGTGGTCCCCTGGCTGGTCACCCCTCCATGTGTTATTTCTGCCTGACTCCAGTCCTGTTCTACTTCTCACCAGACTGCATGGATGCCTCTCCGCTGCATTATTTCAAATGAAGGCCTTTTTCAAACATCAACATTGCTGTTCAAAATATTTTAAGCATCTCTATGAAGGCGTGATCTCTGTTCCCTGCTGAACGCTGTTTGTACCAGGTCCTGGGAGAGACCGCGAAGAATCTGCTTTTAACTATAAACTAAATCCTTTCATACAGTTTCCAATTTGATTTTCAGTCATGTTGCAGGAGTTGGAGTTAGAGCGTCCTTCCCCAATTTGCTTAGGAAGATGTTTGGAAGACTCTGTCAAAAGCCTTGCTAACCTCAAGTATATCCACAAAGCCTATTACTTTACCACACAAGGAAATTAATTTGATTTGATGCAATACGTTCTTAACAAACCCGTCTTGGCTGAATCTCATCTCCTTGTTCTCATCTGTGTGCCTACAAATAATTTTTTTATTTTCCTGGGAAATGAAATTAAGCTGACAGTGGTTTATAATCCCCAGCTCTCCTTCCCCCTCACCCTTCCCCCCCTGCCCCACACATCCTCTTCCTTTCTCCAGCCACACCACAGCCTCTGTGCGTGTTGCTGCTGTGGCAGGCTTGGGCCTTCTGCTGAAATTTCCGTCCCTGCTTTCCTGACGTCTTTTTCTGTTGTTGTTGTTGGGTTTTTTTGTTTGGTTTGAGGTTTTTTTTGTATTCCTCTAGTGCAGTAACCCTCCCTCCCCATCCAAACCCCTCGCTCCAGCGCTCCCACAGGGGATGGAAAGCTGCTGTTTTCCCTCACATGTCATGACATTTGACCACTTCACCCTCAGCCAAACAGCGAGCGGCTTGCTGCTTAATTTCAGGATCCAAAATACAATTGCTTTTTAAACTCCCTATGGACTCTTTCCAGGCTACTGCACAAATTAAGCCTGTCTCTACTCCTTTCCCCACCACTTCCTTTCCTTGCAGAACAGAAGCCTCTTCCCTCTTTTTAAACTTTTTATAGTGCCATAAATTTATGTGGAGATTAACAGACACTGGATAGGACCCCCTGGCTGCCCAGAAGACTTTGGCTGCTTGGCTGCAGTGAGAGGGTCCCCTCCACAGGGCTCTACCCTCCCTCTTCCATTGGCAGTGTGGACGCCAAATGGGAGCAAAGCATCTCTCTTGCCAAGGCCTCTTCGGCAAATGGTGCTGCCCCATCAGAAATGGTTACAGCTTCCTGCTTCTCTACGGGGGTCTGAGACGCACAGGGATCTGTGTGTCTCCTGCGTGGCTCTGTGGTCCCCTGGTTTGCACCCAAAGCAGAGCGGGAGCTGCAGTTTCGTTTCCTTTACATGCTAATGAGCTCAGCTGCTCTGGCAGCAGCAAAGCCGGGCGGGAGGGGCTCAGCTGCGGGCTGCGTGCAGCCCCAAAAACTGGCAACAGCATCTCCAAAAGGACAGAGAGAAGCCCCGGGATGGAAGCCAGCCCTTCCCTGCTCAGTATCTCGGAGTTGTAACCCACCTCTGTGGCAGCAAGGGTGATGCCACTCTGCAAGAGTGGTTCCCTGGGCTGAGGGCATCCAGCGTCCTTTCCTCTCTGCTGACTGGAGAGGTTTCACAAAGAGTGGCCCTGGGAACCACTGCCACCGTGTTGAAGGGCCGAGGGCAGTTCGAAGCTCAGCCCCTGGCCATGCAGATGAGTTCAGTTCCCATATATGTTGTGTCTGGAAGTCTACATCATCCATTTTATCTTTGATTCTAACTATGCCTGCTAAACAAGTCGAGCTTCATGTGGTGTTGTCCCTTATGCCTGCAGCCATTTCTCTACTGCCTTGCTCAGCATCCAGAGATGCTGGTTTCTGCAATGGAAATAAAACTGTGAAGACTCTCTGGTTAAGAGACCTCTGTAAATATTATTTGCTATGAACATTATAGCACACCCCCCTCACACCCCCAATTAGTAGTGAGTGAAAATTAACCGCCAATACGCCCCTGCTTTGGTACTTAATGTTAGCTCCCTAAATGCTTATAGAAATATGAGCACTGAGTATGCACAATACTGTAGATATCACCTTTTACACTGGTCTGGTTATCACATCAAAACTAAAGTAGATGGACTGCAAAACTTGTCTAGTCAGTTAACAAATCTTCAGAAAGCAGAAGTCACAGGGGACATCCACTGTTTTGACTTTTTAATCATTTTTGTCTTTGAATAAAATACTCTGTTTCTCCAGCGTACTATGAAACCATCTTTGTGTAGGTGCTTTGTATGCTGTGCCATTCACAGCACAAGCTTAACTTCACAGCCCTCTTACTAGGTGTTACATGCTTATTTAAAACAAAAACAAAACCAAAACCAAAAACAAAACAAAAACACCACCACCAAACTGTGTGGGGACAGACCCCCAAAAAACCCCGGGTGGGCACAGCCATGTTGTGGGGTGCAGTGGCCACAGGAGGTGCTGTACTTGTGCTGTCCGTGGGGCAGCTGCCCCAGCTACACTGTGTGAACCTGAACTTCGGTGTGAACCTGAACTTCTGCATTTCCTGCCTTTGTGTTGTTTTGTTTTGTTCCATTGTTGGCAGGCCCGGCCTCCCCCCTCCCCTCACCAGCGGATGCACCCTGAATTCAGCGTCTTCCTATTCTCAGAATCCCTCCCTTATTTTCTCCTCTTCAGGCTCTGAACAAACTTTTGTGCCTTTTCCATGTTTTGCTTGATTTTTCCAGCAGCTGAGTCAGCATCTCCCTTTCCCTGCGAGGCAGCAGCCCTTTAAAGCCGCTGTTATCTCACAAGCGTGCCATTTGCTGCAACCACCACCTAGAGCGGCTGAGATAAGTGAGGCAGTGGAGGGAGTAACCATCTCCTCACAGCCCATGAATGCTTCCAGTCAGGCTGGGAAATAATAGAAATATTTATTCTCTGGAAATCTTCCCACAGCTGCTCTTGCTCCCTCTTTGTTTCACCCAGTGCTGCCTATCTCAGTGGCAAACTGAGATGGAACTGGGAAAGGCCTGAGCCTGGTGCAAAGTCCAGGTTTTCTCCTCATTAGCAGGATTTTTAGTGAGCACTGGAGTGAGCAGAGACCATCTTTGTGCCCTCTCCTCCATGATGGCCTCAGCCTCCACTACTGAAGGGGCCTGGCAAGAAATGAGGCAGTGGTACCAAAACCTCCTTGGCAAGTGTCCTGTGCAACCAGCCCGAGGTCTTACGGGGCAGTGCACCAGCCAATGCTGGCAGCTGGGCACTGTGTTGGGACTGAGGGCGACCCTCACTCTTCTTGTAAGGCCACTAAGCCCCAATTGCCACCGTTTCCCCAGAAGGATATAACGGAGAAGAGGCCCTGTTACAGGCACTGGTGTGAGGTTTCATGGTAAAGAAGACAGCACTGGCATGCCACCCAGGACAGGTTTGGCCAGGCTGGCTGAGTCAAAAGCCAGTGGAAGGAGCAGTAAGGGCCAGGCTGCTGTGTCTACCCAGAGGTGTAGGTGCCCACAGAGAAAGGGAATGAGATCCAGGGGACACACAAAGACATTCGGTACTTAGAGACCGTTCAGCATCCCATTTAACTTCTCTGCATGTAACCCTCAGGGTAGAAACTGAAATTGCAGCTTAGCTGGAAAAATCACACAACACGTGTTGAAAACACCCACTAGAGCTGTGAGCTCTTACCAAGGAATATCCTTCCTTGGTATCCCTAACAAGCCAATGCTCAGGTTAAATGGAAAACTAGTTTAATCTGCTCCTCTCTCTGGAAATACCTGTCATGTAGCCATTTCCTGCAATGGGGAGGCAACTGCTTTCTGGTGAAAGCTCCTGTTCAGGGAGGTACAAGGTTACTGGAGAATCTGCCATTTTTATATCTGACCAGCAACTTCTACATCAGCTGTTTGTGATTAACCTTTTTCTTCCTTCTTGTTGCAGTGGGGATCCTGCAACATGCATATACCAAACCAGGCGTCCCGTGGAAAGGAAATATATATGGACAGACAGATTCTTGATAGCTGTTTCAGAGATGTTTATTTCTCCAGCCGCATGGCCGGAGCTCTGCCCAGGAACTGTTCCAGTCACGGGACCAAGGGTCCTTCTGCCCGCGCAGGGAACACAAACCAACCAATGGGAACGAGGCTGAGCAGGGGCAGGGAAACCCCGTGTCTGTGCCCTCAGGGCCCCTCTGCCAGGGCTACACGGCAGGGGAGGGACCTCAACACCTTCTCTCTTTGCAAACCAGCTGAAGATCAAAGGCTCAAAGCCGGAGCGCCAGGTTTATCTCAATATGCTGGGACTGAGCCGTGGTTTTTGACAGGCTGGAAGTGGCTGTATGGGGTCTGGGCAACAGTGGCTCCCTGTTCTGGTTTTGTACCTCTTTCTGTGAGGCATAACTTGGGAGCAGTCAGGGGTGTGCTGAGAGACCAGACGCTATGGCTTGCTAATGATGTTTCCGGGGATTTAACTGGATGCTCTGTATTTTTCAGTCATAGCAGACTACAACTGCTATCAGAGAAAAGTCTCATGCTGATGTCTTTGTATAAATACATGTTTACTGTTGTACTAAAAATTGCAGGGAGTTACTATAAGATAGAGCTGTACTTCCTGTGGTGTGTATCAACTGAAAGATGGCCAAATTCAGCCCCATGACTTTTTGCTGCTGCCTACGTGCCTGCTTGTGTCCTGCTCTGCTCTAGTCCATGCTGTGTCCCACTGCAGCGCAGTCCCCAGTGTGCATTTTTTTGGGTTCATTCCTGCCCTGCAGGCTGCTGGAAGAGACGGGCTGAGCTGTGCACAGCCTCCACGGGGCTCCAGCTCCCGTGGAGGTTGTGCGGGGCCTGTGAAAAGCCATCTGGACCCCTTTGTCCATCTCATCCAGACACTTTTGCCCAATGTATCAGGTGGAAGTGGCTGGATCTTGACCAATTTTTAATTACCAGCGCACTGATTGAAACGGTGGCAGCGCCGGCTACCTGGAGTCAGTAGGAATTGACTCCTGTCATGTGGTGGGTATAATCTGCTCTCACTGTGACCCTGCTGTGGGACCAATGCCAGGAGACCAAGAGCAGAAACCGGATTTTCAGAGGCAGTGAAAGCCCCCAGATTCTGCTGGAGGAGCAGAGAGCAATGAATCCTCTGTGACACTGTGAATATCGGGCCACGGTCCCTGGCCAGCCCTTCTGCGTGTGGGACTGCTATGAGATAGCATTGTGGCATGCCGTACTGTGTTCTCAAATAAAGAGAGGAAGGAAAAGGATTTTAAGTAAACAAGAAGAGAGCAGTTCACAGAGCTGACTGCCACTGCCAGGCAGCCTCGTCAATAACTTGCATACTTGCCTCAGACTGCAGATTATTTCAATGTCAGCACAGATGCCATTTCTGGAAACTCCCTGCAGACCAAGGACATCAGAGGAGCCATTTTATTGTACTTGATGGGTGAGTGCAGGAGGCAGAGGTTAATAAGACTGGTATTATGCACAGAGTATGCAGAATAAACGAGGCATCGTGAAAAGTTTGTGTGAAAAACGTTTAATTTTCTCTATGCATGCTGAAGGAAAAAAAAACATCGTTTCCTCCAATTCCTGATTTTAAATGCACATTTGTGACTTTTGCAGCTGCTAATGTGTGTAACGCAGCACCGCAAGGCTCTCCTGAGCATAAGACTTCTCACCTAATATGCACATACTTAACCGCCTCTGAAACTCATTTATCTACACCAGCTACTTCCAGACTCCCTGGCATAAAACAGTTTTGCACCAAAGCTGTGTTTGTATTCTCATATGTGACAACACCACATGAGGTGTTTTGGTGTTATTTTGTAAAGTCTCTCTTTTCCTACGCATGAGCCACATTTGTCTGTGGGTGTAAGGAAGCCTTCCCACCCCCTCTGGCTTTGGAGACAGATCTGAGAAAAGCAATAGTTGCATTTTGGAATACTGCAGAAGTTTACAAAAACACAGTATTTTTCTATGTCCTCTAAAAATACTTGGGAGCATAGAGAAGTTTGGATCACATTTGCAGACACTCACCAGAAGTCACAGTGAGTTCTGTGGCTGTGGAAGCTTTCCAAAACCCCCTGTGTGCACAACCCAGGTGGTGTGCTGCATTCAGGGCACCTGGTGAGTGCTGTGACACCCACATGCCCAAACCCTGGGAGGCACATACATTGTTGAACATGCCAGAGGGCTGCCAGCACCACCCCTGTTTGTAAAGGTGACCTTTACATCATGGGGAAACCTCCCTGCACATCAGGCTGTGGAGAAGGCACATCTGTCATTCCTAAATAATTCTTGAGCAAGTCTTCCTAGACCTTTCAGGGAACATTGCAGACGGAAGGAGAAGAAAAAGGTTTGCTCTAGCTAACCTTGGAGTCTTTGCAGCACTGCAAAGGAAAAGCTCAGGGACATGCTGGGAAGGGAAGGGTCTCAGGTAACTAATCATCACTTAGTTCTGGAGAGCTGAACAGGGACCCCAGTGCAGCAAGGTGAAGGTGCAAGCCCCTGGGGATGGGGTGGGATGAGATGACGGGATGGGATGGGATGGCCTGATAATCAAGTAGGTGGCTGACTGAGGTCAGTTCTCTGAGCAGGAAGCACCAGTTTGGTCTGTGCTGTGAGAGAAGGGAAGAGGGTGCCAGGATGTCCCAGATCTAACAACTCCTGGCCGCATTCACAGCAGCCACGAGTGCTTACAAGGACAAAATACTAATGCGTTGGCTGGCTGAATGCTCAGGCTCAGTGAATGCTGAGAAAGCAAAGGGGCTTCAGCTATTTTGAAGACAACAAATCCAGACAAAAGATGCAGCAAAGCCGACTGTAACAGCATATGCCACAAAAAGTTAGCTCCTCGTCCTTTGTAGGCAGGATGGGCTGCAGCTGCAACACAGGGGGAGCGAGGGGGGGGCTGAGCAGGAGTGCAGCTGCTCCTGTCACGTGGGGAGAGCCCACTCAGCACCTCCTGGGGAAGGCTCAGGAAAGAGGAGGGAGGGAGGGGGCTGGCCCCAGGATCTGTGATACTGCTGCTGACGGGAAGCAGATATGTCGGATGAGGGACAGCGAGCACCAGGCTGCACATCAAGGTGTTCCTGTGCAAATTGCCACCCAAGTAAAAAAAGAATTGGGAGCCTTGAAGGTGATCAAGTTGATGCTGGCTGTATGGAGATGTAGAAAGACTCTTGTGCTGTTCTCCAGGAGTCCTGAAGTGCTTTTTGTTCATTTGGAAAATGCAACACTTTATTAAGGCTGTTGATTTACCACCAGTTGAGCTGGAAGAATAATAGATGGATAGACTAGGATTTTTTTTTTTTTAACCCCAGATGTTTAATAAACTTATTCCCAAACAGACAAGCACATATATTACAAATTAAAATGGGATGTTTGGGAACCAGCAAGTGAATCTGGATGGAAAATCCTTTGTATTACATCCTTGAAGATATTTTGCAGATTTTACAGATTATCCATCAGGGTTCAACACGCAGCAGTGCTACAGGACAGCAGTGATATTCTTGAAGAATTTAGGCACATAAAGTTAATGATGTGCGAACAGGTGTTCACTGCTGTAGTTGATGGGGAGGAGTTTGGTATGGCATCTATATAAGGACAATATGAGCAGTGAGAGATTAAAATGCACATGGGTAGCAACAAAGAGACAGAATACCAAATAGCAGAGATGCCATGTGTGAGCCACAGGGTGATTCTGAAAAGGGTTAAAAAAGATGCTGCTGCAAAGGTTAAAGCTGTAACTCAAATGCAGATTAAAACCAAAAATAGATTAAAATCAAGCAGTGGATGCTGTCAGGTGCCTGGATGCTCATATATTACCTGCATGAAGGAAAACGGCTACAGCACAAAGCAGACGGAGTCGAGGTGATGGCACGGCAGTTCTGGCACCATTCAACCAAACACTTGCGACCACAACGGTCCCCTTGCTGGGAGTGACCCCCCTGACCTATCAGTGGGTATTGCTGAGAGCATCACAGCACCAAATGGTGGCTTCTTAGCATGGGGATTGCGATTAATAGTGGATTTGAGCACTCAAGTTAATGCAATTTCCATTACTAGACCTTTTTATCGTTCCCTGTAACTTTCTCAAATTAATTCTAGGTTTTCTTGCTCAAGCTTTCCTCATGAGTGACTTGTTGTTTGAAGGGGTGGGGGAGGGAAAAAGGCAGGAATGCAACTAGAAATCCAGTATCCTTTTTGATTCCTACAGAGGGGTTTAACCAAATGCAACCATTTGGTGTGAGTATTTTAAAGAAAACCAAATAGATTTTGTTCAGCCATAGCACAACACCATAAATCCCTGTGGAACAGTCCAAATTCCAAGAAAATGGAAGTAATTCTTTCTGTATAGACATGGCAATACCAGATTAATGGGCTGGGGAATAGCTACCATACAACTGTGAACATATTCAGCTCCTGAGAACATTTCTAATTTTTTTTCTCCCCATCTTTTTCTCCTGGGCTGCCTCTGAGCATCATTTCAAACTCCACTGAAATACGTAAGCATAAGGTCTACTGAAATGTCCAGGGCAAGTGGACTGGAGGATACAAAACCTCTCAATGGCACAGGAGAAAACACTTGCTGTGAATACAGACAAAGGAACTAAAGAGAGGATAAGGACCTCAGGCTGCTGGAGTCTAATGTCCTTTTCTGTCACTGTTGGGTCTTAATAACTGGTGTTTATCAAATGTTGCTTTGTCATATTATTAGTTGAATTTGCTAATAGGGAGGCTGATGTTTATAACCTGTCTTACCAGCACAGGACTGGGATGAGAACGTCAATATGAGTTTGCCTTAAAAAAATGGAAGTAAAAACAATGGGGAAAAGCATTGGGTGGAAAGAGAACTGATGCTGTTAAGAAGTTGAGAGCAGAGACACAGGAAGAGGATCTTGAACTAGCTGCCTAACAGGACTGCAGCATCTCAGGAAAGCGTGTTTCTCCTCAAGGAACACTACGTATTTTTAATGTACTGGAGCCTACCTATAGCTCCAGACTGTGCAGCCTGGTGTCAAACAAAGCCTAGAAGTACACGTTGCCTGGAGCACAACAGGATGTGATGATAGGCTGAGAAATCTGCACAAAACACAAAAGATCAAACCAAATCCTGCAACTTGCTGTTCGTTTTAGCTGAAAGATTAAAATACCAGCAGAAAAGAAAGAGATGGAGCAGATGCAGCATCTCCATGGGGCTTCTTCTTGCAGCCGCTTTCCTGTCCCTGTCTTGTGCTTTCTCGTCCTCAGGAGTGTCACTGCAGTCCCAGCTACTAAAAAGGCACACGGCAGCACCGCAGCGTGCCAGAGAGGGAGCCCGTGGGGGGCAGCGGCAGGATGAATGCAACCCGAGGCAATTCAGACAGACACTTGTGTCTTCTTCGGAGGACATGGGACTGCCCCACTTTGGACCAAGGAGCCATCTGCTCCTGGATGCAGAAATTCCCAACTTTCTGGTGCAAGATGACCTCCAGGCTCTTTCCGGAGAGGCAGAGGGGGATGTTCCATGCGGGCTGGGACACCCAAATTGGGTAGTGGGCGGAGGAGGAGGGAAAGGTGTGGTGGCCCTCCTCCCTCCCCTGGCCAGCACTGCAGTCATCCCATTTTCACGGTGCCTCACCTGTGATTCCATGGGGATACCTGGCTGCATCCTGATGAACTCAGAGTTGTTGTCACCATGTGGACAATTACCTTCCCCTGCTATGACACCTCCTTCTGCTTTGGGGGAGAGAGCCAAGTGGGCTGGGACACCCATCTCTCTGTCTTACATAAATGTAACAACAAAAAAAAAGGTTTCATTGAATTGGAAAAAAAAAGGCTCAGCAACACAGGAAATAAGTAAAGATTAATTTCACTCCAAAGAAGACCATTTCAATTTGTTTTGCCTTTTAAAGTCCTTAAATAGAAATAATTTCCAAAGTAAAACATAATTTTAAAACACAGAATATTTTCATTCTGAAAACTGTAGATACTTTCATTTGAAAACTCCAAATTAAATGCTGATTAAATAAATAAATAATTTAAATTAATCACCAATAAAATGGTGATTTTTTATTTTATTTGTCAAAGCTATTCCCCAAAAATACGATGAAATTGGCAAACAGCTCGAAGAGACTTTGAAACAAAGCTGTCCCACCACTAACTTTGGTCCTTCAGCATGCAGGGAGCTTTTATTTCCATTCATCACTCCCTAATGTGCATTAAAAATTGCACATAAGATATAATTATTGAGCTGTGTAATCCTTGCATAGTGGGAAAAAGAAGAATGATGAAGTGTATTTGCCAGGCTCAATCCACATCAGTCACTGGCTTCCTGGGCAAATTCCTTTCCCAGGTGAAGTCAACAGCAAAACTCTCAGCAGCATCAAGAGTTTAAGGTGTTTGTTTTATTTTTTTATATTTTCTTGTCCCCAAATGTCCTTTAAAAGCACCACCTTTTAACCTGAAAATTTGGATCCACTGTGGGAAGAAAAAAATCCCAAAAAAACAACCAGAGCACCCTGAAGCTCCTCAGCTAGCAAACGTACTTTGGAGGCTACAGGGCTGCATCCTGGTGCTGCTGTGGTGCGGGGCTTTCAGTCCACAGGTACGGGGTGCTGCGATGCCGAGCCACCGACAGCAGTGTGCCAGCTCCAGCACATGCATGTCACCCCCCCACACGTGTGCACACTCACACACGTGCACACGTACACCCCCGCCTCTCCCAAAACACACACACACAACAGTGTGCCCTCTCCAGCCTCCCCACGTTGTGCTGTCCCCACCATGCAGCTCCCACGTGAAACTCCAGTGTCTCTTAAAATAATTCTGCTTTTTTTATTCCAGTTCAATTATCTGCTTGTCTGTATATACAATGGCTATTCTCTTATCAATGATGTTTTTCTCTCTCACTCATTTCCCCTCTTTTTTCTTCTTTTTTGGGGGGTGTATCAGAGTTGGAAGATGCTAATTAACCCTTTGCATAACAGGGTCCCTGGCATCCCTGCACCATCACCCGATGAGGGTGGGACTGTGAGGAGGAGGAGAGGAGGGGAGCGAGTAAGATGACACAACAAACACGAGTCTGCAGCAGCCGGTTCCAGACACAACATCTGCAGAATGAGGCCATTTTTCTGTAACTCTAATCTCATAATTCATTGTTTGTGTGGTGTTGGTAACAGGAGCTGAAAGGGGGGATAACAGCAGGTCAATTTGGCAGAGAAGTGCATTTGAATCTTCAATGAGGGACTAGCCCACCTTCTGATGAGTGGCTGAACCATGGCCAGAAATAGAGAAAATAAGCAGGAAAGTGGAGAGACAAAACCTCTTAAAATTATATAAACCTGAGAGAAAGACTTATTTCTTTGAATCCATGGGGGTGGCATGCATTTGGCAAGCACCAGGGCGATGCAACAGCCTTCTCCTTGCCACTGCTGCTCTTTGGGCTTCCGTGAGAGCGGGCTGCTGGATCAGCTCCTATGGCCAGGGACTTGTCGGCAGTACTGTGGCACTGCCTTATGCTGATCAGCCTTTTTCATTTTTTTTTCTCCAAGGAAAAAAAAGAATAGTTTTTTTTTTTTTTCCCCCATTATGTATAAGGATGCCTGAGCCCAGTGCAGGCAGTTGTGTGAGAGGTGTTGGTTAATGTTGGTGGCTGATTACTAAACTTCTTGTTTCGAACCACAAAACCCTAACATGTCAGCCTAAATTAGCTAACAGCAAGGGAGTGTCCTTCTCAATTTGCAGGCCACAGCACATCTGCTCTTTGAAGAAAGAGAACGAGCAAAATAGGGTTGGGTGGTTGTTGGTGTGGTGTTTTTTTGTTTTTTTTTTTTTGCCTCCCCTCAGCATCCCATTTGTGCGTGTGTTCATAAATATCCTGATGAGAGGCTGCCTCTGTGGTTGGCGTGTGGAAAGGGGGAAAGGAGGGTGAATAAAGAGCGATTCTCCACCCGCATGGGGGACACCCTTCCTCCCCTCCCCACCACCTCCTCTTCCTTCCCCTCCCCTCGCCATTTGACCTTGAGTTTGTTCTCTGCTCCCGTTCCCCTCCTCCCCCTGCCCGCTTGCATCTGGTATCCGAGACAGGCTGGTGCAGCTGGGGGGCTGAAAATCCCCCTCCCCACAACCCATAACCCCTGCTGTTCTGGGAGAACCATACTCTGGATGCTCTCCATGTGCCCCCCATGCTGCCCCTGGGAGCCGGGGCTGAGGGTCGGGACACAGCCCCCTTGGCTCTCCAGCATGGGTGTCCTGCACTGCAGTGCTGCCACTCGTCTCCCCTAATCCGGTTGTCTTTTCCAGCAGCGTATTGGGGAACAATGGGCAGCCTTGTGTTGGCCCAGGCTGCTCGTCCCCGTCCTTGCAGCTGGCGCATCCACCAGTGCTAAGCTCCAGTGAGCAGGATCAGCTGAAAGCCTCATTCCCCTTCACCCTCTTCAAGGGCTTGCCTATCCGCTGGGGCTGCTATCGGTTACACGAAACATTTGGTTTGCAATGGCCTGTTTGTGCTGCAAGGCAGAGGGCTCTTCCAGCAGTAGGCAGTGATCCTCAGCAGAAAAAGCTCGCCCTGTGTTAGTTTACAACAGTTTCACCCACACAGAAAAGTACAATGGAGACAGATCATGCACAGTGACAGGCTGCCGGCGGCTCCAGGGGATCCATAATTTATGATGTTTTTCTTACCGATCCGGTTTTGGATTTCACAAGCAGGCCCGTTTCCTTCCCATTTGTTGCTTCCTTCTGTCCTCCTTTGGAGAAACTGAACACTGATCTCAAAAGGAGCGACAGTGGCAGCAGCCGCCTGGCTCTCTCATGCGGCTGTGTTTGCACAGGGCAGGTGGGGGTTCCCTGGCCTCACCTTGCTGCCCTGTATTTGTTACAGAGAAAGGTGAATGCCCTGACACACCTCGCTGTAGCTTAGCTTCCCAACAAACAGCAGCAGTGGCAGCCCACTCACTGCTGCCCCTATCCATATTCAGGTTCACCAGGTCACCTGATAAAAGCAGGACTGCCAGGATGCCCAGCAATTGGCTGGGTAATTAAAGGTAAAGAGGTTAATAATGGCTTTTAAGGATTGTTCTTACTCAAATGAGTAAGAATCAAAACTAAATCTCATCTACCATCTATAATCTAGCTGTTTCTCCCTTGCCAGAAATAGATGCACCAGGGCAAGTTGAGGGCAGTCAGATGCCGCCTCTGCAGCAAGCACGGGTGTCACCAGTCACATCCAGACATGGAGGTGCAGAGCTATGGGTTTGTCCGCTGGGCCAAGCCTGAGCCCTTCCTCTGGGGAACACCCCAATTTCAGATCTGGAGCTGAGTTTTTCACTGAAGTCCATCCCCCACCACAAGCTTCTGGTCCTGTCTGCTCTGTGGCCATGCTCCCAACCTACCCACATCTGTCCAGGAGGCCACCAGCAGAAAGATGGCAAAAGGACCAGTGCCAAGGTCCCACCGCCCCCACCCCACCCACGCAGAGGCTGGCAGTGAGGGTGTGGGGTGCCTGCCCCGGACCCATGCCACGGCTGCCGGCCCTGCCGCATATGGCTGGGTCATCCGGTGGCTTGGGAATGACCAAGTAAGGTTAAAACCACAGTCACTGTGGTTACCAGCGCTGTGATTAGTCACACGGCGAGTGATCCAATTATAGCAGCCCCTCCCCCGCAGCACCCTCCACCTCATCTGTGCAAAAGGAAAAGCCCAGGCCTCCCTTAACTCGATTTCAAGGGAAAGGAGCTGAAGTTGGACAGGGAGAAGCAGGAGGCCGGGGGAGGTGCCAGTGAGGTGTTGGTTTCCAAACCCACCATGAACCACAGGGATAAGAAGGCCTGCTTGCCCCTGTGCTGGGGCACTGTCTGGAGTGACACAGCTGTGGGGGCGGTGGGGACCCTGCAGCCCAGGGGATGTCAGAGGGTGCAAACTGTTGTGGCGATGTCACCATGTGGCCTTGGCAGGTCGGTCTGCGTCCTGCCAGTGCAGTTTGCTGACCCTGGGGCTGCTGTCCTGTTGCTTCCCACCTGGAACACTGCAGCTCTGCTTCCTTTTCTTCTTTTTTATTTTAAAAAACGATTTCAAGCAGTTTCAAATACTCCACCCGATCCGCCTTGCAAATGGCTGTGGTTTTTAGAAACCGATTTCCCCTCTCGCGGGGCCCAGACCCTCCTCCAGTCAGGCAGGAAAAGGGGATAAGGGAGACCAGGCTGCTCGGCCCCATCCTCCTCTACCCCAGCTGGCGCCGGGAGCAGGTGACAGGCACCTGTGTCCCTGCGCCACCGGCCGCCCCCCGGGCTCCCTCCCCGGCGGCCACTGAGGTGGTGCGAGGAGCGGGTGGGAAGCAGGGGGGAGGGAGGGAGGGAGGGAGGAGAGGCTTTAATTTGCTTCTGTGGGAGGCGGTAGTGCCTGCCCACAGAGCGAGGGGCTGCGCACCACCTGGGCACCGCAAACCACCATCCTGCCTGCCGGACCCTGCGCCTGCAGATCCCGCTGGCATCCTCCACAGAGCCCTCTGCGCAGGGCACGCTGCTACTGCCATCAGTCACTGTTATTTATTGTCTTCTTTCAGGGCCGAGCAATCCCAGAGGCACAAGACAGCTCGGTAATGCCGATCCTGCAATGGATTCTTCTCTGCCTCTCCTTGCACATGCAGATTTTTTGGCCATGCAGTGCTCAAATGTAATCACTCCAGCTCAGTTCTTCAGCAAGGTGCGGGCTGAGAAATGGCTGAGACAAATCTGCAGAGGAAAAACAACTTGGTTCCCATGCTGCCAGCTTTTGTCCCAGCACACAGTTTTATAGCTGAGCTGTAAAGCCTTGGGAAACCATCTAATGGAGACCTTGATCCTCTGGAGTGGTGGTTGCAGTGGTGTTCACGGGGTGAGCTGTTATAGCCCCAGCCCTCCTTCTCCGTCTCATGGATGCAGCCACTTTTCTCCCGGCAATGGGCTTTACAGGTCCATCTCGTGTCCCTCAGGTTTTACCTGGTCAGGGCTCAGGAAACACCCACAAAAGATAAGGGCTCTGTCCCCAAGGTGTGTGAGTGAGAGATGAGAGGCTACGGCCTGACATGGCCTCAGTGGTGTGCTGTTGGGTTGTTTGCTGGGCTTGTCAAGATCCTGCTGGGAAAAATCTCCCCTCTTGAATTAGGGAGGAGTCCGTGGCTCCTGTTACCGCCATTCCCTGTTCGCCTGCTGACAAATCACTCCTGGCTGAGGACACTGCTGTCCCGGGGATCATACAGCAATTTGCAATGAGTTTCTTGGCCTTTCAGGGCAGTAGCTGTGAGACACTATCCAAAGTATTTTTGAGGGTAAGATGGAGGCAGGCACCTCTCACTCAGCCTACCTGATTGATTTCCTAATAGACTTCGACTCAACACATTCTTGACTCCCTGAATAAGTGGGAACTTTCCTGAAGCTTTTCCAACAGGTGACCTCTGTTATGCTGCTTGCCTGTTGATGTTGCCTTCCTTTCCTGGTTTTCCTATCTCCCTGCCTTGCCTACTTTTCTGCCTGGCAGGAGGATTTCTTCCCAGTCCTGCCTCCAGCCGTGCCCAGCCAAGCCAAGGAAAACATCCTCTCCCCCTTTCAGAGTGATGTGTTCCCCTCACACAGCCACTTGCCAAGTGCAAGCAAAATGCCCTTCCCATTGGAGACTGGAGCTTCGGCTGCAACATCCTTGGGAATGGGGGCCTCCCCACACTACAGAGATATGGAGAACCATGTCCGCCTACCTCTTCCCTATCCACCCATCCTCCTAGCCTCTGGGGTAGGTTTCAGAAAACCAGCAGTGGCACAATAAAATATTGTAGTCTGTTCTTGAACCAATGCCAGCTCCAATAATCAGCACTGCAGCCTGGGGAAGCAGCAGCAGATGTCCAAGGCCTCAGAGAGCCATTTCCCAGTGGACGAGAAATGAATGACATAAAGTCTAGGTCAAGGCAGTCCAGCCCCAGCTGCTGCAGTGCCTGGAGATTGGACTGGCAACAACTTTCCTGCCTCTGTGAGTGCAAAGGTGAAGTGGCTGAGGAAGGGCTGAGGAAAGCCCACCTGCCTCTCGCAGGCCACCTCAGCCCTGGGCACTTGCACCCGAGGGCACCACTGCAGAAGGAGCATGATGTTCTCATGAGGGTTGGGAGCCTCCAAGGTCAGACTCCAGAGCTGATATCCAGACAGGCTGACACATGCTGGGTTAAAAAAATTCTGAGTGTTAGTTATTTTCTATTTGCCAAGGTGTGCCAGTCCAGCAGCTAGGCTAACTGGACTGCCTGAACCCTTTTTCCCAGTATGTCTGGCCTCTGCCCCAGGAAATGCTTGTAACTGGGGCAGGGAGCAGATGAAAAAAATTCTCTATCCCTTCACACAGCATCATCTTCATATGGCCTCTGCACAGAGCTGTGTTTGGCAAAAATGCCAAGTGCACCTTCCCAAGATCGAGTATAATTGCACATGAAGCAACAGGACTGTGACAGCAATGTGTAACAGGCACCCAGCATAAATCCTGCTCATGAGGCTACAAGGACTGTCGGAAACATCACCCTTAGTGTTGTTTATTGTTTGCACGCCAATGAGATACAGAAGCAATTCCCAAGGATAAGGAGTGCATTTTCTCCACATCTTGGCGGAGCAGATTCCTCCAGTAAGTGGCTTGAATTTTAAAGCCTTATCCAAACCCCACAAAGTTCTGCAAACCCTAATCTGCTGAGGTTCAAATTCTTTGTGAGTAAAGTAGTGGAAAAAGAAACAAAATAATATTCTTTAATGAATGGAAGAGAAGAATTTCCCAAATAATTATAAGTGTGTTTATAGTGACTCCCACTGTTTTATGCCTGTGACCCTGGGTCACATGCGGGGTATTGTATAGATCCATCCGTAAGTACATAATACACTTGTCATAGATGAGATCAGCTCTGATGTATTTTTCTGGCAGCTTTCGAGCCATCGTATTTTCAATGTTTTGTCCAGTCAATCACATCTCAAATGGTGGGGTTTCCATCACATCCCTCCACTGTCTCATGGGAGCTCTTTGTTAGGACAGTTTCTCAGTGTTGGCAGTAACTCTCCAGGTAGAGAAAGACAAGCCTTGTTTGAAATTTTCCTAAAGATTACCTGTTTTATTTGTATTAACTGTCTTCAAAATGTAATCCCTTGCAGTTCTCCCTGGCTCTTGTCAGCCTGACTTGCATGGTTCGAGGAGCACATACCTACATGGCTGAGCACAATGCCAGGCAGGCCTGAGCAGCCATCCTCCCTGACTGGAGGCAGTAAGCCCTGCTGAGAACATCAGCCTAGGATGAGCAAGACACCTACACTACCTCCAGCACCAGATGTAGCTCCGTGGCTGATCGGTGAGTTTCTGCCATGCCAGCAGACACCCACTTCATGGCAGTGGTGGTGTCATGCTCAGCCACGGCGCCCTGAAGCACTGAGGGGCTGGCAGCACAGCTCTGAGAAGTGTGCAGCTGGGATGTCTTGTTAATGGGCAGCTATGGGCTTGCTAGTCACTCTCCTTCCTTGAAGGAAATCCACAGGCGTATGCCCAGGCTTGGAAATCAGGCTACTTTTAACACATCTTTGCAGGCATCACTGGACATGCTCAGGGTCTGTCCTGTGGCCTACATGCTCGCTGGTCCCTGCTTCCCACCAGGCTGTTGCTGCAGGTAGGGTGTGTGTGAGCCACCCGCCTCCCCCCTCCTCCATCTTATTCCTTGGCACAAAACCCTAATACAAAATATACACCTGCTGTAGGACCCTCTCCCTGTGTAAATTTGCTTAGATTGGTGTAGACACTTTGCTGATGCGTTTGCACAGTGGGACACCAGACCTGAGCTGTGGATCCTGGTGTCTGAGCCCTGCCAGAGGGGCTGCTGAGGTCAGTGCTCATGTGCTGCCCTACCAGCAGACAACACATATCTTCACTTGTTTATGTGGCACTGTGCCGAAGTAGGATCATCACAGCGAAGGAGGTCGCTTCTACAATATCATATATATTTAAATATTTTTCACACCAGTGCTGTTCCTGCTACCTTTGTGTTTCTGCTTGTCTTGCCTCGAGCAACTGGATTCAACCCACTCTCTGTTGGCTCTGACAGAACTAGATGGGGGTCAGCCCATCTCCTCAGCCACTGACAACAGCACTGAACTGACGGGCAAGTGATGTTGTCCCCTGGCTGTGCCGAGGCCCAGCGTAATTGTGTTGGTGAGTCCAGGGAGGGTATGTGTGACATATGGTGAGTAGGGAGGATGTTTATGAGACAGCAAAGGGAGACCTGTCAGAATGGAGACACTGGCCTCCCCATGTGTGCTCCCTGGCAGGAGTCCTTCTACATTTATTTTTTTATTCTCTTGGCCTATTGGGTGAACTTGAAATATTTTGGAGCTTGAGTGTGTGGGTTCAAGGCATGCACAACCATTGATTTTTGAAGACCAAAGTGTGAATCTCCCCTATGGCTTTCCCTAAGACCCCACATTTTCTAAAACAACCAAAATGGAGAGGGAAAGCTGTACTTCCTTCCTTCCCTCACCCTACACCTCCCTCCTAAAGCCACCATAAGGCAGGGAGTGCAGAGCAGTACAGGGCAAGGCCCAGGGAAGTGATCCCTTGCTGTCAGCCCAGCAGCATTTCTCTCCCCAGTGACTTTGACAAGGAGACATGGTAACGCTCCTGCTCACACTAGCTCTGGCTGAGGGTTCACATGCATTTCTGCTCACACACATGCTCCCACCATAGGCCTAGCAGCTGCTCTCATTTATTCCTTCTATTTTTAACTATTTGGTGGTGCCCATCATGACTGTGCTTATGGGGAAGGCTTCCAGAGGTGCTTCCCTGTGCATGGATACAGGCAGGTGCTGAGTAAGGGCTTTCAAACACATCCAATATCTCACAACTTAAACAGGAGCGAGGCACGCTGGCACCTTTTCTACCCTAATCTGCATCTTTTGTGCTGAACACTGTATTTAGCTAGGATTATTTCGGTGTCCTCGCCCTGCTTGTCTTCTGAATCACTGCCGTGCAAGCCAGCTCCTATCTGCGGCAAAGCTACATAATGGTGTTAGCAGTTAACACCAAGCCTGGGTAAATACACCCAGCTGGGCTGGCGGGCTTGGTTTGGCTCTGGGCTGACCACGGCTGCTTGGTCTCCGGTGAGGCTGGAGCAGCCTCCTATCTGCTGCTAATGCCTTCCTGGAACTCAGGCAATTTATATTAGCCTAAGGTAGGTCCTTGTGGGTCCCGATGGCATGCACTGTGCAACACAAATGTTTGTTCTGTGATTCCTGATTTGGGGAAGTGCAAAGGGTATGCTCAAAAAGAACCCCTCCCCCCCACTACCTAATTAGTTTCCCAGTCATGTTTTTTTTTCATTTCTTTATTATTATTTCAGTGGTTTCAAGTTTATTAAGAGTATCAAAATATCAGGGGTTTTATTTAAAGCCTCAGGTCCTGGAATCTTGCAAATGCACAGGGCCTGCTGCTTTCGGTGCAAGAATAAACAGAGGAAGAATGGTTTCTGCTTTCTACAGCCACAAAGACATGCCAGAGCAGTAAATACCCCTCAGTCACCCAAAATGTCAGCAAAGAGAAAGCCAATCTGTTACACTGGGGTGTATTTAAAAACATGTCCTCCTTCCCCTTTCAGTTGAGGGAGCTCTGAACAGCAGACTCATGCTTTCTGCATAGTGATACTGTTTGACCCATTTTTGGATTGGGATGACAAGCTGGCCATGAGCTGCAAGGAGGAGGCCATGGTGCAGGGAGGAGATGTCCTTGGAGCAGTGATCTGATGTCCCTGGAACAGGGAGATGACCATGGAGCAACGAGATGTCCCTGGAGCAGGGCAAAGGCAGGAGCTGCTCCCTGGGGATGCAGGAAGGAAAAGACCCCCTCCTCCTAATGGATTCCTTCAGATAAAAAAGCCTCAGCTACCTTTTTTTCCCTGTAATGGCCCCTGAGGCTAATGTCTTAAAGAGGAAACAAAAGGATTGCTTTACATCACACAAGTGGGGCAGGAGGGAAGTGGGGAAAGAAGCACTTGAGTGCTGCATCCCTGCCAGGGCTTCTACAGCAGGATGGAGGCCGGGGGGAGGAGTGCAGCTGGCCCTAACTTGGGCTTTGCTGTGTGGCCTCTTGGTATTAAACCCTTTATTAACCCCTTCTCTGCTGCTCTGGTGCCCATGTGCTCCAGCAGGGCTCAGCTGTCCTGGGCCATTGAAACAAGTGCGGGCACCAAGGCAGGCCACCTAAATGGGCTTTGGGGGCACAGCCAGCAATGAAGATGTACCGTCTGCAGCGGCTAACCCAGTGAGAAGCAGCGATAATAATACAGAAAAACACAGAGGAATTCTGCAGTAATGCCTTAAAAACGACGGCAAAGGATAAGCACGAGGGAGCTTGAAGAGCCGAACTCAGTGGCAGGAAAGAGGCTTCCTACGGAAGAGGGGTGTTGGGCGAGCGCTAAACCAACCAGGTAGCGTGCAGCTTCCAGCAGCTCCAGCTGTGCTGCTCGTCCTTTGTCTGCTCTCTCCTCTGGCAGCTTTCCAAGGGAGGGCAGAGCAGGTGTGACAGCCACTGAGGGAGTCCCAGCAGCAGCTAAACCAGGCGGTCAGCCGGCAGCTGTGGCTGCAGGCAGAAGCTGGATGGAGATGCAGCAGGTTCACTCCTCTAATGGGGATGCTGCTGCTTGTGCTGCCCGTTGTGACTGGCTCAATCATGAGAGCCATTGTGTCCCTCTGTTCCGTGGCCGCTGACTTTTTAAACCACCCAGTCTGGCAGCTGAAATTTTCCATGCTCAGTTCCTGCACAGTACCTTCCGTGCATCTGGTTTTGGTAGGGTGTTGTGTAGTAGAGACTGCTGTAGGCAGAATAAACTGTCAAACAAAGTAAAAGAGGCATCTCTGATTAGCAGCTAATAGAAGGAAATAAACTCTTTTGGACCATCACCATCCTTGCCACAATAGATCAGAATGATGCTCTGTTAGTGCCCTGGTTTTGACCCCGCCCTACACCAGTTTCTTTGCAGGAAAATACAGGGAAGTGAGCCAATCAGCATCTCCTCCAAGAGCATCCCTCTCACCCCTAGGATCCCACCCCTGTCACATCCCTGAGGCGTTACCTCCCTATGCCTGTCCTAAAATAATTTTTCAACTCTTTTGTGCTTGGATTTAACATGTTTAAAGAAGACCAGGTAATGTTTGATACTTGTCCTGATATGGTTTCCATTGATGATAAATGTTTTGCTTGCCTGAATATGACACAGCTGAATAAAAGGCTCTGTGGCTGACTGATGCAGACTTCGAAGACTTTCAGCCTTGGAGGGCAGGTCTGTCCCCTCTGTGACATTACAGAGCTGGCAACCCTCTTTCAGCCTGTGAGAACTACACTGGCTTCTCTCAGGAAAGCTTACCAATGAGGATCTCATCCTGCCATTGAAACCTATAGGAAATACAGATAAAGTGAAGAATAATTAAAAATTAATAAAGAAAACAAATCAAACCCTATTCCCTTTAACAGTAAGGCCAAGGGAGAATATTGGGCACTGAAAATGGCATATCCCCAAGGAACAATCACAAAGGTGCAGTTCTCCCAGAAGCAATAGGAGCAGCATCTGTACATATAGCTTTTAAGTTTGTAATTTGTCTGTAATTTCTCTGCAATCACCAATATTCTATGGGGCTCCTAGGGCGGTGTTTTAGTGTGTGTTTTCTTTTCCATTGCAAAGACCCAACTCTCTCTCTGAAAGCGCATATGCTCCTGTCCTGTTTGACTTTAGTGTGCAGGAAATGGCCTCTGTCCAATTAGCAGCATGGGAATTAGCACTGCTCAAAAGTTGCTACTCCCCACTGTATTCCCCTCTGAGAGTGCTGAACTTCAGTGCTCGATTTTCTCTCTCTCTTTCTCTCTTTCTCTCTTTTTTAAACAGCATCACAAAGATTGAGTTCATAGCAAACTATGAGAAAAGCACTGTTAATACTGAAGTCAGGAAGTGCAGCTGTTCAATTCCTAGTAATGGTAACACAGAGGTATTTCAGGTGAGTTGTGTTTTCAAGGTATATTTTCTTTGCTGGCTTAGTATATATCATTTACCTTGTAAAATGTTATTAATGTTGGCTGGTCTTGTACCTCATCATGAACTTGTAATATTTGATACTTTACTTAAGCCCAAGCCTCTGGAGTCTTATGAATAACAGAAAAAATCTCATTTTTAGCATCTACACCTTTGTGAAAAGAACACTGAGCATCATCAAAGTGCAAATGAACAATGAAAACTAAATAAACAATCACAATTCTACACACACACACTTATGTACATGAACATATACATTTATACCAAAATAATTTTTTCTAAAGCCAACTCTATGATGCTTTACTAGGGAGAGGAGAAAGCAATACACACTCTTTGTATGCCTGGGATTGATATTTCTGCATGAATACCATGTGTCATTAAAAAGGAGAAATTCATCTGAGATAACATAATTACAAGACCCTCATTTTTAACATCCTGTGCTTGAGCTTCTACCAGTGTGGCTTTAATGTGGTATGTTTCTGTGGCCGTGCATATTTACTGTATAAAAGAGATAGCTAATGCTCTTTTGTGATGAATGCAAAGCATGGAAAGGAAACTTTTTATTTAGGCTGCTGGACACAGACCAAAGCTGTAGTTTTTCCTAGCTGTCTAGCTCCCAGACTGACTCTCACAGTGGGTGCCTAGTGTCACTGTAATGGGTTTCTTGAAGTCCTGGCCTGGATTAGGCAGTTACAGATCAGAGTAAGATGCCGACTAAATTACACATGGCTTACCTTCTTTTCACAGCAATTAAAAAAAAAAATCTTTAAAACACACTTTAAAGAAGTTATATTGGAAAGCACATCTCCTTGAGCAAGGGAGCAAGTCCCTACTGTGTCTTTTGCCACTCACCCACAATCACAGTCAAAATTAAACATCACTTTTGTCATTATTAACCTTGTGCCAAGCAATAAGACCAGGCCCCAGCTGGACTGGATATTCTACAAATCTATCTTCAGTTGTAGGGCCTAATACATAAGTTGTAAACCACAGTAGCTGGAAGAAACTGCAGGGAAGGCTGAAATGCATTTGTTTAGCCTGAGAACAAACTGGGGGCAGGGGGAGGGGATTGAGCTTCCCTCTCCTTCTCTACCAGGAGCCCGTTGAAGGTGTATCAGATGGTGTTTAGGAAGTCAAACTTCTTTCCCATATCCAGTGGGCCAGGAACGTGTGATGCCATAGAATCACACTGAATAGGCTTCACATAGAATCATAGAATGGTTTGTGTTGGAAGGGACTTTAAAGATCACCTAGTTTGAATGACCCTGCCAAGAGCAGGGATGCATTCCAATAGACCAGGTTGCTCAAGGCCCCATCCAACCTGGCCTTGAGCACTTCCAGGAATGGGGCATCCACAGCTTCTCTGGACACCCTGGTCCAGTGTTTCACCACCCTCACAGTGAAGAATTTTTTTCCTAATATCTAATGTATACCTGCCCTCTGTCAGTTTAAAGCCATTCCCCCCTGTCCTATTCTATAACCTGCTTTTTGCCAAATTCCAGTAACTGATTCTCTTTCATCTCTAGATGGAAGTTGGTCAGGGCCTCCACAGACAAAAAACAAGGAAGGCACACCTGGACACTGCAGTAATTCCAAAATGTCTTTTCATTCTGAGCTGGACACAAAGTAGAAATATTTTGCCAAAATAGGGGAAAACCCATCAGCAAACAAACGTGTGTGGAACTGCATTGCAAGAGGCTCACACACTCTCTTGAGATTAGCACAACCTGACTGTAAGGTACAAATGGTGTTGAACTGGGAGGAGTTTGGCTGCAAGAAAACACAAGGCAGTACGGCTTGGAGACACTGGCTTGATGGCAAAAGTAAACGGATGATATTTGTGGCAGTCTGGAGGCAACCCAGAGGCCCATTTTTCCATGATGAGGAAACTATCATTCAGTGCTGGGAAAATAAATAAGAGAGCCCTAGGAAGAAATCTGGATGGCAGCGCTGTAACATAGAACTGAGACACACAGCTGCCTTTGGAAAAAAAACTGTTTCCCCTCAATTTTCAAGAAATATATATATATATTTTAATTGGAGAAGAAACTGACTTTTTTTGGTAAGCTGTTTAGCCAAACTACGACCACAGGGAGGTACTATCCAAATTATGTGTAGAATCTCTGGAAATGTATGGCTTCACCAAATTGTGTGACACCAAAAAATTCTTTGGTCAGTGTATTGCATCCCACCTGTCTTGGAGTTTGAGCTGAAAATTTATCCTAGAGGTGTGAACCCATTCCCATCATGACTTTTCCTAAGAAGACCTTGTCGTGTTTGCTAAGTTCTGTACAGAGACAACCTCATACTGTCCAAGGAGTTAGTTATTATTACACTGTGGTCATATTTATACATTTTTGTAAAAGGATTTTCTTCATATCTAAAGCTTGCTTTATGCATCTTTGTCCCTCAAATGTGCACCTGATTGCACTGTAAAGAGTCTGTTTGTCATCCATTATTCCCCTTTTAAGGATCCATGACCTAGCTGGACACAAGGGCCATCTGCAGGTGCCCAGGATGGTACTGTGCCTCCTGTGAGCTGCGTGACAGAAGGTGATGCTACTGCTCTGGTGTGGCAGCAGTGAGAATGGTGGGTGGCCCGGCGTGCCGGGGGCAGGGGGGGTATATCGTTCCTGCACGCACGGGCGCTGGGGGCAGGATCGCTCCGCCGGCTCCCCTTAGGGTGGGTGGCTCGGCATCAGCCCTGATTACTGACTCCTGGGGGGACCTTGGGTCCTCCCTTAATTAGCCATGGCCTGTGGTCATTGACAGGCTCTCGGCCATTTTAATGAAACGATGTGTTCTAACAGTGACCTTGATCTAACCGGGAGGTGCCAATCACATCGAGAATGACTGTCATAACAATCATCGCCGGCACATCGGGGACCTCAGGACCAGCGCAAAGACAGGCAGCGCTTATTCACAGCCTCCGCGGTTCATCCTGCAGCAGGTCAGAGGAGGTCCCTGAGCTCAGAGCAAGGGAATTCAGACTTTCCTTCCCACCATGTGCTTAGGTCCTGATCTGAGGAATTAGCTCTTCTCTGGGGTCTTAGCGAGCTTCACCCCGTAGTAACTGCACAAATGCCTCCTCTATCGCTCCTCTGCTCACACCGACTGCCCTCCAGCAGCCTCAGCTGGCTGTGCCCAAGCTCCCCTGTAGGTTTGCCCCCACCGTAGCACTCCGGGGCATCGCGCCGGGATGCCCCAGCTCTGGGGGTCCTGCGAAGAATTCCCGCTCCCTCTCCCCAAAACCCCTTCTTTGTTCTGCGCCTTCATTCCCTATTCATGTGATCACCTCGGTGCAATGCTGTCTCTCTCCTTCCCTGACTCTGCAGGAATCAGCGGTAGCTTCCCTCTCCATCTGCTGCTGCAGAAGGCTCCTGGGCTGCGCTCTGCCCTTCCCCCAGTATTTGTAGGTCTCTCTCTCCCTCCTCGCCCTCTCTCCCCCCCCCCCCCCCCCCCCGCCCCCTACAAAAGTCCTCAAGAGTCAGCTGTCACTTGTTTTTATTTTCTCCTGGCTCCTGTAGCACAGTCACATCTGACTTGCCTGCGCTATTCCTCCGTGGCTGGGGGAAAACGTGGCCAACTTTTGCCTGGTGTCAGTTTAGCAGCCTGGGCCGCCTCCTCCTTCTCCTCCCTCGGGGTCGGAGGAGCCGTTGCCGCACTGTCTCCTTTCTCATCATGGCTGGGCTGCAGCTGGCGTGACTGGTTTGAGAAAATCTGGGGCCCCCCGCAAAGCTGCTCAATTGAGTTTGCCTCCCCCTCCCTCCCCCTGCAAGGCTCGGGAGGGTCTGCGTGACTTTTCCCCCCTTCCCCCTCCCTTCGGCAGTCAGGAAGGCCAGTCCAAGCCAGAGGTGGAGGCAGGAAAGCTGGCGGTGGTGGTGGAGGGGGAACTCATGGCAACTGTGGGGAGCAAGGGTTTTCTGAGATCCCCTCACTGCTGCCTTTGGGGGCTCAGCCAGAACAAAGCACCAGTGGCTCCTCCAGCATGCCAAGGGTGAGTGGACATCGCTGGTGCTGGGCTCCACGCCCCAGCCATCCCATGGCCCTATCCCCACACTGCCCAGCCAGGGACCGCTGGGGTCCCTCAGTCCTTAGTGAATTGACCCTTTCCTGCTTTCCTGCTTATCCTTTTACGATTGCCCTGGGGCATGGTTCATTTTACTCCCTCCTTTAATGAGTCAAAGGGGTCCAGTTGGAGCCTTTCCAAGTCTAAGCTTCCTGCATTTCTTTACCCTTTCTACAAGCTTAATGAATATGCCACCAAAAAGCTCATTAGATGTAACGTCAGTTCTATTTCTGGTGCTCCCTCTTGGAGGAACTGTGTCTTGTGCTGGCAGGGAGATGAACCCAATGAGAGCCACAAATAAACACCAAACTTCTCCTGTCCCTTCTATTCTGTCCTTCCCATTTTCACGCTTAAACAGGAACAAGGGAAGATCCATGGGCCCTCCTAACTTCTCCTCTCACTGTTCATTTATCCAAGACTGTCTTCCCTCTTGGCCCCTTGATCTAAAACCAGTAATCTGGACTTCTTGCTCCTTGTCACTGCCCTGGCTGCTGCTGTAGCTTTGGTTTGTGGCAGGGAGGTGAGGAGCTGTGTGGAAGAAGTGGAGCCTTTAAAGAATGATGCAAACCACAGTGCTTCTGGGAAGCAATCAGCCCTCTTTATTGCAGGTGAATCAGGGCTCCATGACTGGTGAATCACTGGAGTACTTGACACGTCAGAGCAGTGGAAAATGATTCACTGAAGGTTTGATCTCTGGAGAATAGGTTTGGGGTTTTTTTTCCCTCTACCAAGGAAATTTGGGATTGCTTCAGGGTTTGTTTGGGTCCCCTCCTCCCTTCCAGGGAAACAGGCATTCACACAGACAAGCAGACAGACATAATGGAGGGCAGGGAGAAGAGAAATTTAAAGATGCAGTTAGATGGTTGGGAGTAGTTCCCTCCTGCTGCCCGTCCTTCACTGATGCTTGTCATATATATGTGAGTCTGCCTGTTGGTAGTCACCATGAAGGCAGAAGTAGCAGAAGGAAGAGGACACGGTTACCTTGCAATACACAGTATCTCTGCTAGAAAGTTGTAAAATGCATTCTACTTACATTCTGAAAGCCCCTTGAACCCTTCCAAAAGGTGTAGGAGAAAAGTTCTTCTGCTTTTCTATTTCACTTTCTACAGATGTATTTTTCAATGTAATGTTATTTTGTCAGCTGTGTTACTATCATCTGGTGAGGAGGTCTATTTTGCGAGTGAGGATTCTCAGCCCTACGACTTGCAAAATAGAATATGGCTTTTGATGCAGCAGGAGCACTAACACCCTCATACAAAAAATCCTATTTATGTTGGAATGTGAACAAGGTATTACAGTGATTTAAAGGGTACAAAATCAGAAGTATGCCAAGATTAGTGGCCTCCTATTGGTCTTAATCTTGTTCCTTTACCATTTTCAAAGATATATTAATAGCTTCAATTTTTAATTTGAATTTTTCTTCCCTGTAAGGTATCATTAAGTTGAAAGGTGCAAATGAATGACACTGGTAAATTGGTCTGCTGAATGTCTTTGCCTAGTATCAGAAGGTCAGCTGTTTCCACATTGCTTCCCCATGTGGATATCAGTTAGATTCACAGTAGATTGGGTCCTGTACCTCCAGGGTTGTGGAGAAGGCAACAGTGGCTCTAAGTCAGTTTAAACTTTCTTGGCTTTCTCTTCCTGTTTCAGAGCTGGAACAGCTCCCCTTCACTTACTTTTCTCTCCTTTCTTTAGTGCATATCTCAGGAGACAGCAATGCACTTTCCGGGTACGGCTCCTTGGTGGGAGTGCGGGTCACAGGGTGGGTCCCTGGTTTGCAGAATGAGGCTGCCCATCATGAGCATGTGCAGGCAGAAGTGTTGGCTAATAGTCATTCACAAAGTACCTGCTCTAAAAATGGTGCTACCTAGATACTAATAACTGTTTATTTTTGTGTTATTATTATTTTATTCTAATTAATTCTGTGAAAAGCTTCTTGCACAATTGAAATGATGAAGTAATAATGTAGAAGTTGGGAATCTCTAGAGCTAAGGGACAAAGGGAAGCAGCAATTAGTGGAGCTATCTTTAGCTCTTTGGCCCTTTGCAAGGATAACAGAGAGCTATTTAATACGGGGGTTGGGAAAGTTCTGTTTAAAAAAAAATCTAGGAGAATACTTGTGCACTGAGTTGTTTAGTTCTCCCTAACATCTATTCATTTCTGAGATAGCACTGTGGTTCTTAGTATTTTAAGATGAAACTGTCTTATATCCCTTAACCTTGTCTTCTCTGAGGCAGATAGATTTTCTACTAGGAAACCCCACAAGAGATTTGCACTACTGATATACTCACCCCATAGCTACCACCTCCATATTTGTCTAGGAGCATGCTGTGTCTGGCAGCTGGTAAGAAAATAAATAAATAAACCCCAGGAATCAAATTCCTGAGGAATCTGGTCATTTCAAGGTTCCTCTATACATTCACGGATTTTAAAGGCCAGAAGGGACAATTATATTCTGACCTCTGGTGCAACACAATCCATTGAATTTCTCCTAGTGTCACCAGCACTCAGCCATATGAAATGAGTTTGTGCTCTTTAAAATCCTCTCCTCAGCTCTAGTATCATCTCTCAAGGAATCCCTTCTTACCCGTTATACTCTCCTGTTCAGTACTGTGTGTGTGGATGAGGGTGTTTTCAGATCTTCCAACAGCAGCAGCCCCAGAGCAAGATTATTCTATGTTAAAGCAGCACAGTGCAATCCCTTTAACCCATGCTCACTGCTTCACCTCTGAGCCTTCACACAGCATTTCAGCCTGGGTCCCAGAGGTGGGGCAGCCTTCACAGATGTGTATCACAGATAGCTCTTCTCTGGGTACCCTCCATGGAAAGGTTTTAGGGCAATGCTTTTTTCCCCAGCAGGGAGGATGGGTGGTGTCTTTTCCAAGTGGCTGGAGAGTAGTAGCACTGCAGCTGAAGGCTGGCTGGCTGGAGCCACTCTCAATACAGCCTTGGAGGGGGAGAGTTCATGTCTTTTCCCTGTATTTCTTTCTGTGACAGCTGAGATCAAGGGCTGGCCTGCCTCTCACAGGGATAGTGGCAGCCAGTGCTAGCCCTGGTCACACATCTGTGTGGGATGGGGAGCACATTGGTTTTGGGGGACTGTGAAGCCTCCTTTGCACCTGAAGAGGACAGAGCTGAAACCCTGCAACAAAGAAAGATCAGTTTCTTAGCAGATTAAAAGGCTGGGAAGGGAATCTGTGCCGAAATCCCTGGCCTGAGTAGAGCAGGGGCAGAGCACCCCTGGCCTTTAGTCAGAGCAGCACTCCCAGCACACCTGGGCAGAAGAGATGACTGATTCCTGTAATGGACCTGAGTAACTTGTGTGTCAGAGGATTATTGCCTCCCCAGCAGGGTGGTCAAAGCCTGGCAGCTGTCTGCAGCCTGGCAGAAGCTTTGCTTGCCTTCTGTTAGCAAAAGGAGGGCTGGAACCCCAACACATTTCTGAGGTGAGCAACTGGCAGCAGCTGCTCACGGCCCCTGTGCTTGCCATGGCAGCAGCGTTGCATTTAGCTTGGTGCAGATGAGGGCTGGGTCTGGCTCCCTGTTTACTGATGTTAAACCAGTACTCTCACTTTCAGTTTTCTTATGATGAATCTCGCTTCATATATTTATCTGGAAAGTCCGAACTGATATTATCTCTGTATCCTCAAATGCTGGTGATGAAACACCGTTCTGCACAGTGAATCAGCAAGAATGACTTTTTTTGCTGTTCTTTACATCTGCCCTAAATTGTGTGGGTTTTTTTGAAAGCTGTGTAGTTAGGCATTCACCAAGAGATTTATTCCTCTACCACTCTGAGTGTGCCAGAGCTCCTGTTGCTTTACCTGACATCTTCAAACATGCATTGCCTCTGAGTTGGAGCTGAATAATCATACAGGGCTGCTCTTCCTTATTTTGGTCAGTTTATTTACTTAGCTATTTGTCCAGGGCAGATGTCGAGCTATTCTAGCTGGGCAGCAAAGCTTGAAAGCTCAGGCTGAGAAGCAAATAAAAGAACCCCAACTGTATTATTTTTTAAAAATCTCATGATCTGTTAAGCATGTCTCCCTGTCTGCCAAGGGCCTGACTGGTGCTTCTGGACTGATTGGTTGGCAGTACTGCCATTTCCAACAGTTTCCAGCCTTCCCACAGGAGCGGTGATGTGGTTTATATATTTCAGTCTTGCTCTTCACTCTGCTGCTGTCTTTAAAATGGCTGAAAGTCATGAGTGTAGGGAGTAGGTGTTTCTAAAAAATCCCTTTGTGTGGTGCTCTCTTTTCCACAGCCACGATTCACTTACCATTACAAACAATGCGATAACTTAATTCCAATGGGCTGCTTTAATGTGCAATAAAATATAAATTTAGGCAGCATGTAAAATAAGCTTTTCCTGCCATATGACAGAAACCACAACTGTCTGGCATGGACACACAAGCCAGAACCTGAAAGGAAGCAAAGCACAAAGCCAGACATGATCTTTGATCATATGTTGTTTAAAATTAACAGCACAGATCATAACCACACTTAAATAACACATCTGTCTAGGGGCTAGATAGTAACACACAATATGCTTTTTTAATTCATTATGCATTTGAATCTCTCCCAAGTAACAGGTGGTTTTCTGACAACGAAGCCTGCCAAAAAAGGCTTGAGAAAGGTCTGGCTGATGGTTATCCTGGGAGGTGAGGTAGCCTGGGTTTCTGGATAGCAGCAAGCCCTGGCTCTCTTAACTCTTTTCCTGCTGGTTCTCCATCAGTTTCTGCCATAATTAATGCCCTACCTGGCATACAGCACCTGTATTCAGGCCTTCAGAGGGGAAGTTGCATCCTGAGGCAGGGCAGCAGAGGTTTGTGATCTGTGCTCTGGGGCTGAGGACCTGTTCCACATGGGCAGAGCTGGGGGTGCCAGCCTGGCTGCTGAGCAGGTTCAAAGGGTGGACCTGATCTGACCAAACACATGGTTTCTTTTGGGGATGGGTCCAAGCTAATGACCTTAGGGACCCTTTATGGCACCTTTTAAGGGCAATTCATCCTGGGCTGCAACCATTTCTGAGATGCCTGTGCCTACAGGATGCCTGCTTGTCTCCCAAACTGTGAGGGGCAATGACAAACTTGGATGGTAACATTTACACTGCAGGCAGAGGTCAGAGATGTGAATCCCACACACTGGTCTGGGAGAGCTCAAGCCACTCAGACTGCCTTGACATGGCCATGTGTTGCCTTTTAAACCAGCGCACATCTGAAAGGTGTGAGTGGCATGCAGACAACGGGCTGGGGTCTGTCATGGCAGGCGTGCTGTAGGCCCCTGCCATCTGCTCTTCACAGACCCCTCTGAAGCAGAGGGAAGTTGTGACTCTGCCAGGCTTGGTGTTCCACTGAACGGTGACCAGCACCCAGTCCAAGAGAGGGACATGTAAAACCTGATGCACCTTGGTTTTTCCTACAAAAGACTCTGCACAGATGATCCAGCTACAGCATGAGGTGAAGAAATGATTAACTGTATTTCATTATGCGTGACAGCAACTGCTAGAGCTCATAAAATTAGCCACATCTTTTAAAAATCTAGCTGCAGTGCCTGGAGTCCAGCACATGTCCTGCTGCACAGTTCCTTGGGGCTCTGATGCAGGTTTGCTGGTGCAGAGCCTGCTGGCTCTCCAGGCTGGAAGGGAGAGTATGATGTGGCCCTACTTTTTCCCTTGCTTTTTTGAATTCCTTTTGGGTGGACTTCAGGAGATCTGTCTGTCCCTCTGGCATCTTGTGAGCTCAGAGTGGAGGGAAGAGTCCTGACCTCAGCCCTTGCAAAGTGAGATGAGCTCAGCTCCAACAGTAATGGATTTGTGTCTCTTCATATACTCCAGTTTTAACAGTCATTTGTTTTGACCTGTTCCTTGTGTAAGCAGCTGCTCTGGGAGGTAGGGGAAGGAGAGACCTAACTTCCTCCAAGGCTTGCTCATAGTAGTTCCCATTTTTGGCAAAATGAACTCAGCAGAGGGTGATGGAAAGCCTTTCCCTCTTGCTGGGAGCTCCTTGATCCTCAGACCCCCAGGGCAGAAGGAAACAGCTTCCTTTGGGTGCTTGGTACAGGCATGCCTTACTTACCAGGAGTGCTTGGTTAGACCTCCTCCAGACTGGACAGACCAGGGGACCTGAGGTTTGTAACCTGGGAATGGAACAGGAGATGTTCATCCTAGCTGCTTTCTTGCATCTAATGACATGTTAGTCCTCAGGGTCCTTCTGGGTCACTTGTCACATGCAGTTTGGGTCAAGGTCTGCCCAGAACAGATTTCCAGATCAGTGACTGCCACTGCTGAGAGAAGTTTGTTAAAACAAACTTCTCAAACACAATTTTTGTGGTTGAGTCCATGGAGACACAGGTAGTTACTGGGAGCTGTGGTATGATTTGATCCCAGCTGCCCTGTCAGTCACAAGGAGGCTCTGAGAACTCCTGGCACTGAGCAGGGTGCAGATGAGCTCTGAGCTTAGGGAGTTGACAAGCCTGCGTCCAGCTCTCTTTTCTTTGTGAATTTCTCCTTCTCCTCATGCATTCATCACACATGTCTGCTCTGCCCAGCGCCCAGGTAGGAATCAGCACCAGGAACACTTAACACAGAAGAGCTAGTAGGGTTCCTTGGCTAGTAAAGGGCTGTAAATGGCAGTGATTCCAGACTCTGAAGACAAGGTGTTTTGTTTGGGGGCTTTGGCTTAAGCTTTTTGCCTGCGGGGTGAGCAGAGGCCTGCAAATCCTCTGACACCTACACTTGTAGGTAGAAGAGGGCTGCAGCCATTGACACTGCCTAACCACAAAAGTAATTTTTCATGCTGCTTGCAAATTAGGGGACTTTCTAGGAACAGCACCTGTGAAAAGTGCACTCACACAAAATGGCAGTTCTTGCACACCAAACCATTGGGGATTGCCCGGGCAGCTCCCCACCCTGCTGCCGTGAAGCACCCTTGCCCCTCCTCTCCCCTGCACCCTCTGGGCAAGGGAAGGAGGGATTTCCCCCAGGTCTAACGCCTGCAGCCGCAGGAGGAAGTCGTGCCGAAGAGATGCACTGCCTCACCAGGGCGTGAGAAGGCACATGCGTTTAGAAACCCTCGTGTGGGAAGATGAAGAGCCATCTGAACGGTGAACCTGGCTGCAGGGGTGCCGGAAGGACAGGGTCCCCTCTCAGACTGGTTGGAAGCCAAGCGTTGCCATGCGTGTTTGTGAAGGGTGTGTGGCACACGCGTGGCAGGCGCTGGCAGCTTTCGCTGAGGCGCGAAGGCCCCACAGGCCAGGGACTCCCCTGGGCCGCTGCTGGCCACCAGCTCGGCATCGGCAGAGCGCAGCTGTCAGCCCTCATCCAGGGGGACTGCGCTGCGTGTTTACATGAGGAATCATATGGTAACCTCTTCTAGCTGGTGGGCAACTCGCAGGGTTACCTCATCTGCAGTGGAATTACCTCATCGGTGTGAAATGCAGCGTGGTGGAGGCAGGAGGCAGGCTGCTCTGGGGCATGGCTCCCTCAGCAGCAGGCTGTGGAGGAGTGACCGCTCAGGGAAGAAACTCGAAATCTGTTAGTTTCACAATTATGTCAATTAACAAAAATTCCTCAAATCAGCTGGGATTACTTTGCAGCATGAGTGGGTAGCCATGCATGCATCCTTTGAATCCCAAGAAGTCAGCTGTGCTGACCCGCAGTCCGCTCTTGGTGATGCTTGGCTGCCGTGTAAAGTCCTGACAGCAGCACAGGGAGCAGGAACCAGGATGTTATTCTCCACCATAGGTTAAGACTAGGAGAGTGGAGCCTTTGGCATCTTCTGGCTTAAGCATGTTTCTTGACCCAGATTGTCCTGCTTCGCCTCCTTAAAAGCAAACCAACCAAGTATACATGTATAAATAAAAAATTGCATGTGATGCCCAGGAATATATAATAAATTGTTGGTGCCATAGGCAGAGGAGTTTTTTAGCCCGTCAAGCTATTCACAATGTAAAGGACATACTGACCTAGAATGATCTCTTCCTTCCAATCAGCATTTGCACTGTAACAGGAGGAGAGCCAGTCAGTATTTGTGCATTGGTAAAGTTAACCCTTCAGGCTACCCGTGCAGATATTTACTCTAGGATTTTGTGTACGATTCCAACCCTGGCAGGCCATTTTTATTGCTAATAAACCCTTTTCTTAATTGAGGAAGCTGTGAGCTGGAGGCCACCACTTCTGTGAACAAACATATTTTAAATTCCTTAGAGCATGTGTGTATGCACATATATATTTATGTGTCTGTGTGTATTTTTCTTTTCTCCCAGGCTATTTATCATGTCCAGTTGGACACATTGTGTGAGCACAGCTGCTCTTATCTGGCACAGGATAGGATATTAAAGGGAAGATTAAGATTACCATTTTGCTTTATTTCATTTCTCAGAGCTTGATCTGCATAGTCAGGGCTTGTGTGTGTGTAGGAGTGCAAAATAATAGTTGTGAACAGTGTTTGCACGCGGTGTCTCCAGGCTAGGTAAGGCACATCTGGAGTTTACAGCATCCTGGAGATAGCTGATCGAATCCCAGGAGCGTGGGTTGGGCTGGGAATGGGGGGCTGGTATCCATGGTGAGGCTCCCTATCTCACAGGACCAGGTGTGTGCATGTGAAGTAAGTTCTTGGAAAGGCCCTTCTCAAGGGGGAAAGAGAGAAACCGGGAGAGAGGTAATTAGGAACTACCTTGCACAACTGAACCAGCTCATTAGGGATGAGTAAGGGAAGGACAATGCTCGGAGCAGGTGATGTGTGCAGAAGTTTCACACAGCCTGCCACTGGCCATGCTCTTTCTTTTTCCTTTTCTTTTCCTTTTCCTTTCCTTTTCTTTTTCTTTCCCTCTTTCTATTTTCTCCTCTCCTCTTCCCTTTCTTTTCTCTCCTTTCTCTATTTTTCTCTCTCTCTGTGTGCATAGGGGTGGAAAATGGAGCTTCTGAAATAATTCCACATGGGTCTGTTTGACAGCATCAGTGCTAGTTGATCTCTAAACTGAAACAAGATCCATTATTTGGATCAATATAGATTCGTGTGTGGGGAAGTGTTCCCTTTTATTTCTTTGTCAACTCAATGTGGCAGAGCTGCTAAAAAACACATGCTCTGAAAACTACTAGTTATTAAAACAAGCCCTTCTGCCTGCTCTGTGTACACTTCATCCATTTCCATACATAGACCTAGAGCGTGGCTGATCTCACACTTATGCTGTTTGACCCCCCGCACATCAAAGAACGTGGCTGTTGCACTTGTGGAAGTTTGGAGCCTCCCGAATCCCACCCCGGCTTCCCAGCATCCCTCAGAGCAACAGAAGCATGGTGCTGCCTTAAGCTCCCAGCAAAAATTGGGTGAATATGGCTCGTAATCCAAGCTTAAGTGGATTTATGGGGTGAAGAGGCAATCCTCCTTCTGTTCTGTGTTTCACAGTGCTGTTTGGAAAGAAAACTGATGCATGATTGTATTAAACCTCTGCTCCAAGCCTTAAATCATGCTGGAAAACAATGTGTCCTTGTGGGGTGCTCAGCATTGGTCCTTGCGACACACTAGGTACCATATAATATCAAAATCTGATAAAGGATCAGACTGGGAAAGACTTCCCCTAACTAAGCTTACTGTTTAAGTAACATTCACTGGTGGCTGTCTCTTCAGCTTTTCCACTGTCTTCTGGGCAAGCAGAGTTCCATGTGCCAGGGTGGGCTTGAACCTTCTTTTTGCAGGAAGAATTTCGAACTCGAGGAATTAGGAGAGGAAGCTGCAATTCTCTCATGCAGGTGAAATTAGAGAAAGATATGACTCATTGGTGGGGCAAATTGAGCCTGCCAGCTGGGCTTCATTCAGCTGAAAAATATGCCCCTGTGGCTGCAGAGAAGCCAACCAGAACTAACCAGAGGGGTGCAAATCTTCGAGTCAAACTGCAAATTGGGAACAGCAAAGCAAATCATTCAGGTAGAAGGCATGCAAAATACAATTGGTTCTCTTGCGCTTTACCTTGAATGGATTGAATCTGGCACTCGGTGTGTGAACCCACAAGCGCTTGAACAGTAGTAAGCTGGCATAAGGCTGGCTATAATTAGAAGTGATATCTGCTCAGAATTAAAGTGCCAAATGTGCCTTCAGGTGTATTCATTCTCCATCTTGCTTTTTAGTCCAGGCCTGACACATTTGGGATTCTTGCCATAGGAACTGTACCAAATGACTCACTCACAGCGGTAGCCATGTGCTGAAGACTGCATCCTACAGAATCAGTGGGCTTGGAGTTCCAACATGAAAGGCAAAACCTCAGGAGACTGACATATGGTCAGTTGGTTCAAATAAGCTCCTTCAAACTTGAAATTTGTCTAAATTTTTATCTTCTTTCTGCTATTTCTACAGTTGTGGCTTTTCTTGACCATTTCCTACCTTATTTCATTCTTCTCTGCCCTGTCATTCTTCTGTTTTCTTTTACCCTCTGTGTGCTTAGACAGTCCCCATTCTCAAATTCCTCCTTTTAACATCAGGCACCACGAGCTCTCTTGTTTATCCTTGACTCCCCAACAGCATGAGAGGTTTTATAGCCCCTCTGGAGGCTCAGCTGTAAAGACTGGAATGCTCTCTGCTAATTTCCTACTCATTCTCTCTTGGTTGCTGGTGTAATAGGGGACAGATCTGCAAAAGCACTTGGAGGCCTGAGAGGTGAGCTCCGCAGAGCCTGTCTTCTAGATATTCTGGTGCAGTCCACAGCCCAACAATACAGCTGGGCTGCCATCAAGAGGATAAGAAGGGCAGGTATTTGGGCTCACCTGATGGAGCAAGTGTAGAAGGGTTAGAATAGTCTCTCCTGCCTCAAGGAGAGGCTTATTTTTCATTATGCAGAAAAACCCGAGGATGTCAGGCTGCTATTGGTTGTACCCTGATATCATACGAAGTGGTTGGTGTTGCAGACACCCAGACCAGGGTCTTAAAAAATGTTCCTGGATCCAATACTATCAACAAAGTCCATCCAAGCTAACATTTGCTTTGCACTCCAAGTTGGCCAGCCTGATTTTGAAGTGTTAGACAAATGAAAATGTGGTTTCTTGTATTTTGTAAGTCCAGGCATCTTTTAACACCTGTTGGTCTATCAGAAACCATTTTTTGGGTTTTGTAGCATCTTGTGTTGTTGTGTTTGGCATGTCAGGAACAGAAAAGAAGACCTGCTCTTCACACAATTCCCTTCAGATCAGATTGATAATATGTATTGAATGATGTTGCTTAAGTCAATGGAAATTGATTGAGGGCCTCAGAGCATCTGGAAGATAACAGAAGAGAGGCCAATATCCTGAAGGAATATTCATGGCCATTTTTACAGTGCTGCACAACTTCTGCCCAAAGGGAAAAACTTGCAGGTCATTTTGAGAGGATGAAATGCTTTGGATTGAAATTGAGAGCATGTGTAAGATAGGTAAAGATGCTCCCTGAGCACTGTTATCCCTCTTATTTCTTACAACTCCTCTAACTGCTAATAAATTATGTTAACCATCGAATTATGGTCAGTAGGGAGTCTTAAAGAAAAGATTTGGTTGTCTTAATGAGGAAAGGGGGAGGGGAGAAAAGAAGGGAGAGATTTTAACAGAGAAAATAAACATGATCAGGACACGGGGGTGTTTATTTTGCATCCGGATTGTACGCAAAAACAGGGAACCTGAAGAGCCAAGCTGCTGCTGCTGAATTTCTGTCCATCTCCCCCATCCTGCTCAGAGTCAGAGGCAGCTCTCACAGCTGTCTTTGTGATAAAGCGTACAAGCAAATTGGACAGGGTGTCAGGCTGGCTATGAAATATGACAAATTAACAGCCGAGGCTGCTACTGCCCTGGTTACAGACACTTCATTTAGAAGTTATCATGTTACTGGATGCTTTCTGTAATTTGTGATGATACTGATTGTGATAAATTGCAAGATTCAGGTAAAAGTTTCAGCCCATTCCTGAAGCTGAATATTAAGGGAAGAAACGGTTGTCAATACTGTGCCGCTTAACTTCAAGCCCCCCAAATGAGAAAAGATCTCACAATAACAATAAAATTCTCAGTCACTGAGCAATGTAATTATATTAAGCTAATTACATTACAATTAGCAAATCTTTAATTTCTTTTTAATGCACTGATTAAACTTTATGTGGTAATCATAAAGCTTTCTGAACGGCAATCCTTTTGTGGAAGCATTGACACCAGCCAGGGGTCACTGCTGATGTTAGAGTATTTCCTGAAGTAATAAATAACTGCATTTTTATCTAGCTTGGAAAAGTTTCCATACAAATATTTTGGGCACATAATTTATTCCCGTCCTTCCCTTTACCTTGATGGCTGATAATGGAAAAATGAATGCTCCGCATTCCAGTCCACTTTGTTGGTCCCGTGCATTTTCATTGGATTGTTTGTTTGTTTGTTTTTTAAAGCTGGCAGCTGTCTCAAAAGACCCAAAGAAGTCTTTATCAGGTGGTTCTCGAGTGGTTTATCAGAGATTCCTCCTCATTTCAGTAAGACTCCCTGTGAGAAAAGGCTGGGGAGTGTGCTTCCTTGTAAAGTCTTCGTCCCAGTTGTAGCACCATCTTTCACCAGACAAAGAAGGGAAATTAGGCATGATAAACCTAACTGGAATGAAATTAGGGACCCTTGTGTTAAGCTCCCTGAAAGTCATGTTCAGATCCCATCTGGTTTTACAAGCACTGGGACCATGCAAGTCCTTCAGACTTTGCCATTAAAGTTCCTAGGGCATCTAATGCCATTTTGGAGCATGCCTAACCAGTGCTTCTGCCTTGACCAGGCTGTGCAGCAGGGTACTTATCTGACATTTAAGTCGGATTAGAAACCATGAACAGTGCGTTCATCCACTTATCTTGTTGCAGGGCTCAGTCTCACAAGGGCACTTTGTATCTGCCTGCTGTGCTCTGCCAGATCTGATCCTTCTTTGGCCATTAGGCCAAAGGTTTTTTCTTTCTTAAAATGTTTTGTCTATTTTATCTAACAAATATATATATATATTTCCTATGAAGCATGACTGCTTTGTAAAGAAGAGCAGGGAAGAGTGGTTTTTCCACGTTGAATGCCTTTCTGACAGAGGGACTGAGAGCTCTCCACACACAGAAGCAAATCTTGTCAGGCAGAAGAGAGGACAAAGCACTTTGGGTGGGACTATTCAATTGGTGCAAAAGGTGGAGGATTTCAGTGATATGGGTTGTTTTTCTGAGCACCCTCTGTGACACTGCTCAGTTCTGCAGGAAAGAGACATCCTTCTGAAAGAGGCATCCAAAATAAGAAAATACGCAGAGTAAAATAACTTAGCTCTGGAGAGGAGAGGGATTTCAGCTGTACATCCTCAGGGTTTTCCTAGAGGGAACCTATGATGGCTCCTTGTTCAGTCCAACACTTTTAAAGTGAAGGCATGGAGCTCTGTGGATCAGGGCCAAATGCTGCTATCTCAAAAATTCTATGCCCCAGCTGCATATTTTCCCTGTCTTCTGGAGGAGGTGAGGGTGAAGGGGGTACAGAAACCAGGTCGTCGCCAAGCCCTGCCTGTCCTGAACAGCGGATTCCTGGCCAAATGGGAACCAGGCACCATGCAGAGAGGGTACCATCTCATCCCTAAGGAGAAAACTGGGCTTTTTGCCCTGTGTCAGCATCACTGATGTAAAGCACCTACCCAGCTTCTGGGATGTGAGCTATTATCTCTGCAGGGCTCTCTGCTTCTCAGAGTAGATGTATCTGCTTCCCTGCTGTTAGCTCCAGGATCTCTCGTATGACAAGCACCAAGGCACATACAGAGACACATGTTGTAGCTTGGTTTTTTTGGATCTGGTCCTTGATGCTTAGGGACCAGATGTAATTTGTTCATGCACCTTGAGCTCTGCAGGTGACTCAGGAGCGTGGGACTGGCCTCTACCTACGTTCAGCATCAGTGATAGGCAGCCATTCCCTGCAGACAAATTGACGTGTCACTGCCACTAAATACACCAAAAGGAAATGGCTGAACTGGTGGAGCTGAAAACAGCGTACTTAAAACTGTGGACATTTGGGGCTGATTTTCAAGCTTAAAATTTTGCAAAATTGCTCTGTCAGCTCTGAATAATTATTAAAAAATAATAATTGAAAAGTGTGTTATTTTATGTCTTACAAGTAAACAAGAGCAATGGCTCAGCACTGTGTATGGAGTAGCCTGCAGTCCTTATTTTTGTTTGTGTGGGACCTTGAGCAACTGCTGTGTTTATTTTTTCCTGATAATCTCTCTAATAGCATGGAAAAAGAAGGCACAGGCTGTGCCTTCTTTTTTTTTTTTTTTTTTTTTTTTGAGAATTGAAATAATTCATGTTTCTCCTCTGTGGAATGGATTTCCCAGCCATAATACTGCACGTTGAGTGTATCTGGAAAGGATGCTGCCTTGTTCGATGAACTGAATTGTGCACACAGTTGGAGGCTCTGACAGTGCCAGCATCAGTGAATGCAAGTTGCATAAAAAAGAGGCAGCATCATTCATGACACTAATGAACAGTCCTTCCTCGTCCATCAGAGAAATCTTTCCCAGGGATAACGATTCTCCTAGCATTTTCTTAGCCATAAAAGAAGAGATTGTGTTGGGTCTTTGGTTCTGTAGGAAACTATCAGGAGGATTCTTAGGCTGGGAACAGAAATCAATGTTTCTGTGATACTGTATTGGCTAAATGCTTAGACCAGAGAAAAAAGATTTTGTTTTGACTGCACAGTGAACTTCTTGTTTTGCTTTGCTGCTACAAGATTGTGAAAATAGTGTGAAATTTAAGGGGACATATTTGATTCCAAGCAAGTCTGCCAGAAAGTTCTAGTCATTTATTGCAGCGTGATATAGCTGGTTCACTCATGTAGTCCTACAGCTTTAAGTAACTGTAACTTCATTGATTTCAGAGGAATCTCGGGAGTAAAAAGGGGAAAATTGGTGTGACACGACAGTGATTCAGCTTTAATGTATTTCCTCGTTCTTCCACAGGTATTTATTATCCTTTAAGAGACATCCACTTTAAATCTTTCTTATTACTTGAAAAACAGTCTCCTAGGATATGAACAAAACCAATAGCAGAAGGGTCTCTGGGGACCTAATCTACAAAATGACAATTAGACAAGATCTAAAACTCAGGGCTTGAGCGTAACAGCGATTGAGGGTATTATAATTTCTTTAAACTATTGAAGAAAAACTTAAAGTAGAGATCCATTTTGTCAGAAAAACATGGTTTGTCTTGCACAGCTTTATGAGAGTTGTTGAATAAATATGGCTTGTACCTGGTTATTCATCAGCATGTATTACATCACTCCTAGGAAGTCCTGTCAGAGAAAACCTTCTACTGTAAACTAAACCTCCACCCACAATTCCGGCTATTTTTTTCTTTCAATCTGCCCTTAAATATTTTGCACCTTGCTCCCTGCCTTTCTGTGCAAACCAAACTAATACTTAATAGGCTTTTCCATACACTCTGTAATGCTCTTAATTTTCCAGTGCTTTATGAGTGACTCCAGTGCTGTGAAGTTAGATCCCAATCCATGTTGTTTTGTGGGTGATCATACCAGTTTTAATGGCCTGTGTGTTTGTTTTATGTTTTAAATGCATGTGCAATGCCTTTGGGGGAAAGAAACTCATACAGATAGCTCAGTCTAGGAGATTGTGTTCATGTTCATGATGGCGACCACAATGATTTGGATTATAGCAGAAAAAGAGTTTTCAGCTTGCCTTCTGGTTAGAGAGGAAAAATCGAACCTTATACCATTGACCACATTTAGGTACCCCTTATCTGGTTTTCTCCACTTCCCCAAGACATGCTAGCATCTGAAAAAGCTGCTTCTATACTTTATCCATCTGACAGAGGTGGATTTAAATTTGAAAAAAATCTGCATCATGACTGAACAGTTTGATACGAGCCATTTTTAAAAAGTGTATTTTGGGACTCACTACAATTGGGTTACAGGCTGCTTTTTTTTAAAGTAAATTTGTCACATACTATGCATTCATATCAGGCATGAGGATTTTGTCACTGGAGGAAATCACTTTAAAGGACCAGACCAAATCCCTCACATTGGTGAAGTATCTGCAATTCCTGATCTTCCTCGCATGACTGATTTCTGCAGGAGTGACGCTTTTGTGATCCATGCATTAGCAATAACCAGCTACAGCTACAGTAATTAAACTGTTTAAATCTACCATCCTATATAGATCCACTTTGATTGCTTGCTTTCTTATTGTTCTTGTTACTGGACTTCAGAAATTAACACTTTGGTAGGTGCTGGAAAAGCTAGCTTTCCCCTCTTCCTGCTGTAAAATGAACCTCATTAGAAAACCAGCCATTTTTTGGTATTGAGTTTGCATTAATACAGTAATGGTATTTATACTTTCAATCACTGCATATTGCAAAGTGTGATGCCAATTCAAGCAGAGTTGTTATTTTGTACTATTTTGTCAGGAAGTTTTCGTTAGTTCATGGGTTTAACAGAATTTGAGAGCTTCTTTGAGAAAAAAAGCATGAAGCATCTTATGGTGGGTAATATACACTGGTAGACTGGCTGGTTGTTCCAAGCTGTGCCTTCATTGTCTGGCCAGTAAAGGCAGTTGCTTCTTCTGGAAGAATATGGACTCGCGACATAGGACATTTCTGTTGCAGCCGGCACTCAAGATTTTGTCGGACAGATCTGTCCTGTCAGAAGCCAAATTGAAAATTGTTGTACTCCTTTACAGGTGGTGCAGATTTGCAGATCATCTTCACCTCTAGAGGAGAAATGAAGTGCTCAGTCTCCAATATGTTTGTTTACAAAAGATACAGGTCTTATCTTTCTGAGTCGTTCGCAGGAACGTGAAAGCTTAAAACTCACTTTTTTTCTTTGTTCCCAAACCCTGAGCTTTTCACCTGGGAAACCCTTCTAGGTCAAAGCTCCTCCTCTGAGACCATATGACCTTTAAAGGTGGGCTTGAACCTTTTTTATGCAGCTGCTCTGCAATACAAATGAACCTCAAAGCTTTAGCAGCCAGACAAAGAAGAGGTCTTTAACCCACACAGTCTCTGTAAGGGGGGTCATTTATGCTTAAATGACCCCTAATGGGCAAGTGATGAGTACTGTTCAGCACAACAATATTAATGGGCAGGCAGGAGCACAGAGCAAGGGGTAAGATGGATGTTTGCATGATTCCATACCTTACAAAGCAAAAAGGGGTGGGCAAACTTACCTATTCCTTTCCCAAAGGACAGCCAACAGCATCTGAGTATTTCAAAAGCAATGCTGCTTTTGTCGATTTATTTCAATGAAATGAAAAGATTTCTAAATTCACATTTAATTAGATAAGTTTAGATTTATTTGGATTGTATAGTTCGGCTGATATGAAGGTGAGGAGAAGTAGAAAATTTACTTTATTTCCAATGATCTGATGTCCATTTCCATGGAAACAGAAATGGAAGCAGGAACCAAACATAAGCAGTCACAGCCCTGGTTAATTGCCCATGGCTGCTTTCTGTTTCCACTTCTATAGTGCTGAACTCTATGTTTCCTACTGACCCCGTTACTACAAAACAATGTGTGTGAGAGGGACTGATGAGGGAAGACTGGGCACAAGAAAGGTGATTTTTCCCCACAAGAGGGGAAAAATCTGAGAGGCAGATGCAGGCTCTCCAGGCTGACCAGCAAAAAAATCTCCTTCACAATTTGTTTTACTTGACTAGAAAAAAAATGAGGAGTAACATCAGCAAAACTAATTTTAATTAAGTTATTTCTATGAACTTGGTGATGTAACAACACTTAATGACAACCAATGTAAATCTGGAGTTGCTCCACAGAAGTTGATGGCAGTCTAACAGGAATCAAGAACAGACACTTCCTTTAGTGAAAAAAGCAAAAAATATTAATGGAGAGCAAAAAAAAAAAAAGAATAGAAAGTGTGTTTCTGTGGCTGCTGGGGCAGTGACCAAACTAGTATAAGGAGTCAGATTTTCTCAATTTGGCAAGCTCTGATACGTGTATGATGCAACAGACTTCTGCAGGTAGGCCACCTTATTCAAAGATAAAATAAAAATTGCGTATGGAAAACAAACTACAAGCAAATATATTTCTAGGCTGAAGAACTGTTTTATTGGTTCATTAAAGTAATTGAACACCTCTGCACTCTCAAATTTGGCCTAAAACCAGGAGCAGAAAAGAACATTAAAAACAATACTCCCTGTTCTTGTTGTTTCCAAAACCAGATTCTCCGGCAGGAAGAAATGATCCCCAGAGGTTCAGCTTCATGGAAACCCAACCAGATCTTAAGCCTTTTTAGGTTTACTCATCTCTTGTAATCATGCTGGCATCTGTCCTGTAACAAATTTCTTGCTGATATAGAACAGCTCGTTCTAACCTAACTGAGCTATAAACTAACCAAAGACTGCTGTTTGGAAGGGTTTAAAGAGGATTGTGTCAAAAAAGACGTTTGGTGGGGTTTTTTTCTCAAAGGTTTTGTGGGCGAAATACTGAAAATAATCCAGCATGCATTTCAGTATGGAAAATAAAGGTGGAAACATGAGGGGGGGAAAAAAAAAGACATGTTATAAGGTCCTTTGGCTTTGAGACAAGGTAGACTCAAAGCACAGCAGCTGCTTCTCCCAGTCTCACATCCCACCACTATTCAGTGACAGTCTGCAACACTCCATGATGGCCACGTGAGCACTCCTTGTGCTGTTCTCCCTTTCTGCAATGCCCTTCTGCGTAGACACCACCTTCCTTTGCATGTTAAACTTTGATCTGCTAACTTTTCCCACCAAATCAGCAGTTAAGTATTGGAACAAACTTCCCAGGGATGCGATGGAATCTCTGGAAGTGTTCAAGAAATGACTGGACGTGCTATAGTTTAGTTGAAGTGATGGTGTTTGGTCAAAGGTTAGACTCTATGATCTTGGAGGTCTTTTCCAACCTTAATGATTTTATGATTCCATGAGAATACCCCAACAGCAAGCATCAAGCATCGGAAGAACAACTGTCAGAGAAGTACCAACTTTTACAAACACTATAAGGATGCACTGTGGTATTGAAATGCACTGGAATTTTCTTCCTCAAATAAATCTTCCCCTCCATTTTAACACTGCCTGGGATATCATGGAAAGGGGGTGGTGATTTTAAACTGGGCAATTTGTTCATAGCTTTTGGAAGAGCTTTCCTGATTGTCTGAATGTATATCGCTTGATAGATTGAGCGAGAATTGTTTCAGGTGTGTAGAGTCAGAAGATCAGGTGAAAATGGTGAGGGATGTCTGACTGCAGCTGGAGTGTGGACAGGACAGATGGCTGTCGAGGAAGGAGGTGGAAACCTGGGGAATTCTAATGATGAGAAGCTCTGGGCTGTAGAAAAGCTAAGGTTCCTGGGAGATTTAGCAATCAGCCTCCATGCAGCCAGTGCAGGACATTCTCACACATACAAGTGCATTTTAAGGTATGGCATAGCCCTACAATCTGTGTCACATGTGCGAATTTAAAAGTTGGGGAAAAAATGTCCACTCCAAAGCAGTGCATGTATTTTGAAATCACACTGAGTAGACTCTGACAGAGGAAGAGAAAAGAACACTGGTTTTGCTGTTCCATTGTTTCCCAAATCTCCAGCTTCAAATCATTAATTAGCTCTGACTAAAAGTCTGTATTTATAGAAAAGAAAATCATATTGAAAGACATAGATCTCTGTGAGCCAGCAATCTCAATCTCCATTTTCTTGCACCTTTTATTGCCATGCTGACTCGGTGGTAGTTTATCACCTTTTTGCACAAATGTAAAAGGCTGTTCAGGGCATAAGATAAGGGAAAGTCAGGCTTAGTAAATAACTGTGTTCTGTGCTAAACTTTGCAGCAGAGAAATCAGTTGCATATGGTTTCTGTAGATTTTGACTACCCACATACTAGTGGTGACCCTAAGTAGGGCGCAGTAAAGATGGGCTCTGAACAAGTTATGGCAGTCACATTCCCATCAAGGCTGAAATGGAGATACGGATTGTGCTCTGTGCAGCACATGCTCCCTGCATCTGACACTTTGTCAGATAGAGTCAACCTTTTTTTTGCCTATGTCTTTGCTCAGCAGACACATTCACAGATCAGCACTCCAAAGCAAAGGCAAGGGATGCCTTCACTGCAGTCAGACGTCTGTTGCACTTCAAGCGTCAAGCCCCATGGTTGTAGCTTTGGGGTTGTATTATGTGTAGAACAGATCAGGCTGCACTGCCTGTGCAGTCCTTCCTTACATTTGGTATGGCTATTGCAGATGACAATCAGCTTAGTCATAATCACTGCTTCACCCTCACATGCTCGCATGTTGATAAAGATGCAAATTCTGAGATGTTTTATTAAAAAAGAAAAAGGGACTACCAAACATTAGAGCTCTCCATGGGAAATTGTATGTCGCATCTGTTATCTGATGAGGAAAGCCCAGCGAGGTCTGTAATCTGATTGAGTTCCTGTGAATGGCACACACAAAACCCCCCCCAAACATGTATGGAGGTTTCTTGTGTGTGGGAAGATACAACCTAGAGATTTACTTGACTTCATACATACTCATCAGATATTAGAGTCCTAAAATACCTTGTGTCTTAGTGGCCAAGCAGTTAAGATCTTTTTGAACTTTAGACTGTAATACTCAAACAAAAAGTAAGAGGCCATATTGAATGAGTCTGGTTTTTTCACTTTTTCATAGTAGATACTTCAGCTTTGTTCTGTCATATTAAAGGACAGGAAGACTTCCAGAGCAGCAGAGCTCCCAAAACAGAGAGTGACTTGATTTCAAAGTGAAGAGCAGGTAGCTGCCAGTACAAGAGCCTGCAGGTTAATTGGGTATCCTGACCCAGACAAAACTCAAAAGAGAGAGCAGTACAATTCTTTCATTTTGTACATGAAAAATTGCTGTTTGTGTTGCACAGAGTTCAGTTTAATCAGCCCTGTGAGCCACTGTCGTATCATGAAGTGGATCACCCCTTCCCAGGAAGGAGGAGGAGAACTATAGAGGAGACCCAGGAGAATTAAAAGATGGTAACTTTAAAAAAAAATGTGAAGTTAGTGATTTTGAAAGGCACCAGATTAGCAGCACAGGAAATGGCCTCCTTTATTTAATCATACCTAAGTGCTTTGAGATAGATTCTTACTCCTTTTATCTTGATGAGTAGCACATCTCCACGATGGGCACAGCATCTGCTGGGGCAGCTGTGCAGGAGAGATAGGGGTCAAGCCTTAGGTAAAGCCATGCAGGCCTGTCAGCAGCAGGAAGTGGATAAGCGCAGCGTTGTTCCTCTGCCACTGTTTCCCCTATCTACACATCTCGAGGTCAGCCTAGGGAAAAAAAGCTGCAAAGGAATAAAGGTGTTTTATGTGGTGTGCTGTAGCAGATTTGCAGATGAAGAGCTAAAATAAACTGAGACTTAGTGCTAACTAAACACTTTGAGATGAACACTGATGGGTCTTCCTTTGGACTAGGCAGTTTCAGAGGACTGTGAAAAATAGATATATGAGGTGCCATAAATATGGCCCATGCTGTACCCTATGCACCTGCTATCTGTGTAGCCATCTTGTGGACAGTTTGAGACTAAGTGCCTACGTGATATTTGAATCTCAGCATCCTTTGGAGGACATACTCCAGCCATGCCCAGAGATGTGCCTACAGACTTGTAGTCTGAAGATATGGTGGGAACTCAAGCTGACACTCAAAATCACTCAGTAGGATCACTGGGATCTGCAGTCAGAGCCTGTAATTTTGGGCATAGTTCTGGTAGAGTTAGGTGGTACTGACACACTCTAAGTGAGATCATTAGCATTTGATTCTGTATCAGAAACCACTGTTAATACACAGAGAGCAGCTCAGAAGTGGTGCCAGAGTGAAGGTCAGAATGGTGTCACCACTGTGACGCCCAGACTGAAAGAAACTTAGATGGGTGTTGGACAGCTGGAAATTACCTGCATTCCTCAATCCCTCGGAGCTTAGTTCAGGGACAGTGCGCATCTCTTGATTCCACTGGAGTAAAGATGTTTTCCATTAATAGAGTGGTTTGGGTTGTTTTTTCTATTTTGTTTTCCACAGCTGGGTGAGCATAAGAAAAGAGGGAATAACACTGGGGGATAATAAGTGAGCTGGAGTCCTAGGCTTGCTTTACCATGTCAGGTATATAGGAACACATTCCGATGTAGAGTAATAATCCTTTATCTCCCAGGAGTGGTTAGTGGTTCTTACCTACACATTTTCTTCAAAGGATCTTGCTAATGGATTTGCTTTTGGCAGAAGCTGCTCTGCATTTGGAAATGCATTCATTTGTTCCTTCCCTCTTTCCACCTTGCCTTGTCAGTGTCCCTGTTTGTCAGTGTCCCTGTGAACCGCCTCCAGCCCCTGTTCCTGGAGCAGGTCAGAACTTGTCCCTCTCACCTCTCCTCTCACCTCTCCTCCCCCAAGAAGCTTGAGGAGCAGCTGTAAGCATGCTGTTTCAGGTCTGTAGGAGAGTGGATCTCACTTACTGTGTCTATACTCAAGTGTGGATTTTACAAAACAGCAGCAGCTCTGGGCTGTATGTCTCTGTGTAGTTAGTCAAGAATAAAGAAAGGGTAGGTGTTTGTGGTTCTTGCTTAGTTTCTTCACCTTTGATGACTATTGGTGGCATTGAAACAAAAACTGGAGATTGTTCCATCTGCTGTTTGTACCAGGTGCCAGATTTGTCAATTCTTGACTGAGAGACAAGAAAAAAAAGAAAGAGCAGAGTAGATTGGAGGCAGGTCAAACAACTGTATGAAAAAAACCCTGCTATTTGGCCCTCTCATAAACAAAAATATCTTTATAAAATTCCCAGCAGTGGCAAGTACCCATCTAAGAATGCATGGCATTCAGATCACATAAATATGCACATCTCTCTGCATCCTATTAGCTGTTGCTAATTCTTTCTCAGCCTATGGGGCTAATGACTAACTCCAGATCAGTAAAATCTTAGTTCCTTGTTGGCATATTTCCTTTATTACAAGTGCTACTATTCCTGTGGGTATCAAAATTATTCCAACACCCTATTATTAGATCTCATGCCAGCCTAATATATGTGAATTTGCCTTATGGATTTAGTCTGCAGCCTCATTAGCTCTGAGTCAAGTCAGTCTTTTCTCAGATAAGACATTGGATAGACAGGAAACTCTTGGTGCCACATCTTGTTGCAGAACTGGTTTGGTGGCTTGAACATAAAAGTACATGGGAAAGCTTTTCCTTGATATGGACTTTAATCACAGCTGCATCACTAACATTTTGCCACTAATTTTTTATGACTTTTTTAGTCAGAGAAGTTTGGCCCAGGAACTATGTTATGAAGTTAGATACAGATTTCCTGGAGGTGGGAGATGGAGAAGTGGCCTGAAGAGCATTCCGATCTCAAACCTCAGCAGGATGACTCTTCACAGAGTCGTGACTGATTTCTATTATGAGACACCATCTCCATGAAGGCTTCACAATCAGACCTGGATACACCTACTGGGAGAATCCAAATGGTCCTTCATCTCCAAGAGCCTGAAAAAAATGCAGAATCCTCCTGAAGAGCTAATCCATAAGTAGTAAATGCAAACTTTTATATATTGTGGCAACAGTGGGAAGGCTCCAGAACAGATTTGCTGGCTTCCAAGAATAAGATCTTCTGCTCCAAGGAGGCTCAGGTCCAGGATTTTTATTGGGTTGTTTTTCTCCTTCTGAGCCCTGTATTGTGCCTTTCCAGTAGCTCCCCTGATTCCCAGGGTAATCCGAAAGATCAAAAAGAGACAAAGACATGATCATTCTCCAGCTCTGTACTGGCCAAGACAGTTTTGGCTGACAGACTTAGTACAGATGGTCATCAGCCTCTGATCCAGCTCCTGGACTGCCAGGACCTGTTCTCCCAGTCCTGCAGCCAGATACTCTGTGCAGACCTACAGTCACTGCACCTGAGGACACTGCTGTTGCTTGGCTGAGTAGCACTTGGAGACACAGATCCTACATCTGTAGGGATCCTGACACAGTGTGGAAAAACATGGGAGGACATATATTTGTCAAAGTGGAGAAAGTTCTCTTTATAGGCAGTACAAAATTGACTGATATGACCTTGCTACCAAAGGTATTTCTCTCTATTTAAAACAATCTGCCTTTGTTCATCTTGGTTTGAACTGATTTGCATATTCCACCTGCTTTTTAAATTATTCTCGGTCTTTTCTGACTGCTCTTGCCCAGTGGCTGGAGACAACATTTTAGCTTTGCATCCGGAATTAATGTTAAACATTTTGGCTTTGCATCCAGAATTAATGTTCCCAGGACTTCTAAAATATCTCCTGGAATATTTCTTATGTCACTTGTTTGTTACTTCACTTTGAATTTCATCTTTCTAGCAGCTATCATCTAAACCACAAAGCTGATCTCAACTCTCTCTTCTAGACTTTGTCTGTAAACTTTTATCATGTAAACTATTCATAAAGTCAGGTGCGACACCAGAAGAAAAGACATCTATAAAAGAATGACAGCATCACACTGGTGTCGGGTGACTGGTGACATTCTTTCTTGCAAGACTAACTCAACTTTGCCTTCTTTAGAAATTAACCTAAATCCAAGGTTTGGCCAGAAAACTATTAACTGCCACTCCCAAACGCAACTTTTTTGACTTCAGTCTGTTTGACTGAAGCTGAAGCAGAACCTGGTTATTTTGGTGCTCTGTCCAACATTTTGGCGACTCCTGTATTATTTGCTATTTTAGTATAAATGGTGCACTTTTAGAAGCCTGCTAAGATTGTGTCTGATTTCTGCACTCTGTATGCTAGGAACACTCACAAATCTGGAGTTTCATTTCATTCAGTTAGAATGACTACATTTTCCTAGTGCTTACAGAAGACCTGAAACAGCTTCTGAGAATATTATTTCTTCATTTTTACTCAACCATATTTAAAAAGATCCAGGCCTTATGCCAGAATAGAAATTACACTGAGTTGTAAAAAAACCACTTAAGAATTGTGAATCAATTAGCCTCTGCACTTTTGCCTCTTTGATTTCTGTGGAGCCACACCAGAATCAACCCAGTTGGAGGTTTTGGCCCTGACTAAGTCTTCAGACTGACACTTAGTTTTTACACCACTGTTTCATAGGAAAAACCATTTCAATTCATTCACTTTGGTTTATGTTTGCAATTTTCTTGCTCTTTACTCTGCAAAATTTGGCTTAGTATATTGAGAATTATGTCACCAAGCAGGAGCCCAGGCTTTGGCTGATGCTTTTGTAAAAACGGTTTCTGCTCTGGTTTCATTAATGGGAGTTGCTGAATAGCTAGTTTGGGTTGCCAGCCGTGCTCTGTCAGCTGCTAATAAAGGTGAATTTCATGAAGGGTATGAGGGTTTTTTCTGCCAATGGGACCCACTTTGCTTGGTATGAATGAAACCCTTTTGTTCACCAACAGGATTTCCATTGAATCATTTTCCCGTTGAATGCTAAATATCGGAATGGGTGAAATTTGGAAATGGAGTGGGTGAATCTTTTCATTTATTGCGAATGAGCCATTACTCATCCGGTGTAATTTGTGAGTGCTCCCAAACAGTAGGAGCAGTCACTTAAGATTGGCCTCATTGCAGTGTTTAAAATAGTACAATGTAAAACAATACGTGATAGATCTGCCTGTGCCACAGCAGTGAAATCTTCCCCAGACCCCCATTTCCAGAGGGGGAACCGCACGGCATCCACAGAGCTGGGCTGGGCTGTCAACTGAGCTCCAGTTCTTGAATAAAGATGGCAGAATCTCACAAAGAGGGAAGTGGGGAGGAGGTCTGGGTGATTTTATTGAACATTATGACACGTAAGTGCTGGAATACCAAAGAGCTTGTTACAGCATAGAAAATCCCCTCTGCTAGCAACTCCATTTGCACTCCAGCACTATTCCATTGCAGGGCCGATAAAGCAGATTGCTAACAAAAAGGTTATTCAGAGGGTTTCTTTCAATAAACCCAAAGGTAACAAGTATCCACTGAGCAGATGTCATGAGACTGAGCTGCACTCTGGAAAACTGCCGCGATATTTAAAAATAACGCTTTCTTATTAACCTAAGTACAATACTAAAAGTCTTTTAAAATAAAACTTTCCAGATGGCACCTGCATCAGAGATGCTAATAGGATGAATGCCAGTAAGCCCACTAATACTGGAAATGCTCTTAAGAAACAACTACAACTGATTGTACTGGCACAAACAAATAAAAATCTAATTTATGTATTCCTGCAGCTGCATCTCCAGCCAAAGCAGAAGCAGGAGTCAGGACCAATTCACAACTGACTAATGTGGCCCCATTCATTGCAAATTTCTAGCATTTAAGTGTAATTAAGATTTATTGTTTGCTAACTTGCAGGTCAGAAGAGGCACTGCAATATGGATAACTTTTTGTCGACTAGTGAAATGCTTGTTAGGAGGAATTGTCAATCCTTCCAAGAAGAACATGACAGAAATAAATAACAGAGTTATTCTCATTTCATCTGACTGTTGTAATCCCAGCAGGATCAGAAAGGGCTGAATGTACTGGGCAGTAGGGAAATGGACTGCCCATGGTGGTATAGAGTACAGGTAGCTGAGTCCATGGCAACACAGGATATGGTAGGCACCCTGCAAATGCTGGTTGGTCTTGCTCCAAGCCAGGCTTACCTCCCATAATGAGTTCTATGCCCTTGCTTTTCTGGCCCTTGTTGCCTTATAGAGGGATGCAGGAGACACTGCAGAGTTCCTTTCATCTCTTGCTAGTGTGGCCAGGTAAGCAGGGGAAGTGATCCACCAGAGTTTGACACCCTAGAAAGGAGGTGAAAAGGGGATCAGATAGTACTACAGCTTGGCTCCAAAGATGATAAGGTCATGCAGAAGAATGTGAGTTAGACCCTCACTGGTTTTTGACTTGTATCATCAGCAGGTTTAGTTCGTTCATTACCACTCAGTTGGCAAGACTATGTCCTAGGTGGTGACTGGGACCTAAACACAGTTGGGGCCAGAATGGAACAGTGAGGGTTAATCTCTTCAGGATTTGCAAGGGCCTTTGATTAGTACAGATAGCATAAGTTGAAGCTTAAAGTCTGGTTGATGAGAAATAGCCACGGAGTATGAAAAATCACATTCTCATTCCTAGAACAACATTTTATGTTTCTGTGTTCCTTTCAACTAAGAATTTTCAAGCACTTTTTTGCATTAATAGCTTGAACTTTTTGACACAACTGTGAATTACCTGCATGTGACTGTCACCACTTGACAGAGAGGTAAATGGAGGCACAGAAGATGCTGGACTGAATTCCCTTTTTTTATGTGCATCTTAAGCAGTTATTATTATCTGTTCAAAGAGGAGACAAATGTTATCATGTTGCTTTTTCAGACTGTCCAGCACTTGGAGATGTGGAGGGATGGAGATGTAATGAAGGAGTTTCGGTGCAAGGAATGAAGCTGGTTTGCCTCAGGTATCACGGGAACAGCAGAGTAAAGCTGCAAGCAAAGCTTAGCTTTCCTTTGCTTCTGCTGCCAAGCTTGATCACTAGGGTAAGACTGACTTGAGTCTTTTGTAGTCATTTACATCCCTGAAAAGCCAAGAAAACTCTACCAAATCAGTGTTTGTATACCTCCACTCTCTTAATTCTACTCATTCTTTCTTTCACCTGAGTCCAAACTGCTGAGGAGGGACACAGGACAGGGATAAGGAAAGCTGTGCGGATCCACTTAATTTACCCAGCAGTGCCAGCACTGTTAACAAAACTGGCTGTCATACATCCTGGCATCAAAGGATGGAGCAGGAACATATCTGAATGTAATCACTTTGAGTAACTTCAGCAAATAATGAAGGGCTGACTAATACCAGGAGCCTCTTCTACAGCTCATTTACTGTGTGAGCTGGTTCTGAGACACGCTCAGCAGACGAAAATGCACATCAAATGTTTTGATCTATGGAAGAACATTTTTCCTAATATTTTTTCAAAGATTTTTTTCCGCAACTTTGTAATGTGACTCTGAAGACAGTGATGCCATATTTTTAAAGGAGACACTCTGTGTGTGTTTTTTAAGACCTTTTTCGAAGGGGGACAAAGGGTTGCATATTTTTTAACTCCAAAACCCAGATGTTCTTTAACAGAGAAAAATAGAATAACATACATTAATAGCTTGGAAAACAATGGCAATATTTAATTAACCTTTAGAAATGGCTAATCTGTGAATCTGCACGTGTCAGCTCATCTTTAGAACAGAGTGACTGTGTGTGCCTTTGCCAAAATCAACATGCTTGTTCGGTGGATTTCTTCCACTGGGGATTCACATGAAGAACAAAAAAAGGAAAAAAAAGAAAGAAAAAATAAATTTTTTTTCAGTTGTTTGACTTGAAGCATTCATGTGATCCAGATGACCTCGTCAGGGTTGATGTAGCCTGGTGTGCCACAGATCCAAGATCTGCATGTTCAAGGCTTGGCTCTTAGCCGTTAGTCGTTGGACCAGACAGTCTGCAGGTCTTGTGGGACCATTAAAAGCTTTAGTTTAGCAGTGGGACTGTTACCTCTTCATCACTGACTTTCTCTCTCTCTCTCTCTCCCCCTCTTTAGCTTGGCTGCTATCAACGCTTCTCTTCAGCAGATCCTCTACCTGCCAAATCCTCTCCTTTTTACATCCTTTAAGTAGGAATACAGACCACGGGAGAAAAAAAGGGGTCCTTGAACTTCTGGCTCCTTTCAGAGCCCCCCATTTCCCATTTCCCATCTGACAGGAGTCCCACACTAAAAGGGATGGGCTGTATCCCTCCTCCAGCTGGCTCCAAGGGCTGCATGGTGCAAGGCAGCTCGCAGAGTTTCTCAGCATGCAGGAGAGGTATCTGAAGCATAAGGCTTGTGGTGCATACGGGAGGAGTGGCAAGTACACCAGAAGGTGAAGAGATGGCTGGAAGCAACACTAATGCCCCTCCATCTGGAAAGATGAGTGCTGTTTAGTACGTCTGGAAAGCATTATTTCTGCAAATAGCTCAACCTCTTTCAGCTTAGAGGCAGGGATCCCAGCCTGCTGCCAAGCTTAGATCTCCCTGATGGCAATGTGGTAGGGGAGATGGTGAACAAGTGTACTAATGGCATAAAGCAGGAAAAAACAGCATCCAATACATCAGCTTAAGGTACATCAGGCATCTGCCCTTCTCCCAGAAGGCTGCCTGCGACTTCAGATTGCATTAAGACACGCTTGCATTTTATATCACAGGATCAACCCATATGATAAAAGTTTAATTGGGTGGGTGTGAAGGGGAATTTAGAAGTCACTCAACTGACTGCTCCCAGTGATTTAGCTTCACAAGGGAGATACGGAAAAGCATAAGCTCAAATCTACTAGTGTCCCTGAATTTTTGTTTGAACTGTAGCTCTACAAAGATCTAGCTTTACATGAAGCTCATCTGAAAACACTGAAGTGTGCTGTTTCATGTAGTTTCAGAACAAATGCCTGACCCAAGTTTGATTTAAATTCAGACACCAGAGGGAATCTCTCAGCAAACCTCATCAGGCCTTTTGCTTTGTAGCAAAATAAAAGTCAGTAATAGGACTTGTCTCTAAATATTTTTGAATGGATAGAGATCCAGGTGCAAGTTCCAATATAATACCTGCTTAGCTTTTAACCATATTAAGTCAACAGCCTAAGCATCTATCAGAAATGTACTTCTCATGTGAATTTCAAGCAGGACAATTTCCAAACTCCTTCTCATCAGTGTACAGCCTGTTTCCTAATGATATATATTCATGATCAATGTGGGATGCTGTGCGTGGTAATGAACAAGTTGTAATGCAGCTGATGTGTGAAGGTCTTGTGCGTATTCTCATGGGTCACTGTTGACCAGCCATCTGATCTGTGCCAAGTTGGGATGAGATACATGGTGTGCAGAGCTCAAGGAGGATTTCTGGAAAATGTTGCTTTGGTTTATTTACAGCAGATTTTTTTTGTTTGTTTGTTTCTTTTTCCCATGAAATTCAATAAATACTCTCATTTGAAAATATAAGTTCAAAATGTATTTTAAAACTTTCTTGGATTGGACTCCAGACCCTGAAATACATTTTTGGAAAAGCAGGTTGTTCTCAGACTTTCAAAATAAAGGCACAAACCCCACTTTTTAGGCAGTTGCAGGAGAATTTTGTCACAGTTAGGATGGGTTTGTACATCTTTTCACAGATTTGTGGATGTTTGCCTCAAAATTTTCTTTATGGTGCTTCTTTCCACATCTGTCTTCTGTTCTGAATGTCAGCCTGTTCTAAAATATTTGTTGGATTTTGTGCAACTTGAAGGACTCCCTATAGCTCCTATGCTTAAGTGTATGGAAGACTTCACAGGTCAGGGCTGACATTTGTTTCCTTTTTAAAGGCTACAAAATGAGTTTAAAAATTGTCTGTGGTGATTTAAGATAACTACAGATGCAAACTTGTGTATTCACTGGTAGTGTATCATAGTTCTTAGTGTAAGAAATCAAAATGCAAGGAATGAATTTTTAACAATAGTGACAAAATAAACTTAGTAAGCCGATTTTCCTTGCTTTAAAAAAGGACTTTACTTTTTCTTGTGACATTCCCTAGGTGTTTTCCAGTTTTCACTAACATTGTTTAGAGCTATTTGCTTGTCAATTTTTTTTTCTTGGCTAAAAAGTAAAGATGCCCATAAGGATTTGCTTTTTCCCCAGCTTTTTTTTTTTTTTTTTTAAGCTGTACAAAATAAGTTTGAGACCATTCTGGTGAAATATGATAGAAATTTTCCAATAATAAAAAAAAAATGACTGATGCATTTTGTGAAGAATTGGTTTTGGATAAAAAGGGTTCTTTTCAAGTGAAAAGGCATGTCGTGCAAAAAATTCAATTAGTTCTAGTTTCAAGATCCCTATGGGCCATATCCTGAATAGTTATTGAGACAAAGCTCCCATTGAAGTCATTGGGCATACTTCCTGATTAAAGCCTTCAGGACTAGGTCAACTGGGAGTTTTGCCTGAGTAAGCACTTCAGGATTTGAGTGTAAACACAGCCATTGGGGAATAAATGGGTTAATAAGGCAGCCTAATACATTCTCTGCATTTGTAAGTTCTGCTTTACATAAGGGACATGGGTCCCTCTTCCTCCTCATGAGGATGGCAGACATTTTATTTTCCATAGCACACCGTGCTGGTGCCCTTTACTTCACGTCATCGAAGTGGTGTGGTCTGGTCTGGCAGTGTTTTCCTGCTGCCCTGCATCTCTCCCCTCTGAGAATGAACCCCCCATGTCAGTGTAAAGGCCAAACCACTTCTTTAATACAGTACTGAGGGAGGAATTCCCCTGCCCCCTCCCAGCCAAGCCTGTTCCCTCATCCAGGCTGAGTTAGTCATGTCTGACTTCTCCTATTCACATTATGGCTACCCTTGTTGCTTTTTGGGTTTTGTTTTGCTTCCTTACTGTTGTTGTTTTTCAGCCAAAGCTGTCATTTATCATGAGAACAAGAGCAGCCATGTGTTGATTTTTCTGGATTCCTTTTGGACAGTGTCCCAGTGCTAATGAAGGCCCTTCCAAAGTGCTAAAGAGCTGGTGCCAAAATCAGTTACAGTGAAAACAATAGGGGAGTGGTGCACAGACAGCACATCTAGTGTGTGTGTGCGTGCATGCGTGTGTGAGCAGAGGGAGCACTTACAATTGTGATTTCGGTCCCCCTCCCTTAAGGATAATAAATTTGACTGAACTAAGGGGCTCGGATTCACATTTGCTCAGAGTCTGGGGCACATTAGAAATAAAAGCCAGTGGAAAAATAGATGGTAGATGTTCACACATAATGTCCTGGCTGGTCTGGATAATAACACAAAAATCAATGTTGTACGTCAGCTGTGACAATGATGATGAAGCTTCTGTGAGAGTTATAGGACCTTGAAATTCAGGGCTTTAGCTCTGCCTGTGGGCCATTTATCTAAAAACTTTTTTTTTTAAGGGCTCCTGAAAATGCCTTTTTTTTTTTTTTCTAAATGCTCTTTTAAAAACCAGAACTATTCTACTTCTCAGACTTTATAAGCTGTTACACTGACAGTGCATAGTAGGTCTTACAACACCAAGCAGCAGTCACTGCACGCTATACTGTTAATTTGCAGGGTGGTGATGGAAACACACTTTTCCACGAAGGCGAGTGAAACAGACACAGGAACACGCAGAAGGTGTGTGAATCTCTACAATCTCCCTGCAGAACTGCCGTCCAAACATGAATTCCAGGCTAAAGACAGGCAGCTACCGTGCGGGTGCTGGGACTTTTGAGTATTTTCGCCTCGTGGGAAGCGCACAGTCACCGCTTTTTCCTGCTATTATTCATCTCTGAGAATTTATGTATTTTATGAATCAAAGGACTGGGCAGTTTTGCAGCTCCCCCCTTCCCCCCAGCGCGTTCCCCAGCCCGGTTTCTGGCCTTGTGCTCCATCTGCCGGCTGCCGCCCCGCTTTCTGCCCGGAGCAGCGGGCTTGGGGTGCGGGCACAGGGCGGGGGAAGCGACCCGGCCCCGCTCCGGGCCATCCGCTGCCACCGGCACCAGGGACCCGCGTCTCCCGGCCCGGCCCTGGCGCTGCCCCTCGGCCGCCGAGGGCTCCGCCGAGCACACGGCAGACAAAAACATGCACTGGAGCGTCCATACACACACACACACACACACACACACACACACACGTGTATATGTATATTCATATCCCTTGCACCTGACGGGGATCCAGCCACTTCTGTGGTGTTTCTCCTAACCTTAGCCCATTCTTCTTTATTAAACGCAAAATGATTTAATCAAACTGATGTTTACCCAACATAGCCGGGAAGCAATACTTTCATTAGCAGGTGCCAATCTTTCTTGTGTGCATTTCAGTTGTGAGCAAGCCAGTTAATGTTTAGAGGCAGATGCTGGTGGTTTGGAAAGGCCTTTCTGTGATAGTACCCACCAACTCTGCTGTTTATTTTGAGTTTTGTTCCAAAATATATAAATATGCAGGATTTAGATAGAATAATCTCTCTAGTTTGGACAAATCTGGTGGGTGATTGAATCTAATGATCAGTGTAATTTAGCTTTGCCACTTACATGTATTTTTATGGTTCAGTAAATAAAAAAATGACCTCTGACTAATTCACACTGTTTTAGATTCCCCATTTTACATATAGAGCTACTGTAGCTATGTAGGTGATTTTTCTGTTTCTTGTCTGCATAGACACTACCTCCTGCAAGATTTGGTAGACTCCATAGATTGTTAGGCCAGAAGGGCTGTTGTGTTCATCTGCTCTGACCTCTTGCATAGCACCAGGCATATGATTTCACACTGTGATTTCTTCATCTACGCAAGCAATTTATTTGCAGCCGAGATAAGTTGCAGCTTATAGAAAGGCAGTCCAAAGGCACACAGCTCTATGTAGCATTCCTAACAACCTATCTGGACTTTAAATTTTCTTTGAAACACAGCACTCCATTAGAAGCTTCCACCCATGCTTCGCCAAGCTATACAGAAGAGTTGCTTATCCTCCTTTGACAGCATGAAGCTATTTTAGATGTAACATTTCTTCACATAGATGTTTCAGGAGAGCTCTAATTTATCAGCTATCTCCTCTTCTTTCACCCTCTTATTCAGGCATTTCAACAGAGCAACAGATGGTCCTTGCGGGCCATTTGCTGTGATTGGAATTGTAGTGTCCCAAAGAAGGGCTGCTTTCTTATCACTAAAAGTGAGTCTAAGTTTCCTTACCCAGTAAGAATTTGCCTTGCTGCTAAAGAAAACATGTTTCCCAACAGTTGAAGGGTGAAATCTGCAAACTTTAAAAATCATTTCTCACCATATGGACTATCATACCCTTATAATCAGAGAGAATGGAGATTTTGAAGACACGGCATAGAGTCCTTATTTTTGTCTTTGTACCCTTGGGTCCTGAATTTGGTGTGACAGTAATTGGTTTGAAAGTAACTTCTCATTATTTATTGCTATCATTGTCACATTTAAACATTTGTAGGGACTAGTTTCAATTGTATACTCTGCCAGTGCACCTTATGAGAACAGTCATTACATAAGCCTGTGTTAAGTTTTGTCTTAACACAAAAAAAATTATTTTTTTCTTTCTTACATAAAAGTGTTCTCTAAAAGATTTTGTTTTAATTGTCACCTTGAATTTTGCAAACAGCTCCATTTTATAGACTAACACAAAATATTTGCAAAGGTCTGGACAAAGCTTGTAATTGCATATGAAATTCTTTGGCCCAGCTGTTGCAGGTATGATATAGTTCTGCATGGCTACAGAGTGTTGCCGCAGGCCTGTAGTCAGTCCAGAAGCTATGTGGTTTGCTTCACTTATCACCTGCATCCCGGAACCTCCATCCCAAAGGTACTTTGAAGTTTGGGCCTTAAGTCACATTGTAGGCATTCCTAACTTGTAGGGAAATAAGAGTCAGGCATCTTGATCCTTCAAGTTACTGGGTTTGGATTTTTTTGCTAGCTGACCAGCTAAAGAGAATTCTAGGACATGCGTATCTTCCTAGGGCACACTTTGGCCAGATGAGCTCTGCAACTTGGATGCAGAGCCATGTTTTGAGCTGGATGCATGGGTGACATTCATAGAATCACAGAATCAAGGTTGGAAGAGACCTTTAAGATTGTCAAGTCCAGCTGTAACCTGGCACTACCACTGTAAAGAGTTATATTGTATGTACTTTCAGTATGTACAGCTTTACCGCCTACAGACTTCAAATGATCCAGCCTCTTAACTCTGGAGACTGACTTTGTGTCACAGCTTGTTCATGCCTGTCTTGTATGAGACATACAACTTCACAAACCAAGCTAAGGGATGATTCAAGCCTGTGATCTCAACCCTTATACCAGGACTCAAAGGTAAAGAGTTCCATTGTGTGAAGTCAGATTCCAAGAGGGAAACAAATTTTTTCTCCCTCTACAGGAAAGAAGATAAGAGAAGAAGAATTTTGATTTCTCCCATGCTAGAATATTAAATATAGCTTAATAGCATTTCTTTAATTCCTCAGCAGATTTATGCAGAGCTCAACATAGCCAGGTCCATGGATAAAGTAAAATAAACTGGGAGATTTTAGATGGAAAAGACAGGAGATGAGATCTCTGAAAAGAATAAGTTGATTGAGCCAGGCAGTGTTGGGTCCCTCCCCCTGCCATGTAGCCCTGGGAGAGGGGCCCTGGGGGGAGGCACGGGGTTTCCCTGCCCCTGCTCAGCCTCGTTCCCCATTGGTTGTTTTGTGTTCCCCTGCGCGGGCAAGGACCCTCGGGTCCCGTGATTGCCTCAGTTCCTCGGCAGAGCTCTGGCCATGCGGCTGGGGAAATAAACATCTCTCTGAAACATCTAGCAAGAATCTGTCCATATATATATCTTTTCCACGGGCCTCGTTGTTTGATACGCGCATTGTAGTATCTGCACTGTAACAAGGCAGGAAGAGCATATGTGCTAATTGAGATAGTCTGGACTAAGGAGGTAAACCCTGTAGTTTTGAACTACATTCTCAAGGTGAACTCATACAGTAAACCTTTGCTCTTTTATATCCTATCATCTTGGGGAATTCACAGCCTAGGTAAGATGACAGACTTGCTTATCTAGTGCAGAAGAATCAGATGCCTGAGAATAGGAAATACAGAAAACAGCATGCTGAACCGGAAGCTATAGGCATAAATCTATGGAAAATGCCAGTAGATTTTGCCTAATCTTAACCTGGAAGTTTTCTGATTTCCCCATGTGCTCAGAAGTGTTTTTTCTGTGGAGATGATCACCGTTCTATTAGGGCAGATGGGTCTGTGCATTCCACTTAGGAGTCGTTTATGGAGAATCATGAAAAGCTAGGTGTGCTGAAGACTGTGACTGTGACTTTCTTTGGTGGTGCCCATCTTTTACATAATTTCCTACCACAAGGGCATGGCAAGAAAGTTCTCATCAGTTTTATGAGGACTGAGGATTAGAAGGGCTTAATAAACACCACACCATGGCGTACCTGGTATGACAGCACTTTCCAGTTTTCTGTTCTTTCTTTCACAGTTGGATCACTGTGCACACTAAGGAGGCTGAGGTCTGGAGCTCTTACCTCATGACACAGACTGAAGGATCTAGGGTTGCTTCAGAGGATCCTGACTTCTGTGGACTGAGTCAGGACATAAAGAGCAAGACTCTGTGTTTCCTAGAAGCCTGCCAGTAACTGTGAGGATGTTATTGAGGAGACAAATCCAGGCTCTCCACAGAGGTACATGTCAGGAGGGCAAGAGGTGAGGTAAAGGAGTGTCAGGTGGGTATAAGAAAAACCCTTTCCCCCATTATGAGAGTCAAGCAGTGAAGCAGGTCACTCAGAGGCTGTAATCTCCACCTTTGGAACGTCTCAAAACCAGACTGGACAAGGCCATGGCCAACCTATTCTGATCTCATAGCTGAAATGAGAGACTTCCTGAGGTCCCTTCCTGAGTCACCCTCTGATCCTGTGTATATATAACGGGTTTCTTTCTGGAATCGTAACACCTGTCTGAATGCTAGGATAAAACCCTACTGTTCCTGCGCTGCAGGCTTGGGATAGACTGTCTTGTCACAGTCTGGTGGACAGGGCTTTTTCTTGGGGTGTGGGTTTAATTCCTCTCAGGCTGAAGAGAGCCTAGACCCAAGTCTTTTACTCTCAGAGCAGTGTAAATACTCAGCACAGGGCAGGTGGCAGCTGCATCACCTTGTTTTAATACAGTTACATATAATATAGCTGTAGTATGTTATAAGATAGCCCCATCCATGAACATCCTTAGTGAACATCCTAAATATTTCCTGACTATGCTCACATAGAGGGTGGCCACTCCTCACTACCCAGAACTCATGGCTGCAGGTCCTTGCCGGGGTTAGTGCCTGCCCTTTTCTGCCAAAACCTGAAGCTGTTGCCTCACTTGCACCTCAGATGTCATGAACTGGAACAGTCATTCAGCCTAAAGGTATGCCAGAAGGATCACGTAGCAGCTAGTCAGGATGTAGCCCTGCCTCTCATCTGAATGTAAGTGAAATGCAAAGTATAATGTCTTTGAGAGGACTGACTGCAGTGGCAAGGGATCGTAACTTAGGGCTTCATCTGGGGAAATAGGATGTAATTCTTCAAAACAATGCGAGAAAATATTTATACTTTTCTGTATGACAATTAAGGTACTAAATATGAAGCCTAGAGATGGTGAGGAACTCTGCCATTTTCTGTTCCACCTTTGCTGCACAAAGCCTTCTTGCGACCATGCCGTGGGCCTGGCGGAGCAACTTAGGGAGGCAGGACAGGGGCTTTTCTGGTGGCTGTGCAGCCCTCTTGGAAGAAATGGGGTACTTTACATGGGTTGTCTGTAAGGGAGTTGGGGTGTAAGCTTGTAAATATGAAGGCCATGTAGGTAGTGGACTCTGATGCTGAGCTAGGTCATTGTGTCCTCCGAGTGAATGTGGGCTCCTGCTCTTTTTTTATTCAAAACAATTCGCCTGTGGAGTCAAATTGCTGAAAGCCAATACACTGGAATACATGGATGTTGCTACCTCATCTCCCTTCTTTCAATGCCCTTATATGTGCTGCTTGAGTGACATGGGAGGGATTAAACATTTTTCCAGGCAAGAGACCTATAGAACATAGAAGGTTGATGGGGAGGGAAGGATAGTAATATAATTTATCAAAAGCTCTTAGAAGCAACAGCCTTAGCTTTCTGCTATCATGGAGTACAGCTGAAAATAGCAGGTAATGGCACCAGTGTCCCTTTAAGAATTCTTGAGGTTACTAATGGATATAGGTCATGGTGACAGCCTTAAATAAACCTTCAGTAATAAACAAATCATTTTGAGTTTTCATAAGATTACCATCACTCTGAGGCTGCTCCAGTAGGGGTAAGAATGCGTGAAGGAAATGAGCATGATAGATCATATACATCATACTGTCATACCCCAAGAAAAGGACAAAAAAATCTTTCAAGGAGGCTCACACTGTATTCCTGATAAAAGCTGTTAAGAGTGTGCATTAATATTAATCCTCTATTTTACAATAAGCTGTTCACTGCCTCTACACAAAATGCAACATTGCACCAGAGGAAAATGAAAACAAAACTTAGGAAAAAAGAACTCAGCAGGCATAAGTATACTGTTCCCAGGATTTGGAAATTGAAGTACCAAGAGGGCTACAAGGAATAATGATGTATCCAAAATAATTGTAAGAATAATATGGAAGTCTATACGAAGCAGAAATTCCGTATCTCATTGTTTTCTGCAGTACATTCTTTATGTATTGCAGCTTTACTTTGGTTTTAGTTATTTACATTTAATTTGAGTTCATAGTTCTTACCTATTCTAAAAGTACTTCTAGTTTGATAGCTTTTGTGCTTTCTTATGGTGAAGGACGAGGTGCATTTAAACAGAAATATTGCTTGTTCTTATTTGATGCTTCTATATATCTTACTGTAATCAATATTTGCACTTGGTGTTCTTACTACAGCACTGAGAAAACCGAACTGGAGTTCAACTGAATCAAGATGTGATTGAAGTAAGAGTTCCTTCTTTAGTAGTAAAGCCTTCTCTAAATTGAGAGTCACTTCATTATTTACATAAAACCCATTCTGGAATACAAATATCTCATGGATTGTTTTTAAACCTTTGATACATCCTTATAAATTCTTCCACCCCCAAAAAGGACCGTAAAGAGTGAAAAGAGATTCTGGTGTACAGTGGATAAGTAATAGGATTCATTGCTGAAGAAAAAAATTAGTTGAGATATCTTTATGGATAATGACCTGCCAATGATTGTAAATACAAGGTGACATCTTTAAAGATAAGGACATTCACAAATCGATTCGACAAATCGGCTAAGCAAGGCCATGTGGATATATAGCTATGTTGGGACTAAAATATCCTACTCTATGGAACATATAGATGATTGCAAATACTGTAATGTCTTCTTCCTTGTGTCCATAAATAATAATAATCATAATAAACATGCTCCTGCTGACAGCCTAAGCATCCCAGTAATGTGAATTGATTGTTAGCATTTTGCTTTAGAGGTAGATTAATTAAGGTTGAATCATATGGCAATCCTTGAAAAAGTACTGTACATGTGACATCTAAATTAATGACAAATTAATTCATCTCAAGCAGGGTAATTATAATGAATATCTAATGAATTAATGATGATAGATTGCTTATGATTCATGCATATATATATATACACATATATACACACACACACACACACACACATGCTCATGTACAGAAGATAGCAGATCTGCTTCTGCAACATGGAAAAGTAAGATCTGTGACTTTTAGCACTGGATGAGAGCTCCTACTGGTTTTCAGTGAGATTAGCACTGTATTATACCTACTGCTGGGCAAAATGGAGGCAGAGAAACTGGCTGAAATAACATCCAGGTACGGGTGGTGAGTTGCTGTCAGAAAGCTATGATCCTTGCAATAAAATATATAGACAGAGAAGCAGAGACATAATTTTGATGCTGTTTCAAAGCCGCTCTGGATGGACTTTGGACACTTTATTGAAGCTATTCAGATGGGATATGGAAGCTGGGCACCTAAATGGTACTTGTTCTCTAGCAGCAGAGGTCTGGCTGGTGACTGCCTGGTTGATCCAGGAGCCTCTTTTCAGTAGCAATAGCCCTGAGTTCTCTTGGTAGCTTTGAGTTCTCTTGTCATTAGTTCAGCAGCCTCTAAATGTTGTCACTACTTCCAAGTGAAGATGTTTTCAGTTTTAGAAATGCGGATAGATAGCATACATAGCCATGAACAAAGACCTGAAAGTGTTGAGTTCATCTCTATCTTCCAGGTCACAGACAGTTTACTTTCCCAACATTTAAATTTCTTTTCCCTCTGTCATCTGACCCACCCCTAATCTCTTCTTTTAAAATCTAATCTGGAATTTTTCTTCCTCAGCAACTTCTGTCTACCTTTGACTTCATACTTTGTGAAAGTGCACATGACTTCTCTTGAATCTTCCATCCATTACTCTGCTGTGGGGCTGAAATGAGGCTCCTTCATCAACTAACGAAGTGTTGGTCAAGATCAACATGACCTTTTCTGGCTGCTGCCATGGCTTCCTGCTATTTTCATCTTCCCCGGTCTGTGACTACCAAGTCACCAATGATAACTCAAATAATCGATTTCTCATTGATTATTTTTGTCTCAGATATCTTTGAGCATGCTTCCCCCCTTTTCAGCCTTTTGTTTATGACCAGTTGTTCAGTGATTCTTTGTTATTTTGGCACTGTCTGCAGCCTGTTCTTTTTTCATTGCCTGGTAATCCCTTGGCAACCCATTTCCCTGTCCTTGCTGATATCTCTCATGGCCGTCTCCTTGTCCTTGACCCACTGCCTGCCCATTCTGTTTCTAGTCTTCCTCCATTGCTCTGATATTGCTCTGATCTACGCATCAATTCAAACTTGGCTTTATATCGACTGTATTCTAATTATTTATTTTCCTTCCTTCTCCATTACCAGTATGAATTGCAAGAGTGACACATCAGGACTCTCACCAGATGGTTATGATAAGGCCCAGACTCTGGAGGCCTAAAGGCCTCATCTTACTGGAACTAAGCCCTGGGCTAAACCCTGCTCCTGGCTTTGAGCATTTATCCTGCCTTTCGGAAGCAAACATCATGGCTGACACCAGGAGGGGACCCTCAGTCTAATAGTCTAGCTCTACAACTGGTACTTTCTCTGCACAGTTCTCAGTAGTTGTTATATCTCTACACTTTGTTTCTTCAAGGACACAATGTAAAAAATTCTCTGCGTATGCACACACACATGCATAGAATTTGCTAGAGAGTCTAAAACTTGACACATCTTTTCTAAATAATACAAGAAGTATGGGAATCTAGGTAAGGTTAATAAAGTAAAGCCACAAAGCCTCCATGCCTTTTCACTACCTCAATTTCCTCCTCATCCTGGATGCAGTCTTTGAGCTCCTTTCAGAGCCATTTAAGAATGTAGAAAATATTTTCTCTGCAACACTGAATTGTCATTTAAACCAAAAGTTTCATTCAGCTCACTTTAGTACAGTTGGTCATGCCAATAAAGAGGGTCTTCCTATTACAAAAGCATATCTTTTTGTTCCCTTTTTAAAACTCTCTCTTGCTGCCATCTCAGTGCCTCCTGCGTGTGTGTGTTCTAACACCCGATTCCTTTGTTTTGCCGCTGCCACTTCTTTCCTTTCTACTTCACCTGCAGACTAGCTGGAGTAGAGTGCTTCTCCTTGCTTCTGCTGACCCCCTTGGCATTGTCTGTTTAGAGTAGAGACATGAAGATCTCTATTATAGTTAGTCTGGGAAAGACATCCTTATGGCCTTGTGAGTGAATACACGGTGGCATTCAACAATACAATAGTTTTCATAGGAACAATTTCATCATATCGAACACAGCTGAATTTACACTTGCAATCTTTGACCCATTTTTCATCTCCTCTTTTCTTTCATTCCCTCCCATCGATACACTTGGCTGACGCTCAGCAGAAAAGACTGTGCAGTAACCTAATTCTTTCTCCTCCTTTCCAGCTTTCATGTGATACCTTTGCGCAGTGGTACAGCCTGGGACCCTCTTGTCCCTCAAATCAGTACTCCTTATTCAGCTGCAATCTGGGCAAAAATATGTTTACCATCTGGCAAATTATCTTCCCGGCCTGCCACACCCACATAGAAAAGGGAAGGGAGCTCAAAAGGTCATCAGACCCATCACTTGCTCCAGGGCAGGATCAGCCACATCTACAACATTCCCAACAGATGCTTATCTAACTTGTCCTTAAAACCTTCAAATATAGGAGATTTTTCCAAGCTCCTTATGCACTGCTCAATGCTCCTTGCAAATTCTTAATGATCCTCTGTGTCCTGAGCTCTTCAGTTACAACCTCTCACATTCCCCCATTAAATTCAACCTGCTTATCTGCTCCTTCAAAGGCTCTGCACAGCTCTGGCTCCATCTGTCCCTGGTTCTTTATGAGTGTGTCTTCGCAGGGTGTCTGGGTGCCTTTGCCCTCTTACTGATTAGCTATTTAAGCTGCATATCTCTCCTCGATTACATTCTGCACCCACCCATCTCCCTATCTCCATCTGTCTGGTGTCCCTTTGCCCAAAAATTGCTTCATCAGGCTTTCATTTTCACTTTCAGGAAAAACTTTCCCCTTAAACTCTTTTCTTTTGTGAATAAGCAGGCTCTTGTCCACTTAAAAAAGTGGATTTTGAAGGACATCCCCCTCCTCCCCCCTCCCTGCCCTGTCCCAGCCCAGGAGTTCCCATTCAGCCTGCCACCCTGTGCAGCCAGCCAAGTGGAGGGTTTTGTTTGCCTTCATTAGGCTGTAAACTCATTTTGGGTGGGGCTGTTTTCTGCCCTTTGTTCTCTGCTGTGTTGAATGTGCTGACAGCGCTGAACTCTCGATTATTAATAGCACAAACAAAGCTTAAAAAAGGATGGATCAAAGGAAGGAGAAAGGGAAGGCATAGGGAATATGAGGTTTTGTTTAAAGCAGTAAGGAAGTTCAGGATAAATGTATCCTGTTGGGATGTGTTGAACACCTGTTAGGAAGAGGCTGTGGGTAAGATTGTTGAACGATCTGAATGAAGGCAGTCTCTGCATCTCCCTAAAAGGCTCAGAGAAAAATTTATTCGGTCTAACAAGTCCACACCGGGCAGAAATGAATTTGAAGAGAGGTGGACAGCTGGTAAATGAGTGAAACTTGGAAAGCAGGGAAGAGGCAAATAGAAGGCAGGAAAAGCATTACTGACCCTTTACCACAGGGTTTACCTGGGTCTGGACATTCATGCTTGTTTGCGTGTGCCCACTCTGCTATACTTCTCTCGAGTTATAACCCATTTAGTGATGGCTGTACTGTCACAGTACTTTGACTTCTGGAAAGTTGAAGTAGACCTTTGAACTCTTTCATATTGTGGTTCTAATGGCGACTGTCTGTTCCTCTTTGTGGAGCTGCTGAGCAAACGCCGGCAGGGTGGCCCTACAGGAGGAAAATCTCACCCCATCACTCTGCCTTCAGTAGACCCAAGGTTTATGAGGTAGGGAGACCAAAGCTGGTGTGCGGCTGGGGGTCAGAAGATAGCATGGGTTAAGGTATAGAAGTTTCTGGTGATGTTCAGAGGGTGATCTCACACACTGGTGAAGGGACCATACAGACCACTCGGGGACCTCTAACTGCAGCCATGAGGGTTTTAGAGTCCTAATGCACCAGTCGCTGACAGCAGAACAGAAGCACAAGGACAAAACGTCTCAAAAAGGCATGTCCTATGGATCTAGGAGGGCCAGGGCCTCCAAGAAACTGCAAGGTGTTCAGCACTAGGACTCTTCAGACCTGACACCCTCAAGAAGTCCTGAGGTAAATTTCCATTATCGTCTGCAATGTATACCACACCATTCCAAATCTGTTTCTGTCTGGACTATCACTGTCAAACCAGATGTGAGTGGTGTGGTAATAGAGAGCACAAGGTCTATTATTGCTGCATTTTGAACCAAAAATCATGTTTACCACTGAAGAAATAAAAATTATGCTGGGAACATCAGTGGCAGGAATATGTTCATTGTCTGCATCTGTGTGTGAGAATTGAAAGGTAAGAAAATACTATTTGGCTATTATCCAGTCTTTGGACAACCACCAAAATCCATGTGGGATGTGCCTGTTACTGAAAGCAGGGTTTAAAGTCTTCTGGAGTTAATCTTTCTGGTCATGAAGAACAGTGTTAGCCCACAGTAACACGTATAGCAATGGAATGTCTGCCTTCCTGCTGTTCAAGTGACCAGTGACCCCATCTGGTGTTGGCTTCTAAAGATGGACATGGATGAAGGAGCACCTGGAAAAAGTGGTTGGAGTCACCTCAATGTCTTCCACAGGGGGCATGCACCTGTGTGGGTGAGATGTGCTGCCTGTACACTTCCACCCCAGTGTCCCTAATGTTGTTTGTACTGTTAGGGTGTGGAGTGCACAGCATGACACATGGATCAAGAAGGGGCTTCCTTCGGGAAGAGGAGGATTTAGATGGTTCATGGGCCTGATAGAGGCAATTAGAGAGTTCACCTGTCATCACAGAAGCTGTGTCAGGCAGCAAAGGGGCTGCTTGGTAAGGGAAAAAAAGCAATTTGGGAAAGTGCTGTAGTATACATATCAATCTGTCTATACACTGTTATTATTATGAGAATTTATTAAAAGTTATAGTTTAAATTTCCTGCCTTTTTGTTTTGGTGAAGAATCACATAATCAGTAGATTGTGAAACTGGGTGGGTTGTACAAACACTCACATCCCTGCCATTGTCATACACAGAGGGCAACTGTTAATAGAAGCAAAAGGTTCAATGGGCAAGGACAAGTGGCAGCCAAGTCCCCCAGACTCCAGAACGTGTGAGCACACAAGGCACTGGTGAGCAGGTGTTGCCTGGCCACACTCACTTCCCTTGCAGGAGTTCACTGACCCACCAGTCCAGGCAAAAGCCCCCAGTCCTTGCTTTGCCTACAGCACATCATAAAAGCAAACCAGAATTGAAGGACTGTTTTCCCCCCTGAGCAGAATATTCGAAAGATGTTTTTCCAAATGAATCTGCCTGTTGGGGTTAACTAAAATTACATTTCAGATGCTGATTTTGTTTTACTGGTCAGAATTTTCATCTCAGTATTTTTTAGAAAATTTTTTTCATCTCAATTTTTTTAGAAAAAACCTATCTTGATTTTATTTGCTTGAAAATATCTTGCTTTGAAATAAGCTTCAATTTGATAGTTAAAACCACTAAGAAATGATTTCTAGTGTCAAATTATTCACATGATCAAAATGAGTTACTTTCTTTAAGGTTTTTTTAGATAGAAAAAAAGCTACAGATTATTTAAAATAATAACATGTACCCCTCTGGTCAGAACTTAAAGTGTATTAACAAGATTTTACTTACATCCACACTGCCAAGTAGCTATATTAGTACTAATATTAACATGAAGGTTTAATTTATATCACCATTTCAATAACCAAGCCCATATTCAGGGCACAGATACCTCTGAGTAAAAGACTTCTGTACCTTGATAAGAAGAGTTTAAAGACAATATGGCTCACAGGCTAAGAGAAAAGATGATATGTTCCCAAAAGGCTGGTGAGGGAGGAAGTGCACAGCAGAGAGGAATTGGAGGAGAGAGAGATAGAGATAGAGATAGAGAGGGAGGGAGGGAGGGAGGGAGGGAGAGGGAGGATGTGTGCATTAGGGAAATTGCCAATAGGGTGGTTGGAAAAAGATTAATTACAGCAGTAGCAGCATAGCAAAGACAAAAGAACTGACTATGCCTGATGGGCTTCTAAGGTGAATTCATGAAAAAGAATGAGATCAAATACCAAGTTCTCTAAAGCACAGTGGTGGCAATCTGTGTTACTCAGCTGATATCGGTGATATTACTCCAGGTTTACACCACTTTCAGTGAGAGAAATTTATTTCCAATTCTCTGCCTTGTGCTTAATATGTTGCAATCTTTCAGTCAGATACCCAGCAGTGTCTGAGGTTGCTCTTTGCAAAATGGTGCAATTCTCTCAGTTTATAGCAGCTGAGGATCAACTTCTGAAAAGGATGAGATTGTTTTAGTGACATTTGCTCTGTATTTTATTTCATCCTATTGAAAGATGGATGCCTCCCTGGTTCTAGTGAATTATCTTTGAGGCTTTGTCCTTACCTGCTAAACACTCCCCTGTAGTTTCCCAGGCATGTGTTCCTGAAGAACTCTGTGGAAATGTTGACAGCCTGGTGTAATCATCAGAATGGCAAGTACCCCAATGTGTAAGCCACATGCCAAGTGTTTCATGAAGTTAAATGAAACAGGAGCTCAAAGTTCAGAGAATGGCTGCTCTTCTAATTAATGGCATCTGGGATGTTGCACTGCACCTTCAAATTACATGTATGCCTACAGTGGACCAGAGCATCCATCCTTCCTTCACACAGCTGATTAATGATTCTTTTGCACATACACTTGAAGCTTGAGGAATTTCATTTCCTGATGGTAATTTTCTTTATTTGTACTGTCATTGAGGGAGTGCTGCTTTGTCCAGGGCAGAACCTGGTAAGAGAGGAGGCAGGACTGCAGGTGGCGGCTTACACCACCCACACACATCACAGAAGTCCAGAGGAACGTCCTATCTGGTTCTGCAGCAGCCCTGGAAACTGGCTTTCAGGAGGGCTCACACCTACCTGCTAGGGACATGCTGGGATGGAGGTGTGAAGGAAAGGGACTACAAAGATGGTGATGTTGGCTCTGGCTTTCCACACACTAAAGGAGTTTAAGATTGTTGTGCCTCTGTTTGGGGTCAATTGCCAATAGAGCAGGCCTGGCGTGCGTCAAGCACCCACCACCCCTCCACATTGAACCTTCCAAAGGGAGCAGGATATTTAAGCTCCAGGACAACTCCCTGGATGCCACCCCACCTTCAAAGGACAAGTCTTCAGGTTGCATCTTCTGAAGATGCAGTGTTTTCAGACCACTCCATTTTCCCTGGGGCTTATGTTTTCTGTAAGTTTACAACCTTTGTGCAAGTCTGAATTTTCTCTGCAAGCACATAGCTTTGCTTGAAGTCCACCAGAGGCCAAACCGTGTTCTCAGACAGCCTCGGGCACGTGCATGGGCAGGAGGTCAGAGTGAGGATCCAGTTCTGCCCAAAGGGGCTGATGAAAAGTCAGAGACTGAAAGATTAGGTCTTTTCTCTTTTATTCCTTAGGACACAAAGAGTTATTTATTTAAAAGACTGGCTTAGCTTTATTTTAATTAGTTTCACAATGGGTGCCTGGATGTTCCATCCCCAAGCAGGGACCTCTTGTTCTAGGCACTAATCTTGCCACTGTGACCTTTGGTTCATTTAATACCTGAGTGTATCTGCTGATGTTCCTTTCCTCTTTTTTTTTTTTTACAAGATAAATTTACATTTCAGAGTCCATTCACATGTGCTAACCTAGTTATGAGCCAGTTTCACTCTTCATGAACTTCCTGCCTACAGGCATTTTTTGTAAATTGCTGTAATATGATAACTGGAAATCCTTTTGCTATCTTGAAACAGGAAATAAACATCCTGTTGTGAGAAGAGAATAAGAATTATGCATGATGCTTCTTTTGTAATTTACTCAATCTTGATAACATATATTATGTAGGAGAGACTTCTAGGGCATTAAAGCAAAGATGACCAGCCATAAATCAACCTCAAGGAGAGAGTATGCTGAATCCCTGTTGAATATCACTTAGATCATTCTTGTTCAGCTTGAGTGTTGGTAATTTTTTTCTTTGAGACAGATGAGGAATTAGTGAGATTAGAAAATATTTAGAAATTCAACCAATCTTCTGGGTCTGCATTTTGTTGATTTTCAGATGAAGGCTCAAATAATTTGTACTTTCTGTCACCTACTGCTTTGTATTTGGAAGATGTTTCCTTAAATGTCAGAAATGTCAGCCTGCAGAGCATACATATGGGAAGTCTTTTGTGAGCTGGAGATTGCCTTTTCAACAGTGAGCAGCAAACTCTTGGTTTCTGATGTCTTGAGGTATGTATTCTGCTTGTCATCCTTATATTCCCCAGTCAATATAAATAAAGTTTCTCTTCTCAGTCTTCCTAAATCTGCATTTGTTTTTCTCTGTTGGAACTATTGATATATAACTTTTTTCCTTAAGAGACTATTTTCCCTTTGCTTTTCACTTACTTTAGGGGTTTTTTTCCCCTTTCTTTTTAATGGCATGTGTTAAGGTATTGCTGGAAGTCTTACTAAGATGTTCTTATTTTAGGTGTCAATAGAAATTTTAAAGAATTGCTTCTTGTTTTACACATCTTACACTTCCAATCTGTGAAGAATTTTATGTAAAAGGGAAAGAGCTAGCCACACTACTGTGATTTCTGAAGTGTCTTGATGATGATTTGTGACAGAGGAATGTTACGGTATCTCTCAGTTAGATAACATCAGAGAAATTAGATTAATGTCAATGTTTGGATTTCTACTGTCATTACTGAAATCTTTGGACCAAAACATTAGGGCAAATATTCTTTGCATAATATTCCTTCATGAGTGATGCTACACAATTATTTTTGAAACTGAAATTCTTTACTATACTAATCATAATATTATGAGAGAAATAATTCCAGTTTGGCATACATTTATAAACACTGTTGAAATGTTTAAGTGCTTACAACAGCTGTAGGACTGATTTTTGGTCCCTCTCTTTCTATGCATGTGTTGTGTTTTTCTGATTTGGGTAGTTTAATAGAAGTAGTTCTTAGATGAGTGAGAAATAAGTGAACTTACGCAACGTGATATTTGGACCTGGAGGAGGGATTGTTGGTCTGCCTTTATTCAGATGCTGCTGGTCAAACTGGATTAGAGCTGTTTAAACCTGGGGTTTTTTGAACTTTGGTAGGGTCCTTCAGGTGAGCACTGAGGTTTCTCTTAAAATAGACTCTTCTGCTTTTGTTTCTTTTCCCCCCCATTCTAAGAATACAGTTTGATTATTTTATTCTTCTGAGAAGTGGCTGGTGGTTAAAGGATACATCTGTGAGTCAGATACATGGGGCTTTATCCCAATGTCTGCTTTTGAGTCATCCAGCTTCATCTACCCTGAAGGATGCAGGGAATCCCACCTCTTCTTCACCCACACACCAAGGTAGCCACATGTGGCCCAGCACTGAAGTTGCATTATCATGGTGCCAAATCCAAACAACTGTATCCCGCCTCTTAGCATGCTCATTGCCAGTTTGTAACCAAAGCTCTGATTACACGAGCCATGCACTGAAATACTCATCTCTCCAAAACCTGCAAGACACATCCCACATAGCTCATGGAGCAGGAGCTCTGGGAACGCTTCACAGGAGGGAAGGAACAGTGACTTATCATCCTACTCTGTTACAAAAGGGAACAGGTCTGGGCATTTGTTTCGTTCCCAAGGCAACCAAGCAATATTGACTTTATCATCCTTTGATGATTTGGTTATTGCCACAGCTGGGAACTCAGATTACTCGGAAGTCCCCTTGGCTGTAGGGTCTTGCTGCTGATCATGAGTGCAAAACACACTTGAACTGATCAAGAACCACAGCTGTGCCACTTTGAGATTATTACCTTGGACTTGTGCCTACAGAGCTCCTGGACTGGAGTTGATTCCTGTCCATCAGAAGACAAGCAAAACAGATGTACAACTGTCAGCATCTGTAGGCCCCTCACCTCTAAAATTAGGCAAGCTACCAACCTTTTCCTTCCAGCACTTGCTTATAAAAGAGGTTTCCTACACATTAGGAAGCTGTGATTCCTAGTTTTTATTTTCTTAATTTGTGCTTTAACATATTTTTCATTCGTTTTCAGAAATGACTGCAACTTCAACATGTTGGCATCTTTTAAAGTGGTTAAGTAAGAAATGTGTCTGCCTTAAAGAGTTTTCTGATAAGGCCCCAGCTTTGCATCTCGAGACAAATGGGCATGCCCTAACACCTCTCTGGAACGTCAGACATGTTCTTCCTTCCGTGTGCTTGCCATTTTAAACAACAAAGTATTGTCAGCCGAAGTTGGTTTTGCTCTTTGTATAAGTGCATAAATGAACACTCCCTTTAAGTTCAGTGGGGTTGAGGTTTCGTTTGTGCAGTTGTGAGCCTCCAAAGAGTTTCTGCAGCCTAGTTAGTGTTCCTACTGCTGCTCTAGAAGTGTAAATTAATTTTGATATTTTATTTTATTACAAATTGTATTGCCTTGCTTTGAATTTATTAGTTGCAGCTACTTACACAGCAACCACTTTCATTTCCACAGTAAGCTTGCTCTGGAACTTGCTTTTGCAGTGTGGAAGGTGGCGAGATCAGTCACACTTTGGAAATTTCTGTACTTCTTCATACGTCTGGATAGGCCAAGGGTGGAGCTTTCTCTCTTACTCTGAATTTCTCTGAATTAGTGCTATTTTTTTTTCACTTTTGCATCCTTTTTGCAGCTGTTGGAACCTTGTCACTTCAGTTCTCCCTCTGCTTGCTAGCAGGAAACAGTTTCATACATTGCACCTCAGCTTTTGTAGCTTTAATGATGAGAAAGTAACAACACCCTTCATCAGCACTGTAGGTCCTAGTAGGACCAAGTGCTGGTTTCTTTCCATGGGAGCATAGAGCAATCCCAGTCCTTCAGCGAGCTGATTATGCAAAAAATCAGTTTTATTTAATGAAAACAATTAGTGATGCATCTCAGTGATGTGAATGTTGACTTGAAGGGAGCAATACAGTTTGGTTCCAGTTTATTGTCTGGTCCATATGTACCGTAGGTGAAGGTTTTTAGAGTACTTACATAGTAATGACATTAAGGGATCTACCCAAAATCCAACCCAAAATCTGCTACCTCCTGCTAGAAAAGCCCCTTTTCCTCCTAACTCACAACTAATTGTAATGCTCATTTTGTCTCAAATACTGAACTGAGCAAAAAAATGTCATCTATCTTATTTTCCTGTGAAGTGCTTAAAAAATAAGGCATGTCTACGTAAGCATTGCTGCTCATTATTGCATGAGATCAAAGCTGCTCATCTGCATGGCACATGCCCCATATTGTAGGAAGTTGTTGGAGGTTTGTTGCTCATGTAGTAGAAGAATCCTGAGATTTTGCAAGAGGAGAGTATGAGTCTCCTTGGTGGAAACAGAAAGAGGATCTGCTGCTGTTGGTTCCAAAAGATTACTACATGTGTCAGCAGTACGTGCCCAAAGTTTTAGGAAGAGCCCAGTTTCACTTCATTTCTTCCTGTAATGTCAGAAAATTCTTCAACAGCATTAATCAGCTGAAGTTTCGGATCGCAGGCTAAATACTGATTAATTCACTTAACAAAATGATGGTTCATTCCAAGAATGCAGGGAAATGCAGACTTGGATACAACAGATTTGTGTCTGAGGCCAGGTTTCAAAATGGTTTAGATGAAGAAAGGAAGACAGGTCCTTTAGCCTCCTTTCAGTTTAATGGACACAAACACATCCACGTTGCCTTCCAAGGGTCAGTTTCATAAAACAACGAACTGCCATAAGTCCCTAACCCAGGGGAGTAAACGTGTAAACAGGAAAATGAGAAAGGGAGCATATAACAAGCAACAGAAGGTGAAGACAAGAGTGGTAAAAAGTTTAGTAAGGAAAAAAACAAGACAAGTAGAAATTCTTAAACAGAACAAAAGGAAATTTTACAGGATTTCACAAGATTTCGGTATAGAACCTGTCCTAGATATGGTTTTAATCATTTATTAGCTAGTAGAATTCTTGATAATAATGCAGAAAGGACAGAGGTGTTCAATCAATACTTCTGTTCAGTATTTGGGGAAAAGCCAGATAATTCAGGACAGAATGATGATGAAATGCTTTTCATTCTAGCAGTAACTAAGGGAATGTGTTAAACAGCAGATATTAAAGTTAGATACATTAAAATTAGTAGGTCTGGATAATTTACATCCAAGATTTTAAGATCGATAGTCAAGGAGCACTACAGACCATTAATTTTGATTTTTAACAAGCTATGGAGCATTGGGGATGTTCCAGAGGACTACAAGAAAGCTAATGTTGTACTAATATTTTAAAAAGGTAAATGCAGTGACCCGAGTAATTATAGGCCTGTCAGCTTGCCTTCGATCCCAGGCAAAATAATGGAACGGCTGATAGGGTCCTTGAATTATAAGGAATTAAAAGAAGGTGATACAATTAAAGACAGTAAGGATGGTTCTTGTCAAACTATCTTGATATCATTTAAAATCAGATTTAAAATGGGGTGATTTAATTTAAAGTTTTGATATGTAAGAGATTTAGTCTTCTGTAAGGTGTTTGTGTGGCTTGACATTTTGATTATTCAAGTAGAGGCTGTCTCTGCAAACTGTGGTTTAAGCGAGAAGTTAGGAGGAGTTTAGGCATCTGAATCTAAAATGGCAATCCTGAAAGCTCGGCTCGGTGGCTCCCCAGAACTGCCTTAATCTCCTTGGTTTTCTGCTGGAGAAGTTTCCAAGGCAACTGAGGTTCTGCTTTTGTGAACTCCCAGAAGACACCTCAATCCTGACAAGGTTGAGCGGTTCAGTATCAATGTCATAACTATACATTTGTCTGTATGTTTCCCATACAGAGCTTGATCCAAGGAGTGTGCTTATGGCACACTTCAAGGATCAGTCTGTGCACAAAATGCAAAAGCAGATGCAGCCTTTCTTTAACATATGACCACAGGAAAAGGTCTTATATTCAATTACTCAGTGTTTAGAGCTTGTCCAGGTTAGAAAAATTAAAAATATAATTCTTTTCTCTCTTTAAAATATTTCAAATCTACTTATCTCACTGGATGTCACCAATTATTGCTGTATAGTGATGATGGAGAAAGGAGGGGTTGAATACACATTAACAGGAGTAAAAATCACTGCTGAAGTCAAGTTACAATCACAATTGTGCTCTCATCATGAAGTGCAATGAATCTCAAGTATACATTCTGCAAAGAAATGCTATGTCAAGAAGAAGGAGGAACATCATGTAACTGCTCCAGAATTATCCTAAGGGTACAAATAGGGATAATAAGTTTATTCAAGGTTCATGCACAAGAAAGACAATACAGACGCCTTCAGAGGCCATTTTATCCTATTTCAAGACAGTTATCCAAGATCTTTGGCATGAATTCCTGTATTCAGTTTCTTCCACAACTGGGACAGCAAGGTTGGGTTACAGGCATAGTAAAAGTTAGGAAAAATAAGTCCCACCATAAGTATACACACGTTGATTAGAGTTTACCATGGATAACAGCCAGAGGTGGAAGCATCATTCTAGTAGTGGGAAAAAAATCTACACAAAACTAAGGAAGTAATAAAGTACCAGTTTTTATCAGTTAAGTTTCCTAATAGTTGTTTATAAAAAACTACATTGGATTTTGGGATTTTTTTTCTTTTTTTTTTACATTACACACCCAGACACACACACACACATATTTTTTGTTTCCTAAAGTCTATTCTTTCATCAATCTCAGCTCAAGAATTAATTCTGGGAGCTCCCAGGACTTGTCTTGTATAAAGGGTTGTGACCAGATGATCACTCTGGTTCCCTCTGGTTTTAAAAGATCCAGCAAAAAATGCTGAGGACAAACAAACTGAAAACCCAAGGCCATGCAGTAAGAAGCTTTCCCTGCCCAGAAAAGCAGATAATCTAAATAGACAAGACAGACTGGGGTGAGAAAAAGGATGTGTTATCTCTGTTTCACAGATGGGAAACAGAGGCACAGAGAGATTAAGTGATTTACACAAGGTTTGTGTCAGAGCCAGGAATGGGAGCCAGATCTCCTGAATTCAGTGTCACTACCTTAACAACAAGACCATCTTTTCTCTGTCTTGCCATAGCCTTGAGAGGGAAGGGCCTGTACTGTCATACACAAAATTGCACCATTGCTTACAGGGTAATCTAATAAAATGCTATACATGTAGCACACATCTGGTGTTCTGATTTCTCCTCTTGTGTCTCTTCTGTTTTCTCCTCTTTCCTTCCTTCATCTTTCCTTTTATCCTCCCTTTCCTTTGTTTTCAATATCTCTTGCAAAGGACACTGGTGTCAATTACACTAGAAGAAAACCCCACTTTCTCAGAAATGGCATATCCAGACCACCTAGCCCTTGAATGTACAGTCACAAACATACCAGCTGTACCTGGGCACGTAACTTCTTGGACTGGGTATGCAAATGTGAAGAGAATTTAAATTAGAAAAAGGCATTTGAGATTTATCTGGTTTATTATGACCAAATCTGAGTAGATTTTCAAGGGAGTCAGGAATTACCTCACTTGGGTCTGCTTAGCTGAGTTGGCTAGGTTCAATTATGTCTAAATCCTTAAATCTTTCCCTTCTGTATCTTCTCATTTCACACATGGTTCTGACCACTGTTTTCTAAGCCCCTTTGGGTAAAAACATTTCATTTTAGATACAGACAGCAGGATCCTGAGATGGGACAGCACCTTGGACAAAACCTATAAACATACAGCCTGTTTCTAGAGCAGCTCTGAGAGTGCCAGTTCTATGAAATTCTTTGAATAAGGTCATCTTCCAGTGCCTCAAAATCTGGCAACTTTGCAAGATGCAGATAGAAAAGCATGTAATACTGTTCATGTGTAGAACTGAAGAATAGCTGACAGGGTGTCAAAACACTCTCAGTGTGGCTGTGGATAGAGAAGGGTCAGCCATGGTTGGCCAGGGGAGGACAGTTTGCCCAGGGCCTTGTGTTCTGAGAGGTTAGAGAGGGCCCTGGCTAATTGCCTAATGATACACAAGAGGTCATGACCTCCACCTTTGCCCCAGGCCCCCTGGAACTGCTGCTATTGCTTGTTCCTGCACTGCAGCCAGCTCCGCAGCACAGGGGACAATGCCCAGCCAGCAGTGGTGCTCAGCACTTTATTTTGGGCGGGCAGACAAAAGCAACCAAAATTCACATGGTGCAGGGTGGAGACAGTGGGACAGAACCTTAGATGTGTGCATGGCAAAGGTGACCTTGCTGACAGACATAGCTTTGGGCTCTGCTGCATCATAAAATGTTCTGGTCAGAACTCAGAGAACCTGAACCTCTTTCCAGCTAGCTGCTCCCTGGGAATAGGTTCCCAGAATCAGGTTATCCTCCTATTAAGGGAGGCATAAAGGATAGTGCTGTGAGAATTACAATGCCTTTTTATGGAAAGATCAATGGCATGTCCTCAGCTAGAATGCTGTTTTTAGGTAAGGGTAGCTCCACTTCATAAAAGATTATATGGCTGACATATTTTTACGTCCAGAGAAGAGTAACAAAACCTGTGATGAAGAGGTATGGAAACACTTTGAGATGAAGATATGGACGATTGAGTAGTGGAAGGTGGCAAGGAAGAGATGTCTGCAGTATATAAAACAACAGATGGTACCAAGGGGTCGTGTGGTCACTCCTGCATACCCTCTTTTGTAATAAATATCAGAGAGAGATTCAGAAATAAAAGCAACAGGTTTAAATCTAAACCAGCAAATGCTTTTTTAAGACAGTGTCTCTGCCATGGCCTTGAGAAAATACTGAGGTAAAAAGCTCAGCAGGATTAACAAATGTTAGACATTGCAATCGATACTGCCTACATCTACAGTTAAACTATCCAGGGTAAAAGTTAATCTATTAACTCGTATTTTAATGTAATATTATTTTAATAACTCAGATCTCTGCTTCAGGGCTTGTGACAATGAGTACTGCCGTCCTGCAGTGAAACTGGACTGCTGAACATGTTTTTGGATGGGCATTTGTCCTCTGCCCAGGGGGGTTCTTCTGCATGTGTTCCTGGTGAGCAGAAGAGGCAGGATTTCAGGCGAGCTGGACCTCTCATCTGATCTGATCTGCTCTGGCACCTGACGCTGGCTTGGGCTGCTGAGACACGGCTGGCCAGGCTCCCCTGCTGGCGGCCGGGGCTGAGCTCCCAGAGCCCTTCCCGGGGCTGGTCCTGTTGGCACTGCTTTCTGCCAAACTTGGGCTGGTAAAACGCGGGCTCAGCTTGGCAGCCAAGAGCACGGCGTGTTCAGGCAGCTTTGAGGTTTCACCCAAATCGCCTGCCCTTCCCTGGAAGACACCACCTGTGTTAAATTCACCCTAGGCAGGAAATGGAAGAACAAATCAGGCCTAATTAAAATTTAAAAAAAATTTAAAATCCTTAAAACAAACTGTGTAGTCTTTTCTGCACACCATCTGCATAGTAGCAGGGGCGATGTGCTTGATTCATACTGTGATTCGAATGGAAGTGAGAGTAAATTGAAGGCTGATATATATCAGTGCTGAGGGCAGGATTTAGACAAGTGAACAGTTGTTCCTATAGCAAAAACAGATAACGTTGTCAAGTTTGTTCCCTAACCAAGGATTCAATCAAACACTCACCAGAACCGAGCTAAATCTCCACAACCTTTATTGCTTCCTGTACACTCACTTAAATCTTGCCTAACCCCTTCCTGTCCCAGTGCTGGTTTCCTTCTTCCTCCCGAGGGTGATATTAGTGTCTGCCCACTAAACCATGTCAGCAGGTGAAATCTGTAGATGGGCTATGGCAAGCTACTTATCATAATTTTTGTAATTTCTGTCCCCACTCCCAGTAAATGCAATAAACTTCTGAGCACTTTAGGCATGAAATCCACAGCCATATCCAAAAGATTGTTTCTTCTTCTGGTATGTGAATGGGGCATTTCACTGCCTCATGGTACTGCTGCAGGCACTTAAAGGTAGTTTGAAATAATTTCTATTTTTTAAGAGGAAAAACACCACAAACACAGTTAGAACTTTTACAAACTTTGCAAATAGATTGTTCCCCATAATGATTCTCTTTAATTGAAGTAGCCACAGGACAAGGAGTTGTAATGAGAATTTCTTGTTGTCATTTGGAGACCACAGGGAGCTTGTGCCATCCATGACCAAGTGTGGATCTCTGGGAAGTGAAGCTGATATAAATACATGACATGACACTCATGACACAGGGCTTCCTTGTGCTCAGCCTCTCCATCTTCATGTATGCCACACACATTTTCCTATTCCTCCCTTCTTTCTAGTAAGCAGCAAACAGAGATACGTTAGAAGAGGTTTCTTAGAAAGGGAAGGAAATGTCCATTCAGAAAGAAGCTGCTGCATGCTCTCATTAGCAATGCCAAACTGACTGTGCACGGGCTATATTTTTGTTGCTCCCCAGTTTGCTAGAGCCTTGTGTGGGGAAGGCAGCAGGACCACAACTTCTGGAGGCTACTCCATGGACTGCTGGCAAGGCTGCCCTTGGGCTGCTGGGCAAAGTCACACCTGGGAGATTGGCAGCTTGGAAAGTCCGTGCCCTCAGAGAGCTCCGCTTCCTGCTCTGACTCTGCTGCTCTCCTCTAGAGTGGATAATAGGAGCTGATTACCTGGGGTGTGACAGGAAGGTTGATGCATTTTTGTATATAGGATACTACTCATGAAAAAATAAATTTGGAGGAAAAAAAACCCCTTTGAGATTAATACAAGGAATTTATTGGGGAATTATGTGGGAGCTATATTTAGTTTAGCAGGTGGCAACAATAATTTTTCCCTATTTGTCACTTTTTAGTGGTTGCTTCTCACTGGCAGAGAGAGAGGGAAAATAGGCAATGTCTCAGGTGTTATATACAGGAGAGGGTCAGTTTCAGAGAGTTTACTCTTATTCCATTGGCAAGGTAGACTGGAGGAACTGGCTCCAGAGATTGTGCAAGAGATAAATACATTGGGCAAGCTTTTCTTCAGACACTTTCAGCCAAACCCTATTTCAGCTGAGGAGTCCGAGAGTGAAAAGCATAAATGTGTTGATACAAATACAAGTCAGGGTGTGCCCATAAACAATCCTGGTGTGCTGATTCACTACACAGACATTGGAAAAATCAAACAGCAGGGCTGTTCAATCTGTGTGAGTTCAATCCTTCTTCGGCATAGCCAAATTTTTATCTTTGGGTACTTTTTCCTTTGATAAATCCAGTGTGGCTTGAATTTTCAGTGCTAGTTTGTGCCCTCTGTCCCAGAGCATGCCATATATTATCGAAGATACCAGAGCTTTCAGTTTAAGCCAGACCCACTGTGCCTGCTCACACCACAGCCATGCAGAGTGCTGGAGATGGTGTGGGAGTACACACACACTCACCGACTGTCCTCAAATTACCAAGGGAGGGAGATTGCAAGGAAGTTGAACAAACTTACTCAAGCAGCCAGCTGTCTATCCTACTTTAAACATGGAAGTTAAAAGTTCTCAACAAGCAAACTATTCTGGGCTTTTGATTCATATTCAACTTTTGATTCATTTCCTTCTGTGCTTCAATCACTTCCAAACCCTCTGTTCTCTGGTCTTAAAGTCAAACAGTGCCGCAGTGCACAGGAACTGTAAAATTTATCCTCTCAGTAACTGCTTAAATCTCATCTCTAATCCTCTAAACTCCTTGATTCAGGGTAGTTTAAATTGTTGTAAATATCTTTGAGGTGGATTATACTGCTTAATTGCCACTAAGGGAGTAATAATATTATGTGTATGTGCATACATATTATAATGTACATAGACACAGGCAGAAAATCTTTCTAGCAAAGAACATATTAAATAACAGTTTAAACTACTCAGGATTTGGGAAAGCCTGTTAAAGGGATTAGAAACTAAATCCAAAACTGGACAAGAGGTAAAGGCAGTAATTTTCACAGATGACAATGGTAGCAACACACTATTTTCTCTCTTTCTGTAAGTATGTTTTCTTTATACATGGTCTGCAACCACTTAATGAGAGCACATGATCTTTTCTAATAAGTCAACCTCAATTATGTAAAAGCTACGTGTTTTAGGAAGCATAGACACTACTCTCATGAGGAGATGGAAGTAGAATGTCCAACAGTACCATTTTTTTCTTTGGGAAGAAATAGTTTCTATCAACCTGAAGAAAAACCCCATAAATAAGTAGCTAAAAATAACTTTCTACATGTGCATAATCCTGCTGAGTTTCTTGGGACCAGTGCACATGTGCAGATGCCTGGACAACTGAGGCCAAAGGCTTTGTTCTGGAAATGTGGAGTCAAAAATAAACTTTCGAAAGAAAGTATCTGCGACAGTAGCTGTTCCTGAGAGTGGGAGAGAAGGAATATATCAAGAAGATTTTAATTTTTAAAACATTCATAAGAAGAAATATTATAATAGGTATTCCCAGAATCTTGGTTCTTGTGAATGTGTATGTCATTGTGAGTGTCTGCACTTCATTTTTGCTCTTCTTCTGTTCTGCCCTGCACACAAAATGCTGCAAATTGATTTTTCTGGAAGCACCTCTGCTTGTCTGTGTTGACCCCTGACATAAGCTGGGATCTACCACTTCCAGAAAACCAATCCAAAGTACTGTAAGGAACTGATTTTAAAAGAATTTTACTGAAAATGTTAATGACTGAATAAAACAGCTGAAGCAAAACACCTAGTGAACGAAAGAAGTCTTATAGACTTAATAGAAAGAAATTAATCCCAATACTGAATGCTTCAAGATGGCAGGAAAGTGCAATAGCAGTAAGCCTGTGAGGGTTAATTGTTGCCCAAAATTCATTCACTACACAGAAGCAAGGGGATCATTGCACCTGTAACTTTGAACATGAGCATGGATTGAGTTTCAGAGGAACCATGCCTTGGGGCATTGCCTGTCTTTTATCATCTTAAATAAAGCCACTTTATTACGAACACAGTAATTGGGTGTACTTAAATGATTGTCCTCCTTCTAGGCACACTAGATCTGCTTTTTAGCCTAGAGTTTATACTGTGTGATTAAACCAGTTTGATCTCATTCTGTGGTCAAAAGAAGAATCTCCTCTCTGGAAGATAAAATACTAATTCCTCTTACTACCCTTTGCCTATTCTTTGGTTCATCTGCCCTAGGTACCTTTATTGATTCAACGCTGGTTAAAAGTCTTAATTTGTAAAACAGCATGTGGAAATATCTAAGGAACATTAATGTTATTGAAATCTCTTTGGCTTTCTTGTTTTACATGTCTTATGTCTTCTTTAGGCTCAAGGTACTCTTTCTTTCCAGTGCTTGCACAGTACCTTGGAGAAAGGCTTTGATCCACGATCTGTTCTCCTTGGATCTGGCTGAAGATCCATACCTGTGTGGTGTGAAGCCAGCACAGCCACATTTGGAGCCACGTCTGGTCATGGGTTTGCTAAGTCCAAGGTCAGATGTGGTCTTGTGTGACCTGCAGGGTGCTTTGTGGTCCTGCTGCTCCTCCTGTACAGGCATGGGGGTGAAAGGAACAATTTTGAATGCAGTAAACAAGGTCAGTTTTGAAATAGCTGGAGATAGAAGCAAACATCTCTCTGCAGAGCCAAAAGTTCATGTTGTACAGTACAATCTGTTTAGAGTGCTAAATATATTTTGGGTTATGTTCTTTTCTAGATAGTTACAGTTTCTAATGTCCTGTGCATTAATTCATCAAAGTATGCTTAGACACAGCTGGGAAGCAGCTGATAAATAGGGATCTGCATGTACTTGAGACTAGGTCCAATAAAGGACATGGTGACTGGCAAGGAAGGGGAGGCAGTTGCCCATCCCCAAGAAGCAGTCCAGTCCTGGCTCTTGGGTTCAGTGTCCAGGTCATCCCTGTAAACTACCCCTGTAGAAGAGCTTTGCACTTTCCTGTAGGGAAAGGCAGGAGGCAAGGGTTACAGTACAGAAACCAGACCTGTTTCTCTATCATTTATTTGCACTTATTGATAAAATGCAAATAATTTGAATACTTCATAATTTTTATGGGAAGGGGATTTTTTCATTGGTTTCTGCCAACCTCCAGCCTTGGCTGTGCATGAGTCATTTGAAGGAAGAGACATTTAGTTTAGTTCTGTCATCATTATGATCTGTTCTATTGATCCCTTCCCGCTGCTGTGTTTGCTAATTTCCTGGCATACCTAAAGGATGTTCTGGTTTTTGTAACAAAATTTAGCAGCTCTTCCCATTCCAGAAGCAGGAAACTGAGGCACAGGATTGAGAACTGGCCAGTCAGCAGAACTGGAAGACAAGTCCAGCAATCACTCTGTGCCATCTTCTGGCCCACTGTTGATTTCGGCAGACATTGAAACTGTGCCCTAGGTTTAGTCACCTACAATTGTGAGCAGCTTTTCAGTTGCTGGCAAGCAGGCTGGGTCCTCAGCAGAGCTTCTAGCGGCAATCCATGGTTCTTCCATTTTCTTTTTTTCAGGTCATTTTTGCTCGTTAGGCCTTTTAAACTCCTTTTCATGGAGAGCATGATTTCAGAGGTGATCTGATTCCTCTGCCCGTGTAGTCAGAAATGAAGGCTGTGATCACGCTTATTTATGAGGAAAAGGGATAGGAAGGAGGAAGAAAGACCAAGAACATTATCCAAGATTCCAATATTTGAGAGGAGAGGTATGAAAAGGAACAAATTTATCAACTAGATTCTTTTTGGACAGTGGGAAAATGAGATGAAAAGGGAGGGAAACAAAACCAATAACAACCACTCTAGTACCGGTCATGGATATACTGGAGTGGCTTTCAGGCACATCAGTAGGACTCATATAAGATCTAGAAAAAATCACAACAGATTGTAACCTTTCCTCTTTGGTAAATAAAACATAAGTAAAGAATCTCCTCAAAGAGTGTAATTGAATTTAAGGCATACGTAGATCAGAATACTGCCCCCAAAGATACTGGCTGACTCTTTTTTTAACAGATCATTTATTAAAAAAAAGAATGTGTGATATGCTTGAAAGAAACAGTGACTGATGTGAGGGTGCTTGAAGAGCTCACCCTGGTGTTAGGAGAGATGTGGCTGTGTAGAAGGCAAATGCACACCAATTCACAACCACAGCATAGATGGAGTGCTTCTTCAGCTTGGGTTTTGGAGGTGGAAGAGGGAAAAAAAATTGTGCAAGAAAACAAGTAAGGAGGGAATAAATACTCTCCAGAGTAAGATACCAGGTAGAAAAAAATTATTAATAACAAATAACTGGAACATGAGTTGAGGTGGGATGGCCTGTGTCCACACAGGCAAAGAAGACAAGCTGGCCCATGAAGAGTCAGAGCAGGCATTGGATTGCTGAAAGGTTATCGAGATATTTTCAAAGGACTGGGATGTTTTCCAGACATATTTCACCTTGAAACAGAGACTGTGATTTGGCCAGGATGGCACCTAGGTTACCACTGCACTAAGGGCGAAGGGGGAGCAGCAGCCACTACGCTGAATGGAGAGAGGTGGTGTCAGTGCTGCAGGTGCTGCACCCTCCTCCAGGTGCTGACCTGGGGCCACCCTCCACACGGGCAAAGGCTGCATTTGCCTAAGCCTGGCGACCTCTTCCGAGTACGACAAACTGCTCATTACCAAGTGCCTGTAACCAAAGACGCGTTAACCCGACTTGGCAGAAGCAAAAATAGCCTCAGCGCTTGGTGCCAGAGATAAATATTGGCGAATGCTATTGGATAAAGAAAGCAACCACCTCACTACGTCTTGGACACCAGCAGGTTGCTGCAGATGGTGGAATATGCTGTTTTGGATCAAACCTGCAGTGGAAGAATACTTCTGCTGCCAACAAGATGCGCTAACAGGACTCTCAGGGATCAGAGGTGTGGATGATGGCATTCTGCGGTAGAGCTGCAGAGACACTGAAATGGAAACTGCCATAGATCTCACTCCTGTTTGTTTGTGATGAAGAACCAAGAAAATAAAGTCATAGTAAAATACTAATAATTGTCCCATCCACAGTAGTAATAATAACATTGTAGCAGACTGTAGCATCAGACTCTGGACACTTTAGAGCATGTCAACATTCAGTGCAAAAGCAGGAGCTGTGAAGTGCAGGCTAAACCTGCCAGTCAGGGCTCATGAGCACATGTGGGGCTTGGAGAAATAGTAAGTGATGCTATGGATGGTGAGAATGCACTGTATTCCCATAAGCCTGCAGCAAAATCAGGAGGGTCCTTCTACAGCAGTCCCCTTTAATTGACCCATTCTGGACTGGGGCAGAAGGAGGACACACTGAACTACCAGGTGCCACAAAAATTAAACAGTCGCTTATCTTGGCAGCCATGTAGTTTCAAATCCAAAATACACATCTACTTTCAGGAAGGTGTTTTTATTTTACTTTGGAATGAAGCACAGTCATACCAGGCCTTTAGTCACGTTGGGTTTTCCCCCATCAGAGACAGACAGCTGGGAAAGCTATTAAAATTCCCAGCTGTGGCTTTAAGAAGGTTCAAGGAGCAAACAAAACACATAGCAAGCCAGCCTTGAACTCTGAAGGAACTCTGTCTCAAGTATCAGCCCCTATAACACTCAATGTCAAGATGCATCTCTATGGCATTGCCTATGGCTAGCAGTACTGGATAAAGGATCGGAGGAGAAAGAAAAGATGTGCCGGAGGGATATAGCCTATCACAACAAAGACCTTCCCCACTGGTGTTCAGAGATGCAGTTACAGGCAAAACTTTTTCCTTGAGACCTGTGAGGCACAGGAAGGCAAGCTGAACTGCTCAGGCTGCAAAATTCCCAGTTTGGGAAAGATAGTGGTGCATGGGCTTTTCTACTGCTGACGCCAAAAATTTGTCAAGTTTTAAAAATAGACAGATTGGATTGAGTTCTATGTACATTCTACTGAAATCTGATTAGACAAATGCTGAAAGCATACAGGTTTTTGAGTGTTCAACTACAGTACCAAGGCATAAGTCCCCCTCCCACCTTGGCTTCTCCCCACAAGAAAAATATATTTCTAGGTGCAGGTGTTGGGCAGGGTTCTCATGTATGGACCTCACAGGCATATATTGGTCAGCTAAATCTAAAAGCAAGCCTAGGGACTGATATTTAATTTTGCACTGGAACTTGGGAGATCAGTGACTTGCTAGGTGGCCAAAAGAAAGTCTTTTTACCCCTCTAAGCCTTCGTTTCCCCATCTGGAGAAGAACTGCTGCAATATTTGCTGATGTAAAATGTGCTACTTGCAACTGGGTATTATCGTCGTCTGAAATGAATGTGACAAACGGAATGCTGTGTGATAAACAGCTTCCTCGTCCCCGAGTTGGGAGCACAAGGGTGGGATTGTGTGGGAGCTGTGAGAACGCAGCACATGACCAGAATCATGTATGGGCAGCAGCAGGATAGGCAGGGGAAGGAGAAAGCCTGAATGTTGTCCTGTCTCAGAGTTCTCTCTCCTGCTTGAACGCCAAATAATAAGGTCAGCTGTGATTTTAAACAACTCAAAGAGCAATTCCTAATGTTTTTCCATCAGGACTTCAATTTCCTGGATATCTCATGTAATACTACATGCTTTTTTTTGTATCAAAAGTCTCATCAGGATGACTCTATTTCCATTTCTATGACACAATAATAGGGATAACTCTCAGGTAGCCAGGATAAATGGTCAGCATTTTTCCTTCATCGCAGGAAGCATGCCAGCTGCTTACATGATGGGTGAGCTCTCCAGGGCCACGCACGCAGCGAGACCTGTGCCAGTTATCTGGGTGGCTCTGCTTTTCCCAAGGGAACGAGTCACTGACGCAGCTACTGCTGCTCCACCCCTGGTATTGGTTTCTAATATCTTACCCTGGCAGGAGGTCAGGAATCCAGGAGGACCCAGATTTGGGTCCAGGCTCCTGTTCTGTTTCCTTCCCTTTATGGCAGTAATGGATTTCCTGTGCTTCCCTCCCTTTCCTCTACTACTTCTTTATAGATGTGACCATTACGTAGCTCAGAGAAAATGGATTACCAGGCAACGCTCGTCATTGCCACCACTCTACCACCCATTTGTCTGTTTGCAGAACCAGACTCATTGCGCAGAGGTTTTTAATTGCTGTGTTTGCTTTAGCAGTGTTGTGTGAGGCCATGGCATTTCAAAGCCACGGCAGGCTGGGGAGGTATTGCTCCTGTCGCCTCTGTTTCCCCATCTGCAGCAAATCATTAAGGGAGACTTCTGGGTGTTTCTTGCAACCTCTGCATGGGGGTGAGTCAGCATTCCCTTGAGGGCTCCATCACTACCACTGTCATTTCCTCCCCCTCAACATGGTGTGTGGCCAGAGGCACCTGCAGAGCCAGGAGAGTAGAGTTACAAATGGGTGCGCCTCCCTGGTATGAAGCAAGCGTTTTGGTGAAGGCATCCATGCCAGTGCCACCCACAGGGTGCAGCCAGTGGGGAAGGGAGTGATGGAGGGCCTCATTAGACAGGCTGCTACTTGCAGCTGGCAAGTGCAGGCTGAGAGCGTCACTGTGCTCCTCTTGGGCCATAGGCATGCTCTGTCCATCACTCCACAGGAGCACCCTGAGACAGGAGCTGCTGTTCAGATGGATGCCTCTGAAAAATGAATAGGATCAAAAGTATTTTGGGGGTTGCTATTTCATTAGCAGTGCTTGTAAAGCTTTCTGAGAAGTGTGAGCATTTCCTGCTTTTAGCCAGTCTCTTAATTCACATCACACTAGGCTTGACCCCAACTCCCACTGGCCTCTTCCCCACTACCACTGTCCTTCCCCAAACCTGCTCCTGCACTCTTCCCAGCCTCTCTTGTTGGATGATGCCAAACCTCTGTGTCCTGCACTGACCTTCCAAATCAGGCTGCTGATGCCACACAGTGATGATACATCTCCTCTACACGTGATAGTTGGTGTCCTGTACCTGCTGCTGTTGGGGAATGCAAGTAGCTCCATTGCATGGAAGGGTGGGAGATGATTATGGCTCCTCAGTCTCCCAGTCAGGAGGTGCTTCAATGCATTCATCTTTCTCCTCCAATACAGGTTGAACCAGTCCCTGCTGTTACTGCTTATCCCCCGTTTCACAAACCTGGGTTAAGAGATCTCCTTTCCTCTGTGTGAGGCCACAGTTCCTCACATATAAAGCCCACCCAAATCACTCTAGTTGTTGCTTCTTTATTTTCAGATTTGTCTTACATTGCCCAGATAATTGGATATTCAGGAAGGGAATGATAAATTTGTAGGAGTGATAGCAATTTTTTCAGGAATCCCTTTTCAAGCATCACACATCCCTGAAGGGCTGTCATTATACATGTTGCTAATTCAATTTTTTTAAAAATCCCAAACAAATTTACATGGGAGAATAGTTTTAGTTTAAAGAAATTGTATTTCTATTTACAGCCAAGGAAATTGATGTCTTTCAAAATCTGACAGTGTTATTTGCAACAGCTGGTTGTTTATGAAGCTGCTAACAGGAGAGAGAGCAGTCTCTGGGACAGTGATTTTATACTTCAGAGTACTAGTAATCTGTTTGTCCTTGCTTAACTTCTTCTATGCCATGCCCCAGTTCACATTTGGAGCTATATTTTATCTCCAAGTTCCTATTATTTCTTACAGGTTAGCACAACATATGACCTATGACACTGCAGCCATAAAGAAAGTAGGCACATGTGATTTTTCCTTCAGTTTTCATATCTCAGTGCTCTGGCCATTTAATTTAGTTTCCCAGGTGCTGACAGCTGGTAATGCTCTTAACTGCTCTCCCCTGTTGGTAAGTTATGGATATTTCCTAACTGGAGTTTAATTGTGTAACTTTATTTCACTCAAAATGCCAAAGGTCCTAGGAACCCATTCCTCCTTCAGGCTGATTATGGCACTGGAGATAATACTGTTTGTGGATGGTGAACCTAAATCCCTGATGAGTGTCTTCTAAGGCAAACTGACATTTATTGTGTTCCTCATTATGACATGACTATCCAGAGCTGGCCCAGAGGACAAAAACCCCCAATTTTTTAGGTTACACCTTCCAGATATATATAAAAGCAAGCATAAAAAACTATAGTTTGAGTTTTTCACTCAGGCTCAAAGAGACAATAGCAATAAGAGATTTAAAGAGCTGTTCTGTAGGTACCAAAGATGGGAGCAGGGTATTGCACCAACCCAGCACTGTGAAGGACGATTTGGTCCTACAAGTACTATCTTGCACCTGCCACATTTAGTTTGTGTTTTTCCCCTCTTTCCTAGAATGACATGTCCCTGCTCTTGGTGTTGGGCACACTGTGCAGTGCCAGGCTGTCTCATCAACAGAGCATTGGTGTGGTCCTCCCCTGGTGGCCTTGACAAGGTAGTCAGGATGCTAGGGGTGACCTCGGAGCCCCTCCTGTGAACCTGTTGTCCTCCATCCTTCAATCTATATCAATGAGGGTTGCCCCGGCTGCCTTGCTTCCCAAGTGGGCAGAGTGACACCAGTGACCTTGCATCTCCTTGGGCTCCTGCTCTCTGGAAGAAACCTGACCAAGGGATCCCAGGGTGCTGGGACTTCATTGTGAGAAGGTGCACATGATCTGTAGGACCACAAGCATGTCACACAGAGCATGCATCAGTGTTACTCAACACCAGCCTTCCTGACCCTCACTGGGAATTAGGGACCAAAATGCCTATTGGGACTGCCATGAAGTTTGCCCATAGCTTTGCTCAAAAGGTGAAGTAGGCCTTCACTATATCCCTGGGCATAAACTGTGAGAGCAATAAACTGGGGGTAACAAGCAATAAAATAATGGTGAAATGTTCTGGTGCTGTTGAAACAGAGAGGCTAAGGTGGGAAGGGCGGGACTGATTGATGTTCCCTTTTCTGAAAGGTTAACTCAGTTTGGCCAATACCATGACTATTCAATGCTTCTGCAGCTATGGCAAGCTGGACTCAGATGGAGATGGAGAGAACCTGATAAAAAATGAATACAGCATCCCTTTTGTTCTGCCTCTACTCTGTGTATTCATACCTCTGTGTACCTGAGAATATCTAACCTGTGCATGGAGGTGTCAGCTTTGATGGGTTATGCTCCTTCTCCTTAGGAGAGAATAGAGGAAAGCTTGCTGTGGGAACCACTCTGAATTGGGCCCACTGGTTTCACTGTGAAAGAAAAGAAGTTTATCAAAACTTGACCCTCATTTTATAAATCCTCAGTGAATTGGCTGGGATTCCTCTTCTATTTGTTTTTGTTTTTCTCTGCAGATGCCAACTGGCTGCTGCCTGTTCAGCAGCCGATGGGGAAGGATTGGCCCAGTGGGAGAAGGTGTTATAATCCTCCTGGAGCAGCTGCCCCAGCTTTGTCGCGTGCTAGTGAAGCCCGGAGGCAAAAGGACCAGGCTTTCCACTCTGAGGTACATGAACACTCCTGGGGGCCTTGCATGAGGCATGGGAAGGGTGGTGAGGCAAAGGCTGTGTTGCACTGGAGGGCTTGGAAACGTGCTTCAGCAGACAAGGAGACCCCATGCACAGGGAGACACACATGTCTTCTGTGCCCTTTTCCCAACAGTCTATGGAAATTCCTGATGCTGAATTGTGAGCTAGTCTAACACAGATCCAGTGAAGAGAAGCTAGGAAGAAGCAGATTTTTTTTTTTTGTCCAGTTAGTATAGACAGCTGGCTGCTAATCACCATTAGTACTTCTGTAGGAAGAAAACAGTGGGAAGAGGTCCTTGTCCTTCCCAATGCATTTCCTCTCTGCTCCTTTCCCTACTGCAGTTTCCTGTCCCCTGCCACAGTTATGTTAAGGCAGCTATTTCTGGTGTCATCTAAAACAGACCAGAAGGGTTTTTCTGGTTTTGCTAATACCAGCTATTTCACTGATTTAGTTTAAAGGGTATCAGCACGCTCAGGAATGATAAATGGGAAGGAGGAGGGAAAGTAACAAATAGCTGTGGGTGAGAAAAGGCAGAGTCCTTTGGCAGCTTTGCCATTAGATAATTGTGGTGTGGAAAGCACCTTCAGATGTCCACTGAGAAATGCATTGGCATTTGGGTCCCCATTCCAAAAAACATGCTGGAGCATGCTTCACTGCTGCTCTGTTTCTTCATTCTTAGTAAACTGTCAAGCAAGCACATGTCCAAGGCACCCACTGACTAGTCATTGGGGCTTAGGGAGAGGAGAAAAGTAAATATTGCTAGCTCTGTTCTGATGAAATGTGCAGAAAATAGACAAAGCAATTTGAACAGAAATAAAATATATAGCCTGTGTACCCCTTCGGCAGGTGTTGGAGTGCTGTAGTGTTTTGCTGATTTGCCTGTGGTTTTACTACAGCTTTCATCTGTAGTATCTGAAGCTTACACATACATTTAGGTTTCTTGCTTCTGCATAGGTGACAAACTTGTGGTCTTTCAAGATCTCCATGGGGCCGTATCTGATTTATCCCAGTGAGTAGTTTGGTTTTCTTGACTAAGATTTCTCTTGATTTCTGCCGGTGAAGTGGAGCTGAACTATAGTTCTGGGTACACTGGAAATGTATGCTGGAAATTGCTGCAGGGACTGCACAGTGCTAATGCACTTTTGCTGATCACCCTGATTGCCTAAGGATTACCTGATTAAAGTTATGGTTTAAATGCTGCATGTCTTGATAGACAAGGTCACAGTTATGCAGCCTGAAGTGCCACCTAGAGTCTTACTTCATGTATCTTTGATAACATTGTTCCCAGGACCGTGTTTGAAGGTCAAGAGCAGGATAGTGGGGGCAAGATTAGCAAGCTATCTTCAGAGGTCTAAGAAATTACAGTAGTGAAAATTAAGCAATTGGGATGAAGAGACCACTGTTGCTGGAAAACCCCTGATTATTGTTCCCTCTCTGTTGCCTGATCTCTCCCTCACACACAGAGATGTGGGAAGGCAATGGGGTCAAACGGGAATCCCATGGGACACAACTGCTGTGGGGTCTGCTTTGGACAGAAGATGAAGCCAGAACTGTGTTAACCAGAGGTGGCTGCAAACAGGCCCTCAGGGCCACCTGGTGTTCCTAGGCTCCGCCAATGCATCCATCAGCCCCCTCTGTGCCTCGGAGGAAAGTGAGCCAGCTGAAGGGACATTTCAACCCTCCTTCTGGGGACACATGCTGCTCAAGCTGTTCCATGCATGACATCCGCTCCCTGCCGGGTCCTGCTGGATGCAAACAAATCTGCTCCCTCCCTTCAACCTGCAATGCTATGCTCAGTCCTTGTCCCTGCTTTGAGGGAGCACACAGCAAGCTGAGATGGGATTTCTTATCCTGACTCCTTTACTTGCCAGTGTGCGTCATTTTCCCCCTGAATGCTCCTGGAGAGCAGGCTTTTCCTTTCTCCTGTGTCTCCTGAGCTCACACATTAAATTGGAAAGACCTTTCTGATCCCTCGCACATTCTACCACTGAAAGTAAGCCCCCATGGTTCTTGGAAGGTAAACTGCCCCCTTTTTCAGGGTTTTCTGGGATAACTCTGTGTGGAAATGCCTGAAATCACAGGAGGAATGAAGATGTTCAGAGCTGTGCAAAAAAAGCCAAGCCTATACCCGCATGTTTCCCATATATAATATCCTGTAGCATTCTGAAACAGATTTCGTTTGTAGCTATATTGAGTATAAAAGCTTTTCCTTCACGTAACAGAATCAATCGGCCCATAGTGGGTCTTTATTCCCATTCAAATTAAGGGCAATTCCATACCGAAAATGCACTAATGTAACTAAATTGATTTCTAACTTGATTTTAGTTAAATGGGTGTAGTTCCCTGCGGGGATACACTTAAATCAGTCGAAGAGCAGGTAAATTATGCATCTTTGTATATTTCTCTGCGATTTATCTTAATTAGGTGTAAAGGGATCTCAGGGTAACGGAGGCTCTGACCACGGGTAAAAACGCCCACACAGGTTCTGGGGATGCTTAGCAACTCTCCTAAAGTGCCGAATGCTCTTAACTCCTGGCATAGAGTGCCGGAGGTGTTCGCTGCCTCACAAGTGTTCCGCACTTCTGGAGATCAGGCCCGCACTGTCGCTCTGCGCGTGCGTGTGTGGTGTCTCCCCCATCACATTTCCTGGTGGATAATTGCCTCCCCCCCAACTAGGCACAGCCTTGGCTCTGAAGCACCCTCGTTGCTCTGAGAGCTGAGGCTAAGTGCAGCCCTCAGCACACCCAGGATCCTGGAGGATTTGGAGGGAGGCTTTTTTCTTATTGAGCTGTGCCATCCTTGCAGGGGAGCTTATCTTCCCCATGAGAAAGGAGAAAAAAAAAACCTTAGCAAAGGAAAATGGAAATGATTTATAACCTGAGGCACAGCCAGCACTAGGAAATGTCTCTCTGATCATCTTGGGCAAAGTCACATCTGTGAGCTGCTTGGGTACGGCTTTTGGCTTTGCAGTGTTTCCCTGCTCCCACGCAGGAGCCCATTGTCTCTTCCCATTCCCAGTGTCAGGAAAGTGGGGCATGCCTTCAAAGCAGGGATGCTCAGGGGCTGTGGTCCCCACCCCAGGAGGGCATTGCATGCTATATTATATGGGAAGGAGCCATTCACACTCAGCACTCATGCAAGCTGTGGTGCTTAAAAAAATAATAAAATCAACTCTATATTATTTTAATTGTTTTTAAAATAGATGGATTGTAAAGCTGCCCAGTCCAAACTGCCTTTAACCCCTTGAAAAGAAGCGTAAAGGGGGGATGACATGTCCCATCACTCAGGAATATGGATTTTGAAATTTCTGTGTCTAACTTATTGAAGATTATATGCCAATATCTAAGTTTGGGAAACTTCTGACCTTTCACCATTGATGAAGGCTGTGGACAGGTCTAACATACAGTGGGATAATGGAAATAGAAGCAATGGTTTCCAGGGTAGAGGCCAGAAGTGTGGAGGCTGTGGTCATTCTTCCAGGAATGATGTACGGGCTTGATTGACCAGAAATGTCTCTGAGAAAGTGAGAGACCCAAAGAGGTCAATCCCCTCTCTTCAATGGCTCTGGCTATTTTCTTTAAATTAAAAAGAAAAATGGGACACTCTAGTCCTTTGTGTAATTTTATAGCCTAAGGAATATTTCCTAGGCTTGCTCTGCTGTATGTGCTATAAAGCACGGTGGGGTATTTAGCCCCTGAATTTTCATTTGGGTGTTTTTTTCTCCTGTTCACATTTATTTACTGTGCAATATCAATTTCTATATGTTCTGTGTTTTTCTGTTTAATTGAGAATTTTATATTAATAAACCATGGAAGCCTAATGTCAATATTTGCTAGCATCATAGGCACATGCAATGTTATACAAATGCGTTTTCTCCCTTCCCTCACCCTTCTTTCCTTCTCTTCCTCCTTCCCCCCTACTTCTCCCAGACAGTTACAACATTTCTGTATATATTTTTCCATGCTACCTTTAAAACTTTGAACACAAGGAGGTTCGCAGTCAGCTCCACATAATATCAGAGTAACCATCCATTTAAAGATGCTGCAGGACAAAATGTTCAAGGACAGCACCATAAGGGTCTGCTTGGCTCTGGGTGAATAGAGCTCCATTGTGTTTGCTCATGTGATGACTGCAGTCCTCCCCTCCCCTCCCCTCCCCTCCCCTCCCCTCTCCTCTCCTCTCCTCTCCTCTCCTCTCCTCTCCTCTCCTCTCCTCTCCTCTCCTCTCCTCTCCTCTCCTCCGTTTCTCTGCTTTAGTTTCCAGCTCTGCACCGTAGCTTATTCATGCCATTTATCTCTTCTCTGAACTTGTACAGGTTCAAAATTTCCTTTTTTGTGGAGAAGATCAAGAGGTGGGGGTCACAGGAGTGTTGTGGGCTGAACTCTTTAAGCTGGTCTACATCTATATCTCTATATCTATATCTATATATCTATATCTATATATCTATATCTATCTATATCCCAGGAAGTCAACCATATCCTGGGCTGCATCAAAGAAATGTGCAGGTTGAGGGAGGTGATTCTGCCTCTCCACTCTGCTCTCATGAGACCCACCTGGAATCCAGCTCTGGGGCCCCCAACTTAAGTACCTAAGGACATGAACCTTTCTGGAGTAAGTCCAGAAGAAGGCAAAGAAGAAGATCAGAGGGCTGGAGCACGTCTCATATGAGCACTGGCTGAGAGAGGTGGGGTTGTTCAGCCAGGAACAGAGAAGGCTCCAGGGAGACCTTGTAGCATATTCCAGTACCTAAAGGGGCTACAAGAGAGCTGGAGAAGGACTTTTTATAAGTGGTAGAACAAGGGGCAATGGGTTTAAACTGAAAGAGGGTAGGTTTAGATTGGATATTAGGAAGAAATTATTTACTTTTATGGTGGTGAGGTACTGAACAGGTTTCTCAGAGAGGTTGTGGATGCTTCATCCCTGGAAGTGTTCAAGGCCAGGCTGGATGGGGCTTTGAGCAACCAGGTGTAGTGCAACATGTCCCTGCCCATAGCAGGGGAGGTAGAACTAGATGATCTTCCAACACAAACCATTCTATGATTCTATGATTCTGTATCTGTATCCATGATGTATGTATTCTAATACATGTCAACTTCAGGTTCTTCACACTCCTAAACCTAAGGAAAATTAATGCAAGTCTGCAGTTTACAGGAAACAGGACCATCACAACTTTTCTCCGTAACTGCATGTGTCAGGCTATGCTCTTGGTGGCAGAGAGCCCTCATGGTGGGTGGGTAAGTGCTATGGTATGTAACTACAGCTAGCAAGTGTACTTTCTATCAAAAAACTTTGGGCAAGGAGCCATGTTAGATGATGGAGCTGCAGCCTCTGTCCTGGGCAGGGAGGACTGCCTCCGTGCAGCTGTGGCAAAGCTGAGGATGTCCCAGCTGAAGGGCTCATTGCTAAGCGGTGTTACAGCCCATGTAGTATCCCTGACCTTGTGGCATCCTGTGCTTTTGGCTCATGGGAATATGCAGAATGAAGCTGCACCTCATTGTCCTCTAAAAAGCCGTCCCTCACAGGGAGCCCACATTGCCACCATACAGGCAAAGGTAAAAAGACAGCTCTGACTCCTGTTCGATATTTTTCTGAATGGTGGTGAAAATGCCCCTCATCATAATCTACTCAGTAATAAAAAAATGATCATTTTTATGTCATTCAGCAGAAATGTATGGTAAATGAGATTCAAAGGATTAATGCACAAAGGAAATGTCAATGTTAATCTATAGACAGTCCCTTTAGTCCTGCTTGTCATAAATTCAGAGCAAGAGAGTTTGCAGACTGGCTTGGGAAGGATAAAATCGAAGGATTAAACAAACCATAACTCAATCTTTCAGTGCCTTGAATTCTTACTTTTGGGGGATTTTCCTCTGTAGTTTTTCTTAAAAGAACATATATCTTTAGTGAGAGACAGAAATTACAAACATTAGACCGTGAAAGTTGGGCTTTCTTATAGTCATGCTTGCACAGGCGGGCTCTAACTCAAATCAGCTGTGCTGGGTAAAAGCTGTGCTAGTATCTTTTATTGCTAACACTGAGCTACTTGGGTTACTCACTGTTGTGTCTTCTATGGGAATATAAGAAGAGACAGGCTGGCTTTGTCTCCCTTCTGACAGGGAGGCTCTGTATCTACCCATCCTCAGCAATCAGATCATAAAATTAGAGCTTCACAATTGTTGTTGGTGGGTTCGTGGTGTTATTTTGTTTTGTTTTATTTTCTTAGATGAATGTTAAATTTTTTTTGCTTCCCAGTATTCCAGCTCAGCCTGAGAGGAGGGTGTGGATCTTTGGATAATGTGAAGAACAGCTCAGGTCTGATTTTTTCTCTGGATGAAGGACTCAGTCTTACACCGGGATTCACAAGGGTGGTACTTTCTGCTTATTCATTTAGACTGCAGTCTGCCTGGTGCCAGGCCCTGCCCAACTTCTTAGCGTAGAAAATGTGCATTCAGTTGCATGTCTAATTTGTTCACAAATTTTCCATGAGTGTTGAACCAAATCACACTGCAAAGACTATGCCTAGTTATGTGCCTAACTCAGCATTTGCACACAAAATTGCCTAATGAGCATGTGCAATTATGGCAATTAGACTTGTGAATTAAGCATGCAAATACCCTAGCATTTGGGTTAGAGAGTCATAGCCCATATCACTAGAAATAGCATAACCTATTTTAGATATGATGAAAAAGCACATCCACCTTTTCCAGTGTGACCACATTCATGAAAAGAGAGCATTGTAAGACCTTTGGCTTGGGGAGGAAAGACTACAAGCTCTGGGCAGAGACCATAAGGAATCTGCAAATGAAATGAGACTTTAGGTGCCTCTGCTTCTCTGTCCCAGGTGTCTCTTGCTCATAATGAAATACCAGCATGCTCTCACTGAGCATACCTTGTCTTAATGGGGTTATTCTCATGCAGCCTCCATCAGCAGGAACTGCTGTAAAAAAAAGTGGACAACTTTCCTTCTATTAAATGCAGAACTACCCTATGCTCACACAAATGTTGCTGCTGAATTCGTTGGTTTCTAAGATAATTCCACTTCAAGGCATTCCCATCCTACTGAAGGAAGGCACTGCTGGCTGGCTGCAGCATAAATCCCAGTGTAAGGTGTGAATTTGTTTGGCAGCTGCCAGAACTGAGATTTTTGCATCAGTTATTGCTGCCTTAGTGAAATAAGGTTAACAAACAGAAGTGAGCAGGTGGTCAGAGATAAACAGGTGAGGGAGCACATTTCTGTAATAAAGAAAAGTCTTGGGAGGGAAACCATACTCCCCCCTTAAATTTCTGCTTCATTAAGGTGATTTCAAACTCGCTGGGAAATCAAGGACTTTGTAGCTGATCAGCGCAAACAAAAATAATCCAGGTGGCAAGTCTGATGAGATATGACCTTGTTCAAAATCAATAGACTGTTCCCCTTCCACCGAGCACAACCGACTCTCGAATGAGTTTACTTCAACAGAGGCATTTCCCTCACAACATTAACATTTTAATTGCTTGTGCAGGATTTTCTGGAAAATTAACCCAGCTCTGGTTGAGCACCGGGTGAGGATGCTGGGCGCAGGGCTGGGAGCGCAGGTGGTGCTGCGGGGAGCTGCAAACACATACTGCCACCTAAAGGAAAGAAACCTGCATGGAAACCGCGGAAAGCTGCTCCCTTCAACTCTCTGTCAGAGCTGGTTAAAACAAAGAGGCTTAATTTGCTCTTCGCAGCCTGCCTCCCTGATGCCTTCCAAAGGGTTGTCTCCCTAGCAGAGCAGGGCAAGTCCATCAGCATCACGTACTCTCTGCTGCAGGACCAGTAACACAGTGGTCACACACCTGGCAGTGGGCACGGGGTAACTTCTCAAGTTGTCCCAACTTCGTGTGCCTATGGAGTCTTGTGGCAGGGTCACAGATTAGGTGCAACCAGGTCTTGTGCCAGGGGAGATGCCCGAGGAGGGGTCCGCCAGGGAGCAAAACCCCACCTGTGCTGAGGCACAGGCTGTGGCACTGCTCCCACTCCTGCTGCCAGGTCCTGCGGGGCAGGGCCAGCTGGGAACAGGAAGACAGCTCAGGCTGATATATCAGTAATGGATGGATGGGGAGGGTGGGTGGCAGCCTAGTAGGTGGTCTTCAGATCATGTCTGATTTTACTTCATTATCTAATGTAGATTGAATAAATGCCAAGGGGACAGGACTGAGATCCGCTCAGCCCGGCTGAATATCTTAACTCCTACTACTGAAGAGACAGGCTTCTTTTGAACAGGTTTTTTTCTTGCTTCATTCCTGGCTGCATAGAGGAGGCAGGCAGAAGAAACTATTTACAGAGAATATATTCCCACGGAGTATTCCCAATCCATTTATGAGCAAAGCCTGTGAAAATAAAGGAATGGGGTGGGGGAGGGGAAGGAAATCTTCCCCTTGCCTTCTGTAAGCTTGTGGAGCATAAAGGAAAGGACCTCTTTCAAACACATATAGCTAACGCTGAGCCACAGAGCTGTGTCCTCGAGGTGTGGCTAACATGTCAGCCCACAGGGCTGAGCAGGCTCTGTGCCAAATCACCAGCAATAAAAAAGAGTGAGTTTGGGAACTTTTTGTGGTTTGGAGTGCTGTCCAATTTCCCAGCGAGGGGCTGCCAGAATCACATTAACACCTTGACTGCCAGTGAGGTGGGGCTCTCAAAGGCTGAGCCAGTGAGTGAAGGCTGAAGGGGTGTGGAGGTGCATGTAGCTGCACACTAAAAAGCAGCCTATGCAGGAGTGGGCTGAGGTGAGGGGAGCCTGTGCTCACAGAAGCCTTTTTGGTGTTTCAAAGGCAAAGTTTTGGTGTTTTGGGGCACTTTTGCAGAGCAGTAGTGTTTCCTTCAGTGCATGCCCATAGACAGCCATACACACACAGTGCCTCCTGCCTAAGGTCTGCCTGCAGTGTTTTCCCTGATGTCTGACTTCAAGTAATGGGTTGCACCCAAGTGCTTGGCATCACACATGGCTATCCTGGGAGGAATGATGTCTCAGAGAGACAGGAGGTTATGCACAGAAAGCAACGCCCCACTGAGCAGTCATAACCAGCACATTCCTGGGATTCCTGCAGGGCCAGCCCCAATCTGCAACTCAGAGCTCACCCGGTGAGAGCACTTCTGGTCTGGTGGGACACTGGGCCACTGCTCTTCGAGGTCAAGCTGTTACCAGTTCACAGCTCCAGGAAAGCTCTCCAGGAAGGCTGCAAGGTCACTGTCAGGCAGAATGGATATTGGTTTATCTTATGTGAGTTATTTTCTTTTTAAAACTGGTCATGATCTCAGTGTCCCTACTGAGTGTGACCATGGAGCAGGTTTAGGATGTATCTTTCTTGTTTGTGCTGTTCTACATTGTAGCTTACAGCCTTGGTTGGAGTACAGAAAGTGCTTGCTGGGAAGTAAGTTTCTCAGACAGAAGGAACATTAATGTGACTTTTCTTCATAGAGAACTTTAATTTTATTTGTGGTGAGTTCTTCACAATGATGTGTCTGTGTTTGAGGTATTTTTAATACTACCTTAGGATCTTTTTAATTAAATACATTTTTTCCTTTTGATGTCCATGTGATTTTGTAAGCCAATGAACATCTGTGTTCAGATGGGGTTTTCAATCCCATGCAATATCTGCATTTGCAGTGCAAGGCACTAGCATCTTGCTCTCTTCCATCTCTAGTATTGCTTAATGGGTTAGAGGTAAATGCAACAGGGTAGGAATGAAAAGAGGGATTCTCAAATGGGTTAGGGTACTGTAAAGCGCTGTTTTAAAACTTGAATATAGCTTCTCATTAATTAACACTACAGTTGTATGGACACGGTCATAATAAGTGCTGGAAGGAACAGTGGGGAAAGCAGCTGATGATACTTCAAATAGATTTCTGTTTAGACTTGAACAAAAAGCTGTTTACTCCTCTGTGTCTTAATTTTTACGTCTGATTAGAGACGTTGTGATTAAAGCTGAATGTGATGAAGCATTTTCAATTCAGTTACTGGAGAAGTTGGTTCTGGCCAAAAGGACTAAAGGAATATTCCATAGCTGTTCCTCCCTAGGAGCCAAGGAAGCCAAGTTGTCCATTTCTAAAAGACAGAGAAAGGATTTATTTGAAATTTATATCTATTAATTTCATGTTATGTACAAATTACCTTACTATATTATTCTATTGAATTTTTGAATATCACCCATATATCCCGTAGGTATTAAAGCATTTTAATATCATGCCTTAACATTTTTTACATGAATTCAGTGAACTAGATTTCCATTTGTTAATTAAATGTTTCAGCTTTTTCAGAGCTAAATGCTTTTGCAAAGTTACAGGAAATTTCCTTTCTGCCCTTTACCTGCTTATTTTGAAAATATTGGATCCCCCTTTGCTGCTGTTTCTGCCCTTGCACTGTGGCTAGGGCCAAGGATTAGGTGCTCTTGGTGTGTTTTGGGGGCTGTGACAAAGTGCTGCCAATGAATGTCCGTAAGGCAGAGTCAGTGCTTGCATGGCATTACCTGCAACTATTATCCGAGTAATGGCTCGGGATGGCCCCTTTACACGCCAGCCACCATCCAGCTTCTCTGCCATTGCCTCTCTGTGTTGGATCTGGCTGAGCAGAAGTTAGCATTCCCCCAGCAGCCCTCACAGAGCTGTGCTTTGCATTGGTATCTAGGAAGTGGTGATAACACAGCAGTGTTTTGGCTACTGCTGAGCAGCGCTCACACAGCACCAAGGCTGTCTCTTCAAGACTCTACTCTCACCAGTAGGCTGGGGAAGGGCAAGATCTTGGGATCAGCTGACCCAAACTGACCAAAGGGATATTCCATACCATATGGTGTCAGATATAAAAACTAAGAGGATGGAGGAAGGGAGGGTATTTGTCATTGCAGTGTTTGTCTTGTGGAGAAACCACTCTGTGTACTGAAGTCCCGCTTCCTGGGAAGAAGGTGGACATCATCTGCTGATGGGCACTAGAGAATAAATCTTTTGTTTTCCTTCATTTCCATACACGACCTTTGTTTTTGCTTTTATTAAACTGCCTTTATCTTGACCCACAGGGGTTTTTTTCCATCTTATTTTCTCCCCTGCCCTGTGCTCCTGAGGAGAGAGGGTAGGGTAGCTTGGTGGGCACCCAGCATCCAGCCAAGGCCAACCCACCACAGTCCTTGTTGGTGCTCAAGGTGAGGCACAACACAGTGGCAGTTTTTTATTTAGTGTGCTACAGCTGCAGTAGTTGTGAAGTGGAAAACACCTGCACAGGCCATGGAGTTTGTTGACTGCACTGCTTATCTCTATTTTGCTGGCTTGGGAACATGTTAATACAAGAAACAGCTCTGTGTTTTGCCCTGGCATTGCTGGCCTTGCTGTGCTGGGGGAGCTATCTTGTGGAGATCATGAGGGAATACATCCCCCTCCTCCTATCCGGGGTTGATGTGAACGGTTTTATTATGAGGTTCCTGAGGTTCTTGTTCACCCTTGTGAGCTCTCGAATACTGCTAACAAACACTGTAGCAGAGTATGTAGTTTGTGGAATCTGGTATCATCCCAGTGCGAGAGAAGAAAACTTTTAGGTCAGGAGAGACAAAAATGTGTCTGGAGGCAACAGATCCCTGGGTGACAAGGTGTGTGAAAGGATTTGGGCAGGTTCCTAGAATGATTATTATGTCCCATAGCCTGGGACTTCACACCTGAACATGAAAGTAACCCCGACAAACTGGTGTGTCACCTGACAGAAGAGTGCTTTGCCTATCCCGGTAAAAACCAGTTCCCATCACTGTACTGGTGCCTGGCCTGTGCCTACTGAGCCACAGTTCAGTACTCTTAGAGGACTGTGGTTGAGACAGAGACCCAAACACTTCAGTCATTGCTCCAGCAGTAAAAAAGAAACAGTGGATAAGGAAAACAACAGGTCCGTATCATCTATTAGTAAGGGAGGAGAAGGAAGAGGAAAAGTTTGATCAAGAAGCTGATCCTTCAACAAAGAAAGAGTGAGAGAATTCAGGCAGAAAGTAGTAAATACCTGGTCCCTGACCACAGAATTTCAAGACATGTGGAAGACATTTTTCTTCCAGAGCAACTGGAAGCCCTACTTCCTGGGAACTGTCTGGGCATCACCTGCTGGTAGGAAGTAGAGAATAAATATTTTGTTTCCTTTGCTTCTGTGCATAGCCTTTGCTTTTGCTTTATTAAACTGTCTTTATCTTGACTCAAGTGTTTTTCTCTATCTTATTTTCTACCCACCCTGCCCTGCCCAGCTGATAAGAGTGGCATGTGAGTACCTGGCATCCAGCCAAGGTCAACCCACCACATTTCCCCAGGGTAAGTCATTGGCAAGTTCAGGAAAATAGTTTAGAAATACAGGGCTCACTATGACTTTGCCTAAGCCCACTCACATCATTATGAGTGTCTTGTGGGGGGCACTGTGGGGGAGCAGGACTAACAAACAGCTTCAGCCCTTCTCCAAGCAGGTGATGTCCGCAGGAGCAGATCCAGGACATCTGCTGGGTGACAAATGATGTTGTGTGGGTGCCGTAGCCACCCGGGAGCCAGTGAAGGTCTCCTCGCCCTACGCACTTTGATGATGTTGGTTCCACCTTGTGAATTCTGTGGAGTGACTTTGATGGGCCCTGGCAGAGTGGAGAACCAGCCACAGCCTGCATTTTCCTCACTTAGCATAATCAGTCCACAGCCATGCCTAGATGGCCTAGAGCTGGAAGGCTGCATAAGAGTACCACATACAGCCCAGGAGAAAACTTGTCTTGGAGAATGGGAAAGGCAGGCTCAGGGGAATATGTATCTGTGATTAATCTGTTCAGCCACTGGGTGCCAATGTTGGCTCATATTTGATAATCGGACACGTTTTTCTATGGGAAGAGGAATTTTTAAAATCTAAAGGAAAATGCTGTAGTTTTGAGAGGCTGCAGAGCTTGAAAAATATCCCTGAGAGCATGTGAATTTTTCTTCAAACAGATCTGGAAATGGAGTTCCAGGAAGATGTCCATGAGGGGTGGGGAGACAGCAGACCCCTGGGTTAACAAAAGAAGGAGAGGGACCCTTAATGAAATGGGCTTGCTGAGAATTATGAATCTGTGAGCCTATGTCATGTAGTGATTAATGATGAACCACTGTTTTAACTTTGGATCAAATAATGGGTTGCCTCTGAAAAGCTTCATTAATCACTGTTAGAAATAGGCCTGCCAATTCATTACTTCAGGGCAGACATGAGCTGAACAGTTCAGCAAATTTCAGGATTGAGTGACTCTAGGCAGGGGATGGTTAAAAAGAAAGCAGGGGTCTAATCTGTGTTTCAATGCATTGGGATTTATGAGTGAAGAATATCCTCTCACTGGCAGTTCCCTCTTCTTCCCCTCCTCTCCCACAAAATCTTTTTGATGATTGTGATCTAGGCACAATGGACAGAAAAAACATGGCATTCAGGGCCTAGGCTGGGCTGGATTCTTCTCCCAGGTACCCAGATGTGACTCTGATCCAAATCACTAGGAATCATATTGTATGTCTCGGGGCAGAGCCTGGCTGTCCTCAGCTGCTGTTTCTCACTTTGCAGCCTTCATCTGAGACTAATGCTGTCTATTGAAGTGCAGAATGTCAACAAGAAAGATATTTGCCCCCCCTTTTAAGAAACTGCTGTCAATAGTAAGAAGCTTCTGTTCTTTTGATGTGATTCAAGATTTTTAAGCCACCTGGGATCTATTTTAATTGCTGTCCCAGGAAGCTAAAGACTGGGAAACATAAGAAAGTACAGCTGATGCTCCCTGCTTGGGAAGAGATCAACTCTTTTTCTTTAAAGTAACATCCAGATATCAGGAAAAAAGTGCACTGTGCCTCCCTGCTATTTGCACATAGTCAGTCTGGACAGGGGAAGAGAAAGAAATAGAAATTAGGGGCAGAATAAATTTATCAGACAAATTTGTTTTGCTCCCAAAACATTTGTTTTGATCAAAACAAAAACCCTTTGAAGGTGTAGCAAGTATTACCTGAGTTATTTTGGATAGAGATCTTTCCTTTACTCCTGTAAAAAAGGAAATGGCAAATTACCTGCCCTGCCCTCATCTCCATCCACCCTCAAAGCCTAAATGCTTCTGCTTTTTTTTCAGTCACTCCAACATTTACAGATTTACTTCAGCTACAATTTACTGTAAATTTCTCAAAGTTCATACTCAACGATTTTTCAGTTTCTTCTTTTTGAAACATTAACCCAAAATGATCATTTACATTATTTTGGTTTCCTGAGAATATGAGTACTTTTATTCAGGACTGACCTAACTTCCTTGAAAAAAACAAAAAAGTCATTTATTCGCACAGCTGGAGATAGAGAGGGAAAAACATCTGGATATGAGAAGGGAGAGAAAATGTGCATTGGAAGGGAAAAAAACAGTAAAAGGACAAAAGGTTATAAGGAGAAAAAGAAAAAGGATTGATATGGGGGTTGGAGTGTGTATCCAGGGATTATGTGAAGAGGGCTGTAGAAAGTGGACCTTGAAAGGGAAATGTAAATATGGTGATGGAAAGGAGGAGGAGAAAACTAAGATGAAACCAAGAAAAGATAGGGGAAAAATTAAATGGAATAAAATAAACAAATGGAAAGCAAAAATAATGAGAAAATCTTACACTGGAATGAAACAAAAGGGCGGCTAAAAAGAAAATGTAGTCTAAGACAAACAAAGTTAAGAAAACTGATGAGAGTAAGAGATATGCTGAAAAGGACCTACAAATTGAAAAATCCTGGAGAAATTTATTGATTTATTGCAGAAAGGGAAAACAACATCCTTTTTGAATCTTGACCACTTGTCACCCAGCCCCAGCTGCAGTGAACACGCCAGCAGAGCAGCCCTTAGCCTCGAGACTGCAGTGTCCCCACTGCCAAATCCACAAAATCCATGTGTGGGACACAACAAGACTAGGGGAGAGCAGGAAGTAACATGTCAGCACCTGGGACCTGTGTTAATTCGGTGCATCAGCACCTTGGCTTCTACCAGCTCATTGTTTCCAGATGGTGCCTGAGCTGAGCCGGTATTTAAGGCATTTAAGGTCGCCTTCCTTCAGATTTCCAGGGGGCAGTACTCTCAAGTATGCAGAGCTCAGTGACAAACTCTTTGGCATGTTGCAGCACTGACAACTGCTTGGCAAAAAATGAGATGGCCATTGAGCAAAATGGTCTGGTTTTTACTAACTCACCAACACCTCCTCCCATGCGGTGTGGGGAAGGAAGGGCACTGGTTTGTCCTGGGCTCCCCAGCCCTTGGGGAAGGGAGATGCGTGCTGGGTCTGTTTACCAGCCCCTCATGAGCAGTGTCAGAGTTCCCTGTGCTCTGGGGTCAACCTCAGCTTTAACCTGCAGGGACAAGGCTGGGGGCTGAGCCAGCCTTCCCTCCTCATTCACCCTGGGGTGCAGGCAGCTAACAAGCCATTCTCTAGGGCATATGGAGGTGGAGGGATTTCATACCTGCCCTCTGAGCTCCTGGTTGAGGTGGCAGCTGGGCACTTTCAAATGAATTAGCCTCAGGACATTCCTGCATGTCTCCCCAGGATATGGGAACAATCTAGATTAATAGCTTAGCACTTTGAACTGACTCAGAGCCCACAGCAATGAGGCAGGGGCCACTCCAAAACCTGGTCTCTGCCCTGTGGTCTGGAGTTGCATGTATGGCAGCAACTATTTCAGCAGCTTTTAATATTTCTCACTCCACCACCACACACATTTAATCTGCTTGGCTGAAATTGTAAAGCCTTTTTTAAAATTCATTTTTATCTTTTATTTTCAGGATTGCTTTATGATTGCTTCTAGACATAAAACATTGAAAGCTTGAAAGAAAAATCAGATTTTAGGTGATATGAAAAAGAGACTGGAAGTAATAAGCACTGCTTCATAATGGGGTGACTTGTTCCTGTTGGCTTACTGTAAATAATCCAAGTTGACCAGTGTTGTGATTCGGTGTCAGATCCCAGCTCTGCTGAATCAAATGCCATGATATCATTAAAACATCAGACAGAAAAATGAAACCAATGATCTGTCTCTTCTCTCATATTTAGTTTCACTATTAGTCATTGATTACAACTCTGCCCTGATCAAAGTATTTTTTTATTAATTTCAGTGTATCCCAAATTGTTCATAGACTTTAAAGGTAGTACTATTTCTTTCTACTGTCTCAGATAAGGGACAATCAGGCAGAGGTCTAAATTCTTAAAGCTATACCTTCGAGACCATATTGCCCGTATTGAGGGCAATATGGTCTCAAAGAGAATGAGAAACCTATATTTAGCCCTTAGCATTTAAAGTTTAGTCAAACATGAATAATTTTGATTTCCAGACAAAACTGGATCACTAACATATCTCAATTGTCTGATATTTTAGAGAAGAAATACAATTATAAACAAAGAATTTGGTAGTTCTTCCTTGAAACTTGTGTTACAATTAAAGCTTTTGGGCATAAGCATTAATGCATACATGATCAGATCGCTCCAGTTGTAATGGTCAAACTGTCAAAAAATGCTGACATGCTGATAGAGGCATGTATTTCCATTTAGCATTCAGACTTTCAAAGTAACATCTCCATTGTCTTTAAGGACAGCATCTGGGAAGTCTTCCCCTAGCACATGCAATCAATAATAGCATTGTGAAAATGTGATATAACCCTTTCATTTGTATTAGGTTTGCTTGGCAAGGCTGGGGGCAGGAGGGGCATTTAATGGGTGGCTTCCATGAGAAGCTGCTGGAAGCTTCTGCCATGTCTGCTAGAGCCAATGCCAGCTGGATCCAAGATGGACCCATCACTGGTCCAGGTCGAGCCCAAGAGCAGTGGTGGAAAGGCCTCTGGGATAATGTATTTAAGAATGGCAGAAAAAAACTGGTGTGCAACAGCAGCCAGAGAGAGAAGTGAGCAAATGTCAAACAGCTCTGCAGACCCCCCAGGTCGGTGAAGAAGAAGGAGGAGGAGGAGGTGCTCCAAGCACTGGAGCAGAGATTCCCCTGAAGTCCATGGTGAAGACCACATTGAGGCAGGATGTGCCCTGCAGCCCATGGTCCATGGTGCAGCGGATTTCCACCTGCAGCCTGTGGAGGACCCCAGGCTAGAGTGGGCAGATGTGCTTGAAGGAGGCTGTGACCCTGTGGGGAGCCCACACTGGATCAGGTTCCTGGCAGGACCTGTGACCCCACAAAGAAGAGCCCACACCAGAGCTGGTGCACAGGGTGCATAGGCAGCTGGGTCCCTTGTTTCTCCTCAGCTTCTCCTCAGGGTGGTACCAGGAGGAAGTGCAGCGTGTCCGCCACCAGCTGCTGTGTCCTGCAGGTGCAAACCAGCTCCACATAGAGCAGAGACCTTTGACGGTAGCTCCCCTGCAGTGCTCTGCTCCAGGTGAAAGGTGTGCCCACAGAGAGGCTTCAGGGCCACAAGCAGGTGTTAGACAGCATCATCCTTAAGACAATTCCAGATGTTGATGGCTCTGATCACCCTGATGTGATCTACCTTTCATTGTTTTTTTAGCTGGAAGAGAACCTGCAATGTTACTGATAATACACGAAACTTTTATATGACTGAGATCATACGATGAAACTTCGAAAATACACAACACATAATTTCTGCCCTGTTGCCATGTACAGGTGACTGAGCAATACCAGAGCAGAGTGGGCAGAGAGCTGGGTGTTTCCAAACCAGAGGCCTGTGAGCTGCATACTGCAGTATCTACAGAACCCGCTCATGGGTCCTCTCTACTACGACTCCTTGAGAGTTTGTGAACGTGCAGCTGTGATGCTGTAACACCAGAGCACACAGCTTTAAAAAGTGAGAAAAAGATACCCATTTACCTAAGGTTGACTTCCTTACTGGAACAAAGAGAATATTTATTAGTGCTTGGAACGTAAAAAGAAAAATGAACAGTCCACAACAACACGCATTAGTCATTACCTAATCATATAAAACCCACCTCATTTACTTTGCTGTAGGAGGCCTTACAAGTAAGTGAGAGCAGTGTCAAATTCAGTGATTTTAGCAAATTTGTTGATGTTGATTCTCATATCACTTTAAGAAAACAAGATTTCCATGTAAGTTGCATAAACATGTAAGTTGCATAAAGCAGATACAACATTGCCCAGAAATCACAGCATTTACAATTTAGTTAGTTTAGTGAGCAATTCCCTGGCAAAATCCAAAGGTATATAGAGTTTAATTCTGCAAGGGTCTGGTATTATTCAGTATTTTCCTCAACAGTTTGAGTGATCCATAAGGAATAATATACTGGTTTTTAAACTTTCAGATAATGTTATGATGAGAAGCATTTGGGGAAGAAAGAAAATGACTGGAAAATTTGCCTTAATAGTTTGGAAAAAAGAGGTGAAAATGGAATCACAGAATCACAGATTATGCTGAATTGGAAGGGACTCACAAAGATCATAGAGTCCAACTCTTGGCCCTTCACAGCACCATCCCCAAGCATCACACCATGTGCCTGAAAGCACTGTCCAAGTGCTTCTTGGGCCCTGTCAGGATGGTGCTGTGACCACTTCACTGGGAGCCTGTTCCAGTGCCCAACCACCCTCTGGGTGAAGAACCTTTTTCTAATATCCAACCTAAAGCTCCTCAACACCACTTCTGGCCATTCCTTTGGGTCCTGTCACTGTGCACTACAAAGAAGATATTTGATACCTGCCCCTCTTCTTCCTATCATGGGGACATTGTAGACTGAGATAAGGTCAATAAAAGCAATAGAAAAAAGAAGTACAAAATACTGCAATTAGACTGAAGTAGTTTAAAAGACGTGTATTGACTAAGATTAGGTACCTTAACCTTGACTGGTTAAGAATCACTTCTCCAGAAAAGGGCCTGAGGTTTGTGAGATGACTGTGGTTCAACACTGGTGTGTTATCCCAGAAAAGACAAGTACACACTGGAAACTAGAGAGAAAATCTGCAGGATGTAGGACATATGATTTTTATCTGTACTAAGACCTCAGCTAGAGCTCTGTGTCCAGATTCAAGTATCACATTGCAAGGGAGATCTGGGCTAAATGGAGAGATCTCAGAGAAGAGTGAGAAGAATGGTCAGAAGTCTGTGAGACATGGAAGACAAAGTGACGTGAGGATGATAGCCTAAGAAGAGAAGATGATGAGAGGAGGGAAAGAAAACAGACAACACATTATAGAAGTTTTGAAGATATAAAAAACTGGTGCAAAAGAGGAAAGAAAAATCTGTTCTTCATCTCAAAGGAAGGTTAGGGAGAAGTAGAGTGCCTTAATACAGTAAGGAAGCTTTAGGTTAGATTTCAGGGAAACTGTTATTTTGCTGAAGCCCAAGAACAGATTTCCTGGTCGTGGAGTATGCATCACTGAAAGTCTTATACAAGCAGGTAAGATGGACATCTGTCAGAAATGGCTGAGTGCTTGATTCAGTCTTGAGGCAGTACAGTAGGTAGCCACTCCGCAAGATGCTTTCCAAATTAATTTGATTTCATTTGCTTGTGGTGCTGCATTTGAAAATCAACCACCAGCAAACACCTTCTCTGTGAATTATTATAAACCTGTCAGTAATTATTACTACCTTTACTGAGCCATGAAAAATAATTTCCTCTTTAATTCAAAAAAGCAAGTGAGTGTAAAGATCATTCTTGCTTTTACTGTATCATGACTATTGATGAACATTACTGGCTAAATGTAAGCTTGACCCATCCAAAAATGCAGAAATATTTACACACAGTTTTAGAGTGTGATATTTTGATCAGTCTGTATTCTCAGTCCTCTGTGTTTAGGGTCAATGCATTCAGGGACACACAGTATTTAGCTCCTGATGACTATACAAAAGAAAATTTAAATCAGATACCATTAAATTGAGTAGACAAAATTATTTTTTAAGTAGAATAGCATATACTTGAAATTTTTAAGAGCATAACTTTGCATTTCAGTGTCAGCTGAAGTAATTTCCTGCATTCAGACAATGAAGAAATTAAGAATGTCTTAATTTTAAATATAAACTCTTGTTGCTTGAGATCAAGTGCATAATATAGGAGATATTTAAGTCCAATGAAATTTTTAGGAAGGCATTGAGGATTCATCCATTTGGAAACCCTTCTGGAAAAGAACTGCTCAAAGTATTCCTCTCAGTTGTTTTCTGCTCTTTTTTCTGTATTCATTTCTAGTCCCCAAGCATTGAGTTGTGCATAGTGATCAAAGATGTGTCCCATTTTTTGAAGAAGCTTTCCATCTTGTCTCTTGCCTGAAACTTCAGTCCTCTAGCACTAGGCTGAGGGAGGGCTCATTCTATTTCTCTTCCATGTCCTCTCAGTTGTCAATATTGTCCTTAGTCATCCAGCACTCTCCGGCAGCAATGTCCTCCTTACTTTAAATTACTCTTTGCAGATAAAATTTCTCAAGATCTAGTAAAGTCTCTGACTGGAAATCCGGTAAGGAGTTGTCCTGCTACCATTTCCCAGTTCTGGACCTTGTTACTGTAGACACTAAACCATTGTAATAAAGCATTAGTACACAGCTGTGACAAGGATGTGTTATTTACATAGCCATTAATTAACACTTCAGAAGTTTTCTTCTTTCTTGCCCTTCACTTACCCTTCCATTAAATTGCAATTACAAAAGCAGAAGCCCATGGTAGTATCATGGTTAAACAGGCAAGCCTCAAAAGTGAGGTTGCAGCCATGATTTTTATTGCAGCTCTTTAATTTGATCCAGAGTAAAGGAGATGCCAGAAGAGAATTGAAAGAAAAAATTGTTTTTCAGTCTCAAGGTTGTTTTTTGTAAAAAAAATCCCCAACACCTACTTTGGAGTTTCTAAGGATCAATTCTACATTGAAAGCAAGGTTTAACCAATCATTTCCTTGCTCAGTGTTGCTCTGCAAGCCTTTGATTAATTGATTCAGCCTTCTCCTTACTCATGTGACAAATGAATGAAGAGAAGCAAGGGATAGGGAAAAAGATCATTCTTTCTGAGAAACTGAAATGAAAGAGCAATTTTACAGTCAGAAGACAAACAAGGTTATAAGTTGGGAACAGATCATTATACAAATGCTCTTTGAAAATTATTAGTATTTGGATTGCAATTCTACTTTTATGCTATCATTAGTGACCAAAATGAAAAAAGTTACATGGATTTTTTTTTTTTTTTTTTTTGAGAAAGCTAATAATGATCCATGTTTTCTTGTGAAGAAAGGCCCAAAGAGAATATCCAAAAATAAAACAGAACACTCAAAGGCAAAAGCAAAGGACCATCATGTTAATTGGAGGTCAGATCCTGAAGCACTAAATTCATTAAAAAAATATAAGTGTTGCCTAATGGGTAACCACTGGATTAGAAGAGACTGCTTTGTTTTGCATGAATCCTTAATTCTTCATTGTACCTGTGGACAACTGCGGCAGCAAACATGTAGAGGTCTGGCATCCAGCTCCTCACTGAATGCTGAAGGGAGACGAGGATTTCAGTTTCCCAAGCAAAGGAAGGAATTGAGTTCGGCTTCATGGGAGGCACCTACAGAATCTGTGTCCAAAGTACTGACTCATACCTCCTGAAATAGTCAAGGTGCCTTACTCAGAAGAGAAGTGAAACAACACACATTCAAAACTGGGTTCAAGTAGAGATGTTGAAATTCTTCTGGGGTTTAATCTGCAGTCCTTGATCAGGCTTCACCTGAGTCTTAAACATCCAGCATTCACAGTGAAATGTCAGGACTTCTTTTTCAGGTATTGAAAGGCCGTCCTTTGTGTATTTGGAGAAAAAAAATGGCATGAATCATACTGAGAATGGAACATGAAAAATTCCTGATATTCCAGATGTATCTACACAGAGTTTTGTCTTATTTTGCCAAAGAGGAACCATTAGCCTGGAATACATCTTGTTATTTTGAACGTTTGAACTATTGCATGAATGGAAAGGCCAGTTTAAACATTAAGCCCAGTCAACTGAATAAGGCCGCTCTATTAAGAATAGGAAGGGTATTCATAGAAACATTGAATGGTTTGGGTTGGAAGGGAGCTTAAAAATTAACTAGTTCCAAAACCCCTGACATGTGCAGGGACACCTTTCACTAGACCAAGTTGCTCAAAGCACCATACAACCTGGCCTTGAGCACCTCCACGGATGAGGCAGCTACAGCTTCTCTGGGCAGCCTGTTCCAATATCTCACCACCCTACAAGTAAAGAATTTCTTCCTAAGACTCAATCTAAAGCACCTTTCAGTTTAAATCCATTCATTCTCCCTTGTCCTATCATTACATGCCCTTGTCAAAAGTTATACTGTTATACTGGAGTAACTGGAAAATTCCAGAGGATGTGATAACACAGCAGTTGACAGAGATGACCAAATCATTGACCAAGCACAGCAAGCATAGCTCTCAAAATTAAAAATATGGTAAAGTAGTGTATTTCGAATAGGAATGGAGCTGAGTGTTAGAAGGGAGGGGCTGGCTCACAACAAAGCCCAAGCCCTGTTCCCCTGACTGGAGGTGTCACAGAGCACGTGGCATGATGGCTTTTTGGGCCGGAAGTTGGCTTTTGGTCCATGACTGAGGAGCAGAGCAATGAAGAAAAGCTGAATTTGAAGCCGTGCTTCTGCACCTCGGAGGAAGCCATCAACAGAAAATGAGTTCATCATTTCTTCGCATGGTGGAACAAATGTTTTAGAAAAACCTGGACGGATACGTGAAAGGAAACATCATTGCGTTAATGTGATGCGAGAGGCTTGAAAATGAGCGAGAATGGGAAAACGAAGCGCCTCGGAAAAGTACCAGCAGAGGTCAGCACAGCCGGGAGAATGGATCAGCCGCCGCCGGGATGCTGCTGCTGCCGGAATGCTGCGGGGCCGGCGGCGCGGCCCTTCCCGCGAGGAGCTGGAGTTAGTCCTGCCAAGTACGTGAAAGGCACACTCCGTCCTCCGTTCTGGGACAAAACAGCAGCAGATACCGGTGTTTTCTTCATTCTGACCTCGTACGTGCTTTCCAAATTCAAGAAGGTGGTTTGACATAGCACTTTAGATGAGAAAAACCACCCACCTGAATATTCTCACAGCAACATAATTTCCTCTATAATTCATACAATATGGAAGAAATCACATTTGTCACTCTGTTACGACACCCATCCTGCTGCACCATTTTCTTTCACAACACTGGTTCTCACAGAACATTGTAGACACAAGAACCAGAACATCATTCATCAGACTTAATCAGTAAAACTCTCCTTCATAGAGCTGTTTCTTCCAGGAAAGCTCAGTTTCATGAATCATTTTATATCTGGATTACTTGATTGAAAGCTAGTGCAGGAAACTGGATTTCCTTAATGTAAGGTGATAGTTCACACCTGTCTCTCTGGAGCATAATGCTGGAACTTGGTTTCCTTCCAGACCAAATGATGGCAAATGCCAAAATGCCCAACAAAAAAGGAGGTCAGATGTGGAAACGTACACAGGGCTTGCTTCACATCATTCTGAAGTAGAGCAGTGCTTGTAAGAGAACTTTTGTTGTAGCAGAGTTGAGTGAACTTGAGGTTATTGAGTTATGAAATTAATTAATAACCATAGTGGTGCAAAGCTTAAAGTAGTGCCAGTGATACCATGCCAGTGATTTCCTGGCTGAAAAGAACTGCAACTGATTGAGTGCTTTGATCAAAATGATGTCTATCCTTTTCCAGATCCAAAGAGGCTGGGTTTCTCTAATATCCAATATTTGCACTATCGATCGAAACTTAGATTTGTGTTTCTCCAAAACAGAGTATGAGACACAGGGATTTTTCATGGTGTACGTTGTATGAGGCTAGGATTTTCTGAAGAACTGATAAGAACATCCAAGTGAAATTGTACTTCATCCCAGTAGACATAACTATAGAACTGAGTTACTTTACAGTGATGAGTATCATCACCAGTGTCTCATGTAAAGACAGGAAAGAGAATGAACTCTGTGCAAAGGCACCTGGGGCAACTTTGTACCTGCTGCCAAACCAGCGTGGCACGATGCAGCACTGGAAAGAGGTACTGACATGGGCCTGGAAGCTGTAGGGCTATTTTAACTGTGTTTTCCATCTCATTTGATGTTAACCAGCCCACAGCAGTATTATTTAGGCATGTGACATCTACATGACCAAATTGCTTGCTATTCCAGAATTTGTGCTTATATGGCACAAGCTTAGATAACTTTGGTGTCCACTGTATTGCACAGTATGGGCATCTTCCTCACTTGAGTCCCCAGGGAACAGAATTTACCAGCATCTATAGAAATACAATTTTTTATAATGTTGAGGTAGCTGCAAAATGGATATGGGGCTCAATTTTGTGCACCATCTTTTAACTCAGAGGATTTGTTTAGACTAACATGAAATGAAAGACTACATGCTATTATTTTAAATATTGGTCAGCCTGAAACACCCAGTGGAGAGATATCTAGGAGCAGAAACTGAAAGATATTTGTAAAGTCTGTCCTCAGCATGCATGGAGAAGTTTGAGTGGAAGTCCTATGGGAGCAGGGCTTCCACAGATACATAGTCAAAGGGCTGGGTCAGACCAGCAGATCACCATCTGAGTTGTAACCACAAAAATTTATCCAAAAGCTTTTACTCTAGGCTAAATCCATAATAAACTCTAGCAACAGTGAGATCCTGGCTATTATCCAGACACAGAAGTGGTTTTGGACTGCTGAACGTTTACCATTCTTCCTCAGTTTTCCGACAAAAATTCCATTATTCAAGGTAATTGTTGGCAGACCCAGAGAGTGGAGGTCACAACAGCTGAAAGCGAGTTACAATGCCCTTCTGTGTGTAAAATGCATCACTTGTGTGGAAAGGAACACATGGAGCTGGATTTTTCTAATGCCAGTTGATGTTTAAGGACTTAATTCCCTGATAGGAGTTGAACAAAGCAAATTGCATTTTGAAGAAGCCATTTAAGTTTGAGACAAGAAAAAGTAATGCAGCCTATCTCCATTAGCTTTCTTTTTGTCTAAAATCAGTAATATGCAGTGGGTTTTTTTCTGGATAAACAGAACATAAAGAGAATATAAACAGAATCCTTATTTGTTTAATAATTTAAAACTTCCTAAATGACAGAGATGATGAATAAGACTGAGGGCTGCAGAGAACACCTGTTATATAGTGGTAGGGCTCCCTCCTAACTTAAGAAAAAATATGACATTTTTGGATATCCAAGAAAACTGTTACTGTGCAGCAAAATGGTTAATAAAGTTATTTCCCCCTCTGTTTTTTAGCTTGCATGGGACTGGCATACTTGTTAGAGGTTGCCTGTGAAACGCTATTAACTGATATAAATGGTAGAGCAACCTCGTATTTTTCTGATAACTACTAATGAATGTAGCTGGGTTTTATTGTAGTACAAAACCCTTGGAACTTCTTAATACATAGAAAGGCTTAAGAATGAGTACCTCTGAGCACAGAGAAACACAGCATCATTTGTGACTATACAACTAAAAAAGGTGTCTGTGTATTCCCATTATGTCCGAAAATGAAAAACCCAATCTCATATATCAAATGGAGTCAAGGATACTGCTTGACATGGATTAGTTTATATTAAAGAAATGTAGCACCATGCATCAGGGAACATTAGTGAAACCTGACCTCATCCATCACTGGCTCTCAGGGAAGTGTAGCCATATCCATTTGTTTCATGAAAATTCAGACCTGAGCATCCGTTTACATTGGGTGCTCCTTGCACTGCATCATATTACACTAGACAGAAACTCAGTAAGATAAGTCATTATAATTTACTCCTGCTAAATCAACACAACTGTCACTTACCACTCAGGCACTCTCGTTACACAAACTAATGCCAACAAAACCCCCTCAAACCTCAAAACCACAAAATAGCTGTCAGTCAGGACATATTTATGAGGCACAGCCTTGGATCTCACCAGCATTTCTCACCAGGGAATATCACACAGGCTGAGTGTGTTTCTGATGGTGCCAATGCAGTGACATGGAATGACAATGCCAAAGAGCTGAACTTTCTCCCCTTAAGCACACCCCCTGGCTCAAACCCATCACTGTGAGAACCGGACTCAGTTGTGTTCACATGGGCATGTCTCATTTAATTTTAAATCTTCAGAGTCCTGGCAGGGAGGGCATTGGACTCATGGATCTGCAACCTGCCAGGGCTGCAACTGGAGGCCATAGAGGGTGTCTTAGTGTCTCTAAAATGATACTGTAATTAGTCAGTTAAGTCCCACCACTGATGTCTTTCCTGATTTCAGAGCTCAATCTGCTCTTTTCTGAGCAAAGGGCAAACAGATTAACAACACAAACTGGTTGTCTTGGGTAGAAAAAAATAGTGATGCTGGTATTAGTGTTAAAACATGTGTCAGTCTTGGAAAAGTACAGGGTCAAATATCAAGGAAATACATGGGAAGTTTTATTCCAGAGTTTCTCATGTGAATTATATTTTTGGATCATGGCACTTTCTAATTCCCAACTTGCAGGTCTTTTTTCAAAAATCCATTCTTACCAGAACAGGCAGGGAGGGTGAGGGCCAGAGAGACAGTCTCCTTGGGTTCCTGTTGTGAAAGGAGCTTGGATTTTCATAGTACGATACATCCTGCTATGTAAATCATGCGCCTCAAGTTTTACCTCTGGGCCTTCTGGAATCTCTTTCTGTCCCTGAGTCAAGTAACTCAGCTTCAATCATCAAGGTTCCTCAGAGAAAATTATAATAGGGCATTATTTTATAATTAAGAATGGAAATTCAGTCTCCCAAATGGTCATGAAATTAATCCCTTTTCATCTAGCATTTTCAGAATGAGAAACCTAGTCTAATGCATCTCTTGACAGTAGCAACAAAATCATCATCCATCACTTTCCACCAGGGAAGTCCCTTCATTTGCTTCATTTTCAGTCTGGGAATACCATCTTCACACAAATGAATGAACACCATAAAAACAGCCCTTCAGATAAATTGCCTCCTGGGGGTATATATCTTTAGATACTGCATTGCGTTCACATATTAATATTATATGCATTGCCTTTCCCATAAGATGAATAAAGTCTCCCTACAGCAGAAATCACCCTCTATATACTCACTTAAGGATCAGGATAAACCTGCTACATTACCTTTAGTATGGGAATTCTGATTGCAAACCAGGAAAACACCAGAGGAAAGGAAAATCTGCTTTATGGTACTGAAAAGTAAATGTAGTGGAATGTGCAGTTGATAGCCCACATAGGCAAATAGCTACTGTAACAACCCTGCACAAACACTAAACATGCAATCCATTCTAAAGAACCTTAATGTTGTCTCCATATGTTGAGTAAAATGATGCAGTGATAAATGATATCGAGGTTGGGAACCTTTGTAGAGAAAGAAAATCAAATTCACTGCTTTAATTCAGCAAAGAAATTTTGCCCTGTGTTTATGTTTGTAGGGGAAAAACACCCAGCCTTTTACTTAGCTAATGTTTGTTTTTGCATTCTAGGAAGAATATCAGTAAGATCTTGGAAAATAAAGCATATGACTGTTCCTTCAAACAACAGAAGATACAGATTGCTGTAACTGGGTGTCAGATAGTCTTGGAAATATTTTTAAGGGAAAAATGTGGATGAGGCTCAAGACAATTATATCTTATTAAATTGTAAGCATTGCTTAATACAGTGTTGTCAATTAAGGGAGTTTGGTCGTAGCTGTATGACAATTTCTGCAAAAATAAAAGATTTTCAGGCTTAAATTTTATGTTGAAGAAATTTAACATCATTCATCTTAGAGAAAAGCAAGAGCATGTAGAAGCTGATATTCAAACCTCGGGAAGACCTTGATCACATCAGCAATAGGGCTTCACAGCTGCCATGATTGCCTGTAATAGATGGATCAACATGGTCCTGGACAAAATCAGAGGGGGAAATATATTGTAAATGGAAGGAACATTGTATTGGTGTAAAAAATTATTTTTCTCTCATTCATCATTCTATTTAATTAAATGCATTTTATTGAGCACATATACTGCATTGAATAAAAGAGACTCCAGTGGGACAATTTCCCACACTTTAAAGAGAAAACCAGCATACAGTCAAAAATGTATCTCTCTAAAAAGGGACAAACTTCTTATGGGTCTATGGGAGTTTTGATGCTTGAGTCTCACTGCTTGGTTCAATAGTTGTAGTTGAGCTCTGTCAGTCTATGGGGTGTGACATTCATCTCTTACACCCTTATAATCAGAATGCAAAACAGACATTTGCTTCAGCTGTGGTTTACATAGGCAGATACCAGGATATATTTCACTTCACACTGAGGGAAGCTGTTTTCATCCATTAGCAGGAAATTCAGCAGGAGAGGTTATATCCCAGTACGATATGGGTGGGCTGGCCCCTGGCTCCTGCAGATGAAGTGCAGGATTGGGGTGGATTCTCAAGAATCCAATCCCTCCATCAGATGGTAATTTTGCACTGAAGGTCAGTACAGATTTGGTAGATTGCATTCTTTTTAAAATCAAAAATACAAAAAAAAAATTAATAGTCTCCACTCCTGTACAGAAAACTGTCCTCATGTACTGAGAAACAAAAGTGCCTCTTCAAAGCCTTTAAGCAAAGCATTGCAGGAACCAGCAATAAAACATGGCATCCCCGAATAACTTGGATCATGACAATGCTCTTTGATCTCTCTTGCCTAAATACGTATAAACAAATGAATACACCACTGATGATCTGATAACAAGCAACTCTGTGTTCAGGTTTTTCATTCCACATGTGAGAAATGGTTATAAAGTATCACAGGATCTTTGAAAAACACTAAATCTTAGTTCAATTTACATAAGGAAAATGTATCTCCATGCTTCGCTGGGTGTTAGAGGAACGCATGCATCACCATAGATGTGGAGTACTCAGCAGCTGCTTTTCATGCTCTTTATTCTGGGGAAACTTTTTTTCAGGCATCACTTTTCATTAAAGATACTTGCTCACATGTATCATGCTGCGAAATGCAGAGTGGGTATAATAAATCATATTACCAGAGGGAGATGCCACCACACATTACACTCATGAAATGCTACCTCATGACTTTGTTTAATATTGAGGAAAGGTAAATCTTTCACATCACTTAGCATCATGGGAACACAGCCTGGCAGTGAGCAACCTGGACTGGGTGAAATATTAATATTTCAAATCCTTAGCTAGAATAGCATAGGGATAAAAAGCATGTAATTGTTTAGTTACAAATCTCTCCATCTAAACAGTTAGCTGTTTCACACTCTTGGTTATCTCCACCACAGGTAGCTGATGACAGAATTTTCTAATTCTACCTTGTAATCTTGCCATGTGGGTAGGGCACAGGAAGAAGTCCTGTTGCCCAGAACACAATAACAGTTTTTTTAGCTTTCTGTTCCTATTTTCCTTCCTTCCATTCAACACTTTTATGTTTCTCTCATTAGAAAGCCCCTATGACCACATGGCCTTCTACAGTCCAGGCCAATGCTGCAGGTGATTGAGGTCCTAAGCTCTGGTTTGTGGAATGAGAACACTGCTATATTTTGGTTCCTTTGAGAGACACATGTTCCCAGAGCTCACCAAGGCTTTCTTTGTAATAATAGGAATAACAACAACAACAACAGCAACTCATGGCCTACAGGATTGACCAAAAGGATTGTGGTTGTTTAACCTAAGGGAAGAAGTAAATCATAGGGGCTAATGATAACAATCTTCCAGTACACTAAATGCTCCAGTGAAGAAGAGAATAATATGATGTCCATGTCTGCAGCAAACAGGGTATGTAACACACTGACCTTGCAGCAAGAGAAAGTGAGTATAACAGTAGGGAAATCTTTCTAGACATGAGGATAATTGCAGATGGGAAGAGTCTGCTCATGAGAAAATGTGTCTATAGTAAGACTTAAGAAAAAGCCCTGGGACATAAGATTTGGACTACATGACATCTCAAGTTTTATTTTCTAGTGATATTTTTATCTATCTTTAGAGGAATCATCACATAGTCTTCAAAAGTTCAAATTCTTTTTGCAGTATAATTTTTTGTGGCCATGTTAAACTCCTTGAAAACTTTTGAAACTCCAGAATGACCAGCAAATTTTAAGTCATCCCATAGACTCAGTGCAGTCAATATAATTCATGTACATACTCAATATCCACCTTTCCCTCCTTCCCCCCCATGATATGTGTGATGTTGCTTCCATTGTGAAGCTTCCTCATGATAGATAACAAGAGCTTTCAAAAGTGATTTCAAATGACATTTCTAGTTGTGAGATAGTCTGAAAGGACAATTTTCTGTATGGAAACTTTTCTTTTTGTTGTTGTACCTTGTAAACCAGAGTTATTTCCTGACATGTTTCCCAAACTTCACATGAACAACCAGATATTTGCAGCTAACCTGCCAGCTGCCCTGTGAGAAGGAGGCATCATGTTACTGTGCCATGCTCAGCTGTGAATTTATAATACTGTGTGTTTTGCAGACATTTTTGAGCCAGTTTCCTTTCAGAATTCCTTAATCCACAGAAATTTTCAAGGGACACAAGGTCTGGCATAACAATCTTTCCATCCACACGGTGAAGTTTGGCTGTTGGACTCAACCCATCCACTATGACCACCAGTAGTCCCTTTCAGGCAGCATGCAGCATTTACTCTTCAAGTGCTTTAGACTTCCATTGCATTTAGCCATCATTCTCTGGAGTCTACCAAGTTCTTGTGTCACTCAGGTCCTGGGCTGTGCACAGTACCAATCTCCCGTGGCATGGGGCTTGTGAAGAGACACCAAGACGTCAGGGGTTACTTACAAGAACACTTGTCAACACCACAGATGCTTCAGCATCTGCAGACCATGGAAGTGGCTTTTCTTTCTGTTGAGTACTGCAATGACTTTGCAGTGTTATCATACCCACAAATAAAATTCTTAAGCAGAATATTTAAAAACATTGTTACTTTGAGTGTTGACTACACCTGTAAAAAGCAACCTTGAAATATATCCTTAATGACACAATTTCTTTTAACTCCAACATTTGGTAGTACATTTATTCTGTTTGACTGCATTTAAAACCCCTCCAGGCTTTCACTTTAAATAACTACAGGAAGTATCTTCCTCATCTGATATTTTACACAATAAAACTTTTGAAGAAGTTAAAGCCATAATATTGGTGTATTGATGCCTGCAGCACAGCAAACTACTTTCAATAACAACTGTCAGGCTCAGTGCTGCATCAGACCTCTTGATAGTGTTTATCACTTACTTATCTTCCAAGAGATTTCCAATGAACGTGGGCAAGAATTTGCAACAAATAACTTCTTTCTTTTCTTTCCCCTGTATATCCAAAGTATCACTGACCTTCCCAATTATGACTGATTTTTTATTGGCAAAATAACAGCACAACTTGGACGTTGCTAGTTTTGACAAGGATGAATCTGCCTTTCACTGTTGGATTTTATCTCTAGGCTGGATTTTGATGTCTTGCCTATATAATAAATATATATATATATATATGTGTACTTATGCACAAATATTCTTCCATATTTGAGGATCTTTCCAGAAGTATATTTTTCTTTCTCTTTTTCTTTTCCTTTTTTATGTTGCCATTACAGATTACTTCACCCTGTTGAACAGAAATAAAGAATGCTGCACATTACTAAGAATCTATGAGTGAGTTCTACAAGGGGAATTTAGGATTGCTATCATAAATTTTTTAGAACATCATCATTAAAAGGAAAATCACTTTCACTGCTAACTGAGACCAGTGTCAAGAAAGAAAGAGACCATATGTGACAGTATGAGATTAAAGATTTTTTTTTTGGTGATCCTCCTTTATGGCTCTTGGCTGGATTTATATTATCAGAAGAGGCTTCAGCTCTTTCTCACCTCAGTGCTGCCTCTTGGTAGATCTCAGTTAGTCTTTCTGAAACCCAGGGTTATAAAGTGCAGTGGAAACTAGTCTATCACAATAATGGTGTTAGACTTCCTTGAGTCTTGGAAGGACATATAGGTCACTTACCAAGAGCATTGTCTCACAGATTAGGAAGAATCCTCAGAGAAACCAGCCTACCCACTGTTATTTGTAGGAATAGCAAGATATTTTGTGCCTTTTTCTTCCATTTCAGTCTGTGAACATTCTTACTGAAAGACAGATTATTATCAATGTCTAGATTCTATTTCTAGGCATATGACTGGAAATGTATTCAAGTGATGACTGCAAATGATCCTTGGAAAAAGTCTCAGAGTTTCCAAGAAAACTGAGGAATTGTCCAAGTCCAGCAGGTTTGGAAGAAAATATGAAGGTCAGATAACAAGATGAATGGGCCTTGTGAAGTTCTGATTCCTATCCATATTGCAATCAGCAGAGTAATTCAGGGTTTGTATTAAGGCAATAATACTGAAACCTGTCACTTGCTATCTCTGTCCCAATAAGATGCACGTGACTTATCTTAAACATTTACAGGTTACCCCCACCCTGTCCCTATCAGAGTGTCAAGAAGATCTCCCACTGACTTTTGCAGCTGCTTGGAAATAAGCCATGATGTGATACAGACACATGTGGAACAGCTGGAACAGGTGTGATGAAGAAGTACATTCTCATAGTGGCTGAAAGTTTGTGACAAACATCAGAGGAAGTTCCTCTGGTTTTATCCAGGTTGTACCTTAGCTTTGACTTTCCAGCAGCTTTTAAACCCAAAGATCAATTAATGCCCACAGGCAAGGAAGAGGACACAGAAATCATGCTCTGCAGTAACAGCACTTTACTGCCAGTAATGGATGGTTTGGTCAAGACCTGAGCCTTTTCCTAAGAGGGGCAGGTCACCAATATTCTTCAACTCTATTCCTTCGCTTACACCTACTACTTTGCATAACTTCAACCTTGCCATGAAGCTGCTGAGAGGGATTATTCAGTGAAGAAATGTTTGTTTTCCCTATGGCACACTTCAGACCTCAACAGTTATTCAGAAATACCTGATGGCCCAGATTCATGGCCACGTGGGAGATGGCCATACATGTCTGTTAATGAGTTTATGATTTCAGATTTAGTTTCCATCTCTTACCTCTCTATCTGCTGTTCATAATAATGAGCTCAGGGACCTGATTCACTGGGAGGAGGAGAGTCCCTTAACATTTTTTGCTCATTCCCACTAACAGAAGTAGTACTGGGACATAATTGTGCATGTAATCTCAGAGGCGTTTCTGCTGCATTCTTTCAAATCAGCAAAGAGCAAATTGTCAAAAATATGAGGAAGTCTCTATTTGTTGCCCACTCTGAGAGAAGCAGAATGGTCTAAAGTCAAGAAGTTTTTACATCAATCCTTTTGGGGAAACTTAAAGTAAATCTGAGACCTCTTTGAAACTACCAAGCATATTTCAAAGGAAGAGGTCAAAACCAGCAGAGAGCACAAACACACCACTGAAGTATAAATTAGACACAACTTTTGCTAAAGCTATAAAGGGGGAAACACACAGCTTTTAAAAATGGCCTTAATTACTTCTTGCTTCAGCTCAGATCACTTGCATCCCTAGAGGGAAGAATGCCTGATATAAAGAGGAGGTCTTGTTGTATTTGTAAAGATTGCCATTGTTTGGAGTGATTCAAAAGATGAAAAGGAGCCCAGTGTGAGAGAAACAAGAGAGATCACGCAGTCCAACACCACTGAAAAGGCTTAGGGAGGCAAAGATGTGATTTCTGGGCATCATGCAATTTCTGAAAAAACATCTGTTCCAATTAACCTCTTGTCCCTGAGAGTCTGAGCTCTCCATGAGGCTGAAACACAAGGTAGTTATCAAGCTGTCCCCTGGCTGACAGTCCATGAGGAGCACAGCACCAGCAGCCGACTCAGTGGGCCCTGGTAAGGTGAGAGGCAAGGCTTGCCATCTGTGGAGAAAGACAGTAAGGAAAACAACAGCAACCTCCAAATCAACAAAGTCTTCTGATGCACAAGTCATCCAGGACCATGCCTTCTTATCAGGGCTCAGTATATGTCTAGAGACTGTCTTTGAGACAAAGCAAGACTAGACTTCTTATGCCATTTAAAAAAAAAAAATGAACATCCTCCATTGTAGCAGAGAAAGGAGAAAAGCAATTGCTAAAATTATTTTTCTATCCTGAACAGTTTTTGAAATACTGCTTTCAAAATCACAAAATCCACAAGGAGGAAGACATGGCAAGCAGGAGGTAACTCTAGGTTACTCAATATTTGAGACAAAAAAGGCATTGAAACTCTACCAGCAAATATGGCAGCATATAAGAATTAAAAGAAGAAAAACCCCAACATGTCTAAGGATTCATGTAACAGGCCATGTTCAGCATTCAGGAAAACTGAGTCATCAAATAGACAGCTTCTTACAAAAAAGTAGTGAAGGGACATCTATCCCAATTCTAGTCCAGGATGTATTCCTCTCAAAATCTTTAGAGCTGCTCACATAGTTACTGGGGCAAGGTCTTTGAAAACACAAACTCTTAGTGTACAAATTCTTACTACAAAAGATCAAAAAAGGGAAACTGCAGCAGCCAGGTGTGTGTGGGAAGTTTCATGTGAATTATGAAGGTTAGTGGGAAAGAAGCCTTCCAATCTGGTGTCTTAATCCTTGAATTTATAAAATGCTATGGATACTCATTACTCACCTAGTGCTGCAGTTTCCAAACCTGAAATTTTTGTATTGCTGTTGGCTCTGAAGTTAATGGGAATTAAGGCCACACATACTGGAACAGGATTACACAATTATACAGCTTCCCATATCTTCAGAAACCAGGGCTAACCCCAGGAAATAGGTGTTCATCATAGGTAGGTAACATGGGAAAGTGTAAGTCACTTCATGACACCGAGTCCCCTGCACTGGCTGACCACCCTCTGGATGCCCTTGTTTTGTTCTCCTGTGTGCTTTATGCTTGTGTGGTTTCTGGTGTTTCATGAAGACTCATGGACTTTCCCTCAGGTGCCCTTCTTGAGTTCCTCAGGGAGGGGTTACAGGGCTTCTGTAGAGGATCATGTTGTCATTGCTGGGTGTGTTTTTTCACAATGTTTTGCTTCCAAACACTGCTATGAAAAAACATGTTTTGAAAGCTCATGATGTCGGCTCTCTGGGTGATAGGAATGCATCCCTCATGTGACTTTATTTCCTGTATTTCAATAATTGCAGCAGGAAACCAGGGCTTCTTCTTGCTGAATAACTATTCTCAGTCATGAGACTCCTTCCCTGGTGTAGTGACCAGCTCTGTTAGACAAGGAAAACCTCTATAAACTGCCCTTGTGGAGTCAGAGAGGATTTGCTGTCTCATTCCACTGATGTGTTAGGTGCGGGATCTCACTTCTGCTCTTACCCTGTGGAGATGACTAATGAGTTCCAACAGCTCTAAATAACACCTAAGCTGGTAGATCTCCTGTCTCCTTCAGCTTTGCTGCCTGGAATATGCAGCTGAGCTGCTGCCTGTGCAAACACCTCAGTCAGGACATATTAGAACGTGATCTGTCAAACCACTGTTATACAATGGAAATAATAATGTTTTATTGTGCTGCTGCAGGTGCTATTTTTGCTTTAACTGAAATGATAACTTTGCCCTGGACATGTTCCCAGGAAGAGGATGGCTGCTCTTTCAGCCTCTTACTTCAACTCATACACAAAGAAATTTTCCCCGGACCAGAGGGTTACATCTGCCCACAAAGAGCACTTGAAAACTACCTTCACTCACAACTCCATTATTGCTTTCAGTTCAGTACACACACAACCTTTTTCCCTTGGTTTTTCCCAGGAAGAGCAGAGGTGATCTTGCTACCTTCTTTGCTACAGCAACCCCAGGAAGAAGAGGATGCACATTTTAAGAACAATAGTACTTTACCATGGGGACACCTTGCCCAGTGATTAAAACAGTCATTGCAAATTCTTCCTTTTCCTGTTTTAAATCACTTTAATCTGGTTAGAGCTCTGCACCCATTCTGCTGGTTTACATCCATTGGTCGTTTTGCATCTTGTGAGTAGCAATTCTTGACATTCCCATGTGATTACTAATGAGTCACAATGAATTATTGTTGGTGTGTTAAATCACAAATCTTTCTGAAATTCAACATGTCCACTAGTAGAGATTTGGAATGGATTATGTGACTAATTTCTCTGCATGAAAATTTGAATGGACAATGTTAAATTCCTATTATTTTTAATAATTTTTTTATTATTAATGTTAATTTTACAAGGGTTAGTGAACCACTGGTTGGCAATAGACAATAGTTTATGCACCACAGAAAGCGTTCTGGGAACTGATTAGATTCTTCAGTATTGGAGTATGACAGAATCTAAGTGGAAAAAGTTTCTGCACAATGCTGAACTGTGGAAAAAATCTAGGAAGATTTTGGCACCCTGACTGACCTTAGATAGCTACAAGGTAAGTAAACAATGCATAAATCTAGTAAAAGACATCTCTCTCAGCAGTTGGTAAGAATTTTGTTACTTAGCCTGAAAAGGTTAGAGTGCCTAAATCCTACCTACATCTGAGGAGACTTGAACTTAATCGCCTCAAATCACTCCCTCCCCAGTTTCCATAGGTACTCAGTCAAATTGGCAGGGTGCAGTCTGCCCAGAAAGTGACTCTTTCTCCTTTCTTCTTGGCAACAGTGCTGTGTTTTGTGTACAGTGTGTTAATATTCACTGGAGCAGGGCTGCACATCCAGAACTTCTTCCCAGCTGAGTGCTCTAACCTCTAGACCGTGGAGTATTTCCACTGGATCCAGTTCTAGCACAAAGGCTATTTATTTGTTCAGATGGTATGCTGTTCAGATTGGTAGAATTTCAACAGAAAGACAGAGAGTCACACTTGCAGAAGTGTTGTACGGTCTGGTGATGATACCCTCTGCTTAGAAAAAAGAGACATCAGATACCTGCAGGCAAAAGAGGGAGTTAAAAACAAGTGTCCTTTGACCCATGATATCCCAGTATCTGGCTAGCCCATTATCCTCTAAACTACTTGGGCAAAAAGGACTTTCATCAGCTCTGGCTCTTCCTTTGTCATCGGTAAGACCATATCTGAGAATTCCTATCAGCCTCAGTCTGCAAGCATTACTATTGCCCTGTAACTGCTGTGACTTGGGTGTAAGTTAGGTGATTTAGCACTGAATCCTCCCACACTCTTTTTTCAAGATTTCTGGGTGTGTAATTAATTCAGCTCTGTACGTTCTGCACCTGAGATGAGCACCTAAGCATTTGGCATGGCAGTTCTATTCACCACAGTCCTCAGGCCTATTGTTGGATCTGTTTGTCACCTTCTAAATTAGGTAGTTTTCCGTGTCTAGCAGCAGTAAATGTCTGTGGCAGAAACATAGGTGCTAGGAAACTGAGAGGAATTTTTCATACTTCAGATCCAAAAAAGGCAGCTAGATGCCTGTGTCCTTTAGCGGCATTAGAGATGCTGCTTTTCAAACACCACCAAGGACTGTGCAGTACAAGAAAAGTGTCATGATTTAGGTCATTGCGAAATGTTTTTGAACAGATGTCTGATAAATACGCCCAAGGTCAGAAAGTGTGAATAAAATCACAGCATCTTTTGCTAGGTGGAGAGAAGTGAAGCTGGAACACGAGCAGTGTAGAATACAACTATATCAGAATCCCTCCATGTGAACACATAAGGATTATTCAATAGGTGTAAGGAAGAACCAGCCCTTAAAAGAAAGTAAAAAAAGCAGTCAAAAGCCACAGAGGGGACAAAGTTCCCAAATGCACTTTAAGAAAGATATCATTTTAAGTCTGTCTGATTTCTGCATTTGAGTCACACACAGGATCTGGATGCCCTTGAGCTATGACGTGGATGATTATTCTTCCTGCTGCTATCAGCACATCCAAGGTCACTTGCTTTGCTTCATCTCAGCTGGGTCAGGAAGGCATTGCTGACTCACAATGCTTCAAGAAAAGACCATGGGAAGGGGAGTGTGTGGGGATTAGGGGCAGGTGAAGTCATGGAATCCATTATAGCAGCTACAAGGCTCTTCAGTGAATGGCCAGTGGGTCCTTATGTCACCACTTAGAGCTTTGCCAGATCCCCCAGTGGAATTCTGCAGTCACTCAAAGCAGATGACCACCCAGGGCAGAGGTGGGTGGGTATGCACAAGCCTCCTGTGCCACTGCAGCAGGACAGTGGTTGGGGCCACAATGGACACCTTTTGTGGCTATTGTTTTCTGCTGGGGACAAACTGTGTGGGGTGGTGTCATAGGTTAGCAAGCATAGTCCCGGAAGGGATGTCCTTGCAAAGGGGTGCTTACAGATTCCTCTGGGACCTGATAGAGCCTATCAGCTGGCCAGTTTGAATATGGACAATTCTCTAAGCCACTTAAAGTTGTGACCGCCTCTGTGATCCACATTTAAGAATAGACAAACTCCCCCCCCAAGCTCTCTCTCGTTTCCGGTGCTGGGACAGGTGGCTGCGGGGCCCGAGCGGGGGCTGGGCCACGGCCATCCTGGAGCCATGGACCTGTTCCAGCTGTGGAACCCCCCCCACTGCCTTGCCGTCGGCAGCCGGAGCAGCTCGGCTCCCCCCTCTCCACTGCGATAAGAAAAATTCAACATTCCAGCTGCAAAGCTGCAAGGCCGAGGTGAGATTTACCCTTTTACTGCTGTGAAGAGCTGAAAACCTGAGGGAAGAGAAAGAGGAGATGCTTAAAGCTGAAATTCTGTTGTGAAGCTATGATATATCAGAGTATCCTGTTGTAATTTCATGAAGATATGGGGGGTGGAGTGTTCAACTCGTAAGCAAAAGCACCTGCGCTGAGATAGGCAGATGCTGACGCAGCTGTAATTTCATGGGAAGTTTGGACAGGGAGAGATGAACCAGATGAGGACTTTTGCTCCAAACGGGAAAGGAGAAAACCTCAGTTCCTAGAGATGCTCCCAGAGATAGTCCTAAAGACGAAGATGAAGGAGACCCTTTGCTCCCAGGGAAGGAGAAGGGCCTCTGTTTTTTGTTTCTGAACGGCTCAACCTTAAAATTGTACCCCAAAAAACTTCAAGAGTGGACCCTCGAAAGCAGTTGTGGGAAAAGCTGCAAGTCGGGGGAAGGGACTCACACGCAGGCAGAGAGACTCCTCTTCCTAAATGGACTGAACAATATTTGGAAGTGGGCGGCTGTCTCGTTGTGATAATGATTTCATAGCATGAGCAAGAAGAGGCTTCTCTTTCTAAATGGGCTGAACAAGGTTATTATGGAAGTGATAAACAGACTGAACATCTCAAGGGTTGTCTTTTTACATTGTCAGTGGGAGAAGGGAGGAAGGCGGGGGGAGGAGGAGAGTTCTGAAGGTATGGTATAATTTTTTTTCCCCTTCTTTTAGGTCTGTTAATAAACTTCTTTATATTCTTTCAAGTTTGGTGCCTGCTTTGCATTTCTCCTAATTCTCATCTCACAGAAGATAAACAGTAATGAGTATTTTAGACCAAACCACTACAGGTGGGTTTATCTTTAGGAGTACAGCATTGTGCATGCACAGATCTGCTGACTGCAGTGACTGTTCAGTGTGCTGACAGCCTTTGTAATGCCTCTTGGATGCGATGGAGAGCTTTACAGCTGGCATAGTCCAGAGGATCTGTGGGGTAAGGTGGACTCAGGAAACACCAGTGCAGTGGTGAGGAACCCTTTTCTTCTGTGCTTTCTTGCTCAACTCCTGATTGAATGAAGAGCACCAAAAATTCCTTCCCACTTCAGGTCAGTTAGGTTTCCCAGGTTACTCAATTTCCCCTCATAAAATATCAGCATAAAGTCTTGCACCAGGACCCATCATTGACAGCCAGAATACTTCTCAGTAACCTTCAAGTTATTTTAGTTGATATTAAACTAAGACTGTGTAAACAAGGGGCTTGTAAAGTAAATTATCCTCCAAGAGAGAGTGTTAGCTCTTAATGAAGTGCTACCCATACATATGGCTCTGCTTTCAACCTGCCCTTAGTAGCTAGTGTTACAAATTTGCAACTTTTCCGTCACTTATATGATGACACTAATTGCCTTTTGTCAGCTGCTGACTGAGAAAAGTTTGTGGGAACTTAAAACATATTCGAGACCTCTACCTTTTTAAAAAAAAATTTGCTAGAAGCTAAGTCAACAGTTTCCACAGTCTTTAGAAGGCCAAAGGACAGAGAGATAACAGGACCTCTTATGTTTCACTGCCCTTGGAAGATGGGCTAAAAGAAGTATTTCTTTTTCCTAGCAGTCCTTAAGGGATTTCATGATGAAAGGACATGCCTGGAAAGCTAAATAATAAGGGAACCATCATAAAAAGCAATGGCTTTTTTTTTAGAAAACACAAGGTGAAAGAATTCCACTGTCCAATTTGCTTCCATCTGATGGGTGATGTGTCATGTTTATGCAGGGAAATAGGTCTCTGGAAACGGTCGTAATGGCTCACATATGAGCCATTTTTTAGAAACGGCTTCTTCTCTACAGCTTTTATAAGTAGATTATTAACTCTCTACATACCATAAACAGAAGAAGATCTTGGATCTCCTAGGAAATCTCTCAAGGAGGGGATGAACCAGCACCTGTGTTAATGGATCCCAAGCCTTAAATTTAGAGTATTCACCCATGACTGAGAGTAACATGAACACCAAAAATAGACAAATGGTTGAAACTTGGATTTATCAGATGTTTTTGGAAGATTTTTGAGAAAATGTTCTGTTTCCAGGTAATTTTGTTGCACACTGCACATTTCTCTCTAGTTGGGAAGGGAACAGCTGGATGCTTTGGGTTCATTTCCTCCTGGTAGGGCCCTGGTTCGGGGGCCTTGCACTGAAGGATATGGTCACATCTCACCACAAGCTTAACAGTGTTAGTGCCTCTGATCTGGAGCCCTGCAAACAGACCAGCCCTGGCATTCCTTTTTGTTGAGCAGGAAATTCAATCTTGAAACCAGCAGGTTTTCATATATAGCTGGGTGTCTGTGTGCAGAAGTGAGGAATTTTTGCTTGCCAATGCATATGTGTATCCATGCCTTGGGCAGATCAGTGTAGTCAGAGTAAGAATACACTATCAAATTCTGGCTCTACTCTAAGCTCTCAAACAGAAATTGCCCAGGAAAACTGAACAACTATAACTAAAAGAGAAGAAAATATCTGTGAATAAAAATTCAATGTTCAGCTATAGTAATTCAATTTGACCTATCCTCAACTTTCTCTTTTGGGATTTTAAACCCCTTTCAGTGGCCCCAGGACTACATATTTCACTTCCTCTGCCTCTGAAGCAAGGATGTTCTGTGAATGACTTGGTGCTGTAGGCACACTCTGATAGCATGCATAGGGCAGTGCAACTCCTGGGGCTGGCAGGGTTTGTCTACAAAACTGTTTCTCAACCAGAGGTGACATAAGAGCTTCCAAGCTCCTGTCCAGGTATAACCTGGACAATAGAAGGAGAACAAAGTAAAAAACTTCCTTATTTTGCTTCCCAAGGGAGGAAAATGGGCTGAATAAGCCCAGCAGATTGTGTGAGGACTTCTGATTGATTCCACTGGATCCCAGGGACCATCAGGTCATTTCAGCTGCAGACAAAGGCTTGTCAGCCATGGCAGCAAAGAACACTGGTGAGTTCACCCACTGGTGGGTCTGGAGTTCAGCCTGACAGCAGCAATCACACCTCTGTTGGAAGTCCTGCTGCCTATGGCAAACTGGATTGCATCTGACTAGTCCCCAGGGTTCCTATCATCTCCTGAAGCACCCAGATCAACTTCCTCGATTTTCTGAAGTATCTTGCTGTAAACATGTATATAAAATACAGTAGAGTTACCTGTGCCAGAATGGCTGCCAAGGAGTATGTGTTTAGCTATACCCTGAAGGATCAGATGTAGCTCTGCATGCTGTGTCAGGGTACCTGTCAGACCTGTTTGAGAAAGAAAGTGACTGAAGCAGAGACAGGGCGACCCACCCTTCATACCAGGCTTCATATTGGTCCCTGATACAAGCAGTTTACATAACTCCTTTTTCTTAGCACGGATCTTTCCAATTACTTGAACAAGAGAGGAGTTAGGCCAATGCTGAGGACTTGTGAAAGTCTTACCTACAGCATTGTCAGGAAGTGGCCATTCAGTATGAATTAGAGAAAGAACAGATGACTTGAAATCTTAGAGCCTAAATCCTATTAAGCTATAACAGTTCACTTTTCCTGTGCAGCTTGAGAAGATAAGAAAGAAAGGCCGTAGATAACAAAATATATCTTGAAGTGTTTTGTCCTTTCCTTTGTTGATGACATTTTACGACACATAGAGAGAAAAACCCAGGAAAAGTCTAAGGGGACAATCTTGACAGAACTCCAACTAGTAATTCTTTTAGGCTTTTTACTTCAGTCCTGCTCTCCAGTGTTAGTCATATCTGCACAGAGGCTGGGGAATTATTTCTCTATCTTCAAGTTTTCCCTTTCCCATTTAGATGTATTGATTTTCTACTCTGCTATTCCATGTTCTCGAAATTACCTGTGTATTCTTATCCCCAAATCCCAGCTCCTTTGTCTTCCACACTTGCCAGGTTAGGCTTTACAGCCCACACTGTTGAATCCTGCCAGAGGTTACAGAAACCCTGGAACAACAGTTGCTGATCTGTAAGTAGCCAGGGAAGTCAAGGGGGAGGGAGGAAATTATTGCAGGTCCTATCGTGTGGGGGCTGGAGTTGGGGCTCAGTTGCAGGAAGCAGGGTGTGAGCTGCAGGGAGCTGAGGGCTCCTTTCAGGGGGCTCAACCCCACACCCAGGGCTGCACAGCAAACATTCAATAATGCTGTGGCGGGAGCTGCTGAGCTGCAACCGCTGCTGGTGACACCACTCATTATTATCTTCCTTTACCATCTGCCAGTTTTAGAGAGAGCTTGTCTTTTGCTTTCCACTTAGGTTAGGAGTTTTGGGAGTCCTAATTCTTCTTTGGAGCCATTCTCTCTAGCACCAGTGGAGACAATGAATATTGATAGTGCTTTTGTGGAGGGGCGCTCCTCTGACTTCCATGGGATCTTTGCCAGAGGACAAACATTACTGTTTGTTCTTCAGATCTGACCAGAGGTGAGAAAGTTAGGAATTGTCTTCTGCAAAGTCTGACACTAATGCAAGACCCCAGGGTGGCCAGTCCAGGACAGGCTGCCCTGCCAGGATGGCTCTTTTTCCCTGACAGCTGGAGAGCTGCAGGCAAATAGCAGTTTTGTGTAGTAGCATAATATTATATATAGCAGGCATAATACAAAATGAATGAGTGTTTCTCTTAGAGTGAACAAATGAATTGCAATCCCACATCCAGAGAATTTGGAGCTGGGGAGCATGCTGTGAAACTGTTAATAAAGAAATATGTTTGCATCAAATGGCCTCATTGCCTTTCTTTATAATAAAATGTTTGATGGATTTGGGGTTTAATCTGATTTCACATACAGGATATGTATCATATCTTACCCTGTAAAAGCATCTGCTAAGCCTGGCCACATCCATACACAGATGCTGATTTTACAACACATGCGGTGATAGGTACCTGAGAACCTGAGATCAGTGAAAAGCTGATAATGTGTTCTTGACACCACGGAGTGTGAAAGGAATTTACAGTGGATAGAGATAGTTAAAGTAAAAATGTAAGTGAATGCAGGCTCTGAGTTAATAGCCACAGCATCTTTTGTCCTTTATTCTTCCCAAAGTAAGTAGGTAAGGGAGCAACAATGCAATGTTTGCTGGAGAGCTCATTAGCACTAATGGTATTATGATATCAAGCAGGGCTGAAAGGTGAACTTCGAAAAAGACACAAGTGAAGGTGACTGGGAGGCAGTTTTATCTTATGGAGGTAGGATAATACCAGAAAATTGAAAACTGTTCTCAGACTAGAACTGCCAAGATATTTCCTTTCTGGAAAGACAGGAACCTGTGGTTTCCAATTTAAAATGTGTTCCCTGGGATCTCAACCATGTCATCTGTACAAGTGAAATAGAGCCAGACACCCCAGAAGCTCCTGTTGCAAACTGCCAGCCAGCCATTGCAGTGTCCCACCAGCAGAACTATGGGTGGACAAAAGGCATCCTCACTCACCCCACCCAGCAGAAGACAAGAGGGGTTCAATACAGAGCTGCCATGCTTCCAGCCCCCCCAGGTCCTCAGGGATTAGGATAGGGAGTGGCTGTGAATGCACGGACCCAGAAAAAATGGCATCCTTGGTGAAGGCATCTAGGGCCCTGATGTTACAACCTCACAGGATTTAGGCACTGAGCTCAGGCTGTTGTGAGTGGCTAAACATCTGGGGAAAAAAACTGGCAAATGCCCTATCTCTGTCTTGCCTGCCCTTTAAAGTCTGTTGGAGGTTGGTTAAAATAATGCAAGTCGATTTTGGTGAACTAACTAATTCCCATGAATAGCAGGACTGAGAATTGTGTTTGCCATCCCTGCCTTCCAGCTCAGTATAAAGGCCCTAGGTGTGGTGGTCTGGCAGCTCTCAGGAGTTAGCAAACAACAAAGACTAATGGATTATTTAGGGGTTTTTTAGATTTTGTTCAAGATAGGTATATTCAGGGGGAAAATAGAAGCTTTCAGGATATTTAGGATAAAAATTAGAAAACTATTTAGAAAAGATTCATGGATCTATGGGTCTAGAGATTTACAGGTTGTAGGATCTATGGGTCTAGAGGTGTTACAGGTAATACTTTAACCTTTTGCAAATCAACATACCCATATAGGAAATGACACAATGCTCAACTGAAACAATAATAGAGACTTTAAAAATAGTTTAAGTACCAGAACAGCACTGAAATGCTGGCTAGCTAGATATTGAAATACCTCTGAAAATCCAGGATCAAGAACCTGTTGGAATTTTTTAATAGCAGGTTTTTGCTAAGAAAGGCAGTAACGGAGATTAAAGGTATGACTTTGTTTTTTGTGGGGTGGCTAGCTAGACTGAGTTATTAAGGGCATTGAATTCCAGAGAAGAATGAAAATTACTTTGGAGTAAAGGTGATCTAGATGGAGAGCTTTAATTTTAAACCCTTTGAACTACAGGAGTGGAATAAGGTCACGTTTGAAAGATTAAATTCTGCTGCCTCAGTTTTGGCTTTGCTTCAAATGACAAACCCAGATGCACATAACTTTCAGCTCCGTGTTCCTCTAAGAAAGATTAAGTGTGAGGTGACAGACTGTGCACCTGCTGCAGAAGATGCCTGGCCAGTTTGCCTCTGACCATAGCTAACAGGTAGTCCCTGCCACCAGCCAGTCCCCAGCATGGGGATGAACTCAGGTTTTTCAAGCAGGCTGCTGTTTATAAAATGTGAAATACCTCTTCAGGCACAATAGAAACCATCAGCTTTAGCATAACCTGAAAACAACTAAAACAAGCCAAACCTGAACATGCTTAATTTACTGAAAAGAGAACAGAGAACAGTTCATGTCCCACCTACACTCCCCTAAGCTCATCACTTTTCTCAAGGAGATGGCAGAAAGAAGTCTGCTTTTACAGACTCGCCTATGACTCCAGGAAGTCAGACATCAGACCTAATGTTTCTATCATCTTCCATAGATTCAGAAGGTTTTTGAGGTGGCTGTGTTTGTAGGCATTCACTGGTATTTCCAAATGTTAGGATTTTTTAATCAATTTTCATGGTACAGCTAGTGCCATGACCTCCTCTTTCTCTTTTTTAAAAATTAAAGATGTTGATTTTCATTCTGTTAAGGATTGAGCTGGACACTTTTAGCTCCTGATTTTAATACTTCTGGTTTGCCCTCCAGTGACAACCTATCCTGAATGAAGTTTCTGAGGCATACTTAGTGTTTCATTGTGAAAGAAGTGTTTTCAGAGATGCCTTAACAGTTATCAGTTGGACTCTATGATCTTAGAGGTCTTTCCCAATCTAAATGATTCTATGAATTGTTGTTCTTGTTCAAACCCACTTTAGTTTGTTTCAATTTTTTTTTAATTTACACCTTAGTTAACCCTTTCACATGATCAGTTTTCTCTCAACTTTGAAGAAAAACCTGAGTCTCTTTCAACTCTCCTGAACATGTGAAGTAATGCATTTGATAACAGGATTGGATTATATGTGCTGAGACTTTGTACATTTAGTGTATTGAAAAGGAAGCCATATGAAAACTCTTCTTGTTGTGAGTACAGAAAGGGATCTTTCTTCCAGACCCCTGGAAAGCCAGAGGAAGAGGGCACTTACCCGAAAAGAGAGGGAAAGAAAAGGAAAAGGAAATCCCTTTCACAGCTTAAATTTTTTAGTCATTTTAAGAAAACAGAGTGACCCTTGGGTACACACAAACAGGTTCTGAATGCCACTAGGGAGTATGCTCTTTCCCCTTATCTTTGTGGTCCTTTGGCAGAACAGGGTAAGGCAGGAGCTGTGTGAAGGCATAAAGCTTTTCTCTGCTATAGCAATACTCCAAGGGAGAGTTCTGCAGGCATCACCTGCTGAACTGAAATGAAAGGGGTGTCCCTCTTGGGAGGAGGAGACAAAGAGGCAATTTCCTTCTTAAGACATAACAGTCTGTGGGGATCTATGTTGAATCTCCTTTTTCAATGAGAAAAGGATGACTTGGAAGTCACACTGCTGAGAATATATGAGTGGAGTAGGGGAGAACTTCCTGTTTTTTCCTTTCTGGACTTCCTCTGTGCCTGTATTGGCCTGAATATGAGGCCAATATGAATCTAAGAGAATCATTTCCTTACAAGAAATGGCAGAAAATAGAGCAATATTATATGGGAAAGCACCAAGCATCCTATGCTCATTCTTCTTTGATCCCTACCACAGGTCTGAAGCCTATCCCAGTTCAGTGACACTTGTGTTTTGCTGATCCACAAAATACTTCTGTGTCCTTTCCACAATCTCCTCCTTTCACACTTCATTTCCTGTACATGCTGATGCAACACAGCAGGCATCAGCACGGGCACTTCTGTGCCCAGCCCTGGATTTAGGAGATGGTAATAAGGATATACAAGTCCCCTTGCATCCTTGATCAAGCAAATATTCAGCCAAAAGCCAAGCAAATCGTGGTGCTCTCTAGTCACACATCAGGACACACCTGTGCAGCCAAGTGCAGGAAGAGCCCTCAGCAGCACGTCGAGCTGGCTACTTGGTTTCTCAATCAAAAAGCCTCTCACCTGGCCTTGTCAGAGAAGGGCAGAGCAAGCTCTGTTGCATTAACCTTTAGCTGCTCACAATTTGGGTTCCTTCTGCTATAGATTTTGGATTTCCTCTTCTAGCAGATGTTTTTATGGGCCCAGACCTTCAGCCCAGAGAATTCTGTACAACCTTGCAATTTACTAATATGCAGTGGGTTTTCTTACATTATCATTTCTAAAAAAAATGCCGCTGCTGTATTCAAAAGTATAAATGTTTCAAAGGGCTTTATATAAATGATTCATCTCATGGGCTCCTTTTTTGTAATACATAATGTTCAACTTCTTTCACATTTAGAGACTAAGGTGGTATTCATATTACACTGTGTCTCAGAACATATGAGAGAATTTAACTTTATTCAACCGGTTCAGTAAAAATCAGCCAATGAAATACTATTGAAATAAATAATGAACCGTGTTCCTAAATAGTCCATGGGGCCATGTCTTGAAAGAAATCAATAGTAATGCAGATATGCTGAACTTTAGTCAAGTGAATTGATTTTTAACTTAAAAATAGCAAGTTGTTTGACTTGTGCCTTCTTGAAACAGCAGGAAAACTAAACAACATTCTATGATCTGCTATCATACACATACATTATTTTTAGAATCTAAATGTGTTGACTAAGCATTGTATCTACTGAGAATATCTATATTTATTGGAGGTGATAGGAAGCGTCACCAGGTAAGAGCATCTACAGATGCAATAAAGAGAGCAGACCTGTATAAACAATAAGAATGATTGAAACTTTGACTATATGTAACTACTCAAGTTCCCCTAGTGAGGTAAATTCTAGAAATTGCTATTAGCTGTAGGACATAGCTAAATCTTCACAGCCAGATATAATTATTAGAGTGTCAACACCATTTTTCTGGTACAGAGAATAAGGAAAGGAAGAGCACGCTGTTGCAAAGCAGTTTTCCATTGTTCTTCATGATTTGTATCCTCAAGTAGTTTTGGAAACAAAGCAAGGTGAATACAGAACTAGCAAAAAAGCAGGATATACATACATTAACAGTCTGTGTTTTAAGGCAGAATATGACTTAATTGCATGCCTTAATTGCATTGCTTAATTGCGCTGCTTAATTGCACTGCTCTCCCTGTTAGGAGAGCACCAGCAGCAGCTTGAACACAGCAGCTTTGCTCAGTCTGGGCTGAAGAGGCTGAAGCCTGTCTGGTATCACCTGCTATTTCCAACCTTGATGAAGTTAGTCCACTTTCTACAGTCTAGGAGGAAAATGGTTTCATCCGTAGCAGCTCTAAACCCTCATGTTCCTGACGCTGGGAGTCTGCTTTTTTTCCCACTTCTAATGTAATTAGAGAGAAGACAAAGCAGACTTATTCTTCACAGGACCGCTGAAGGATCAGAGCCCAGTGGGGTCACCTGCAGGGTATGCTGGCAGACAACACATGCTCATAGCCTCCTGAACCAGCTTTGAATTTTTTTTTTTCAGTTTTTTCATAGCTTTATGATTCTAAGAAATATTTGAATTAACATCACAAAAAAGATGAGGGAGTGAAGTCTCTTGTATCCAGGTTAAGACATGCTTGAATGAGGATGCATTCAGTTGGTCAAAGGCTCCTCTGAAGACTCATCTGAAGACATAGTCCACACAGACACTTCCTTGGAAGCAGACAGGCTTTTCTCTGTTTTAAATAGGATGTTGTGCTAGATGGACCATGTGTCTCATCCACCACAGCAGGTCTTGTGCACTTTTCCGCACTGGGGATGCTTCAGTAACTGTGTTAGGAATGTGGAGCCAAATATGACAATGAGTCCTAAAAAAGGTGTTCTGCAGAGATATGTTACAGAATTTGCCTGTGGCCAGCAGCACTGACCATGTTTCCTAACAGGAGAAAGATGAACACTGGCAGTGTGTCAGGGAAAGAGGCTGATTGGGCTTGCAGAAGAAGCACCCTGAATAAAAGCAGCTTGAGTGACATCTAAAGAGAATAAAAAAGAGGAGAACAAGTCTGAGTAGAATTGAATTAATAATGGCAAAAGTTAAAATCTCTATTCTTAAAAAGATGTTAAAATGGCTGACTGCTTCCTGCATTTCAGATCTCTCTAATCAATTTCCTTAGCTGGATTTTAATGCTTTAGATAAGTTATGTTGCCTCTGTTTGTAGGGAGGTGGTGAAGTCTTATGTTCAAATCAAATTTTAAATTATTTTTTAACTGGTAACCATACTGGTAATATAGATTATGCCTTCATGTGTGCTAATCTTAGGCTAATATTCATAGCAACTAATAATATTTAACCCTTGCAAACAGCCTAGCCTGGTGCTATTTACACTATCTGGTCTTTCCCAAAATTTGGAAAATGGAATTATTCTTCAGGAAAATGAATCCAAATCATAGTTTTCACCTATAAATCTCCCATGTTATATTTAAAGCCCGCCCTTTCACTTTTTAGATATAGCATGCTGCAAGCAGTGGGAATCTCTGCTATTACCCTTCCAGCACTGTTCTTCATTAGGGATAAATATCCAGGTTCCCAGTACAGTAGCCTGTATGTAGCCTCTTGCCATTTTATGCAAGTGGGGTAACCCAATGCTGTCCAGAGTTAGAGAGAAAGCCTCAGCTCCTGGATCCACCTGATTGTACTCAGGCTACCATTTAGGACTTGGGAAATATTCTCCCTCTCCTAGTCAGACAGCAAAGTTTCAAATTATGATTAATGTGTTTGGAAATGAAAGGATTCAATAAATATAATAGGCAGAAAGTGTAAACCTCTTGGCATTTGAAGCAAGCTCATGTTTATACTTAATAAATATTAAATGATTTTTGTGTTCTAGACTGGTGATCCTATATATATCCAAGGTTTACAGACAGTTTGCTTCCTTTGCCTTTTTGTTCTGAACAACGTGGCATCCCAGAATATGTTACATACATGTTTTTGGTGTCACTGTGTACATGTTCCCGAGTTTTGTACCCTGATTGATGGTACATGGAATGGTGAATGGATTGTCCCAAGCATCTTTTCATATGGGAGTATCATGTGGGGAAAAAAAATCTGTAAGACTTAATCTGTCAATGTGGCTCAACAGGAGACAGTTCTGAAAAAGTGGATGTGTCCATAGCTGTCTTCAGTGCTGCTGCTGCCATGCACTGAGAAGCAGCTTCTTTGAAGAAAAAGGCACTTGACAAAATTAGTATGTTCAAAATTTTACTTAGAACAGAGTACCACTGTAAACTGATGTCAATTACATTTATTGCTAATGAAACCATCACAGAACTACACAGTGGTGATGAATGTACAATGTCTTGAATACAATTATAGGGGAAAACCCCTTTTTTTCACCATTCACTTTACCATTTCCATGTTCATTTGGTATTCTACCTCAGTCATCTGAGATTCTCTCCTTGCTTGTGATGAGGTGGCACCATGCCCAGAGAGGCAGTAGCTCTTGTTTAGTCTTTTCCTTGCATGTCTTGGAATGAGTTCTCTAATGAAGCTTACTAATTTGCATTTTGATATTTTACCTTCCCCCATTCCTTTTCCCCTCTCTGTTCTTCTCCTGTTTTTCTTCCTTACTCAGAGAATTTCAAGACAGCTTTTCAGGGGGGATTGTTTTCCGTGCTTTCATCTCTACCTCCCTCAGCTGCGCCATTGTAGATGGCTTTGTTTTTCTTTAATGGATTTTCTTGTAGTGGTGAATAATTGTTTGGTTCACTGCTTCGTTTTTCATGCTTCATTTGCCTCATGTTCAAACTTTTGCAGTCCCTTGAGCAATTCACTTTTGTTGCTCCTGCTTTGCTCTGCAGCCTGTGGCTAAGATGAGTGCTCAGCCTGGAGCTCAGGCTGAGGCTTCTCAAGGCAGCAGCTGTGCCTTGCTTTACTTCTGGTTTGCTGGTTTCTGCAGCAAGAAAACATCATTTTCCTAGTGGTGTTTTGTACAGATAGCTGGTGAGAAGGAACATGGAGCAGGTGGGTTGGGTGGGTTGGCCATTAGCAGCTCAGGGGATTGGCAGCTGGTGGCAGTAGAACAAGCAGAAATTTCTTATCTCTGTGACAAAAGGCAGAGCACGAACTCAGAAAACAGGTAAGGCCTATGTGCTGATTTGATCTCTCTTCGGCTTCTCTTTAGATCCTACTTCTTTCAAGTGTTACTCAGTAGTTGCACGTCCTTTCTAACATAAATGACCTTAAGTCACCATAGGCATTACTGTACGTGTGACTATTTCTACTTAAAAATATGCTAGAACAGGAGAAAACCCTTCAACTCATGCAGTAATAGGCATCCTGACTTTCTAGGTGAATTCAAAGTTTGCATCTAGTTGAAATGCTGGGACTGCATGCTCATTCTGGCCTTTTCAAAGTGACCATGGTGCTGGGTGAAGTTTGTACATCCAATTCCTTCCAGACCATTTTTACTGGGCACTTATTCACATGAAAACCAGGGCAGAGGAGAGGGTAAGAATCTCCTATGCCCTTCGGTCTGATTGAGAGGTAGGGCTGGCCCCCTGATGTCCACAATCATCTGGGCCTTGGAAGTGTTTAGTTTCACTGAGGGTAAGCAGTGTTGACCAAACATAGCGTGTAGTGCCTTCCCTGAATTATAGTATTTTTCCATAAGGTCACCAGCTACTTGAAGAATTTGGTCAGGTACTACACAAGAAGTTGCAGAATAATGACGTTTCAACACCTACTTTTTTGCCCTTTTCTCCACAGTGTTTCTTGTAGCAGATGCCAGCTCCAGGCAGTATACATGGATGTCAAAATTTGAATTGCAGGCACATTGTGTATTTGCTTGTTTTCCGGATGCCATAGCCTAAGTCATGCAGTTTAATCACTCTGAAGGGAAACAAAATAAGAACAATAAGATTCCAGCCAAATTTAGGCAAAAAAGATCCAGTTACCTGATTATAGTAATGCACACAATCTGCCTATGCATCATTAACATAAATGTGACCATATCACATTCTTGTGTCTGTTCACTGTGGAGCCCAGAGATCCATATTTCATTTTGTGAGAAATACTTTTATTTGAACATTTGCATGCAATGTATGTATGCAACTGAAAAGTCCAATATTATGGTGTTTGAAAAAAACTTAAAAATCTCTCATAAAAAAGGATCTCTAATAAACCAAGCAGTTGATTTAGACTTTCTTGTGATAAATGCTACATTTCAAAGTGATGCTTTAGTTTGTTTTATTTCAGATAAAATATTAAAACAAATCCCTTTGCTAATGTTGCCCCAAGCAAAATACCATGTTTTAAATCTTCCAGAAACAACTAAAGACAACCTAGACCTGGCCACAGCCTAGATCCTACTGAACTCTTAGAGCCAGCAGAGAAGTGCAGATGGTGGAAAGATTGCTGGATATGAGTAAACTGGTGACTTTAGGCTGCTAGAAGGTAGACGGAAAGAAGAAAGACTAAATAACTGCTATAGTTTAGGAATGGTACTCCCCAATTTAGTGTTCCCACTAAGAACAACCATGTACTGCTCACTCACTCCTTCCTTCCCACTCCCCTCGCCCTGCAGTGGGATGGAGAGGAGAAATGGAGGCACAAAAGGTAAAAATTGTGGGTTAATATAGGAACAATTTACTGGAAACAGCAGTGAGATAAGAAAATGAACAGTAATAGCAAGAATGACAGAGGGTACAAGAAATGAATGATTTGCATGTGAGTTCTCACTCCCAAAAATACCCAACTACTTTGTCCACCACCCTACCCTGACCCAGAAGAGAGCCCTGGAAAATGACAGGTGAGGTGGTGTAGAATAACCCCCAGAATCTAGCCATGCTCCCTCCTGACTACTGCAAAAATTAACCCTGTCCTGGCCAGAATCCAAGTTATTATCCAGGTTATAAATCCAGGACTTTATCTCTTCAGCACCCTCTTGTGAAATATACAGTTGAAATGAGAGTAGTAACTTGGCCAGGTAGGATGAGGCTTTAAGCAACCTGGTTTAGTGGGTGGCATCCCTTTTTATTGAAGTGGGGTTGGAAGTAGATGATCTTTGAAGTCCCTTCCAACCTAAATCATTCTATGATTCTTTGTTCACTGGATTTCCCATTTCCTTCCCCAGACGAGGTCCATATTAAGCTGAACAGTTCCAAGACAGTTTTTCTGACCCTGAAAGTAAGTGCATGGGTCATAATTATGTGGCTTCTTCCATCCCAAAAGTAAAACAGGAAACTTCTGGGAATCTTTATCTGTATATAAATAAGGAGTATTCCATGGCATGTGTCTCCCTGGGAAGCATTTCAGCACTGTATGGAGATCACAGTTCCCATGGGCCAAAGCCACATGTGGCAGGGAAAATGCAATTAAACAGTACAAGTTGTCATGGAAATAGCCCTGACTCTTTTCCATCTCCTGGTATACACAAACCTGTATGTCCCTGGCCAATTTAAGTGGGTGCTTCCAAATCAGGATCAAGGAAAAGTCTGCAGCAGTCATCTCTGCCAGGGCATTGTACCTTGTAAGAGGCTTGGTGTGAGGAGTAGCCTTCAGGACAGTCCTCAGAGCTGGCTGTGAGACAGAGGGCCTTCAGGAGGTTTTGCATGGAGCAAATGAACAAAACCAAAGTTGACATAGGAGACATTCAAGATAAAATGAAAAATAAAATAAAAAACAGTTAGGGTGAGATTAAAATAAGTATCCAAACAAAGTTTATATAATTTTAAATTAGGACACAGGCACATGATTGACTTAGAATGGGATACCAATTTACAGCCTATTTCTTCAGCAGCCCACCCCAACAGCCACTATAGCTCTGCCAATATACCCTCTAGCTGTAACTGAGCTATGAATGTGTCTGAACTCTGAGTTGGCAGAATTAAGAACCCATGCATAACACCACCTGTCTTCAGAGCTGGAGCTCTTTGGGATGAGCTTTATTTCCCCCAGGGTGTCATAATGCATAGAGTCTAAGGCCATTGAAAGATTTCTTTCCAACTTTGCTTTCCTGGTTTTTTTTTGTTGTTGTTGTTTTGGGTGTGTTTTCCATGTTTTGCTGTTGAAAGTAGATTAAAGGGAAGGAAAGGCAGAAGCAAGAAGGAAGCCATTCTTATGTTTCCCAGACTAAAGCAGCTGCAAGTCTTCTTGACCTTCATGTGGACTATACAAAAGAAAAACAAAATTGCTCCCCCCCTCCATGCCCTTTCAATATTGTCAAGGTGGTGGCCCAATTAGTGCTGTGTGCTAGGCATGCAGAATGGCAGGGTTTTATTTAGTCACATTTTCATCTCTGCTGAATGAACAGCAACTAATTCAGATTTCTTCAGACTGCACAACCAGTTCCTATTAACAGTAATTAGAATGAAGTATGTGCATTGAGGGAAAACAGATGTAAATGATGAAGAGATGGCAAGCCTGGTCTCAATCCCTCCAAATAGTTATCACCACCTTACAGCTTGAAGTATCTGTCTGCAAAATGTCTTCAGAAGGGTTTGGAAATTGCCTTTGTGGGGTAAAAATTTTGCTGTTGGTTCTATTTATGAAAATGTTTTCTTACATGTCTGAAAGTGGAGGAAAATTATTTGTTATACAAAATGTCCATGATACTTGCACATATACAAATTTTAAGGAAGATAGTAAATATTTTCATTGCATTTTTTCCCTTCTTCTGTTACCAGAAAGATTATATAAGAAACAGCAGTGTAAAAAAAGCTTCCTACCTTCCTATAACAGGATTAGCTTATTTCACAAGGGGTGAAAACCTGTAAAAAGCTGAAGAAACTGAATTTGAAAGTCAGTCTAACATTAACCGGTTAAAAAAAATGGTTCAGGTATGCTTTCATTTCAACATAAATTATAACAAGGATAATCACACCATCTAAATGGATGAATAAATCACCCTCTGAACAAGGTAAGTCAGAATTCATGCTTAGCTTTTAGTTGCTACCATTGCTTCAGACAAATCTCAGCCTAAATTTTTGAAAGTTGGTATCAGATGATGTGCGGAGGTTTGATTTTACTTTTGAAGTGCCTTTCACTTCAATTTTGGTTACCTTTCTGTGTAGTCTTTGGTGGATGGAGCCTCTGTATGCTTGCTCACCTTGGAGGCCCTAAGAAGGCAGTCTGGCTGAAATACTAGTTCTGCATTACTGCAGAGATTCTTCTTGTCCTGTTCATGTAAATTATCGTGTCCATTAATATCAACAGGCTCAAGATTTCATCCTAATCCTTTACAATGCTGCACCTTTTCAGGGTTACCTTCTTGAAATCAAGAGGAGATAGCTGGTTCAGAGCCCACTTCATTCATGTGTCGAATCAAAGGGAACATAAACAGATGTGCTGGACAACTACAGCAAAAGTACATGAATAGTTTTGTAGCACACTATCTTACCTTGGCTAATCATGTGAAGTACTAGGGCATCCTGTAGTAAGATAACAATAAACCCTTTTATCAACATTCATTTTCACCCTAGTAATGGAGGAGGTCATTTATAGACAATTTTCTCACTCACCTAACACCTGAATGAGAACACATATGGCAAAATAAGACTCAGACCTGGTTTTGAAAAAAAACAAACAAAAGACCACTGGGCTTGTTCTTAGCTTTTGCTTTCTTTTCCCAAGTACTGTAATTGAACAATCTTTATTTTCACAAAAGTGCTGTTCCACTCAAGCTCTTAGTGCTTGAGGATCAATGAGAGATGTTGGAAGGTGAAATTTAGACTGACAGAGGGAAAAAGGGCTTTTGCAGCACATTTCATTATTTTTTAAATAAATGACCTTAATGCATGCTTTAAGCAGGAGCTGGCCTTGGAGAACGGCAGTGGTAAAAGCACTGCCAGCTGGACTGGAACAAGGGCCCTTTGTTCCAAATATTACGTATTTATTCTGGATCTAAATGAATATAGGATTTTTTTTTCCATGCTTTAATAATGAAATGAATGCCTGCACTCCCCCAGGGAACTGACACTGACCAAGAGGCAAGCAGTTGTCAGACACTGCCTGCAGCAAAGCTTACAGCTGCTCCAGATCAAGCTGCACTGAAGAAAAGACTATTAGGTCTCTGGGGATGCAGATAATAGACAAAAATTATAATGTATGTGGACAAAAGTAGAGGACAGTAGTGTTTTCTGGGATTAAGAAGCAGGCAAAAAAATGGTTTTGTTATGCCCTGCAAAATGATTGCTGACTCTCGTTTTAGGATGACCCCTGACCTGAAGGAAAATAATGGATGGCCCATCTGCTTGATACACAGGAATCCTCAGGCACCATTTTGTCCTATTATGTCAAAACTGGTGTTAGAATTATGAATGTGTTACCATTTGTCTTTCCTTTGTTACGTGAAACAAAGGTACCAGATACTTACCAAAACTCCCCCCTGCAAGTATCGTTCCTCCTGCACAGGGATGAGACAGAAGCAGGTCTTGCTTGTGCAGTCTTGCTCCTCACTCTGTTTTCATTATGGAGGAAGCCATCCATCTCAGCTCGGAGCAGGCATCTCTCCAACGAGCTACGGATGGGCTGAGAACTGCTAATAGGATATGGAGGCTTTCATTACTGCGCTACTCATCTGAAGCTGGGCCAGCTGGGGAGAGACTGAAGGGCATTACTGTTTATCAGCTGTGGGAAATAGATGAGGGAATCTATTCTGCTCTCCACTTCATATCACCAGCAACATTTCCAGCTCTCTCAGCATTTTTTGCAAACGTTTTATGAGAATCTGAGCTATTTTCCCCCAGTGGCACCACTGTTCAGGCTGCGGTTGAACCATGTTGAACAAGGATGTCGTGCTGTAGTTCCTATGCTATAAAACTCTCTTTTGCTAGATGCAGTTCCATGGTCTTCAACCCTGGAGCTTGCACAAGATACCATAACCAAAATTTTAGAATTGGTGCTTACATGTGGCATTTCTTTCACAAATTGGAGTAGGACATCTACAATTTCCAGTAATTTCACTGATGCTCAAGAGGACCAATTAGTTTATTTTTGTAGACTTGAAAAGCAATAATGAAACAGTGCTCGATCGTAACAGTCACACAAACAGGAAGCAGTTCTTGTGTCTGTGTGGGTTTCAGTGCATTTTTATTATTTCTTTAATCTGATGCAGGAAAGGTCTTTCTCCTAGGCCTGATCCAGGACATCAGGAGGTGGCATTGCTCATAGAGAATCAGTGATCTTCACTTGCAGGCATCTAGTCACCATGAACATTGCCTAAATTGTCCCTATGTTTGTACTTTCTACACAATCTGTTCCTCATGGTGCTGTTGCTGGGAGCATTTATTCTGATTATCTCTTGCATACAACCTTGAACCCATCCTTTTGCCTGCAGCAAGCTTGGGCAGATAGAAGTAAATTGGCTCCCAGCTGTAATACCAAGCCTTGCGTGTCTCCTCCTGGTTGCCCAAATGCCCCCTCCAGCATCATCCAGCACCTGTGAGGATGCAAGCAAAGATTTCTCTGTAAGGAGAAAAAAAGCCAGCATGGATTCAAAAGGGATGGTAGCAAGGTATAATCAAATCTGCCAAGTAGCACAGAGGATTATTATTTCAATTCCCTTTTTTGTAATTGGGAGCAGACAAGTTGCAGAACACCTTTGTGTTATGTACACTAGTAAAATCATCAGCACTCACAGAATGTCCCTCACTATTAAGGAGATGCATTGGCTCTTGATAGGAAAGGGAAGATAGCAGAGGAATGCAGCTCCTGGCCTGAGTTCACCTGGCATCCATGGCACTGCTGCATGCAATGCAGGGACAATACCTTCTTTTGGTGCTTTTTCAATGTGAAAACTGTGACTAGCCCAGTGACCTGGGAACTGTTGGAAGATGACCTGAGAGAGAGATTAAGAGAGAGACAGGCAGAATAAACCCCAAACAAACATAGGTCTTAAGGGAACAATCTACTGTAATTCCCACTGCACACCTGGGTAAGTTTGCCAAGCTGTATCTGGGATACCAGACAGCAGCTCCAGAATTTCACTCAGATAAATGTCCCTAGCTATGCTGTTACTACATAATTACATGTATTTGATGTGCGGTGACAGCTAGAGGAATCTGACTCATTTGTCAGCTTCAAACAAAGCTCAGTAATAACACTTTGCATTTCCATAAAGGTTGTCATGTCTGGAACACAGAATGCACTTAATGATTCAGCAGCATCTTCATTCAGGAGATCCATTTTTCAGGTATGAGGAAGTTTAAATGCATAGAAGTTAAATAACTTGTCTGAATTCATGCAAGACCTCTGACTCAGAGCTGAGAATATAATTTAGGATAACCAAGACCTCATCTTGTTTTTAACCACTAACTAACAGTCTGTTTTAAAATAGTTTTTGCTTTTGGATTAAAAGATAAAAACTCAGTGTAATTTATGATACATAGCTAACTTGATTTCAATGCAAAATCCTCAGTCCATTTCATTGTTTCGCTTCCTGAGATCAATAAAAAGCTAAATATATTCTCATAGTTTTAGTGATTTAGAGGAATATGAATCACCTGCACTAAGAAGGCGTAACAGTCATGCTGGCATTTTAATACTACATTTCTCAGTAACTACCGAACCTATCCTCCAGATGTGTAAAACCAGTGACAAAAGCTATGATGCCATTACAAAGCAGCAGTTCTTCTGTTATAACATCTGCCCTTTGACCACAGTACTTCTGCTCTCTTCTCTACTGGGCCACAAAAGAAGAACCTTTCTCTGAGACCCAGCTGGCCCTGGCTTGATACCTCAACACATGAGGTTTCATAGTTCTTATTCCATGGTCATCTTAGGCTGAGCTGCAGATGCTCCTCTTTTCAGGAATTTACTAGGGTATTTTCCTTCAGTGGAGTCCTGTGGCAACAATCCGCACAGGTTAGTTGTAAATGGTGGAAAATGCAGTACTTGTACTATTGTATGTCTGTTGCATTTCAGTATGGATATTTCTTGTCCTTGTCATAATCTATAGGCCAAACCGTGTTCAAATACCTGTTTTGCATGTTTTTGTTGTTTCGTACGCTGAGGACATTGCCTCTCTCAGTCGTACCTTTCCCTTTTAATTTTTGCCCAGTCCTCCTCATAGCTTTAACCTTCACATTATCCTACCACAGACCTTCTCTGCATTTGCCTGGATCTTTTTGAGACAAAAGTTATCAGGGGATTGCGATATTTAGTATAAATCTGTATTCATATGATACTCTTCTAAAAACTGCCACTGATTTCCACAGAGCTTTGACATAACTAACTGTATTTATTGAAATTGAATTTCTCTGTTTTCACCCTCTCTGGTTATTTACTCTATATTTCATTTTCTACAGATTGCAAGACCGTTTGTAACCATCTTTGCTAATTAAAATAATGAACAATATTTGTTAAATTTCTCTATCTGCATTTATTGATCCTCATTCTGCAAATGTTTAGCAATGAACTCACAGAACTGATCTACAGAGTGTCACAAATGAACTCTGGATCAAAACTCATTATGTATTCTTACCCCAGTGCTTTGTAAGCTATAAGCAAACATGTATTCTGCTTTCCAAAACGGTGGAAATCTTTGATCCTAGAATGTAGGTGCCTTAAACATCAGCTTCAGTACTCAGCCAGCTCTATCCAATAGCACACAAATGTAAAAGCATGGAAAGTTGACAGCATCTTTATGTGACAGCATGCATCTGTTCTTCAATGTGTTCAAGATGCAAGATTCACTCATCCAAAAGCAAAACCTTTCTTACGTCTTTTCAAATCTTGGCACAGTGTTCTTCCTGGGGATTATTGGCTGACTGGGAGAAGTGGCCTTTGCCTCAAGTATCAACTCTTCCCACTTCTCCATCAATTCACTGAACTTGTCCTCCACCTCTTGTGTTGTTACTAAGTAGGAATGATTCTTTTAAATGCTAATATATATGACCGCTCATTTACAATGTACTAAATTTATGACATGAAGCGTACTCCAATTACTGTTTCTAATAACCTCACCATAAAAGTGATATTTCCCTAATAATTAATAATTAATGACAGAATAATTTCTATAATGAAAGATAAATTTTGGTGTGGTAACATAAAGTAACATGTCTCTCTTTCTCTTTTAACATAAAGATTCTGCAAATAACCAATACAAGAAAATGAAACAGACGTTCTCACCTTTCAACTGCCATTCACCACGGATTTGTGATCAAGTGTAAAACTGGAACAATACAGAAAGGAATCGATCTGAAGTATTCAGGTTACTCTTTTCTCATTTGCTTGTGTCTGTTTTGCTTTGAAATTATTTCCATTATCCCAAAGACCTTCCATAATGAAATCAATTTGGTTTAATGCTTGCAAGAAATCAAGTTCTAGTAAGCAGTCTTATAGATGAGAAGAAAACTGATGTCTCTCAACACAAGCAAATTAATGAATTCAAAGAAAGGTTGTTTTTTAAACCCCATTTCTATATCCAGTTCTTCTTGTATCTTTGGTACAAGGTACTGTGACCTAAGGGTTCGTGCCTTCTCCTGTGAAACTCTGCCCATATCAGCCACACTGAAACCCAGGGAACACAGTGTTCACTGCTGTTAAAAGCAATTAGGCAGTTCTTTACAGCAGTCTGTGGTAAATATTTTCTTTTCCCACCTGTCCCTGGCTGTAAGGGACAGTAATAACACAGTGTGTTGAAAACGGCCCAGCACAAGGGTATTTTAGCACAACATGCCAGCACATCCCTTATTGTAGCAGTTGAAAGATTGATAGCACTTTCTGTTTGGTTACATTTACAGTGACTGAGGAGTGACAAGCAGCATTCTGAGGACTGTAGTTTATCTCATCCTAAATGTGTCCACAGTTTTTAGTGTCTCAGCTGATGCTGTTGATGATGCACAACCCTGCTCAGTGCTCTTCTGGGGGCTGTGCAAGTTTATGCGTTATTGAACAAGCAGCGCATAACCTGCCATACTGGCTGGTTATTTGACTATTATGAAATGGCTATAACTGTGTGATGATATATTTGTGACTATTATAGTCAGTTTGGTATTAATCAAAGCAGCAGCAAGCTGCTCATGCTGGAATTTACTGACGACACTGAACATGTAAGAAAACGGGAAGAATAGGCCTAGAACAGTTAGCAGGGTTCTAACATGCTTTTATGTTTAATATAAGAGAGAAATTTCTAGTCTGCTTCCTGAGTCTTAACTTGTGGAATCAGTCAGAACTCCTTAGGTTTGATTTTGCTGTATTTAAGAGAAAGGTAGAGTAGTTTCACCTAATTATTGTGTTTATTTTTGTAGTTAATGTGCATGCCCTTCCATCATGGCTTCACACATGATAAGGTGTATATGTTTGGGTATTCTGAATTCACAAGTATTACCTCATGCCTCCAGCTAGGTTTAGCCAACCCAGCATTTGCCAACACAGCCATCTGAAATCCTTTCAACAATGCTACACCTCAGACACAGGTAGATGCAGCTGCTCTTTGGCTGCTGCATATAAGGATGTTGGACAGGCATCATCAGGTGGGAAGTGGCACATTATCATGTGATGCTTTCTGTCCTTAACAAAGAAAAGCCTATTTTGGCAGACAGGAAGGGAACAAAGTATTTCTTCTTTGTCCAATCCATTTATGCATTGTGCCATGAAAATGTCAGGAAAGTAGTGGGATGAAGCACATATTTTTGTAACAGAGAGATGCAGCCTGAAGCAGGCTGCTTATCTGATCCAGTTTTTTTCTGTGTTTGTGTCCTACAGTTCATTTGATCAGACAACACTGCACTACCTGGTGCTGTAGCTGCTTTTACAGTACCTCACAGGAGATTTCTGAGCTGAAAGCTTATTGCCTAGTTTAATTTCAGAACCTGCTGTTCTCTTTGTGAATACACTGTCAAATTCTCCTCACATATTTTTTATATGGAGGCATGTTCTTCCAGGAATATATCTAGAGGCTGTATCAGCCCATCCCTGCTTGTCCCTCACTACACTAGATTTTAAGAGGCCTTAAAGGGTATGTGTTAAATGATTGCCCAGATGTTCGAGAAATGCAGAATTCAGCCACTGTTTTTAAAGTGAGTTGTGAGGGCACATTGTTGAACAGTCCCCATCTGAAATCTCACACTTCCTCCATTCAGACTTCCAAAATAAGACAGTGCCTGCAGAGTGACCACCCAATTTTCAAAACCATCACTACTTCTTAAGAGTCCATAAAATCTACAGCTGACTTCTGGTCTCCATTTTGGAGACCTAAATAAGCTGCTTTATTTACATGAATTTATAGTTTATAAGAATCTTTATCTGCTGTACCAGGTGCTACAGCAATAAAGTAAGATAATCCTGAGGCAAGATTCCAGCTCTGTTGACACATGAACAAAAGGCTTGTTAGATAAATACAGGTAAGAGATTCAAATACACATAAGTGCAAGCCATATGTTGTCAGTGCAGAGAGACACCTGAGCTGAGCTGAGCTGAGCAGCAGCCTTTTGCAATAACCTGCATAGCTGTACCTTAATTTTTCATCTCCTTTCTTGGATAGAATAGAAAGACATTTGTTATTGTTAAATGTGTTTTTATTCATCACTGTACTTTCCTCAAGCCCAGACAGGAAGAGCAGATCCATTCAAAGAGATGTCTCCTAGAGACGTGGAGAGGTAGCGATGCATCACATCATAAGAGAGCACCTCATTCTCAGGGTGTAAGGTTTTAGTCAAGACGTAATGTGGCATTGAATCCATGCCTTGAGATAGTCAACTCAGAGTCTTTATCAACAAGTTAACCTCTTTTTGTTTTATTTTATTTTGTTTTCAGAAAAAAAACAAAAGAGAGCTTCCAAGTTTTTATGCTGTGGTCTTTTCAAATTTTAGGGTTGTGGTTTTTTGGGTGGGAGGGGTTGTTTTAGGGTTTTTTAATTAAATACTGCTGTGCATTGCTTCAGATGAAATCCCTTGTTTTCCGTGATGGTAATATTAGGGTAACCAGATTATAGATGGTGAAGTCTTCAAACCCCTTTCAAATATGAGGGTTTGACCAATAATCCTTCCATCTTTTGTAACACTACATTCTTCAAGTTGCTTAACCATTAGTGTGAACAGGAAGATCCTCACCAACTACCTCTTTAATTTATATTATCTGAGCTTCTTTAGCAGGTTTCTTATCCTTCTTTGTCACAGACATGTCCTTTATCCAGCATGTCCTTAGGGACAGAAACATGTGCCTGCTTTATTCCAAATGCAGAAGAGAAACAGCTATCAAGCACTTCCTGTCTCTCTGAGTCAGTATTTATGATTCACTGAGGGCAAAAATAAGGCAGAAACTGAATGTGCTTGCCTGAAAGGAACACAGCCTACATTTGGGAAATCCAGTGATAATATTAGTTGTAAATGTCTTTTATATAAGCTTTCTTAACAGTTTTTCATTCTTGGCAACAGTCTGTCATAGTCTGAAGCACCCAGTACCGTGTTTCTGCACTTTTTCTCTTCCCCTTTTCTCAGCTGCATCACTTGCTGTTTGGTGTTCAGTGTTGGTTTGGTATTCAGTGCTGCCACAACCTAGAGTTTGAGAAGAATTGCCACTAGCCCCCTCAGAGCAGTTTGCCTGGAATTCTCCAAAGCAATGGAGTCTCCTCCTGAAAGAGCTGTTGTAAGCTTGATAACTGACTTAACAGTCCCTCACCACGTTCTTCAGGTATGTTGATGATGTCCTACAACATCACCAAAAGCCATCTCTGCACTACCAAAATCTGTCACTAAGTTTTCAGAAAGAAAATGGTATGGAGGGCTGTACTCAGAATTCTTACATGAGAAATACTGCAAGGGAACACTTCCACTGTTTTTCCCTCTCATTACTTTTCCCGTGCTCCATAACAGCCATATCAGGCTGCAGTAAGCCCTCATCAAAAGTAAACTCTGCAGTTCTCTGATTCCATTTGACTCCAAAGGAATAAGCAGCATTATGGTATTTCTTTTACTAAATACTTAATGGAGCATTTGAAAAAAATACAGCAATGACAAATTGGCAAAGTATGCCTTAAGTGTCACATGACAGAAATAAAAGTGACACTTGGCCAATGCAGCCCTTTCACTCATCAAGAGATGTCAATCAAGATGTCTTGCTCCCTGACAAACTGTCCATCTAGTGGAAATACTTAAGAAGATTTGGATCACTCTTTTCCCTGTATTAACAGCATCAATAATGAGCTCTCTGTCTAAGGGTCAGCAGGTCACTAGCCCATCAGCTTGGATTACTCATTGTTTCACTCCAGGGTCCCGCTTCCCTGACCAGCAGCTCAGCATGCAGACTAGATTTGTCCTGGAATCTGTTCTGGAGGGGAGCAGCTGGGTATCTCTTAAACAAAACCCATGACTGGGTTGATGGCTAGATCAATCAAAGGCAATTCCACCAGGCATTGTGGCCAGAGCTATGCCTGTCTCTCTCACCAGCCCAGGACTCCAGCAGGTACCCAGTATGATGGACTTTTTTTCATGTTGTAACATCATAGCCTGCTATATGAGGTCCACACTCTCAGCAGCCTGCTGGAAAGGTATAAATGTACTGCAGGTGTCTCATTTTCCATATATATTTTAAAAGAAAATATAAATCTTTTAATCTATTTAAAATAAAAAAAAATAATAATAATTAAAAAAAAAAAAAGCAAACATCAAACAGTGAAGTGTCCGGGAGAAAAGAGGTATTGATGTGGCCCAGAGGAGAACTCAGGCTTTTGTACCAGAAGGACTTAGTGATTCCATAAATGAAGGACTTGAAGGATTTCAGGGAAACTTGAGGAATTTAAGTATTGTGCCAATTGCAACCATAAATGACCACAAATTGCACCTTGGGAGGTGAAGGTTACAAGAAGAAAGAGGGTAATGCACTGCTGAACCAGGTTGTACAGAGACTCTTAATTCTTGGGTGTTTTGAAAACTGAGATAGACAAAACCACAGCTTATTTGACATGATTGTAGCACTTTTAACAAAAGACTGGACCAGACATCTCTAGAAGTCCTTTCTAGACAATGCTTTTATGAGTCTGTGGTACTCTGCTGCATTGGTGTTTTCATGAGCAGAGCCTTAGATTGTGACCTCTGAGATGCTTTGGTATATATTTGGAGCCACAAAGTGTCTTCTAGATATCTATTTTCTGTAAAAAGGAATGTATGTTTATGCTTTCCAGATGTCAGGGAGCAGCAAGGACAAGTAGCTCTGGAAGGGCAGGAGCAGAGGGTGACAACAAGGCAGGCAGGGTCTGTGACATCCCTAACAAGAAGTAAGCAAGCCAACAAGTTTAGCCAGCCAGGGTCAGGATCAAGTCCAGGGACAGTGATGAGGGTCAGCGTTAGTCCAGTGATAGCCCTGCTAACCCATTGTGGTCAGGCTGGTCCAGGATCCAGATGGGAAGTCAAGTCTATCAGGATCAGGGTTGGGGTCAGGACCAAGGATGTATTTGGTCTGGACTCACAGAGCTGTAATGAAGAGATGTGGCCACTAAAGAGCCCCAGCTCCCAAGGGAAAGCTTGGTGGGCAGAATATTTCTTCCAGCTTTCTTCATGATTGTTCTTATTAGTGAGGGAGTTGACTTTGGAGTCAGTCAATTAGACTGACTTAGTCAGATTGTCTCCTGCAAGGAGGGGGGAATAGGTTCAGAACCCTGACTCCAGGGGAGGTCCTGCCCAGAGATCATCAATCCAGAGCCAAAAGCTGGAGAGGAGAGCATCTCTGGGCCATAGGTCCCTAACCACATCTTAGTTACATGGTAAGAACAGTTCAGGTTGACAGGGTATGCCTTTCAGTAGGTGCTTTAGCAGATTTAATGTCTAAATTCCCTCAGACATATTCCACACTAGAAAAGTGTCAGATCCACCCTATATAGCCAGATTCTGTCATCTGTGACTGTTTCATCTTTCTGACAGATCAGCTGGCTTGGCTACCTCCTCTTTTCACAATAAATGTAGCAGTAAAAAGTAGTTATCTCTGATATTGAGAGCGCTTCCTGAACTTAAACTTTCCTTGCTCTCATCTTCAGTCTCAAGCAGATTTTTGGGGTTGAGTCTAACTAAATTTCTTTTGTGCAGATGGGAAGCCTTTCTCATTGCTTTGAAATACATCAGGGTTTGTTTTTTAAAAGATACATCATTATTATTATTATTATTATTATTTAATACAGACTTGAATTTCTATACGTGCTTAACAAAAATAACACAGTGAAAAAATTTACCAGGCTGCTTTAATAGGCTGCTTTAATGAAATAGTTCCCTCCCCCTTTTTTTTTTCTTTTTTTTTTCTTTTCTTTTTTTTCTTTTTGTTTTCTTTCCGGGGTGTCCTGTCACAATATTGAGCAGCTGGCATTCACAGGGTGCAGTCCTGTGGGTGTCCAGGCAGAGCGAGTACAGACAAGGACAGGGAGCTGAAACTTGGTGGTAGCTGTGGCACTGCCTTTTACTGAAAGAGACTGATGAGATCTAGAGGAAAGGCTGTGTCTTGTACTGCGTGGCATTGAGCAATCCCTCAAAACTTGGAAGTAGGGAATAAAACCTTCTCCCTAGCTGCATCTGCAACAAAGAGGTATCCACAACAAGAAGGAAATACAAAAGCAGTGATTATCTAAGGAACTGGTGCTATTGATTGTTTTAGAGCATTCACACTTCCAATTAACACATGTTCAGTTGGCCAGTGATTGCTGGTTTTGTGTCTGTGGTCATGGATAATTGCACCATGTGATGAACTAAAATATTCCCACAGAGTACAACTGTATTGATCCACAACCTAATTGTAGACATTATGAAAATACCTTTTAAGGGGCATCAATGAGCAGCCTTGTTCTGAAGGAATTTTTATTTGGTTTGGCAGCATTAGAAGTGTTTAAAAATCACTCACTGTGCTCCTCTCTTTGAGGTTGAAATTTGTTCACCTGAGGAATGATATACTGAGCCTTCATGCATAGCTGGAGATTAGTCACTAGAACAATCAGCAGGGCGTAGGGATACATAAGTCAAAGGATGATTGTTTTCTTGCAGAGTTGTTATTATTTTCCCCAAACCATATTCCTCCTATTCGAGGTATGGCACTGTCTGCCAGGGCCAGTAATTCAAGGAGACAAAAACCTCATTGGGACATGGGCTTGAAGGGACAGCTGATTTAGGAAAGAACACTGTTTGGTCAAGAAACCCTCATTTTGACTACACAAAGAATTAGACTATATGCAATACACTAGAATGAATAGACTATATTTCATCTTATAATTCTTGCTGCTTTATATATCTAAGCTTTATCCACTGCCCACCCACCACAGGCTCAATGGACTCAAACTGACATTCATCACTGTCCTCTCAGTGGAGCTTCAGCTTGACAGCATTAGTGTGAGCCACCTTCTTCTGTGCTGTCAGGTGAGCAGGGATGATATAAGGCAGCAGAAACTTGTCAGATCCCATAGCTAAGTACAACTCAGATTTCAAAGCCAGAAAAATAGACTCCTGAATAGCTGTCATGCTTCAAGGCTGAGAAATTCTCATTCCAGTTTAAAGCAGTAGAAATTATCTTGGCTATGTCTCAAACCGTTGTTTTGTAGTGTCACTTCTTACTATTATAAGACACAGAAGCATTTGCTTGAGAGAAACTGTTATTTCAGAATTTAAGCCCTGGCTTTCAAAAAAATAAAGTTATATATTGTGTAGCTTATTTACCATAATAATATATTGACCTTTCCTTGCACTTTTTTTTAACGATTCAGAAATCACATTACCCCTATTAAAGAATTAGGACCTGTATAATCTCCCTGCTCTAGGCTAGCATTGCTATTCTCAGTCTACAGAGCAGGAAATGCAAAGAGATCAGAGTAACAATTCTGTTCACTGTCACTTAGCAGATATGTGAGATAGACAGGAATAAGATACAGACCTGAATCCCAGAACTGCGGTGTCAGTACTTCAGGATTCTCCTTTTACTGTTGTAAGTAGTAACAACAGGCACTGAGTTACCAGAAACTACACTGAGGACTCATGCCTTCCATCAGGCTATGGCAAGTTAGCAGGAATTTGGAATAACCAGTCATTGTGGGTTCTCAGAGCACTTCATCTGTGAAGTGTTGCTCTTCCATTGAGCTTTAAAGACAAAGGAAACAAGCTCAATTGGCGAGTATATTCATATCCTGTATGTTAGGGTTTCTCTGTTGAGAGGTGGCATCTTTATATGTACATGGCATATGTTCAGCCATCCCTCAGTGCCTTGAATATAAACCAGTGTTTTAATTTTTTCCTTGAAATGTGTCACACCAATGGGTTCTCCCAGCATTTTCCAAATGCTTGTGTAGTAGCTGTTGTACGCAGCATGTTCTCATGCCCTGTGGTGATGTGCCTGTGCTACGTATCTTAATACCAAGAGCAGCAAAGAGAAAATGTTCATTCTGGGGCAGACTTCACAAACCTCAGACATGCCAGAGTATGTATGAAGAGGTTTTGACTGATTTTAAGGTGATGGAGAAAGTGCACTGAAAGTAACAATGGAGGGAAGCACTGTACACCATTTGGAGTTGACAAAGGACTGTAATTCATGCTTCTTCTAAACAACAAAGCACTAGGAGTACAAATGGATAAAAAAACCCCAAGGTTAGATTTTGCAAATCAAATGAAAACAAGTAGTGAAAATCTCATCATGCAAATAAATAATGAAGTGAGTCCCCTGTGGAATGAGAACAGGCTAAATATGAAACAATAATGATATGACTCCAAATCCAAATTAACACTTTGCCTCATTTTTCAGTAAGAAATATGACATTGATGGGATGAATGCAGAGGACAAATGGCTAATGGACATGAATGCACAGAGGCAGAGATGACCACATTGGGGTGTAAGAATGCTCAACATGCTCTTTTGAGAAACAAGATGATTTACACACTGAAATGTGAAAAAAAATTCTGAATATTTAATGGAGTATGGAGGTGTATTATCTGACTATAAAACAGCAATCACACTACCCATATATACAATAGGGAGAGGCAAATAATCCAGAATCAAGGATTTAATCTGGATTAGATGAGTAGCACAGATATGAAGTGGTGAATATTTAAAAGCAGTCAATGAAGTAGAAACCAGGACAAAATATAATATGGATTTAGCAGTGATACTTTTTAGATGATAATTTCACCTTTTGATACCAAGGATGACAAAATCTGTGTAAAATATAGGACAAAAATACAAGAAAAACACCATTAAACCCAAAACCAAATCTCATCTACCTGCATTGTAGCTAGCTACCAACACCTTACAGAAACATGAGTTCAAAATCAGTAAAAGAAAAGAAATAATAATTAGTCTGGAAAGAACTGCCACTAGTGGAAATCCTTAAACATTTGGGATTGATGTTTTAACATCTTCATTAATGACCCTGATAAGAAGTTGGCGTGTACTAATGAAGTTTGGTGATGACACAAAGCTCAACAGAGAAGGAGAATGTAATATTGTACTGGAAAAACTAAATGACCTTGAGAGTTGAGTATTAGAAATGGGATGAAATTTAATTGCATAATGTGCAAAGTCATGCACTTAACGAGCTTATAACATGAACTTCTGCAAATTGAGAGTTTCATAGGAAAATGACAGAGAAGGAGGGAGACCCTGGGGCACTCGTTGATTACAGGAGGATTATGAGCCACCAGTACAATGTGGTCATGAAAAAAGCAAGTGCCACAGCTGGAAAACCTCCTGGTATAGCCAGGGATGCATAATGTGGGAGACATTAATCAAAAATCATGTGAAATATCACCTATTTTCTTTATTTGAAAAGTTTCAAATGGGAAATGGATGTCAAATCAGCTATTGGGATTTTCTTAGAGCTGGAGACAGGAATTTTCTTCTCTGTGAGTACAAAGACAATATAGCTACATAAATGTCCTTATCATGCCCATGGGTCTGGACTGGTTCCCTGCACAGTGCTGTGCCCTACTTGATGGATTCACAGGCCCCAGAAAGTACAAGTCCATTGTGCAACAGAGATGTGTCCTCCCAGAAACAGTTTTCTTGGCCTAAAAAAGCAAAATTAACTGGAAACTTTATTGCTTTCTATAAAGAAACACTGGCGTTTGTAGCTGTCCTGTCCCCTAGAAAAACAATGTGAAGAAAAAAAAAACCAAACAAATAGGGAGAAAATCAAATAGACAGAAAGAGAGCTTTAACCAACAGAAAAGAGAGATTTAGCTGTGAACTTAAGCAGGAAAATAAACTTGCTTTAAAATTGAGCTCAAATTCCTTAGCATCCTCTATTAATATTCTTTTCCAAAATGGTCCCAGAAAAAGCCTTCAGTCTCTGATTTTCTGTAACATCAAATCATCAGCCTATTGGTTTAAATATACTGCTTGCTAGGGAATGTGCTAATTTTCAAGAAGTTATCTCATCACTACTTTATGGGAAAAAATGCATATTTAATTCAAGCTTTGGGTGACTGATTGTTTTCAAGAAACTTGTCATAGAACTTAACCTGAAATTATTGGAGTTGTTTTGTAGTTCCTGTACCCTTTGCAGTGATCTGTAAAGGATTTTCCCTCTGTGCTCACCACTGGTGAGGCCGCAGCTCAAGTACTGTGTCCAGTTCTGGGCCCTTTACTACAAGAAATACATTGAGGCACTGGAGCAGGTCCAGAGGAGGGCAACAGCGCTGATGAAGGGTCTGGAGCACAAGTCTGATGAGGAGCAGCTGAGGGAGCTGGGGTGTTTAGCCTCGACAAAAGGAGGCTCATGGGAGATCTTATCACTCTCTACAACTTCCAGAAAGGAGATTGTAGCCAGGTAGGGTTCAGTCTCTTCTCCCAGGGATCTAGTGGTAGGATGACAGGACATAGTCTCAAGCAGGCAGGTTCACACTGGACATCAAGAATTTCTACACAGAAAGGGAGATTAGACATTGGAATGGGCTGCCCAGGGAGGTGGTGAAGTCACCATCCCTGGAGGTGTTTAAGGAAAGACCGGACGTGGCACTCTGTGCCGTGATCTAGTTGAGGTGGTGGTGTTCAGTCACAGGTTGGACTCGATGATTTCAGAGGTCTTTTCCAATTCAACTGATTCTGTGAATCTCTGATCTGCTATTTTATGTCATGAACATTTGCCTACAGGAAGAGTCAGCAAACTGCATTGGGCAACCAGACATGGGGTGCTATTACGCAGTTCGTGGAAATCTTTCCTCTGCAAGCAGACTAGGCTTTTCACACTAAAGATGGTGCAAAAGAGACAAAATTATTTTTCCACCAATTACCATGAACTATTGATGCTTTCATCACTAGGATACTGATTATACTGATAAATATTCTTCATGAGGTCTCCCTTGGACGCATGTGTTTCACCAGATGCCTCCATCTCAGTGGCTTAGAGTGGAGTGATTTCTTTGGAGATCTGAAGTACCTGTCCTCCTTCTGATCCCGCTAGAGACAAGTAACTGTCTGGCAACACATAAATCTGATAGCAAAGTCCTTCCATCTTGAGCACCCTTTTGGAAGACATTTAATTTCTTTTTTTTTCTTTTCATGTTTTCCAGATCTCATAAGCTTATGTGATTAAGGGGATTAGTTTGGAACTGAAGGAGGGATTTTTTAAAAATATATTTTGAGTACTACGTGCCTTGCTGTTTTTCCCTCGGGTTTTACACTTGTCTGTAGCTTTTCAGAGGTGCCGAAAAGCACATGGATTTCAGCAACATCTACGACAAGTAGATACTTGCCACCTCTTCACATTTTACTGCAGTTCCACAAGAAAAGATACATGCAAGAGGAGAGAGACTGCAACTGTGTTGCACACAAATACCCATGTTGAGCCACTCCATCATATGGTTATTCACCCACTGCCTGGTTATTCACCCGTGCAGGGTATCTGACACCTCCTGAAGGGTGCTGCAGGTCTGTGGCACTTAACATTCAACAGCAGGGCTTGAACAGCCTCTGTTCTGCAATGAGATGTCCAGTACATGGAGAGAGCCAATTCAATTTAATTTAATGATGATTTCTCGGCTTTTGTCCAATGCAGGCACCACCACATCCTAGGAAGAGTGACAGACCAATAACTTAACCTTTGCATTAGTGTGGAGCAAACTGCTGCATGCTTTCATGGGATTGATCGTAAGCCCTGTATCAAGGAGGGCCAGACACAGTCCTCTCTGGAAAATCACAGCCTGTAGTTAAATCTTGACCTTTTACTAAAGGAGAAGCAAGGCTAATTGTGCCCAGCTAGTTAGGCAATAACTGAGCTTGAACACCTGATTAAAGAGTTTCTGGGATTTTATGCCTCTCCAGAGATGATCTGGCAGCCGTGATAGACTCCAACAATGCCTGACAGCGAGGGCTTCCTGCCAGAACCAGGTCTTTCTAGCACTTTTGCAGTTACTGAAACCACTTTTCATGTGTGCCCGGAGGAAAAAATAGGTATTTGCAGTAGTGATGTGAGAGATGGAAGAGAACAAGAGAACACATTTTCTCTCTCTTCTACATGCATACATGCACACACATGGACAGGCATGTCCCACAGCCATTAAAATCTCAGCCGAAGGGAGGAGATTTCTCAGGATGCATGAGGTGACAGCCCTTGGCACTTCTCCAGCCAGCCCTCCTGCAGATTCTTGCTGCATGAGAACAAGCTGATTAACAGTTCTCCATACCCTGAAGCCGGGGCACTTAAGAGAAGGGGTTGTTCCTTTTATCCTGCAGCTGCAGAGAGGGTACCACAGCAGACAAGGTAATGAGAATTTTCCGATAGTCTCACCTTTCCATTCCCAGCTGCTTTTCTCATTCTTCCTCTGTCCCTCCTCCCTCTGTCTTCAATGTACTTGCCCATTAATGATTTAAAAAAAAAATCCCTAGCTGGTACACACAGAAGTGCAAAGCTGCTGCTGAACAGACTCCGTTTGCCTCAGGATCAGTTGCTGCATCTGTTTGTGAGGCTGCCAGTCAGGACTGCAGATGATTTAAGAGGCTTTCTTATTGGCAAATTAGTTAAACCTGCTGTGCACAGCTAGGTCTTGGGAGAAGGAAGATGAATGCACATTTTAATGACTGAATCAGCATATATTGGGAACCAGGATGGCAGGAGCCTCACCTCCCTTGAGGCTCACCAGCTATGACAAGCAAAAAACCTCCCTCCTGTTAAAAAGTACATGATTGCTGTATGCCCCACTATTGGATATATATTCTAGATGGATTGTACCAGGGCTCCTCGATGACATTAAAACATACCCAGCGTTTTTATAAGATATTGGTGCTGTTTACACCCTGATTCCAGTGCTGAATCCCAGGAAGAATAAAACAGTTCTGTGGAGTGGCTTCAGAAGATTGATATATCCTTTATGCTCCTGTATGAAGTAGTAACGTACAACATCAGACTGCTGATGGGTATAGCAGTTGTTTTATATACAGAGATTTACCCCTGTGCTGGCAAGTTAGCACACCTCCACCACAGCCAGTGAACTGGTGTTGATTTATATCTGCTGAGGATTGCAGCCATAACTCTTGTCTCCGTTTTTGTGCATGTGTACAAATACACTCACGTACTTCAGTTTTCAACAGACTTCAGCTCTCCAGTGCAGCATCGTGTCCTCCATCTGTTTATATCTCCAACAAAAATTACTGCTGTTCTTCAGTCACAAATGTGAAATTATTCTATATCCTCAGTGACACTGAGATAGTAGAATTTATATTGCACATATGCTTGTTTACACATGCAAGATCTCAGTCATTATTACTGTTGCTGATTTATGTTATTGCTATCCAAAGCTGCATGCATTTATGTACACCATTTATTTTAAATTATTTCAGAAATAAATCATCACATAACTAAGCAATCAGATGAGTATCCTGTTATTTGCCTCATCTCTAACTATTCCAACCCAACCACCAAATCCTTTTTTATCACTTCACAAGTTCCATTCTTGCACTTTGAGCTCAGCTGTTAAAGCCACTTTGGACAAATGCATAGGAGCATATACAGAAAGGGAAACATACAATAGACTTTGGGAAGTCAAGAAACCCTGAAGTTAACACACTGGAGAATTGACATTGAACAGCTTACGTATTTCAAGCTTTTAACAAATCATATCTGAGATCAGTATGCTACAAATCAGACTGAAGTATTGCTTATATGCAAACTGATCCCAACACAGCAAGGAAGCAGATATCAGCCAGATTTTTCCCAGGAGGATTTTTCCGAATCAATTCTTTAACAGTTGTCCTAAACCTCGAGGAACTCATCTACTTTTTGGACTACTTACCTCCTCGTACACTTTTTTTTGCCCTACCAGCCTACCTTAGGTTGTTTTACCCCTGCATCAGGAAGAACATTATTTCTGATATTCATCTTCTTAGGCAGTGTGGTAAAGTTTTGCTGTGTTATTCTTTAAAGGTCATATCTTTTAGGTACTAGCTATGCAAAACCTGACATCTCACAATTTATTTCTCTCTGCAAAAGGACACTAAATTGTTTAGCAAGACACTGCCTTATTGTTTAGACAGGGTAGCAGTGACTTTGTAACTGAACTCAATAGAAGCAGATCCCCAGGTGATTTAAATCACAGTTATCTCACTAAAGTCAGCACAGTCAGTGCTGCCAAGTTAAAACAACTAAAGACATGAGGGCGAATCTGCGCCTTACTGTAACAGCACATCTGGGCCTCAAGTCAACGTTTCCAACACCCAAATGTCAGAGAGACATCTGTAGTTTTTTGAAGGCTGATTGATCATTGGAACCAAGCTACTCAGCCTAGGTCTACACAGTGAACCTCACAATCCCAAAATAAGACATCCATGGGATTAGACTGGTTCAGACATAGGCAAGAGCTGAGGGGGAAAATTCTGGATGGCAGTTCTGAGAGCTTGACTTTACCTGAATTCTGCTGCTGACCTCCAGCTCTGTGTTGGATCTCATCACCAGCTCCTGTAATTCCCATGGAGTTGTGAACATTTCAGTTTCACCCCTCTACATGCTTGAGGCCAAAGCTTTGCTCATGTCCCAGTTACACGCTATTCTGAGAGTGGCAGAAGTGGTGATTGCATGTGAACTCAGCAAAAGAGTGAATTCTCTACATCAAGACTAAAAATGGCAAAATTGGACCCTTCTCATTAAATAAATCATATGAACAATCAATTTGCATATGTTTTGCTTTCTTGGGTATAAATTTTTAAATATTTTAAAGGTTCAAGAAACCTGGGAGGATTTATAACATGAATCCCTATGAACTGTGATCTAAGAGTTACTTGTCCCTTAAGAATAATGATTTACTGGGTCTAAGCAGTTTTAGCATCATTATTTTTAACCTACTGAGGCTTTCAATGCAGTTACTTTCAAAGGAAATAGAACCAGATGGTAATTGTAGATTAGAGAAAAAGAATGAACTCCCAATTAATTATTAAAATTAACTGTTAATTTTAGAAACTTACAGCAAATTGTTCGCAAAAGAAAATTTAAAGCTACAAGAACATCTAATACTATATTATTTCTCAAATTCCCTGTTCACAAGATGTAAAAAACATTTTAAATATTGGAGAAATCACAAAGAGAAAGCAAATGGCACCAGGTATATCCTGAATTGCGTCAAGGATCTTTTCCCCTTCTTATATCAGAAAATCACAGAATGAATAAGGTTAGAAGGGACCACCAATGGGGTTAATTGGTCCAGCGTCCCTGCTCAAGGAATATGCATGCACAGCATTCACATACCCTATAAGGTGCTGAAGATCAATATATGTCTGTGTTACATAGATATATATCTCCATTTCCATCTTAAGGCAGAGTGAGACCAGATTTCCACTTTTTTTGAATTTTTTTTTTTTTTAAGGGTTAAGAAATTAATTCCTTACTGTGATAAATTAAAATATTTCAATGGTTTTGGGATTTGTATGAATGAGAGAGTAATATCAGTAATATCAGAGAGGCAAAAATATTCAGACTAGCCCCTGGTTTCATCTTGGGAGTCAAAAATACTGCAAGAGAATGTGTGTCTAGTTCAACTGAGAGAAGACAAAATATTTTGCTGCAAAGAGAGTAGAAACTATTAATCATGCCTAGACTGTGGTGCAGTCAGCTACTCTGACCTTCCATGGCTTCCTTGAGAGTTGAGAGTACTTGAATCCTTTTGACTGGTGGTGAAAATATACATTTTCTTTCCAAGTTTGTTATCTCCCTGTTTTTTGGCGTTTTTAAAAGAGAGTATCAATATGTGTGACAATAAGGAAGGTCAGTTTAGAAAAAATTTAATATCAAAGTTCTGTTTCACTTTCAGAAAAGGCCACATAAAATATCCTCCCCTTCCAAACTGATCTACTCCCTCCATGTGTTCAGTCAGTTCTGATGCCTTCAGTGACAAACTGTGATTACCAGCACATTCTTTCTCCCCTTAGCTGTGTGTATTCAGCACTATAAATGAAAAAGGGCTGCAGCTCCAGTCTGTGCACACCAGCAAGGGAGTCCCAACCATCCCAGACATACCTTCATGAAACTCAAAGTTTTATACTTTCAACACCTTTTTTTCTGAGATCATAACTTCAGATGAAGTGTAATGACTGGGACAATGCAAAGAATGGTACCACCTGGAGCATGGTCTCAGAGTAGAGTAAATTTTGTACAAAGAAAGTGATGAAGAAGTGATAAAGTGGTGATGAGAAAGAAACCTCAGAATATTTGCAGTGGGATCAATATAGGGCCCTGCTGTAATATGTTTAGAGATCTGCTTCTATCATAGTATTGTGCTATATGTCAATCATCCAGTGGCTCAGCAGGCACTGGTCACTTAACAGCAACACTAAGGGAGGAAAAAAACATGTCAATTAAACTGAATAAAAATATTAAATCCCCAAATATTAAGCATACATCCAATTTGGCAACTCATTTGACTGCCTAAGGCAGTTGGTTTATAGAGTCATGTTCATTCCACTTAATATTATTAACAATTCCCAGGGAAGTACTGCATAGTTACAGTAGCTAGCACATTAATCTTTATCATATGTGCAAGAGTGGAAGCTTGGAACAGGTTTATGAAAACAGAGTGCTTATTCTTTTTTCTCCAAACTGATCTCTATGCAGAAAATAATGATCTAATGAGACTACTTACTAACTGACTGTTAACTTCCCTGAGGCTAGAAATGCTTTTCCATCAAGTGCTGGGACAAAGGCTCTTCTGAGGGTTTTGAGCTTTTGGCGTTTGAACTTCTGCTTCTTCTCTTCCAGTCAATGTGATGATTGGGTCACAGGATGCAAAACCTCATATTCCAGTTTTACACATGCAGTGGGCTAAATTAACAGTTCTGCATGGAAATCATTCTAAAAGCACAAGTCATCTTCTGCACGGATTCCTTTTGCCTTTGCTCATTAATATTGGGGTGTTTCCTCTAAAAAGCAAGTGACTCTGGATGTACACTCTTTGAAAAAGAGCAAAACCACTGGATCTTCCCCTTTTAAGGGAAAGCAAAGCTGAAAGGAATCCAATTGTGTTCCCATTCTCCAAGTCTACTTTGTACATAAGAATATAAGAGAAGCCAGTACTGGGTCAGATCAAAGGTCCATCTAACCCAGTGTCTGTCTCCAGCAGTGATCAGCACTGGATGGCTAAAGTAAAGAATAAGACCAGGGCATAGGTATAATCATCCTTTCCCAAATATTACTCCAGCCTTCAGCAATTTGTGGAACAGGGTCTTCTTGAGTCAGAGGTTATGGCTTCATGTTTAAAGACCCTTAATGGATTTTTCTTCCACAGATATGTACTACAATCTCCTGAAGTGTGAATTCCTGTGGAAATGAGTTCCACAGATTCACTAAATATTTTGTGAAGAAGTATGTCCTTTTGTTTGAATCAAAGCTAGACCCTAACAGGTTTCATTTCTCCTACTCCTAAACCTGGAAATGATACTGAGATATTGTTCAGGTTTATCTTCCTCATGCTGCTCTTTATTATGAAATATTGCGAATGATGGAAAAACCCCACACTGATATTTTATCTACACTTACTCCTCTCTTTTTTTTTTTTCCATGCCAAAGAATCCTACTCTATTTAGCTATTTCCTATCATTTATCACCTAGTTCTTCACTATACAAGATCCTTCAGTAAGTGACTCAGGAGACATGTCCAAAGCAAAGAGACCAAGAAAATCAGGTGACTTTAATCCACCAGTTCCCAGGAATTATGCTCCACACTGTACAGGTATAACAAAAGAAGAAATACACTTTGCTGGTACATTTTGTTGCGTTTACTGTGTTGATAGGAGCAGATCGGTGTGAATTTGCTCATTACATCACCCAAAGTCTTCCAAGTACAGCTTAATAGAAGTCTTATAAGGTTTGTATGGAAAGTGATTTTCAGAACCTAAAATAATGACAGAAGTTCTCCTCTCCTGTTCTTTCCATACTGCTAGCTAAAGCTTACAGACCCCTCTAACGAAAGATAGCTTGTGAAGTAGGTAGATGGCTTAATCAAAGGACATTAGGGAAGGACATTCTAGAAATGTGTAAGTATTCTAGGAGACACTGCGAAAATTCAAGGAAGACAAATTCATCCTAAAAACACAGGCACTACGTTGCATTCAAGTCCTGAACTTGAAGTACTTGGGAGAGGGGTGGAGAGAGAGCAGGGGTGAAGCTTGTCCTGTTTTTTAGGTTCTCCACTAAACATTTGCTGTGGGTGCTGTTGATGACAGTCCCTGCAGTCTGACCCAGACAAACTTCTGTTCTAAACCCAGGCTGCCATGCTCATTAAGGCAGCCCATCGATAATACATGGCCCATTAAGATCACCCTTTCCATGGCTGCTTTAAATGCCGCAGGAGGCTGTGCTCTGCCCGACTTTTCTCTGGGAAAGGGGCGCTGCTAGAAGATAGGCGGCGAAGCCAATGCCTCTGGGTGGAAGCCCGCCGTGCTAAGCCCTCCCGGCCGCCAGCAGCCCCTTTCCACCCCTCCCGCGGCGGCGCGGAGCTCCCAGCGCGCATCCCCGGGGTGCCGGGAGGCAGCCGGGCGGGCGGCAGGAGGGCTTAGGACCCAGGGGGACGGCAGTGGAAGGACCCAGGCTTTGGCGCACACGCCTCCTACCAAAAAAAAAAAAAAAAAAAAAAAAAAAAAAAAAAAAAAAAAAAAAATCACAGCCCCGTGGAGCTGGCGCTCTCTCATTCAGTTTTCTAGAGAGATCTGAGCCGGAACCCAGGAGCCGGGAGATCCTTCTCTCCCACCCAGCTCAGCAGCAAGGACATCTACAGGGGGAAAAAACCCCACCCCACGCAGCCCCCCGCCGCCCCACGGCAGCTGCCGGCGCTGTGCAGGTATTTGGATTTGCCTTCTCTCGGGTTGCGTAGGGCGGCTCTCGGCGCTCCCCGCGCCGCCCGCCCCGCCGGGCCCGGGATGCGGCGTTTCAGCACCGCCGGGCGGACAGCTCCGGCCGCAGCCGCTCCGGGCCCGGCCTCCTGCTCCCTCCTGCTTCCCCCTGCCTGCCCTGCTCCCTCCTGCTCCCTCCTGCTTCCCCTGCCTGCCCTGCTCCCTCCTGCTTCCCCCTGCCTGCCCTGCTCCCTCCTGCTCCCTCCTGCTTCCCCCTGCCTGCCCTGCTCCCTCCTGCTCCCTCCTGCTTCCCCCTGCCTGCCCTGCTCCCTCCTGCTCCCTCCTGCTTCCCCCTGCCTGCCCTGCTCCCTCCTGCTCCCTCCTGCCTGCCCTGCTCCCTCCTGCTTCCCCCTGCCTGCCCTGCTCCCTCCTGCTCCCTCCTGCTCCCTCCTGCCTGCCCTGCTCCCTCCTGCTTCCCCCTGCCTGCCCTGCTCCCTCCTGCTCCCTCCTGCTTCCCCCTGCCTGCCCTGCTCCCTCCTGCTCCCTCCTGCTTCACCCTGCCTGCCCTGCTCCCTCCTGCTTCCCCCTGCCTGCCCTGCTCCCTCCTGCTCCCTCCTGCTTCCCCTGCCTGCCCTGCTCCCTCCTGCTCCCTCCTGCTTCCCCCTGCCTGCCCTGCTCCCTCCTGCTCCCTCCTGCTTCCCCTGCCTGTCCTGCTCCCTCCTGCTTACCCTGCTCCCTCCTGCTTACCCTGCTCCCTCCTGCTCCCCCTGCTCCCTCCTGCTCCCCCTGCCTGCCGGCCCTGCTCCCCCCTGCCTGCCCTGCTCCCCCCTGCCTGCCCTGCTCCTTTCTGCTTACCCTGCTCCCTCCTGCTCCCCCCTGCCTGCCCTGCTCCCTCCTGCTCCCTCCTGCCTGCCGTACTCCCTCCTGCTTACCCTGCTACCTTCTGCCTGCCCAGCCTCCTGCTCCTTCCTGCTCCCCCCCCCCGTCTGCCCTGCTCCCTCCTGACTACCCTGCTTGCTGCCTGTCTCCTGCCAGCCCTGCTCCCTCCTGTCCCCTGCCTCCTTCCAGCCAAGCTCTCTGCCTGCTGCCCGCTCTACTCACTGGCTGCCCTACTCCTTGCCTGCCCAGCCTGCTGCCTGTCCTGGTCCCTGCCTCCTGCCTATCCTGCTCCTCCTGTTCCCTGCCTCCTGCCAGCTCTGGCTGCTGACTCCTGCCTGCCCAGCTCCCTACCTGCCCTACCTCCTGCCTCCCAACATACTTCTCCTGTCTGCCAACCTACCTCTCCTGCGCCTGCTTCCCTGTCGCCTGCCTGCTCTTTGCCCTGCCTGCCTCTTTCTCCTGCTCACTGCCTTGTCTCTATGTCCCCTGCCTCCACTGCTTTCCTCATGTCTTCCCTGACTCCGTACTCTCTGCATCCTCTGCCTCTTACTTGGCCTGCTCCCTCCCTGTCTCCTTATTCTGTTCTCTGCCTCCCCTGGCTGCCTCTCCTGCCTGTCCTACCTGACTGCTCTCTGCCTTCTTGCCTCCTTCCCCTGCTCCCTGCCTTTTTTCTTTGCCCTGCCAGCTCTACTTCCCTTAGCTCCCCTCCCTCCTCTGCTTCCCTTGCCTCTCCTTGCCCTTCGTACTGCCTTCTGCCTCCTATCTAACCTGGCTCTTCTTCCTCCAGTCGTCCTTGCCCTCCTTCTCTGATTCTCTTCTCTCTGCTTTCTGCCTTTCTGCTTTCTGCCTTCTGCCTTCCCTGTCTGCTCTCCTCCCTGCCCCTGTTTCCCCACATTCCTCACTTTCCTGCCCTTTCTTCACCTTCTGTCTTCCTTCTCCATCACCAGCCTCAATCCTTCCTGAAAGGGGTCATGGGACTGTAAAAATCAGCTCTGCAGCCCAGGAGCTGGGCAAGGAAGGGAAAGAACACAAGCTGGAAGGGAAAGTCCAGATCCAGTTTGAGACCAGGGAGAGACGAGGGGCATGTAGAGGAAAGGGTTAAAACTGGGAGTTAAGTTAATGAAGTAAGGACTACAGCCAAGTGTTGACATACAGGAGCTTGTCAAACAGCAGCAGATACCTGTTTGCTCCTCAGCAAATTGATGCCTGTTCTGACGTTTACTCATTCCAAAGAGGGATGAGCAATTAAAGGGAGGGGGGAATGTGCCGGGTCAGTCAACTGTATTGCTTTCCCAGTGGTAAACAGTGATGGGTGCAGGGAAGAAGTGAGGTGAATCACACCTAGCCTGTGGACCCTTTGCTGCAGGAAGTCAAGAATTAAGTTGTGGTCTCTGCAAGAAGTGAGGGTGTTCATACAGAAAATAAATGCAAAGCAAATAACAGCTGGAGAGACCCCATGTGTGCTACTGGCCTGACTTTAATTCTGTTTGCAATGGTTTAATCCTGAGAGGGTGAGGAAGGTCATAGGAGAAAGGGAGTTTCCCCTTTTCAAAATGCTGATTCCTCAATTTTAACAAGCTCCGTGAATAATGAAGTTAAGGAGCAGATGGCTACTCATTGTCCATCACTGAATACTGACTGGATCATATTTGGAAGAAAAAATTAAATTACAGAAATTCTGCTTTCATGTGCTGAGCAATCAGATGATAACATGGATTATCTCCAGTACTAAAAGTTAATACAATGCCAACATCTACATGAGATATTATGTAACAGTATTATGCCATGCACTGCTTAGTGAAGGTACTGGTTTACTTTTTCATACAATAAGTCAGATAACCTTGTAGAGCTTTTCCTCACTTGCAGTCTGTATTCCAGCTTGAAGTTTACAGGGGCAGCTTGTGTTGTCATGTATCTGCTGTAAAATGCTGCTGGTTATTTTAAGAATTCTGTTGACTCACCTACCTCTAAAAGCTACTGAGTATTTTCTAAAAATTAGACTTTTGTAAGGCAAATGCAAAACAATGAAAGATATTACAACCTTTTTAATAAACCTTCTTAATTTATTATATCAGCATTTATAACTTAAAATCTGTTGCAGAGACCGCATACTCTGAGTAGCACTCAGTGCTGCTGAGCAGTAGTGTAAGCAGTGTAACTGAGTTCAGCAATGGAGGAGCTGCAGAATCCACACCATAGCACTGGGTCATGATTCCTTAAAGTTTACGTGCCTTGAACACAGACATCATTTCACTGCAACGTATAACAGCAGCCTCCTCACCTTACAAAAAAGGATCATGTCAGTTGAAATAGTCATCTCATAAAAGGATGGAGAATATTTCCTTTCAAAAGACTGTAAGCTCATGCAATTGTTAACTTAAGCATGCAATTATTGAAACAATTGTGCTATTGCTTGGCAAGTGAGTTTTATTTTCTCTCACAGCCTCGTGCTGTAGTGTCTCTGGCATAGACACAAACAAGATGTGACAGTTGGGTACCACAAGTTAAACAAAAGAGAGCAAGAAATAAAAGGGGGCAACATTAGTCTTTTATAGAGTGGAAAAACTGAGTAGAAGTTCTCATGAATTTTGGTCAGATGAGTTCTAATTCCTTTCCCTCTTGATCTAATGCTGCTCCATTGATTTAACTTGAGAAATTCCAAAATCTTTAGTGGGATTTTGGTATGTTTGGTTTGGTTTTTTTCCTCAGTAATATTTAGAGAAATAAACTTCTTAGGTCTGATATGTTCCTCCACTGAGAAAACAAACCCACATGGTACTATAAAGTTATATTAAGCTTTATTTCTACAAGCTTGGGAGAAGTTCCTATGTGCTTTGTGTTTGTGCTCAGACTTCAGTAGAAAGGAGAGAAAAAACCCCAGGAGGATTCCATGAATTTCTGGGTGCAGAAATACCTTCCTCTTCCCTTCCCTTCCCTTTCCCCTTCTCTTTCCCTTTCCTCTTCCTCTTCCTCTTCCCCTTCTCCTTCCCCTTCCCCTTTCTCTTCCCTTTCCCTTTCCCTTTCCCTTTCCCTTTCTCTTTCTCTTTCCTTTCCTCCCCTGACTGTCCCTCCTTCCCTTCCCCTCCCCACTGCCACACAATGAGAAGCTACAGATGCTTTTCTCTGGCATAACATATAAAGCAGAAAGAAGTCAACACTAATACATCACAATTGCGTTTGAAGGAACATAATCTTTCAAAACATGGAGTAAAAGAACTGCAAAATTAGATAAATAGCATGTTATTAAACATGTAGTACTGAATATCTTGTTAATATGTTTTGTTCTTTCTTCTGTATATCTTTGTGCAGATGTTGTAACACAACTTGTCCTGCATTTAGGCATTTTCAGACACCAGCGTTATGATTGTGTGCTATCAGATTTCTACATATAGCTTCATTATGAGGCTTGGGGGTGAGAATTAATGTTTTGCACACTGTTGATAATTTCTGTGCAAGATGTTTCTATATTATTGGAGGAACTGAACTCTGTCTAATAGCAGCCAGGGTGCTTTTGCTTGGTGACGCTTGCAGCATGACTGACATGGAAGTTCCTCGTAACTGCTGCTTCTTTGGCATGCCACAGGTTCAGGCCACATGTTCCCATAGGGGTTTGCAGATTATCTGTGACTGGTGAATGCTTACAACCTAAAAACTATGATTTGAAGAAAAATTTAACCAACCTCTTGAAGTTAAGGCTCTTTAACTCTTTTATTTATGTGTTGTTTAAGTTCCCCTCCTTGGCATGTGGTCCAATTCCTTAATATTCAGGTAGTTAATAAGTTTTGCTCATTTTAGGTCAAAAGATAATGGGGCAGTTTTTTAATTTTATGTTTGCTAGACAGCCTTGTCTGTCTCTCCTCCTGCCTGGCAGCTTGTAGGAATAACAGGACTACTTCAGACTGATGCTGCAGATGTGCCTGCCCTACATACTGTGCAGAGAGCAGCAAAGATCAGTTGAGTTTCTGCCGTGTTTTGTGCCATGGCTAAATTACCACCACTGGACATTTAGATGCAGCCTGAGGGCAACCTCTAACTCAAACTAACAAGAAGATTGTAGAACAAGTAGCAATGTATGATATTTTTTTTACTGAACTGGAGGAAATGTTAGTTTTTGTACCTGAGCTGAGAGATGCTACCCTGGGAAGATGTGAGAAACAATCAAATTCCCCACTCAGCTGTTATAGTCACAAACATTCACTATTTTCATAATGACAAGAAGCAACAAATCCCTAGTGAAGGTTTACAGGAGCACCAGTACTTGGAGCAGAAAGACTTGCAATATTTAACTCATTTATATTCACTGGGAGAATCTAATCCCTTAGGAAAGACCACAGAGAAGTAGCGGTGAGACCACACCCAGAGTATTGTGTCCACTTCTGGGCTCCTCAGTACAAGAGAGACATGAACATATAAGAGAAAGTCTGACAAAGGGTCAAGAGGATGATGAAGGGGCTGGAGGGTCACTCACAGGAAGAAAGGTTGAGAGAGCTGGGACTGTTCAGCCAGGAGAAGAGCAGGCTCAGGGGGATCTCATCAGTGTGTTCAAATACCTGAAGGGAAGATGTAAAGAGGATGGAGCCAGGATCATTTCAGTGGTGCCCAGTGCCAGGACCAGGGGCAATGAGCACAAACTGAAACATGGGAGGTTTCTTCTGAACATCAGGAAATATGTTTTTACTGTGAGAGTGACTGAGCACCGGCACAAGTTCCCAGAGAGGCTGTGGAGTCTCCCTCCTTGGACATACTCAAAAGCTGTCTGGACAGAGCCCTGGGGAACCAGCTCCATGAGGCCCTGCTTGAGCCGGGGGTTGGAGCAGATGCACTCCAGAAGTTCTTTCCAATCTCAGCCTTTCAGTGATTCTGTAAGAATCTGAGTAGCAGCCAGGCTGTTGGACTTGGGATACTAGATAGACCTGTTGGAAACACCCACAGGGAGTTTGCTCTTTGCAAGACATAAAGAAATGATACACTTTGGGAGTCCTGATTGTGCTTTTGAAGCCTAAGGGGATTATGTTGGAGATGCTGGGAATGTTGCAGTCTACCTCTCCATTTCCTTGTATGCAATATGGCTTCATGTTTTTCTTACAATGCAGAGCATTATGCATAAAGAGGAAAGATTCCCTGGATGTTAACATGTAAGCTTATGGCTCAGGAGAGATAGGATCTGTTCCCAGCTCTGTGAAATGTGTCCTCTGGGATCTCAGGCAAATCACTCAGGGCTATGCTTCTCCCCACAATCTGTGGAAGATGCCAGGGTCTTGCAGCCAAGGACAAGAGAGAGTCAGTTTTGCTCATTGCTCTTCTGAAATTGGTTCATGGAGCTGGGGTAGGTCCCTTTCTATATCTGACTACTCCACTTCCAGTACAGGTGGTTACTAAGGTACCACAAAGCCACAAAGTGCCGCAGGAATCATTCCTGTAGGTACAGGTATGGACTCATCCTCCCCTGTCCTTATGGAGAAACCCCTGCTAAGCAGAACGTAGCCCTAAGAAGTTTTCCAGAATTAACATCAAAATATTTTTCAAAAAGAAATTTAATGAGATGACACCCACACTCTGAGATGAAATCATTCTATATTACCACTTTTCCTCCCTCCCTGCCTACTCCCTTCCTCTTTGGTTTGATTCTAGCAGCTAATATCTGTATGAACGCTAGGAGTTAGGAATTATATAATGAGACAAACCTTAGCAGTGATACCTCTTAATACCAGGTGAGGATGAAGTGCTAGTGCCTTCTCAATTTGCAAATTGTGGTACTGAAATTTCACATGGCATATAGCTTTGGACTGGATGGAAAACACTTGGTAGATAAAGAGACAGCTAAAATCTTTCTGGAACTGAATTGGATGGGGAAGGGCCAAATGGAGATGAGATGCTTAAAAAAACAAGAGGTGTTCCAGGGACAGTTAAGTGGGCAGGAACAAAATGATCCAGACAAGTGCCATCATCACTGAAGGCAGGTTTTGGCCAGTTTTCGAGGGCATGCAATGCAAAAGGGGATTGCATGCTGACCCAGAAGCTGTCACTGAAGAATGAGCAGTAAGGCACGTTAAAATCTTTGAATGAAAAGTGCTTTGTATATTTTGGAAAGGTACTATCGTCATTTTAGTTTGCATAGTAAATATTACTGTACATTTTATTATTAACTATTTTTTTTCCTGAGGATCATGCAAAAACATAAGCTGCTTGTCTGAAAAGTGTATCCCACTTTCAATATGTTACCTATGCTGAACACTCACTGTCCCTTGTCATTCCCTTGTTGGGGCTGAAAATGAATTAGCCAAAATTGTATGTGACACCACAATTTTGGTGGAAATTTCCCTCCTTGTTTTGGTGTTAATATGTTGTGTTTCAAATCTCTGTAATTTTTTTTTCATTTAAGGCTGAATTTTGTTTCTTTGGAGGGATGATTTATTATAAGGGGCTGTGAAAAGACATTAGAAGAGCAAATAGTCCCTTGGGAACACAGAGTCACAAGACAGAAAAACAGCTGTTGAGACTGTAACACACTCTAGTGCGCCAACAGGCAGCAACAATATTCAGAACAGGGAAAGAAGACCCATGTCTTCATTTGGAAGAAAAAACAACCCTGCACCAAATTGAACAAAGATATAAACATCTAAAAAATTGGCAGATGGATCAGAGCTGTACACAACACCGGAAGAGAAGGAGAAATTGCCATGTGTGGGAGGAGGTGAAAATGGAGATGAAGCTTCTGTTACGTCTTGGGAATCAGAATAAATCAGAACCGTTTGAGAAAGTGCAGTGACAATTAAACTGGGTAGCTATGGAGCACTAAATTTATTGTCAAGGTTAGCAGTGGGAGAACCAAATCATTCACTGATGTCTATCAGGCTCCTTGAAGGCAATGTGTGGATTGCTAACCTCATGATTTGCCCTACCATTCTGAGAGTGACAAAATTGTTCATACATATTTTAGATTATTTTGCAATATATAACTTCACACCAATAAAGTATTTTAGTGCAGTCTGTTCCGGGTGATAATCGGGATAATCTATAGATAACTGTAATCCACGGTTATAGCTCAGCTCACTAACAGAAAACTCTGAAATGCATTTAGAAATGGATCTTTTGTTAGAATGAGTATTTGTAAGTTGCTTTTTGGCAACAACATCTGACGGGAAAGGACTGTATCTCCCTCACCTTGGGATAATCCTGGGAATTTAAATTAGTTAAAACAGTAGGAAACTTTAATAAAAATAAGTAAAATAGTTTTTGACAGTAAATAGTTGGGGAACCAATAAGAAAGGCCAGACTTTATCTGCTTGGTCAAATCTCTTTTCTTCTGGAGCAGACTGCAGTTGACCTTTCAAGAATTTGCCATACTGCCAAAGAAGCATCTTGGTGGAAGTGGGAGACAGAAAAGGAGCAGAGGAAGGGACAGTTTTACTCCCATGAACTCCTAGAAACACAGAAAACTGATGAAGTGGGGACTGTGTGTGTGTGTGACTGTTATCTGCTGCTAGTCCTTGGATGCTTTAGAACAGATCCAGGGGAAAGCCACAAAAATGACCAGAGGGCCGGAGCACCTCTCTTACAATGACAGGCTGAGAGAGTTGGCGTGCTTCAGTCTGGAGAAGAGAAGGCTCCAGGGAGACCTTACAGCATCTGTCCAGTACCTAAAGGGAGCCCCTTTAGGTAAAGATGGTCACAGACTTTTTACTAGGGCCTGTAGTAATAGGACAAGGGCTAACATTTTTAAACTGAAAGAGCACAGATTCAGATTGGATATAAAGAAGAAATTTTTTTACAGTAAGAGTGGTGAAGCCCTGAAACAGGTTTCCCAGAGAAGTTGTGAATGCTCAGACATTGGAAGTGTTCAAGGCCAGATGGAATGGGGCTTTGAAAAACCTGATCCAGTGAAAGATGTCCCTGCCCGTGACAGGGAGGTTGGACTAGATGAACTTCAAAGGTCCCTTCCAAACCAAACCATCCTGTGATTCCATGATTTTGTGATTCTAAGCCACAGGAACACTAAAGGTGTTGTAATTCATACTAAGTCCTAAGCCAGAGCTAATGCAGACCCCAGATAATCTTCTTGCTTCCAGACCTCTGCTTAACACCTTTGAGAACAAAGAGTTTCCATACTCTACCGCTTGCTGTCAAAACTCGGGAGGGACCAATCCTGGCACCACACTCCCCTAATGAGTGTCACACTTAAATACTCCTAGCTCTCCTAACTAGCTCATGGACGCAATTGCAACAAAACCCATGATTTATGCAAGAAAATGCTAATGTCACCATTAAGTTGAGATCTCAGTCACAAAATATTGGCCTGGTTTCTCTATGGCCTACTGTAATTTTACATCAGTGGAATTAGGTTGATACCATAGGAGTTATTCTAATTTGGTCTAATAAAGGCAAGAGTAAGGCAAATAACTGTTACTTTATTTTTATACAAGGAATCCACCTTTATTACTGCTCTAATTTCTTTAAGAATTGAATAGCCTGCACTCATGGAATACCCCTCAAAACCTGGGGAATTGTTCTCTGGAATCATTTGCACTCCGTAGTGCCTTTTCAAAGCCCTCTTTTCTCCCAGCTCTGCCTTTCCTCAAGTTTTCCCAGGCTGATCAATCATCAGATACTCTGCTCTGCAGGTAGCTCTTTTCAACTCCAGCTCCACAGTGAATACAGAAAGAGGATGCTTAATAAACTCTCCTTTGTGTCACCCACAGAAAAGTCCAATTCATATTGCTGTTAAATGAAAAGCTTATCTCCCACCACAAATGTCCTTTAAGCAAATATGCAGAAACACTCTGTATTTAAATTTTGGGATCTCATCCTTGGGCTGCAGCTGTGGCATCTAAAATGTAGTTTTTATCAATAACATGCAAGGTCACAAAGGAGGGAACTGAGGCACTCCTTGTGCTCATTGACTTCCAGGTCCTGCAACATAACTTTGAGCAAATCCGGGACCAAGAAATGCTTTGGATGCTGCTCTCCCCTTTGTTTGATCTGAGAATGCTGAACCCAGGGGAGCAGCTGAATGAAATGGTTGTTTTGCTATAAATAATTCATAACTTTCCAAACAGCTTTTCAAATACAAAAAGTATGTCTTTTACTGAGGGATTTCCTTTAAATTTTTAAAACCAATTTTTCTTTTTCAGAAATTAGAAAGAGAGATCAGTTAAGCGGGGGGGGGGGGGGTGGGAGGGGGGGTGGGGTTTGCTTGTCTGTTTCTGTGATGGCTGAAAAATTGTATGGATCTTGATCTTTCCTCACACACATATCACACTGGAACAGACCTTGATCTTATTTCACCCGGTTGTAGCTACACAGACTATGATGACAGCCTCTTGCTAATTATGTCACTGAAATGTAAGAGATTCACTGTACCATTTTGCTCATACATACAGCTTAAGCAGATTTTCTTCTAACACTTGTAAAAACAAATTCTAGGTAAAATACAAAAATCAAAAGGAAATTCAGAACTAGGTATTCAGGAAAGCTACAATATACAGAAAAAAAGAATTTTTAATAAAATACGTCTCTTTTCAACTAAAGCACCAACCCTGTCAGATTGGACACATGAAGAACCTTATTTGTGGAAGGGTTCCCATGAAGATGTATTGAGTCTCAATGGGAAATATTTTCAGTGAGGTTCTAAAAAGTAGAAATTATCCTTGGTATTGCTGGAGTTTTGGTTTTTTTAAAAAACAGTTTTACAGTCAACTCAGGATCTTAGTCAAGGAGAGCTACAAGCTTATAGTACAGATAATAAAACGAAATCAAACAGTTGTTCTACTTAGTACGATGAGGGTAAATCTGTTTACCTATGAAGCTGAAATGTTGCTCCTATTAGGGGTGGAAAAAAAATTACTATTATTTTTGCTGTTCTAATCCTTGGCTTGAAGTTAGGGATGCTGCACCTTCCACATTTCTGTAAGACAACTTTGAGAAATGTATTCTAATAGTACGTTGATACAGCTTAGTATTAATTGTCAATAAATCAGATTGCTTTTCTGAAAGCCTGAATACATATGTTCAAGATGTTAGTGACTGCCTTATCTTAAATGCACCCATTCTGAAATTATGTGACTGCTATCCTCCTACATATGAAGCATACAAAGAAATTTTATGGCTAAATAATTTCAGAAATGCATTCCTAAAAACTTTATATACGCATTTAATCTTTCTTTTATATATTTTCTTTTTCTTTTAGTAAGTGATGGAATAAACAACACTTTCCTTTGGAAGGAGTATAGTACATGTGAACGGCCTGTTACTCTGCAAGAATAAGGAAAGCCCTTTGCTTTAATTTGTTAAGTATCAGCTTGATAGCAAAAAGCATCTGAATGGCTCGCACTCACAGCAGACCATCAGTTGAATGGGATCAGCACTTCTACTAAAATATCTGAAGTTAAGGATTTGGAAAAGAGGTTTTTGCAGAGATGACCCATTTACAAGCTGGACTTAGTCCAGAGACTATAGAGAAAGCCCGCCTGGAACTGAATGAAAACCCTGACATTTTGCACCAGGATATCCAGCAAGTCAGGGACATGATCATCACGAGGCCTGACATTGGGTTTTTACGTACAGATGATGCCTTCATCTTGAGATTTCTCCGAGCCAGAAAGTTTCACCAAACTGAGGCCTTCAGACTGCTGGCTCAGTACTTCCAATACCGCCAATTAAATCTGGATATGTTCAAAAACTTCAAGGCCGATGATCCAGGAATCAAACGGGCTCTGACAGATGGGTTTCCGGGAGTCCTGGAAAATCGCGACCACTGTGGCAGGAAGATTCTTCTGCTTTTTGCAGCCAACTGGGATCAGAGTAGGTAAATGTAGATAGTGTCCTTATCTTTTACACACACTCACACCCAACTCGTAATGGAATATTTGTCACCATCCTTGAAGCAGCAAGGCCATTTTCAGCAGAAGATTTTGTAACCATATATCCATTTCACTATAACTTCCATCTCACCTGATCACCTGTCAGTCCTCATTATTAGGACATACGACCATTGAGAGATAAGGGTATATCAGTGTGTCATATAAGTAGCTCATATCTGGGGTTTTTTTAAAGAAATATTTCCAAATTTTAGCCAGATAATGTTTTTTTTCTATACATACATTAATGTCTATTGTAAGTTACTTCAGCTGTATCATAGAATAGCCAAGCAGGTTGACAAAAAGCAAGTGTCTCAGAGCATGTGGAGGTTCTTGTAGCTCTCCTGGTGCAGAAGAAACTGACAGTATTTATTCTATCATCATACTTTCTAAGAGATTGTTTGTTGGTTTGTTTGTTTGTTTGAACCATTTTGGGAATTGCAGCCTCTGCTCTATTTCCACAGACTGCATTGTGATTTCTAAACACTCTGGTTGCTCTATGTTGTTAGTCTGATATATGGGAGATTCACACAAAGCGTATTTTCTGTTCAGGTAATTTCTTTACCGAGTGGTATGAACAAAGGTATCTCCCAGCCATTATTATAAAATAATGCCCTTAAATGTTAATGTGATTAGTCAGCTTTCACTAGCTGTTTGAAGTGGTACAGAGAAAAGGGACTAGTCCAGGAATACCATGTTCACATTGTCCTTGTCTTCATAAGTCTTTCCATTCCATTTTCCCTGCCTTCATCGTGAGATGGAGAAGTGTAATCAGCTGTAGGGTTACCATGTGTTCTGTTGAATCTTGATAAAAATCATATGAAAGAACAAAATTCAGATTCAGGTTTTAAGTATCATCAGTTCTGATGATTTCCAGGTAGGATTTTATCTTATGATGGTCTAAAGTTTTTGATGAAAAAGTCTTATCCTTAGGAGTCAATAAATTGGAGCTTTGAATTTACATAATAGAAATTATTAGAGAACAATACACATACGTCTGCAATTTTTCATGTCAGTTGTTTTCTGGGAAAACCTTTCATCACCATGTGAAAAGCAGAGTTCAGAAGTGTTTCTGATTTTCATTTGCATGTGAATAAATGTACAGAAAATTACACAGAAGTGTAACATTGCATAATCAAACGTGTTTGGTGAAATCGTGAACTGAGGGCAGTAATAAAAGTCCTGTTAACTACAAAGAGGCCAGCAGTTTATCTCCTGTCTTTCTGAACTGCAAGTTTGCCTTTCTTTCAACCACAAAACTCTTCTGTTAGCAATTGGCCTGAAAAGAAAGATGAATGCACAGGTATCTGGCATTAATAGAAAGCATCAGCTTTAGAGGACAGAAGCACTGTGGCTCTGCTGGTTGCATTAAGGGATTTAGGTATTATATAGAGCCAGCTTTGGGTTTCTGATCCCTCAACAAAATGAATCTTTGTGATTAACCTTGTACATCAGGGCCTGCTCTTGGAAAGCTGAGAGTGCTGGTGTCTAAGGCTACTGCAATGAGATTTTGACAGAATAATGATTCCTGTCAGATTTGGCTCAGATTTTCTGAAAGTCCTTTAATATCCATCCATGTGTGTGTGTGTGTGTGTGTATGTCTGTGTGTGCAAAAACCAAAGCAACCCTGCATATTTTGAAAAATATAATTTTAACCTTCAGAGAAGAAAAGCTGAGGCAAATAGTATAGGATGTACTTTCCTAAGACTCCTCAGTGAAATGAAAAGTCATGTGCAAATTTTACCTCAGTTCAGCCACTGAACCTCATCTCTTCTGTGGATTCAGATGGCAAGAAGTGTTTTTTCTATGGCCTTTTGTGGTACTCCAGGTACAACAGGGATTTGGGACAAGATCTGGGCTGTAAGTAAATGGATAGCCTCCTCCTGTTTTGCTGTCTAAAGGCATCAGCAAGAGGAAAAGCTGTTAAGGAGTGGGAAATGGTGAGTGCAATGTCCTATTAAGAAGCATGGAAGCAGGTTATTGACCAGAAGAAACATAAATTTCACAAAAAACTTCCAACAGGCATTGTGCACATCTTACATAAATGTATCTTGGGCAACCTTTCTGCAGATGTGTCTTCAGTGACGGCAAGATGTTCACAAGCTCATATTTCAGCTGAGTGCTAATGGAGTTGGCCGTGATGTTGACATGCAAGAGTAAGAGCTAACCCTTCAGCATGCCCTTCCTAACTTTAATCTTATTTGCTGCTGGCTGTGCCTTCTCTTTCTTTATGATCAAATTCTAATTTATGAGGGGCTATTTATAAAGAAATAATAATTTCCAAAGGGTCTTTTAAAATCAGAATAGCTATAATCCATAAACTGATTTTCAGTCCAGACATTCTTACCATTTATGTGCCTGGGAGTATGGTTGCTGTTGGTATCACATGTCAAAGAGGCAGAAGAAACCTTGAAACTTTCTGTGCTTATAAATATATTGATTTTTAACAGGAAATGTCATTATTTGTGTAATATGAATGCTTGGACAAATCAGATCCAAGATGTTTCTAAGGTATGCCATGTATCAAAGGTAGAACTTCCATGTAAGCTTTTAGAAACATTTGTAATTTCAGCCTCCAGAATGCAACTGATAGATCTGACATCTCTAGCAAACTAGGTTTTAATTTCCAGTCTCAGTGTTTCCAGCTTCAGCTTCCAGCTGCTAGATCATGTTAGTTTAAATGTACCACAAAAATATAACAGCTTCCCATGTTTGTACTTTTATGTCCTGTCCACGTCATATTTAACCTATTTTTGAGTTTACTGGAGAGGCGGCACTGTAGGGTAAGTCACTGTCAGGCAACAAGAAGATTATGCATTAGCGACTCTGCAGCAGAGGTTCTTGTGTTCACATTTAACCACGGGGAAAGTAAAACAAATAACACCCTTTTCCTTGAGGACAAAACAACCTCCTGTTGTCTGCAAGGTAAAGAATACACCTATGGGCAGCCAGCGCAGCAAAGATAATGTTCTGCAAAGTAATGCACTAGCTTAATGTATCACAATATATTTAAGATGCCAAAGCTTAAACAGTTTTAACTTCTTTAATCTCAGAATTGGGAAGATTTTCCAGGTTTAAAATGCTCTTCATCATTATTTTCTGGACTGTTCCTATCATTTTAGTGTTGTTGCTAAGGTGCAGGTGGATGAACTGAATAAAAATTTCCACTAATAAATCATCAAGTGATAACACTATCTCATCTGCTCAGTAGTTTTCTCCTTTTAGATACAAAATTGTCACTCTGTTCTTAACTACTCTACCCCATTTTGAGCTTATGTTCAGCTCAAATTTGCTTTCAAGTCAGTTTCCTAAAATACAAATGCCACTGGTAAATGTGTCATACATTCTCATCCATTATGTGGGCACAGTCTAGCATGTGATTCATGCTCTTGTGCAGAGCTAAAAGTGTCCTGCTCCCCAATTATCATTTCAAAGGGTTTGTGACATCTGCAAAGCTCACTGGCAAGAATTTTATTTTTGTTTCCACATAGTTAAAAAATATAATGATGATTGTTTTGACCAAAACCTCTTTGGTGACTGGAAAAAAACACAGGGGATGATAATTCTTATTGCCAAATCACTAGCTGAGATCTATCATGGCTCCAGAGTTATACTAATTTAGCATCTGCTGCATAGGTTTGATTTTGCTCCATTGTTCAGGTAGGTTTCTTAGAGATGATGTCATCACTTTCTCTTTAGGTCCTGCGTAGCATATTTTGGATCTCTTAGTTAATGTTAATCACATATTCAATACCTTCGCTTTCACTTTTTCAGTATTGAATAAATGAAAATGAGCAGATGGATAGAAAAGAAAGAGATTGGATAAGTTCCATAGTGAGGGAGAAAAAAAACTGTTGAGCTATATTACTGCACACTAGTACAGGGGAGGGATATTTTTCACTTTGGTCAGAACTCAAGGTGTGAACTCACCTGAAACCCACAAAGACTTTACTTACACCACTGCTCACAGAGCACATCATTTTTGAATGCAAATTGGGCAGCAATAAAGACAGATAAGGATGTCAAACTGATCATGTAATGATTTTTTTTGATTAAATAATTTGCATGATAAAAATTTCCAGTTTGTAAAACAAACAAATGCATACATACAGTTTTGATGAGACCTGAACCAGGATTTAATGTAAAAAACAACGCTCCATGTGCTGGATTACAAATACTCTTTCTCACAGTTTTTCACCAAACCTAAGCCCTCACTCCTCTGATGCACCAGTAGTGAAACTGAAGCTTTTAAAGAAGTTAGGTAAGAGGGTCTTCTCAGATGTTGGATTGAGTGGAAGCCTTCAGTAACTTCCACAGCTGTTCCTAAATCTGCTACTGTCTTCTAATACATGCTGCTTAAACACCAAGGAGATGGAGCTTTGGGTGAACAGGTAATTCAGCAGAAGGTGTTCATTAATCTTACAAGCAAAAATATTTCTTTCAAGGTTGTTCAGCCAGAGTAAAATTTATTTTTGTGTAAAGAGCCAGCAGAAGAACTCCAATCACAATCCTCTGCAAATGGGGGCTTGGGGTAGGGGGCAGAATACTTTCAATAGTCTTTTGCAGTAAGATGGTAATTAATTTCTGTCTTCATGTCTGTGCCTTAGAAGCTGTCACATAGCTCCAAAAATTCTGTGAGTCAGAGAAAACCTGCTGCTTTGTTTACAACATACAATCCCAAGTCAACTGCTAGCCATAAATCGTCTTTTATTAATCAAGATGTCAAATGCCAGATACTTACCATGCTGTAGGAAAGTGTACTGAGGCTAAAGGGAGAGGAAATGTTCTGACATAGTGGTAAACTAACACCTATAAATATTTTAAAGGATTGTGATAAAAACCAAGTATGTTCTTGCTGAGAATGCTCAAAGTGGTATAATTACAAGGATATTATCATCATCAGATCCTGTTGGTATAAGAACATGTCTCAAGTGCTGATTGTTCCAATATATTTCAAGCATAGTCTCAGATGCTTAAAAGAATATGAGGGAATAAACATCTGTTGAGACTGATTTATAGTCACAGGCAAACTGTGGCAATAACGCAGCCTCATGTCTGTTTATCATGAGAGATCACAGCTGAAGTGCAGGCAGTCCTAACACCAGAATGATTTTTATACATCAAGTCTTTGGGTTTTGTTAGGAGGTAGTGATTATCTGTTGGGAGATGCTTACGGTAATGCAGATTGACATTGCGGTTCAAGCATTGCATTGACCAATAAATAGCTTAGAAGCACACTGCATAAAAAATAATTCATATTACGTTACTGAGCTGGTCTGAAATGGTAGCAGAATTCAGGGTAGTAGGGGAAAGCAGCATAGCATAAGCAGAATACTCATTTTGAAGAGTAACAGATGTGCAAATTAAATGTTGGACAAAGAAGGCAAAAAGAAGCTCTGTCTTGAAATGTTTTAATTTGCTTGAAGGGTGGCAACTTAATTCAGTTAGTACCGTTTATCATGGAAACCATATTTGGGAAGGCAATTGTAGCCCATATGAATGACAGCAGGATGACATACACAAATGAGAATCCTGTGTAGGGCTGAGTAGGGAATCCAAGAAGAGAAGGAAAATATCTGAAAAAAGAGAAAGAAAAACAACAGCTGGGAAAGTTATGAAGCATATGTTGAAGAATGAGAGAAGCCTGATTGAAAATAAAAAAAAAAAAATCCATGGAGAGGGATTGGCAATCAAACACATTTTGAGAGAGAAGAGGTGATTGGATGGTGTTGGGCTGAGGGCTGACTGAAGAGCTGTGAAGGACAGTGCCTGTAGGTGAGAAACACAGTTGCAGGAGCTTGCCTGCAGGATAACACAGGAAAATGTAGGGCAGACTGGAGAGTGGCTCTATGCCACTTTCCTCCTGTGGCGAAAAGAAACCAAATCCAATTCCCAATTCCCAAGGACAGTTGATAAAGAGAACTATACAAACACATATACACAGCAAACACATAGATGCGCATCCACATCCCCTGCTCTTCTTCGCAGATTGTCTCAAAAGACCAAATTTTTGCGTGAGGGTTTATGTCTGGGTGTCAGAAAAGAGAAACCGCATACAGTTGTGATAGCACTTGTCCCTAACACAACGACCCATAGTCCTACATGTGCTGTGTATACCATTGTCACAGATGGGATCTGCAAAAGAGCACCATAACAGAGCTACATCCACAGAATAGTAGGAAGCCAAGCAATATGACATCTGTCTTGGCGTGGTTCTTTGCCCTTTTGGACTTTGGAAACTGCTGGAAACCATGAATGAAGGCTCTTATAAATAGCCACTTTTTGAGGTTAGGCTGTGTAGGAAGAGACCAGAACACTTTTTTTGTCAGAGCACTTCCCAAATCAAGTTTTCTCAATATCTAATATCCTGATCACTTTCTAACTTTTCAACCTAACTAAAAGCAACTAAGGCAAAGTCAAGCATTGAAGCAGGAACAGACTGCAAAGAGTCAGGGAAGGAAAAAAAAGTTAATTCTCTACAAAGCTATTTAATAAGCTACATGCAGTAGAAGCATCAGAAAATAGTGGAAGTACTGAGCTGGAATCCTGAAATACATTTGAAATCTTTAAATTTTAATACTTCCTTGATATATTATTTCCCCAGGCCATGATTTATTTTAGACTTTTTCCTCTGAACTCTGAGCCCTGTGTCAATTGCATTTTACATTGAAATATCTACTCTTTTCACTCTGGCAAGTGCTGAGCATCCTCCAATTTCAGCACCATCAGAGCAGCACAAGGGGTGCTTAGGAACTGGTGCTGTTAGCAGACCAGGTGATCCCACAGGAGTTACAACAGACAGCATGAATTTGGTCGGGATGTCAATGTTGTGGGTGGCTGCTCAGTTGCATGAAATAGCTGAACAGGACACTGGGGTAAATTCTACCCTGCCACCACAGTCACCCTGCCTCAGGGTATTTCTTTGCCATGGTGAAGCTGGAGGGTGAGGGAGACATGGTTGGCCCTGTGGTTGTGCTGGTGAGAGTGCCATGACCATGGGATGCTCTCAGTGATGTGCGAAATTAAGTGGTACCAGCACCCATCTGCCACATACACCTAAAAATATAACCAAGCAGATACAATAGGAGGACAGGGGAAAGGATGGAGGAGTAAAGTCATTCCAATAAACTAGTTAAAAAATTGAATTGTTGAAGATCTTCTGTATTTTGCCTCCTCTGTCATGGTAATCCAATAAAAGAGTTGGAGCATCATAATTAATATGTCATGACTGGAGATTTGATTCTTAAAGATGAGAAAATTGAATCACTTGTTAAGACAGAGGAAATTTTGGTCTTAAATTCTGATTGCACTCTCACAGCTTTTGTTTTTATTAAGTGCAGCAACCACAGAGGCAGCAAAAAGTAACTACCCCTTGTTCACAGACCATGATAATCTCCGCTCTGGAAACTTCCTGGGGGGTCCATTTGTTGCAGGGACAGAGGGCAAAGCAAGCCAGTTATCCTCTTGCTGACACTATTTCCTACATAACTGCTTATGAAAACTGCCCATGCTGAGCAAACCCAAGCTAGTAAAGATTCATTTTTAAGAGAAAGGTAATATGCAAATATCTTTTTCTTCATAGAGAGATCGTATCTCTTTTCCACTTTTCCATTGCAGAAGTGCAGTGGATGGCGCATGTCTGTGCATGTATTAACACATGTGGTGCCAATTTTCCTTCACAAATGCGATATAAATCACAGCACCAAGTAATGTTATGATGCTAGAGGTTCAATAAAAACCTATTTGAAAAGGGTATGTATGGAGTATATATGGAAGGTATTTATATAATATCCCATAATACCTCTTTAGGGACCAAATTTCAGGGTTTGGTTGAAAGTGAAGCTAGTGACTGTCGTACCAACATACCTAAGAAAAAATACTTGATTTTCAGTAACAAATTAGTATGCTCTCTCTTTTAACCTTGTGTGCCGGTTTGGCCAAATTTAGAAATATATCCTCTGATAAAAGTCAGGTTACAACCATCCCTCCCCCACCAGGTTCAGGAAATAATTAATTTTCCTCGAAGGAAAATGAAAGAGATAAAAACTATTTATTTAACAAATACACAGGGAAAGGATAATAATGCTGAATAATATAACCTCTTGCTGTGCTGAGAGAAACCTGGGAAAATTTCAGAGTCCTTCCATAGATCTCTCTCTCCACCTCCTTGGAGCTAGGACAAAGTGGTGGGCCCACCTCCAGGGCCAAGGCCTCGGTGGAAAGTCCTCCCAATGTATTCTGATGTTGAAACAGTCCAGCAGAGAAGAAGAGAAAAAATCAAAGTCCCAGGAAAACAAAAGTTCAACTCTCCAGAGGAAAAAGAGTTGAAAAACTGGCCGAAGGCTGGCTGGAAAGCAGCAAGCTGGGTGCTTCCCTACTCTCGCTCTGCTGCCGCAGCAGAACGCAGAGAGCCGTCTCTATCTCTGTGCGACCTTGAACAAGCTGCAAACTGCTTTGAAGAAGTTTTGCTCAGTTTTTCCTCCCCCCTCTCAGGCTCAGTTTAAAGGCATAGAAAGGCACAAAATTAATTTCTGGGCATAGAATAGCAATATGGGATACACATCATAAAGTCACCCCAAGACACCTTGCCAACCTGCTGTGTGTCAAACCTCTTATTAAGGACCTGTTCCTCACAGGAGAGCCTTTGGTCCAATCCCATAGAACCACACTCAATGTACTTTCAAAGATACATATTCTCACATACTGCACCAAGACCTGATGGTCTGCATTAAAGAAGCAGGAAGTTCAAGACTTTTTTTGACCTTTTTAAGCCAATATGCTTTTCTTCATTGTGTTCCAGCTATCCTCACATCTTCCTCATTCTTTCCTACAGATAGTCCTGTGCTCCTTTTCACAAGGTCACAATCTCAGCTCCTCTGGTTTTATACCATGTCAGTAGAGGAACCGAATTCCATAAATTCAGCTATGAATGAAGTAACATAGGTGAAAAAAAGGGGTAACAACACAAGACCACTTCCATGGTGTGATCAGGAACAGTTGCACCCTTTGCCAGGGCTAAACGTTTCACTGTTTCCTTCTTCCTGGCTGCCTTTCGCAGCAAATCCAAGAGATGCCAGTCACGTATATTAGATATGCACAGATCAATCTACAGAGTGTGTGTGCGTCCTGCACCCCTTCAGAGTGCTAGGCTACGTGTTAGCCCACAGGATTGCTTTTGTATAGGTATTTCTAACTAGGAAAATCTACACCTGAGTGTGATAGACCTATCTAAGGCACCTTGGAGCTGCGATCCTCTAAGCTGTTCCCACTTTGAAAGGTTTCTCCATAAGTGTGCATTGCCTTGATTTCCCAGGGTTAATCCGACCTGTCTGTTGTACAGGTACAAAAGAAAAATGTGATTTATATTAAAGGAGAAAGAGACTGATGAAAAATCCTCCTTCCAAATGTACTTCAATATTCATTAGAAAACTAATGTTAGAAAAGTTAGAAAAGAAGGAGGAATAAACTCTGACCTAGGGAGAGATGGTGGGAAATCTTTCCATTCCTTAGGTTCTCATTTACATGTAAGACACTTAGAGCTGGCTCCTGTAATTCAAATTCACTTTTATTCTGATAAAGCCTTCAATTCTCTTTGAATAGAAGAGTTTTGCAAGTCTGGGGGAAATGGCAATTTGTGTATGCTGTGCTGCCAATGAGTGCCTTTTCTTTTTCCAGCATCTTATTATTATTCTCTGCTAAAATGAGTACATGCACATTCACTTTCTTTCAGAGAACATTTTATGTGAATCATTTAAAAATACTTCAGGATCACTTTGGGATTTACTTCAAAAAAAGGCTTAGTAGATATAGGCTCCTTGTTAAAAGCCAAGGAGACTTGTGAGACACCAGACATACCTGCCATTGCTGGTTTAGTCCTGGCTGACAGGTTTGTCTCTGCTGGGATTTTCTCACCTCTTGATTTGTTAAATCAGGTATTTGTGGGTAACTAATATTGACTGGGCACAAAAGGGTTTTGGGGCAAAAGATGGACTACAAATGGAGTTATACACAGTAAAGTGATACCACTGAGGAAGCAAAGAGTCTGAGCTGTATTACAGGAACATTGTCAGCAGGACACCAGTAGTGTCACCCACCTCAACTGTCCTGTAAGCTAAGCACTAGCACAAGAGACAAGCCTGAACTAAGTCAACGAAAGAATAGCACAACAAGAAGTCTGGAAAATATGATAATGTAATACAAGTTGAAGATAATAAGAGGTGGGATACAATTCTTCCTATGTATAATAGTTTACCTTAACAAAATATGGTAGTAATCAGTGGATATATAGAATAAAAACAAAATTATCCCAAATATTAAGCAGAATTATATTTCCAAATATTAGGAAACATTTGGCAACTAAGATACAGGTAACTGTGGCATTCTGTGTACTCTTCATCAGTAATGACACTTCTGATACGCTTTGCATCAGGCATTTGCTTAAATACCTCATGACTCAATACACTTCTCATGCAGAAACAAAAGCAGTGCATTCACTTGGCTGTTAAACACTATTGCAAAATATTAACCAAAGCTAAGTCAGCCTGATGCAAGGGAATGGAGTGGTCAAGAGTTCTGCCAGATCAGGGTGAAGAATCCCGGAGACCCTGAAATGTGTTTTTGTGGAGTGAAACTATCCGCAACATTTCTGGATTCACTTTGCAAAGACTTGATCACTTGTAGTTCTTCTTTGATACTGCATAAGGTCTTTCTAGTAATGTTTTGGTGAAGTCAAAATATTGACTAGAATAAAAAGAAGTATGTACTACAGTTACTTTTAAGCAAATTAATTCTGCTGTTGTAACGAATGTGTCCTAAGGCTGTGCAGAGATCTATAGAAATGGACTGTCCCTGCCTAATTTTCATTATAGACTAAACTGTGAGACAATAACATACAAAAAAAAAGGACAACCAGTGTAGTATTAAGAAACCTGTTGATTTTAACAAATCATCCCATGATACCAAATTATAACTTTAATATATTAATTCTTCTGAAAGCCATATCTTCCCTGTTAGGGTGCAAACATCTCTGATGACATCTCCGATGACATCTCCTGAAAAGTAGGCTTTTCTACTTAAAAAAAGTTAAAAGGTAAAAAAATAATTAAAGGCTTTCTGGGGTTTTTTTTACGGGAAGAAAAAGATGAAAAAAATCAGGTATTTCTTTGCAAACAAGTTTGTAACAATGACTGCATGTAAATGCTTTCCAGAAACAAGAAGAAGTAAAAACAAGGAGTGATTTATTTGTTCAAGATTTACACATTTGCCTCTAATACTCGGGTTTTACTTCTGGAATTTTTCTCAAGGCCATGTAACTATACTTGCTGTGTCAATGTCTGCTGATCCTTTTTCTGCCTCTGTTTGGCTGACTTTTGACAAAACAGGGCCTCCCTGCTGTCTGTATCTTTATTTCAGTGCTTGTGTTTGGAGTAAAAGTCCTGGCTGCTCCAGCTATCTGGTCCCAGAGATGCCTCCTTCAAATACCAGCATAGGGTCTGGCAGGACATCACTGTGCATTGAGTTCAAAAGCACCAGGTCTTTTTCTCTTATTTTCTGAACTTAATTCTTACATATGTTGTTTCATTAACAACTATTTACAATTGAATTAGTAGTACAGAGTAATGACTTCAGTTAATCGCATTTCTTCAGAAATTTTCTGTATTGACTATGTGAAAATTCTTAATAGAAGCGTGAAAAAATTATTTAGAATTAATTATGTTAGCTTCATAATAAAAAGAAATACAAACAGAAATAGAAGAGTACAAATTACATTATCATTTTACAGTTTCCAGTTGGTTAGAAACTTAAAATGCAACTCTTTCCCCCAGAAACTTCTCCAGCAACCCATGAAACAGCAGTTCCCAGAAAGAAGAGACTAAGTCTCCACACATATAAGTGGAGATTGTATAGAGGCCAGAGTAATTTAGGAGTTGCTGATAACTTCTTTAATAAGGAATTAATGAAACTTTTATTTCAGAATCCCTAACATTACAATTCACATGAAATTCTCTTTTCAGCTCAACTCACTTTAATAGTTTATGAATCACTTAGATTGTTTTTCACTGGCAATTCCTAAGAAAACTTGATGCTCTGCAAAAATAATTATATAACATTATTATTCCAAGGCGAGGACTACACTGCACCTGCAACACTCATCTGTACCCAACTGGGAATTGCTGGCATATATCAAAAAATTGTACTGGCGTCAGGGGAATAAGGGTGATCAGGCTGGGCTTCTTTTCCCCATTACCATACATCCAATACAAGGCTCCACACTTCTGTTTCTGCTGCTTTTGGGGTCTCAGCTTAAGCAGTTACTACACACTCTTGTTGTTAGCATGTTACACCAAAGTCCACCCCATCCCATTCAAGAAAAATCCTTCATGCTGCTAGATCATGGAATTATATATCTTAGTTAAAAGGCAGAATTTATTTCAGAAATTCAAGGTTTCAAATCCAGATAACTAAATATAAATAAAGCATTGATTAATTGCTTCAGGTAGATTGACAGATTTTTTTTCTCTTTTTTTTTTTTTTTTAAATAATGGAGAAATAATGTACTTAGCCTCTGCATTCACATAAATTGAAGTACTCAAAAGTTATGAATATTGATCTTAGAGTTCTAAAATAAGCTTAATTTTCCCTTTTGTGGTTATCTAAAATTATGCTTTAAAATTTGATTCTAGCCTATTTTGTCCACTGATCCTGCACAGGATGCATTTTGAAAACAACTGCAATCCTGGCAGTTTCTAATTTTCAATTTGCAGCCTCAGCTTTTAGATTTTTGTTCCATAATTGCGTCATCTTCTTTGAGAAGGCCAGTCTCAGCACTGTTGTATTTCTAAGTGAGGTGGGCCAGTAACATTAATTCGTTCAGATTGCTGCTTTGGAAAAATTTCAGGGGAGTCATGCTAGGCTCATATCTTTTCCCATTGTCATTCAGTTCTCTCAGAAAACCATAATTTGCAACTTGAAGGCCAAACAAACACCCCCAAAACCCCAACTCATTCCAAAGGACTACTTTTTTCAAAGAAACCTTGTGTGTCCCAGAAATACTCACATCCTCACTTTCACAGCATCAGGTGGTGGAAGCCGTCTCAGGATCTCAACATTTTTTATTTCCTCAAACCCAACCAATCCGGCCTAAGTGGTAGTAAAATCCACAGAAAAATATTTTCAGCTTTCATTAGGCTTTAGGTTTGCTTCATTGCTGCCATCCATACAAGGCTTGTAACACCACATAGAACACTGATGATAGTTGGTCTCTGTGTTCAGTAATTCCCCTTCAAAAGGGGCAACCGCTGCACCCACCAAAGCTCTTACAGTAGCTGTCATTTATGCTGCCTATAGAATTAAATTCCTAAGGTTTCTACTGCAGTGTTGTATAGTGGAGACTGATGGTGTCTTTCCATAATTTTCATTTTCTGCCAGCTGCTTACAAAATTCATTCAGTTATCATACTTTTGTTGATTGACATATTGGGGAGTCATGTGCCAGTGGAACCCGGACCTCCCAAAGCAACTTCTGTCAGGTGTTGTCCACATAGGAGGTTGGATACCCAATGAACTCTGGGGCAAACATGGAGAATGAGAGTAAAAAGACATACCTTTTTCCAATTTCACTGGTGACATGTCACCAGGCTCTTCATTGCTGGTTGGACCACAACCTATTTTTATCTTGCTAAAGGTTCTGTAAAGTCTGCAGTCTTCTACAGAAATGGCTTATTTACTCTTTCTGTGGAGAAAAAATAAATCTGCTTTTTTAGGGGGAATGGATTTGCTATTCATTCCTTCACTTTCTTCAATGAAGTTGCATGAAATATGATCCACTCAAAAGTGGCTAGGATGAAAATGCTCATTTTTGTTGAGCTTCTTGGCACTGTATATCCTTTTCAGCATAATTGTGCAAAGTGGTTTCTTTGTGGCTAGCAGCACCATGATTCTATACACTTTTATCAGTCTTTATTTCATAAATCTACACAGTTTCATTTCTTTGGTCCTTCTCTCCTGTTTGCTTGAATCATTATAACAAGTTTTCAACATTGTTTCTGCAGAGACATGCAGTTAATTTTTTCTTGACTGCTGTCTTATGAATCTTCATTGCATCTGTTCCCCAGTGATTATTTCTACATCAATAATATCAAGTTCCTCCATCTTGTCAGCTATATCAAAGTTGCTTATTGTTCCAGTGGGAAACCTCTATGATATATAATACTTGACACATTTTTTAATTTATTTGTAAGAAATTATTAGAATATTTTCATGTCTGTCTTTTATGTGGCCTGAAAGGCTCCAACTAAAACAAATTATAAACCTTTTTGTGATTGACATCAGTTTTGTACATGTTTCTAATACCTGCTACTTTCACTGCCCAGATTTAGGCACAGGCATAAGCCAAGTGCATGCTGTTTGCCTGATTTAGCAGCCAGTTTAGGTATTTGCTAGGATATACTTGCATTTCTACTTTTTGCCACTTCCTCTCGTGTCTTGGTAACCTCTTACCCAGTATCTCTTAAGAGATACATTTTTCAAGGCTTTCTGGACTGAGTAACCAGGTGCTGTTTGCATGTCCACAAACGATAATATGACTTTTGTCATTCTGAACACAGCACTCTCAAAACACATGCATTGGTGAACAGTTATTTGATTTTAACTTTACTATTTGATCTAGTCATCACTGAAGTCTGCTGTAAGAATGACTGTTTGCAAGCAAAGGGACAATTAGATAATTTTCTTGGAATCCTTTAACGTAAAATATGTAAATATGCCATTTGGTTAGCTAATAAAAGATCTTCCAGTGAACTTTTTAGTAAAGTTTTTTAAGATATACAGATGAAGGGGTCCTGATACTTTAGACAGAGAGTAGGATTTGCAAGTGGCAGAATTATGTGGCATCATAATGCCCAGTAGTAATAGTCTTTTGGTAGACACAGCTGAGGTAAATGGTGGTGTGACAAAAAAATAAATGGAAAGTCATGTAGGTTAGTGAGGATTAGCAAAAATTGTGGAAAACTCTAGAATGACCTAGAAAAGCAGCATTATTGTGCAATGAAGGCCAAGAAAATGTTGGATTTTAATATGTGGCCACATCTGATATGCAGATCTTTCACCCTTTCTTAACTCTGCAGTTTCATCTGGATTTTCAATTACTTTTAACCTTTTAAGAAAAGCCTCGTGTTGTTATGGACAGTACAATTAAGAAGTGTACTTATTGTGCAGTGACGGTCAGAAAAGTTAATTGTTAGGCTGCATTAAGAATGAGATGGAGAATAAATAGGAAAAGATAATGAACTCTTTTATGCATGCTGATATTCCAAACTCACTTTGAATATGAAATTCACTTTACACTATTATTTCAAAAAGAAGGGGATGTAAAAATATATAACTATCTGGCAAAAAAAAAAAACCAAAAAGAAAATAATTCATTAGTGTTATGAACAAGAGAGGTAATTGCATCAGGAGAGAAAAAAAAGTTCAGGGTTATTTCAGATGGGAAGATGTTGAAGATGCAGAGGAGATACAACTAGAGAGGACATAGTAGACTCACATAGAGGAAACATGACACCAGAGAAACTGAATCAGTGACGCCATTTGTACTTTCCAACAACAAAGCAAAAGAGATGTATAATTGCTTTCAGTGATTAAACAGTAGCTTCATAATGTTCAAAAGAAAATCCTTTCCCTTTCTGTAATGAAAACTTAGCTTGTGAAGTGCAATGGTGCAAGAAATTGAGCAAATAGCTTAGTGTGATGCAAGGACGTATTGTAGTGCCAAGAGGGAATAAGAAAAAGTTTTGCAATCACACAGAGTAAAATAAACAACAGAGGTCATCAATCCTAATGCTTCTAGCCATAGCCATTCATGCACCAGCTATTTGTTTTGCTCATTATTACTGCAGCTGTGCTTTGAGGAAACCATCACAACACTGGTGAGATCACAACAGGAGATTAAAAACTACCTCCTAAACAGGATCCTGATCTGTGTGTTCTCACATCATCTCCTAAATTCCTAACAGTGGAGGCCACTAACCTGAAATCACCACAGACTCCCTGGCTCTGCTCATGCGGGAATGAATTCTTTGCCTGTCTTCCCCATGCTCCTCACAGGGGACATTGCTTTTGGGAATAGCCAGGCAAATTACAGCAGTGGCTCTGTCAAACTGATTTATTGATTGCAGTTAGGTGGTGTAGTATAGGGCATTTGATAATTTCCACAATATCATAACACACTGCCTGTGATTGTCACTTATTCCTTCTCAACAGAGAAATTTGCACAGTGTTCAAGCATGACATTGGGATCAAATTTCTGGAGAGCTCTGGGAGGGATTTTTTTCAGCTCTCAGGGGTGTAACAATTCTGTGCTTGATCTTGGATTGATCCCCTGCTAGATGGTGTGACACTTCTGTGGGCTGAGGCAAAGGGAAGAACAGATGCCGCCTTCTCTCTGGTGGAAGCTGGTTCTATCATGTGTGTGAAGAGCCCGACCACCAGAACTTTCCCTCCCGAAGCACAGGGGCTCTGAAGGTCCCTGTTTGTCAGCTGAATTACTTGTAAAAAAGGGTCCTTGCTCAGTCACGTTAACATCAGGGACAAAGTATTCATTTGGTGAGGGTGCCCACAATATGAATGAGTGCATGTAGGAGGAGATTCGTAACACAGACTTGAATGCGGAGTATGTAATTCGTGGGCTGTTGGTTGCTATGGAGTCCAACTGAAGTGGAAAGTGACAGCAAAAAACCTCATCATACTTTTATGTACAAGAACCTCTAGCAGACACACAACAAGGGAAAATTTTTATCTTTTTAAGGAAGTCATTGAGAGGCAATTTTTGCATGATAAAAACAAATGATGCAATTTTTTTCTCAGGCTTTTACATTTCCTCTTCACTGGCTGTGGCAGCGGCTTCCAGCTCATTCTAAGAAGGAATTCAAAGCCATCCAGATATCTGTGTGTATATGGCCTTCATTCAGTTATAAATTAAGCCATGCATTTCTAACATTAGAAATGTTAAATACAGTTCAGGTCTCAGCTCAGTCTATGCTATTCTTTGTATCCAATGCATTGCTGGATGAAGCACTTCTGAAGAAAAAATCAGTACACTCATCTATCCAGTCTGTTGTCCTGGATGTAAAGTTACTTGTGAATTTTATTCATAGAATGACACAGATGCTGTGGGGAAAATCTTGCTATCTTTTCGTTACAAAACAGGGGAGATGTTTGTTTGAAGCTGACATACTGGAACAACCAAAGATAGCTACACTGGATGCGACAGAAGAATTAATTTGGAGCTCTGACATTAACTTAATGCAACCCATGTTTTACTCAGTAGGAGTTTCCTGTGCATGTATTCTCTTTTGACAGAGAAATAAAAAGAAAAATGTAATTTAGCTTGGGCATGACAAAGAAGGGTTTGGTACCCTACAAAGTAAGAAAAATACCCTCATATTGTTGTGTAATAATTTTTCTGGTTTGCATGTCAGTGAATTATTCATATTTCTTGCAGATAACAAGTTTATATGGCTTTGAATTGTTCTATGAAGAGTTACCTACAGCAGGTCAAAATATTCTTTGTGAGCATTTGCTGCTAATGCAACCCATTTCCTCTGTGAATCACAGGCAAGCCTTGCTAATTTCTGCACATATATGTGCTATTCAGACCTCAGACAGAGGAGACAAACAAGCCTTTTTCAGTGCATGACTCAGCTGTGAGCTCTTCTGGCTGTTCATCCTCTCTAGTGCAGGATTAGTCAAGTGAGTCACCATGTTCATCTATGATTCTTCATTTTGACCTTAGTCTTCCTGGCTATTCTTTAGCCAGGGGCTGCCCTGCATGGTGCATGGTTCATATGAGAGACCTTTCCTCACCAAAAGTGATAAGCTGTGAAGATCAGGTCTTGCAGCAGTTAGAGTGATTACCATTTCCCTCTGATGCAGAGAGGCAGGGTAGTTACTCATGATCATGAGTTTGAATCAAGACATGAATCCTCAAGGACTGTGTGTTAATAATTTCTGGTACTGATTTCAGCAGGGGTGAGGTTTAATTTTCTAAAATAAATACGCACATTAAAAAACCACAAAGGTTTTCCAAGAAAACATTAATGGAAGCTAGGGCTTTCTTATCAATAGTTCATGAGCAGAAAGGAGAATTTAATCTGATTAAATAAATGACTTCATATGATTTATGTTCACCTTTTCAAAACCCAATGTTGACTGGATTCCAGGGGCTTTGTTTTATTCATATTTTATGAATAACATACTTTGTTTGTGTTTGGGAACAATTAAAAATGTGCCTTCCTGGGTTCTCCCTTGTCCACTTGCATGGATCTGCTGTGTTGCTCATGTCTCCCCTTCTAAGCTTTTCATAGAATCATAGAATCATTTAGGCTGGAAAATTCCTTTAAGATCATCGAGTCCAGCTGTTAACCCAGCTCTGCCAAGTCCACCACTAAACCATGCCCCTGAGTGCCGCATACATACGTCTTTACACGTCTCCAGGGCAACCCTTCCAGTGAAAAAGCTTTTCCTAATATCCAATCTAAACCTCTCCTGGAACAAATTAAGCTTATTTCCTCTTGTCCTGTCACTTGTTACATGAGAGAAAAGACTGACCCTCACCATGACACCTTGTTTCAGGTAGCTGTAGAGAGTGATAAGGTCTCTCCTGAGCCTTCTTTTCTCCAGACTAAACACCTTCAACTCCCTCAGCCACTCCTCACAAGACTTCTGGTCCAGACTCTTCACCAGCTTCACTACCCTTCTATAGACCTGCTCTACACCTCAGTGTCCTTCTTGCAGTGAGGGGCCCAAAACTAAACACAGACTTCGAGATGCAACCAGCTTCTTGAACTTGGATTAGCTCAAATAATTTGGGGCATCCTGAAGATGTGTTTCTGGTCCTTCTTTCTGCTTCCTCTTCTGTGTTTCACTCCTGGTGGGAATCCTCCTTGCAGGGTAGTGCTAGCTCTCCCCACTTAGAAGCTAAATATGGATTTTTGCTCTCTGTTGGTGATTTTTTGTGTATGGAAGGAACAAGGCAAGATGTGGTCTCTTACTTGATTTGTATCTATGCCATGTTTTCAGCTTGCTAAATGCTATAGAGCTTTGGCCACCTTTTTAATATTAGAGGGGAGAGGTTCTTACTGCATGCTAACTTATGGATGTTAAGCTGCAATTGTTTGCAACTGCCAAGATAATGGCACTGGTCCAAACTTTTTTAGCCTGCTGTCTTGTGGGACAGTCAGGATTTATAGTAACAGTTTGTTTTTGCTTACTACCAGACAACTGTAATGGTTTCGGCTGCCAGTACTTCTGTACATTCGTATTTTAACTATCTGAATAATCCAATTAATTTCCTTAGCATGCCTAAAACACAGTCTGTGCTTAGCTATTCAGAAAGAGAATGTCAAAAGCCTTTACTGATGCTGTCTTCTCCAAAATGTATTGCTTTCTTTCAGTATGTCTTATCTGACCCCTTATTTTCCAACAGTCCCTCAGCTTTGTTATCCACAGATCTCTTCAAAATGACTGGTGGCAGATACATGCAAGTAGATCATTTAATTTCCTTCCAATGTCTTTATCCCCTTTAATTGTTCCCATTGCACCCTGGTACTCCACTGAGCCTTCTGGTTCTCTCACAGACTGCTTACACCTCTTATAATTAAGTAATTTCTTCTTATTTATTTTCATGTTATGCCTTTGGCTAATCTCCCCACCAAATCCCTCAGCTAAACCATATTCATTTTTTTGTGTTACATTATTGTTCCTTACCACTAGCTTTTGTTGAGCTAACTTCCTATTTTCCAAAGGGTATTTGAAGAGCCTCTTTTGTGGTACCTTTCCATTCAGCCAAGGCAGATAGGCACTCTCTCTCTCTCCTCCTTTTTTTCTTTCTGGGGCTTGTGCAAATCTTTTGTAACTCATTAGTGGCTCACTTTAGTAGGCTCCATACTGAATCCTTACAGAACCTTACACTTTTCCCTTTGTGTAATTGTAATTTATTTTGCTTTATTCTCTGTGTGAGAGGGTTAAACTGGTGAGGAGGGGGGTTGGAGGAGGGGAAGGGAACATTAAGGAACAAAAGAGATGGACTAATAAAAAGTGGTTCTGTGTTCATGCATAGAAAATTATTTGGATGCAAATCAGTCACAGAGCGGAATGATTTGTCTCAAAACCCCGAGACTAGGGAGCAGAGGGCTTCAGCCTCAATTGGCACTCTGTCTGATTTCTATCCAGACTCTGCAGGAACAGTGTGCCTGCAAACAACCCACCTGGAGCACTTGTAGGCTGCTTTCATGTCTCCCTGTACTCACCAGAAAAACGTCTTTGTGTTCACTCTATTTCCTACACCATGTATTCAAATTGCAAATACATAGAGAGGGGAGGGATGTAGGTGGGGACAGCTAGAGTTATCTCTCAGGTAAATAATTTCTACTGAAAGGGGAACTTCTACAAGGAAGTACAGATGGGTTATTGCATGATAAATTGGCAATTTATGTAGACACTCAAACAAAGACTGGAATTCCTCAGCACAGAGTCCGAGGGGAAGATTTTACATTGAAATATTTCCATTGTCATTTAGCATTTGAGTGGATTACAGAAGATGCCTTGTATCTACCATTTCCAGATTCCACTGGGATCATTACACAGACTTTAAAATCATCATTGGTAGCAGGATCACAAATAGAAGTTTGAAAGTACTCTTAAAAAAACTTCTTCCCACAAATGAAGGATGAAGCCTTTTTTTGTCCCAATGTGGCCACGTTTTCACACCTTTGGTAGTAAAAACCATTCAGTTCATTCTGAAGTTTGCAGCTCTGGGATTGAGGTAATGATTATTCTGTCTTCCCCAGTGTAGCCAGTCAAGGATATCATTCTGAATTGATGCCAACAAGAGTGCAGAGAAGGCTGGCATGTATGTGAGGACACTTTTGGAGCCACCGTACATGTCTGGGAGCTTCCATGGGGCAGTTCTTGTGAAAGGCTGACCACCCTGAAGGAGGATGCTGGGGTAGTGTAGGATATATTAAGTAGATACGGTCTAGGGGCATATTTGTTTTTTTCACTGTTGAAAGTGTAGTCATCTGATGCTGCTGCTTTAAACTCATCATCCATTTCAGCTAAGCAGTAGGTAGTATATCACAGTTTTCCAAAATAAATTTAGACTACAAGTACATGCCAATTGCCAATCCAATCAGTATACCTTCGCCTGATGTTGCTAAGGAAATACTCCTTCTTTTTAGCTGTTTAGCACAGCTTCCCCATAGGATTTGAAAAGGTCAAGGTTGCCCTGTGACTGTAAATGAGGGAGAGGTGACTTGGTATGCAGCAAGAACAATATTAGATATCTTTAAGCTCAATTTTTTGGCCCAGAAATTTTACTTTAGAGAAGCTTCTAACTTTTGCAGAAAGGCAGAGTGCAGAAGCAGCTTTTTCCAGGGATCAGGTCTTTAGAGAAGAAATGAACATTTCCACTCAAAACCTGCTGATAGAAAACAGAAAGAATCAGAGAACACTTCACCATTTACTTTCAATAGAAATTTACCATGTGTTGATGCCATTCAGGGGTAGAGGTTGATGGTAGAGAAATTTGTTTTGACTGCACATACGTTTTTTCTCTCAGGCAGATTTTGAAACAACGCTCTCGAAGGTTTGGGAGGACTTGTTTTATATTAATGAAAACAGCAGAAAATAACTAAATTAAAATCTCCATGAGAGAACATGGTATGAACCTTCCCTGTAAAAGACCTCAGGCCTCATGAAAACTTGAGAATTATGCTGAGGTAAAGCAGATTGCACTAGCAGTATGTTACAATTTCACTCTACACAAGGTTATGTTGCACTTTCTGAAGCTTTCCTTGCTTGTCGCTCTCTAATAGAATCTATTGTTTGTAAATCATCTTAATGAGAAGGACAGATGAGGAGAGCACTTGATTCAGCTTACTCAGGTATAAATATGGACTAAATCATTAAAGTGTCCAACTCTTGCTTTTGTGAAATGGAAGTAGTGAGAAAATGGAAGCAGGGAGCGGCCCAGGCTTCCCAGTGCAGACTTTCACATTAAGGAAAGTATTTCAATATTTTCTTCTCCGTTACTTGCTATATGCTTCATGACCTCCAAGATTTTTAATTATTCTCCCAGAGCTGAGGGAAGCCTTCCAGACAGCCTGTTGTAGCTGATAATTAATAAAGAGTTCTCATTTTGAGTGGATGCAGCCATTTTTCATGTTGCATTTGGTTTGCAAAACTAAGGCAACTGTCAAACTTTATTGTGTAAAGCTTTGGATCATTCCCTACGCTCAAGCAGGAAGGCGCAGAACCTAGTTGTAATGATATCTTTCATATTAATATTGTACTGATTTATTTCATTTTCTGAAAAGAAGGGAAACAAACAATGAGCTGGTAAAGTATATCTAAATGAGCAAGAATTTAAACTGATAGCTAGAATTTGTTTAATTTCATCACAGACGAATAGTTTCCCAAGTAGCTTAGCTAAAATCTATAGTAAGGACTGCTAGCAGAGTTGAGATCTCATTGTTTATTTTATCTGTCAGTGAGCAGGATTTATCACATCAAGCAGTTTTGGAGCAGGAGCTCTTTAAAGACACCTCTGAAACAACTCTTTTTCAGGATAAGTCTACCAGAATAAATCCCTGTCCCTTGCTCATGCCCCACCCACAGCAAAACTGAGTATCTTGAGGTTTGAAGATAACTGCAACCATTGATTTTTTTCTTTCTGCTTTTGCTTTAGGAACTCCTTCATAGATATCCTTCGGGCTATTCTTCTTTCCTTGGAAGTGCTCATTGAAGATCAGGAGCTTCAGATAAATGGCTTCATTCTAATTATAGACTGGAGCAACTTCTCCTTCAAGCAAGCCTCCAAGCTTACACCATCTATCCTCAAACTGGCCATTGAAGGGTTACAGGTAGGTGGAGGGTAACACACATACCTGCAACTTTTATTGCTGCAGACAGTGATTTTTGCTTCATCAGGCACTGGGCAAAGTGAAGGGAGGAGAACATAATCCAGAATGCTTTCATGTCCCATCCACTTCCAGCATAGATTGATTTTCAGACATCTCATTTTGTCTGTCTTTCACTTTTATTTCAGCTGTAAATCAATGTAGCCAGTATGTGCATTACTTACCACAGCACTAAGAAGGGTTAGAGATTTGTGGTTTAATCCATCAGAGAATTCGGGGGGATTAAAATCCAGCAGTGTCTGCCTTCTGGAGTGTGAAGTCCACATGCAAGCACATGTGAATGTAGAGGGAGGGTAAGAGGAGATGAGAGCAGCTCGCTCAGCAGATGGAAGTGTGCTGTTGTGTTCATGGGGATGCAGTTGTGTTGGATGGAAATGAGGAAGAGGGAGGACAGGCTCCCTGTTGTGCCCTCATTCTGACTGCCTTCATTTGTCACACAGGATCCTGGTACATTATGGTTCAGACTGTTTAGGGGCTGCACATCCACTTGGTGCTTGCAGATAAATGGGAGCAAGCTAAAATCACTTGCTGTTACAGGGTTAGGTAGAAAGCCAGGACAAGACAGCTGGGGACTGATGGGCCAACCTGAGGATGGGGCAACCTGAGGATGAGGATAAACTGTGGAGCTCAGAGAGGACTTCGGCCCCTTCCACTAAAGCCGATCGCATCTCTGGTGTTAGACCTGAGATGGACTTTTAGGTCTGAAGTAATTTTACATAACCTTACTATTTGAGGACATTTAATAGAATCCAAGGACTATTTAGGTTGGAAGGAATGCTGGAGATCACTTTGTCTGACTCCCTGCTCAAAGCAGGGATGACTTCAGCCTTATACCAGCTTGCTTAAGGACCACATGTTTCATGTACCTACATATTTAAAAGGAGAGATAAGTGATTGGATTTTTCTTGCTTAGTACTTACAAGATATCCTGCTTTTATAAACACCTCAATAATAATTCTCTCTGGTGTGTGCATGTTTATTTTAACTTGCATACCAGAAGGAACAATTTGTTCAACTAATTTTTTGACCAGCAGATTATCTACAAGTAGATCATGATTGTGTCTACTTTGTTTTATTATTCAAAAATGAGGTAGAAAAATCTGCCAGCAGTTTTAAGCCTGTGTTCCCCTTTGTGAGGACTTTTCATCTATTCTAACAAATTAGGAAGTCAAGCTGTGCAATTAGTCCTTAGGACAATACCTTATCTTCTCCTGCAGATATTATCACTTCATACCAATTAACATTCTGTGGTTCAAAAAAACTTTCTAGTCAGAAGGAAGATAAAGCCAAGTGACACTCATAAGTAAATCAAATTCTAGCAAGGTGTCCTTGTGCCTGTACAAATTTTGCTTTTCCATCTCTTCAGTAAGAGGCCAGTCCAGCCTTCATCCCATCTGATATCTGGCAATGCCACTTTATTTGCAGTTTATTTGCAGTTTCTTTGCAGTTGTTGGCAACAGTATGTTTCTGGAAGTACTGAAGTCTGGGAGTACCAAAGTTGATCTTATGATTCTGTCATTAGCCTGACATCCTGTGCTGGGCGATATAAGGAGCCTGCCTTTCTTGTGTATGCGCATGCATTTCATTTCTTATCTAAAGTCAAGTTACTGTTGGTTTTTTTCCAGGATTAGTAGAAATTTGACTCTCTCTGAAAGCATAAATTGGGATAACATGTCCTAAACTTAACTAGCCACTGGCTTTGTGAGTAGTAGGAGTAGTAGGAGTTGTGAATGCTGCACTCCTTTTTACCAGTTTTAGAAGCAAGTCATTCATGCTTATAAAGCACATATTTAGCAAACAATGATGGTGAGGTCTTTTTAGTTTGGTTTTTTGGCTCTCACCATTGCTGTTGAAGCATTTTCATTGAGACTTTGTTCTGTTATTATTTTAAAAGAACTAGTGCCATCCTAAGGTAAAATTTACGTAAAATGTTGAAATGCAGATGAGACCTACATACTTTAGAAAAAGAGTCACTGCATTGGAGGGCACTGAAAGTAAAAAATTCAGGTCCTGCTCCCATGAGATGATGACGTCTGAAAAAAAAGAGCAGATTGTTTCAGTTCCTTGTTTTTTCTCATAGCTAAGGCACTGTGCATGTACAAATCCTCAGACAGACAGATTACATGGCTATCTAAGTCCTCCTTTCTATGAAGAGATTTTGGGTTATATTAAGTCCTGTGTAAGTCTAGTTAAGTGGATGGAAGGAAAATAATTCTCTCGTACAATTTCTCCTGGAGCTGAACCCATATGTTCATATGTTGCTGTCTGTGCCAGGAACTTTTAGCCTTTCACTATGTAATGGCAATTTTAATGCCACAGCCAAAGAATTTTCCTGTAATTTTTTAAACTCACATCTCATTCAGTGTGTCAGACCATCCCATTTTGACATATAGAGTTACTTAAAAAACACAAATAGTGTTTAATAATTAATGCCTTTGGGGTTTTTCTTACTTTCAAATTGCTTTCAGCCAATTTATCTATTGGCAGTTCAGTGGTTTTGCATTTGTCTTCAATTTATTTTTCCTCAAATCGTTGCTATAATGCATTATCACTAAAGTGCAGACAACAAGCATTACACAGGCGTATATGTTAATTCATCTTGAGTTGTAAAACAAACACTAGCCAAATCTGGTGGACTTGATGGCAGAAATTATTATATTGCTATTATATAGGCTGTTCAGTTCCAAACCCTGTAAAATCTGTAAATATTTAGAAAGATGAAGTAGGAGTTATATCATCACATTGCTGAATACACATTTTGCTCAATACTACTCCTTGCTCTGTATGGATTTCTCTACATATTGCATCACACAAGACAGTTCATTATATCTCAGTTACATTATTTAATGACCTAAAAATTGCTAAACAAGTATTTGTACAGTATGGCAATTCTCATCATGTCACAGCAGTGCGGGGACAAATGTCTTTGTAGTGCCTAAATCATCTCTGATTAACAAGCTCTGCTGTTTTAGCACAAGACAATTGTCACTGTATGCTTTGAGCTCATGCCATACTCCTTCCTAGACCTTACAGATCTCTTAAATTTTAACACATTAAACACAAGATTGTCATATGGATGGAAGGGTGGGGAAAGAGATGTGTATAAAATAAATCTATTTTTCCAATAACTTTCTGAGTTTTCACTTCTAATCTTCATTCTTTTAATGTGAACAGCTTTTCCTCTTCACTGCATGTTTTTTCTCTGTTTTCTTCGTCTGTGAAGTTACAGTTCTCTGTATGTCATGCTGAGCTTATAATTAGCCTATGATTGCAGACAAAATTCAATTGTGGCTTAAGTTAACCAGAGACTGATCTTTTGGCACTTTGCATAACAGATTAGAAGCATCAGAGGTCAATAGCAAAGGTCAGAAACCCGTGTTACAATAGTGATGCAGGTGAAATGTGTAAGAAATGGTCCCTTCTTAGTACACAGGGTGTTTGCTACTGACCACTGTATTTGAAGACCTCTAATAATCCTGGAAACCAAGGCTGAAGTGTTACAGTGAACACAGCCTTCATGTTCAGCAAAGCCCAGACATTTTTTTTAAGGCTGGTTGGCTTCTGCTCTGAGGATGTAGTTGGTTTGCCTCCAGACAGGACTTTTGATTTTATGGTGCTGCTAGCAACGAGTATAAAGAAACACTCTTTGTTCCTGCCTTATCCAACACCAGAGCTGTGTACTGCAGTTTGTGTACACGCATGCACATAGCAATTTAGAAATTCCCCCAGCTGGTACTCTGAACTGAAATGCAATAACTTCTCAATAGCATCCAGAAATCTGCCAAAACCTTCAAAACAGCAGAAGGTCTGACCTCACCTGCCATTTCTTTGGTGAAAGCCAAGTCAGAAGGCCATGGTCTACCAAGACCCAGCTGAATGACTTATGGCACAAATCACCAAACTGGATTCCAAACTGACCTGAAGATCAGGTTTGCACTCCAGAGTACCTAGTACTGCCTTACCTAACAGGTAACTTGCCCCAAGGCTGTCTCAAGGTACTGAAACAAGAAATAGGGTGAATGGTTATTTCCTGGCTGTATTCTTTCTTTCTCTGATAGTTCTGTCACACCCAGGTGTACTCAAATGTGATTACAGTGACTCCTAAGAAATAAACCATATTCCTACTTTGTGACAATGATGAATCACTGCAGGAGTGATCTTAGGGTTCAACGGGGCTTTGATTCAAATTTCACAGTCCTTGCAGTGAATAGCAGTGGGAACAACTGAGATCTGCAAATAGGAATTTGTCTCCAGATTTTCATTGGCAATAACTTGACAGAAGATTTGACCAATAAAGTACATTAGGATATCCATTACATTTCTTTAGTTCTTTTAAGCTACCTTCAGTTTATCATAAACTAGACAAAATTTGAAGCTGGTATTTCTGTGAGGAGGAGAAGAAAATGAAAGGAAATCAATGATGCTTGGCTTAAGAACATTTTGATCAGATACAAGCACAGATAAAATTCTTTGAAAAAAAATCTTCAAATAATGGAAAATTGTATAAGCTTCTCTTAGTAAATT